>NC_135315.1:80561106-81249440 GCF_048772815.1 Callospermophilus lateralis
CCTCCAGCGGCATTTGGCAATATCTAGGGGATGTTTGATTATCAAAAGTGGGAATAGTGCTACTGCCATCTATGTAGAAGGGGCCAGGCATACTGTTGAATTCTCTGCACTTCACAAGACAATGAGTACTTATCTGTTCTGAATATCAATGTGGTCAATGTTGAGAAACTGAACTTTGTTTAAAGTAAATGTTTGCAATTATTGATGCAGAAAATTTCATGATTCATTATTATAACTATGTTAAAATATGAAAAAATAGTTTAGACAATGTAATTTCAACCCCACCAAAAACTCATTCTCAAAGTGCTTTCTGTGTTTGTTTCTTAAACATCTAACCACAGAAGCACTAATTAAAATTAACCCTTTTCCCCATAATTTGCATATAATAATGGAGAAATGATATGTTCCTTTCTCTTCAAATAATTTCTCAGTCTATGAGAAAATTAAAATTTAAAAAAAAGTAATAAAAAGATGTTTGTGTTAGCATTCACCTATCAAAGAAAACCTTTGGTTTTTGGAGGTTGGCTTTTATTTCACTTAGTATGATAGTCTCCGGTTTCATCCATTTACCAGCAAAAGTAAAAAAGTCGCTTTCTATGGCTGAGTAATATTCCATTTTGTATATATACTACATTTTCTCACAATAGGTGGGTTGGGGGAAGAATAGAAGTTTAATGGATTCAACAAAGTGAAATGAAGGGAAGGGAAGGGAGGCAGTAATAGGAAAGACAGTAGAATGAATTTGACATAACTTGTAGAATGAATCTGACATTACTTTTCTATGTACATCTATGAATACACTACCAGTGAAACTCCACACTGTGTACAAGTACCAGAATGAGATCCTAATTAGAATGTTATACTCTATGCATCTATAATGTATTGAAATGCACTCTACTGCTATGTACATATAATTTTTAAAATTAAAATAAAAAAGATATTTGTAAAATTCTCAAATTTGTTGATTAAATGATGCAACTCTAAATAAATAAATTGTGAAAAAGATAGAAAGGAATTAAAGTAGTTTTATTGCAATTAATTGAAAATAAAAGCTACAAAAATTAATTAAGCATATCAAAATTAGCAATTAAAGCAAATTTGATTACTAAGTGTTTTTTGATAAAAGTGTTCTCAAGAGAGTAGGAATGGATGTGTGTGTGTGTGTGTGTGTGTGTATACACACAGTTGCTCTTGCTCCTCAACTTATAATGTGACTACATCCCCAAAACCATAAACCCATCTTAAGTGGAAAATACACAAATTGAAAATATATTTAATATACCTAACTTTGAAACATCATAGCCTACCTTAAATGTTCACAAAACACATTAGTCTACAGTTGGGTAAAATCATCTAACATTAAATCCATTTCATAATAAAATGATGAACATATCATATCATTTAGTGAAAAACAAAGTAATTATCTGGGTATCTTTAATACCACTGAAAAAACAAAAAATCTCTAAATCTACCCATTGTAATTGGAGACTGTTACATATATAAGTTAAACACACACACCCTCATGAACACACCACAGAAATCTTGTCAAACACTATTAAATGGGTAATTTGCAAGTATATTATTTCAAACTCTAGATTTGGGGCTAGATATGTTACTATAAGGAAGCAAAAATCAAACAAACATTTGTGGCCAACATTTTAACAAAAACTTCATTGAAAAGGATGCAAGTACAAATTTTCTGTGCCTCTTCTTCAGTTTGTATTTTGTGTTTATCCTCCTCTGCCAATGTGAACTTCAGTAATGTTAGAGAAGGGCAAATTAAAGCCCAAATTTAAAAACGAAAAAAAAAACAAGAATAAAAGAAACCTGTCATGTGGGTGATGGGAGGGTCTGGGGTTATGACTCAGCTGTAGAGTGCTTGCCTCCCACGTGGAAGGCCCTAAGTTCGATCCTCAGCACCACATAAAAATAAATAAATAAATATATATTTTTAAAAAACTGCAGAATAGCTGGCATCTTCTTGTACTCCTTGCAGGAATGTGCAAGAGTGCACTCACTTTTGAAACTGCTCCAGTTTCATATACAATGAAACATACACTTTATATGGTCCAGCAATCCTACTTCTAGATACTCACCTAAGGCTTAAGGGGAATAAAACGCATGCTCACGTAACAATTGTACAGAAATGTAGTATCTTAGTTTCATTATCAAAACCCAGTTTCTGCCCATAGTCTTCAGTAAATGGCTTAGAATAGATAAAAAAAAACCTGTATTGTAGTCATACTCTTCAGCAATAACAAAGGATGAAATATTGATATGCACAGTAAATGAAATCCTCTTAAATGAATTTTGCTAGGTAAAAGAAACCACAGGCAACAATATATGTGTCCGTTTATATGACTTTCAGGAAGAGGCCTCAAAATGATTGGCAGGGGAGAGAAGTTGACTAAAAAAGGAGGCATAAGAAAATTTTATGCAGGTGGATACATTACTTTTTGCACATGTCAAAACCAATGGATATATGCCACAAAGGACAATGTAATATATACAAATTTTTAAAAATGTCATTTTTGTGTTTTACTGGTATATGGTCCAGCAATCCATATAGGTTAAAAAGGGTTAACATTGTCTCTTGTAAGCCATTCTTTTATGGAATTAAAAGATTTTTAAGATTTTTTTTGTTTTAATCAGTTATACATGACAGTAGAATGCATGTATGCAATTTGGTATATTTTTAAAGCAAATTTCAGATATACGTTACTCTTTACCAGTTTGTGATTTTATGTATACTCTAAAGTATGTTCACAATGAATAACAATATATCTTTCAATTTTGTACTTTTCTTAGATAAATGAATTTGTTAATTGTAGCTTACTGTTAGGCAAATTGAATTTTTTTTTCCTTTATTTCACTTTATTTTCACCTCTGTGTTGCTGTTATTGCTCAATTTGTTGATGCTTTATGATAATTTCTGAGGGATTTTATTATAGTTTCTTGAATTATTTGTTTAATTTCTTCTTAAAATAATAAATATTGCTTTATTTTCCAGATTTAAAAAAACAGTAGCATTCAAGCACACATACCTATCTTTAGAAAACATGACTCAAGTAATTCTGCATATTAATGAAAAAGTTACTAAAATTTAAATAGTATGAGTATGCTACAGGATTTTATTTGTCACATTTTTATTAACTAGAATATTTGGTAATAAAATGATGGCATAAATTTAACAAGGAAGAATTTTTATTGTTGACCCTATCTCTTTCATATATTTCTACTTTCCATTAAGTGTCCTTCTGTGAGTTTTCTTGGATTATCGTGCTTCCCTCTGCTTTCCCGTGTGATTCAATTTTATTTGATTAAGTAATAGCACTCATTTAACAAAAGAGGCTAACAAAACATAATTTTCTAATCCATTTCCTCTTCCTTAGCCATTGGCAATGTTTTAAGTTCTATGATCTCATTAAATAGAGTACAAATCATGAAACTTTTCAAATAACTCCTTTAATAGTTATTAAAGGCCATCATTTTCAAAACAAATATGTATAATGTTATTTTCAACAGCATATCAAGCCATTTATTTTGGTTTTATAAGTTAGTTTTGCAAATTGATCTCTGGTTTACCATCCCTGCTAAGCTCCATCTTCCTCCATTCTGGTATGTTTCATTACAGCCCCTCTTTTGTTAATGTGTCTTACAACCCAATTTATGAAACTTACTTTTACTGTCAAGCGATGAATGATTCAACTTAATGCCTTTCAAGATGTGAGTCAAACACAGTCCATAGAATTTGAATTTTTTAATATAAAAATGATTAGATTGCTCTGTATCTCAGAGCATGATTGAACATGTCTATGTTGAGTTTCAGGGCATGTAAAACACTGTCATAACTTGTCATCTCTCTGATCTTTTGCAAAGTGAACAACCCACATCTGTGCCAATGGCTCTTTTCATTAGCCTCTCAGTGATCTGACTCTAATCACTCTTTTGTGCTGTGTAAATTATATTTACTATAGACAAAAGCTGACATTTTATAAAATCTACCAATTGTACTTCTGTAACAGCTTAAAGGCATCTTATAAAGCCATTTACCATATTTACTTTACATCTTCAAATGCCTTTCTAAATCCCATTCTTTTTAACATAAGTAGGACAAGCTCAAAAATTATGCTAGTATGTGAAAATACTGATAAAATAAGGTTGTATAATTTTGCTGAAACTATGTAACATTAAATATATTTATTGGTTGGACCTGGAAATTAGTTATTTATTTTTAAATAGGAACATGGATATTTCATCTGAGGATGTGGAGGAAATAAATAGCTGTACTAGTCATATTTACATGATTCTTTCATTGGTAATAATGTTTTAAAATCTATCATCTGTGATCATTTTTAATAATATCAAGCACATATGAAAGCTGAAAAACTTTTGTAATGAAAAAATGAGATAAGGATAAATTTCATTTTGATAATATGGAAACTCCCCAAACAATTTCACTGATAAAGTTTTAGTCACATTTTGATTGCCAAATCATTATAGTAATATTGTACATACATTTCATCTTTCTCATACAAAATGATTTTTTTGTTTCAATTTGGTACTAAAGATGTATAAAAACAAAATAAATTTGACATTAACCCTTCTTTGTCCTTAAGTGATAAAGTTTGGATCTAAAAAGCCTCAATATGCAGTAAAATGTAATCTATCATGATGTGTAAACAAATCACACACTTAATGTTGTACACATGAAGCCAAGCAACTGGATCTCAATTACAGCATCTGAACTTCTAGCCAACCAGAGATTAAAAACTACCAAAACATGAACATAAATTGTTAATGTTAACTGAATCCAATCAGGTAGTTTGTTGTTGCTGTTACTTTCTTTTCTTTGACCCTAAATATAACTGATACAATTGATTGGGTGGGACACCTGAACCATCCTTAAGTGGGAATTTTGCCCAGTCCTACAACCCTTTGTGGCTCTAGAAAGTATATTAAATTAAGTTATTTTAGTCTTACTTTTAGCACATTTTAATGTTGAATGCCTATCATTAATTTGCATTATTGAGTTGGTCACATGCTAATATTCAATAACAAGAATATTCTTAATTTATAATAAAAATACTGTTTGAGATTTATAAATATATTGCTAACAAAAACATTGCATTCAATAGTTTCTTCTGACTTAGATTTTTATCAGAACTTTGATAGGCAGTGTTATCTCTTGAAGGAAAGATATATTCGATAGAAAGAAAATGCTTATAAGAATGGATCCAAGGGGCTGGGGTTGTGGCTCAGCAGTAGAGCACTTGCCTAGTGCATGTGGGGCCCTGGGTTTGATCCTCAGCACCACATATAAAGAAAATAAATGTAACGTACCCAACTACATCTAAAAAATAAATGTTAAAAAAAGGACTGGGGGTGTAGCTCAGTTGTAGGGCAACCCCCCCCAATAAAAAAATACCATTTTAAAATCACTACCTTATAACTCAGAGGGTACATAAAATTCTAATTTAAAAATCCATACACCTCCATAAAAGAAGAAGTCAGAAAGATGATTTTAAAAGTTTAAATTGTGCACAGGAAGAAATAAGGTCAACAAAAGGCAAGGCAGAAAAATATCACAACATATATGAGAGGCAAAGATCTATTATTCAATATCCAAATTGCTCTTACAAATAAATAAGAAAAAAGATTCACAACTCAAGAATGGATCCAGGTACAAAAATATATTTCATTTTGCTTGAATCTGGTGTTAAATTACCATGATCAATACTGAAGCATATATTCATATATAGCTTTAAAAATATAAGTCATGTTTACCTGTGATTATATGAATAGATGAATTGGGTATACATATTTACATATTTGTATGGGAATTATATCTATGTATTTACCATATCTGTGATCAATCCACTGATTAGGTCACATCTGTAAGTATTTAGTCATTCTTCATCTGAGCATTCTTACATTATCTGATGCAGGACCTTTTGGTAAACACCTCATTTTTTAATTTTTTAAAATTTTTTAGTTGTAGTTGGACACAATACTTTTATTTTACTTATTTATTTCTATGGGTTGATAAAGATCAAACCCATTGCCTCACATTTACTAGGCAAGAGCTCTACTGCTGAGCCACAACCCCAGTGAAACACCTCATTTCAAAGTAATAATAGCAGGATAAAACAATAAAATGTTAAAGAAATGGGAAATAGAAAGGATACTATCAGCCATATTTTAGAAGAATAAAAAATGAGGTTTATACCTAACAATATTGAAAAAGAAGAAAACAGCAAGTATATATGATAGAGTAAATATAAAAAATATATATATTATGAACAGTAGGATGACATATGTATACATAGCTTCATTCTACTAAAAAAAATGTTAAGCCTATAAATATGAAATGCATTTTAGAAAAGTTCAAAGAAAAAAAAATACAACCAAATAAAGTTAACCTAAAACAAAAGTTTAATAAACCAATATCACAAAATATGCATTGATAGATTGTTAAGAGAAAATAAAAATTTGGTTGTATGTTCCTAAAGTATCAAGTACATTATCTCTGACTTTTCAATCTTTTTATGAGGTCAAGGAATTTCTAATATGTTCCTAGTGTGCTATGTTTATTTTATGATTAAGTACTGGATTTTGTCAAATACTGATTACATGGGGCTGTAGTTGAGGGGCAGAACACTTGGCTACCATATGTGAGGCACTGGTCTGATCCTTAGCACAGCATAAAAATTAATAAGTAATTTTAAAAATACTGATTCTATTTATATTAATATGATCAGGTGTCCCCCACCCTTCTGATGATTTGGTAAACTTTATTACATTAATTGCTTTTCAAATATTAAACTAACCTTTCTTCTTGGGAAATGATTCATTATACTTTACATATATTTCTGGACTCAGTTTCCTAGCACTTATAGATAACTCCTTATCTGTAAATAATATTTTGGTCTGCAATTTTCTTTCTTTATTTTTTATCTTTTTATTGCTGCATTTTTTTTAAATCACTGAGATACATACCAGTCCTTTTTAATTTATATTTTGGTATAGGGTCTCTCAAATTTGCCAAATCTGACATTGAGCTTGGGATTCTCCTGCCTTAGCCTCAAAAGTTGTTGGTATAACAGGCAAGAACAACTGCTCATGGTATATTAATTCTTCATTAAGTGTTTCATAAAATCATAAAATCATCAGCAATGCCATATGGGTCTAGTTTTGCTTAATGTGCTTCTGGGAGGTAGAATTATTGATTTACTTTAAATTAAATGAGGTATATTTTTCAGGGGAAATCATGGCATATCTTTTCAGTGTTTCACTTACCACTTACACTTAGAAATTTTTGTCTTTTGTTCTTTTTTTTTCTTAGCTCTTTCTTCTTAATTCTTGCTGGCAAAATTCCTGGCCTCACATTTAGTTTATATTTGGATGAAGCTACCACCCTCCTTTTAATTACAGAGTATCAAATATCCATAAATTTTGAGAACATATTTAATTTTCAAATTACACTTATTCTATTTTAAGAAAGTCAGTTTCTCTGGTAAACCTTGAGGGCTATTTTGTGACACACCTTTCCCAAATGGGCAAAATTTCTGACCCATGAGCCACAATTCTAGCACTATAGGCAGAAACTGAGGCATGAAACTAAGTGACATTGTTTTAGGAGCAGGGCACTGAGTGGGAGCAGGAGAACCATTGTTTTAACCATGTTTCCAAGCAAAACTAATTTATCCTATAAATCAGCATCTTTGGTGTGGAGGCTGAGGTATCAGCATTCCCCAAAAGCTGTATCTGTACATGAGGAGGAGAGTGTATGTAATTTTTGTGACTTTTGCAAATATAGGTATTTAATGAATAATAATAAAGGGAACACAAAGACAAGGTGCAGAGGCAGGGAAGGTGGCAGAGTGGCTCATTGTCCAGGAGGCCACACTTATTGATACCAGTAGGTTACATTAGGTCATTACTACCATAACCACCTTTTTGTTTAGAGTATCAGTAAGGTTGCTTATTCTTCAGTTACATTCTACAGTTACAATATGTAATGTTAGGAGTTTCTTCAGCCCTCAAGAAAATCAATTGTCTGAAGTTACTGTTAGGCAGTCAGATCCAGGAGTTCCAGAACTTGATGAAACATTGTAGTTATCAATCAAGCAAGTTCCTTTATTCCCAGGAGTTATGTGCCTAAGATCAAGGTCAAAACCTTCCTGAAGAACATTGCTACAGCGGCCAGGCATCCTTTGTCTTTTACAGGGAAGTTTCCCAGCAGCCAGGCATTCTGTACCTTTGCACAGAAACTTCCTAACAGCCAGACATTCTCTGTCTTTGCACAGAAACTTCTGAGCCACCAAGTATGCCACAATAATGAAGTTCATCAGAGACCTCAATCCCAAACAGAGAACACCTACATATATATATATATATATATATATATATATATATATATATATATATATATACACTTTAAATAGTGCTATGTTGAATGTAACATTTTATATGGTACCCCAGACTTTACAATAGTAGCTTAAGATATTCTAGGGAATAAGATAAAAATAAGTGGCCAAAATTTAAAAATCAGCCAATTTAAATCTCTTGATAATTATTCTAAGGGTAGACATTGAACAAAAAAATATACATTTTATTAAAAAATTAAATAAAAATTTACATTAGAATAGCAAGAGTCTGTGTCATTGGAGCCACTACTTGTTTCATTCCTGCCATAACTCCCAAGTTTTTTTTCTGACTGAACTTTCTTTCCATTAAAGAAGAGCCAAGATCACAGGGTTCTCTTCTAGAAAAATTTGAATTATTATATATTTCTCCATTTATTTCCTTGATTTTAAATAAAAGTATGGTTTTCTTTTTTCTATATTTTAAATTTTATTGTAATATGTTCATATCTTATTTAGTGTGTCAAAAGTCATACACACTTACAAATATAATACTATATATATTTATAAATATAATAGTGCATCTGAATCTTCAACTCACATGTATCTTTTTCATTTCAGATGTATTTTTTTAAAATTTTATCCTATTTTATACACAACAGTCTTTTTCAGATTTTTCTATTGTTTCCTTTGAGATAAGTTTATAATAGTTAGCTAATATTAACTACTATACTCTAAATTATGTTTTGCCAGAATCCCAGATGAAAAATTGTGTTTCATATTAGCACTTAATATATGTGAAGTATTTTCTGCTTAAGTACTGGATGGAGAAAGTCAATTTTCAGAAAGGAGTTTTTGGTCATGCTGATAAGTTATATCATTTTGGATACAATCTAATTAGCTGTTATTCCATCAGCTTTGTTGAAAGTGACTTTGCATCACCTCTCATTCACTAGAAACCTAGGTAAGTATGAGTTTCCTTCTCTAGCAGAGGATCTGTTTGAATTGAGCTAAGTAATAGTGATTTTCAAAGTGCTATTCACTGAAGGTTCAATTAACTCTCCAAAGTGTTCATATTGATTTAATCATTAGTGTCATTATTGCTTCTTAAAGTCAATTCTCTGATAGAACAAAGAAAATTTTTTGTCAGATATTTGACACATTTTCCTCATCTCTTTTTCAATGAATGTTGAGTATTTTAAATGATATTAATTTGTGTAGAAAACTAGTGAAAATATATATAAAATTCCATTTGATGTACCATATATCATTCAAAAATGTTTCATAAAAATTCTTCTATAGAATGAATTTAGAACTTTTAGCAAATTCACATTAGCCAACTACCTATATTCCCTTTGATGCTTGAAAGTTAATAATGATCTTATATATATTTATAGCTAAATAATTCATATTTCTTCTGATGTTAAGTCAGGTATGACTAACACATGAGACATGATTGTTAACAAATGATCTGCTCTGGACCCTAGATTTATTGTTTTTCCTCTTTTGTATGTATCTGTAAAAATTCAATATAAAGGTAAAAAACAATACTATTGAGTGTTGTGCTTCCACAATTCATTTGTTGAAGTTCTAACACCTAAATTGGTGATATTTGTCTTGGGAAGGGTGTTTGGTAGGTAGTTATGAGGGAGCAGACCATATGGATGGATTCAGTATCCTTGTTAAATAGAGTCTCTCTCCTTTGCCTTCTCCTTTCTCTTCCTCTTCCTCTTTTCTCCTTTTTCTTTTTCCTCTTCATCCTTTCCCTCCCTCCCCATTCCTCTCCTCCTCTTTTACCTTTTCCATTTGACAACACAGTTAGAAGAAAACAATTTACAAGTCAGAAGAAGAACTCATGAACAAGAAACAATGCATAAGTGTGTTGATGGTGGACTCCCCAGTCATCCAAACTTAGAGAAAAATAATGTTTGTTCTTGAGGCACTCAGCTGATATATTCTGTCACATCACCAGCACCCAAGAAGACTAAGACAGCCAATTCAAAAACAGTATCACAAGAAATCTTAGGTTATTTCATCTCAAATCAATCCCCAGCATGGATCACATTTTGTTCCTTTAAGGTATATTTGTGAATGTGTTTCATATATTTTAATAAGTGGTAGGTATTTTCATGTCAGAAAATGTTTACTAATATTTTATTCTTTGAAATCCTCACATAATGTTCTTCAGTAGCCATAATGATATGTGCTGAATTGAATTAGTGAGAATAAATTAATTTTAATATGAATTGTTCAAACATGTGTTATATCAAAATTAGAATATAATTAGTTTTATCTGTCTGTTGTCCTCTTTTTCAGTCAAGTTTTTATGGTAGTTTCTAAATAAAACATTCTTAATAAAGATATATATTGGATTTTATTTCTTATAAGAGATCTGATAAGGATATAGTTGATACTCCACTCTAAACAGATAAATTACCCTCAAAATTAAAATACAACTTGCTGATTATATGTTATCAGATGAAATTGTTATGAGATATATGAATCTAAAAAGCTTTGCAAACATTAATGCATTCAATAAGGTCATCATATTTAAAGATTTTTTTCTAGGCCCCCTCTCTTTTAAGTCTTCTTCAATGGTGGAGATATATGTAAATATGTGATTACATACATATAAAATGCATAAATATAAATTTTCTTTTTAAAACATTAAACATTTATGCATTTGAAACTATTTATATTAATTATCTTCCATTTAAACATTCCTGAGAATAAGGAGTACAAGTTGAAGATTATGTATTTTATCCATTGCTTTATTTGATCATATTCAAAGGACATGGAAAATTATAAGGCAATTACTGATTCACAATTCTAAGAGGTTGTTTACAGGAATTTTACCTGCTTTTTTATCCTTTCTTACAATATTAACATTTTTTTAAAGAAAGGCAGAAATATGTGCTATTACTATTTGCTCTGGACAAAAAACAAAAGACTTTAGCTTTTTGTAAAACATTTTACTAATTTTGACCTATCTGCTTAATTCAATATTTCTGAGTCCTGGATTTTTTTTTTTTTCATGATGACTGATTTTAAGTACAATGTCTTAGAAAGAGTAGATATCAAGTGGTAGTTTTCCTTTTTATGCTGCAGGCCTTAACTCAAATATTTCCATAAAGAGTCAGTGTATAACAGGTTCTCCAACTTAGCACTACTTGGTACTACTAACAATTGAGGCTGTATAGTCCTGTGTTGTAGGTGATCGAGCTGTACACTATCAGACTCCTAATTGTACTCAAGATCTCTCTACTCTGGGTGCCAGCAGTGCATCAACTTGGTTGTAAGAACAAAAAAATTTGCCAAACTTTTAAAAACTATCCCTCAGGGGAAAACAACATTCCTGATTGAGAACTGCTGATACATCCTAAAAGTGCTCTGCAACACTGAGGTTTGAAATTGTCCACACACACCATACTTTAATGATCAGAAGGAAGACTTTGCAATTTCTTTGAATATCACTCTTAGTTGTTGTTTTCTATAAAGTAAAATCAAAATAGTAAAACTCCTAACAAATGCATGGTTTTAGTGCCACTTTTTTTTTGGTTCCTAGAAAATTCTATTCATTATAAGCCATCTGAAGTCAATGCTAAAGTGTAATTAACTTTGAATTCTAATGATTCTAATGTTCATTAAAAATGAACAAATTATATAAGCATTGACTAAAAATAAATCCTAATTATTGCAGATGATATCTTTTTCAAAGACAAAAATAAATACATAATAAGCAACAACAATTCAGTTCCTGACACCATATAGGTAAACATTGAATTAGAGGCTTGTCTGTGAATCTGTCCCTTTGGAACAATTTTTATATAAATTTCTATAATCATCCTAATAAGTCTACCAAGATTGCTAAAATTTTCTGAATCAATCAACAGTTTTTATTTCCAGTTATTCTACATTACCAAGAAAGTTTCTAGGCAATCATATGTCCCAGGAAATTAAGAAGAAAAATAATCTCCTTAGGGTAGTAGAAATCTTAACACTTTTATATATATTCTGAATTTTAATTCATTGATTTAAATAATATCTAATAAACACCTTCTGTGTAGAAGAATTGTACAGTGGAGATATTTCAAGGTATAAGAAAGCTACACCATAAAGCTGACATTCTTCAGAGCATATTTAATTCTGTAGCTGGGAGTGCAGCTCTGAAGTGATCAGAAATGAAGTTTGAGATAAGGCTATAACCACATTAGCATATGTTAAAATTAGATGATGGTCTCTTGAAGGTTTTCATAATTGTGTGTCCACACTTGTCATTCAACTCCACAATGTAGTTATTCCTTCTGCATCTAGGATGCCCCAAAGATGGATGTACAGGTCTATCTATGGATAAAATGTGCCTTCCTTTGAGCTAAGCCACTCAGAACCTCATGTCTATGTTTCTACTATCTTTCTCTCCAGTCTTCTCAAACTATTGTTACTCAGTTGACAGATTGTAAAATGCTATAGCAGAGATATTTTTACCTCCTGATTTCATATACTTGTCTAGTGAGAGCTAACTGATTGTCTTTATTTGTTTGTATTTCTTTTTTCTTAATTAATTTTTATTGTAGGTTGTTCAAAACATTACATAGTTCTTGATATATCATATTTCACACTTTGATTCAAGTGGGATATGAGCTCCCATTTTTACCCCATATACAGATTGCAGAATCACATCGTTTGTATTTCTATAACAAAATACCTGAGACTGGATAATTTTGAAAGAAAATCAATTTATGACTTAACAGTTCTAGAATCTGGAGTGTCTACTACATGGGTATCTGTTGAAAATATCTTTTTTGCATTCTCACATGGCAGAAGGCTGAAGGGCAAGACAGACTTTTTACTTTTTTCAACACTTTTATAAGGACTCCTAATCCCAGTCCTAGAAGTGGAGACTTCATGAAATTACAAGGCCTTACATGCTCTACTACTTAATTCTATCCCATTGAACATCTGAATTTTGAAGGAAACTCATTCAGACCTTAACAATAATATTGCACATCTGAATTTATTATTCTTAGTCAATATTGTCATTTATATCCAGGTGGACTGCTTCAGACCATTTGATATCTAAAATCATGTTGGCCCAGTTGTGGTGTAATCTTAACTACTCAGAGAGCTGAAGCAGAAGGTCTGTAACTTTGAAGTCAGCCTGGGCAACTAGGAAAGGCCCTGTCTCAAAATAAAATACAGAAAGGATTAGGGATGAAGTGCAGTGATCAAGCATTTTCACAGCATGTATGAAGTCCAAGGTTCTATCATCAGCATCATAAATAAAAATATAAATTAACAAAAAAAATTTTAACAAATGTTGTTGATAAATTCATTTGGATCATTTCTAAACAATAGTGCCCATAAGTTTCTTGACAAGGTTTCAACAATTTTATTAATTTTTATAAATATTTTCATTTGAAGATGTACCCAATAACTTTATTTTGTTTGTTTATTTTTTACATGGTGCTGGAGATCGAACACACTGCCTCACTCATGTGAGACAAGTACTCTATCACTGCACCACAACCCCAATCCAGCAGTTTCATTCTTGCACAACATAAATTGTCTTGCACTCAGTGAGGGATTTAAAGTAATATATGGACTAGTAGACATGAAGATAAACACAGAGATGAAAATATAAATGATTAAATAAATATATTTTTGTAATCATATCTGTTCTCACAAAAAGTTAAGTATAAATACTCAGAAAAAAATAAATTACTGAACATAAGGAGCAGAGTGTCTTTTATTACTCATAAGGCATATTAGTAATATAAAATAAAATATAAAATAAATATAAATATATATTAACATATATATATTTATATATATATAAATTTTATATAAAATGTAAAAATAAGTTGAAGTGAGAGAATAAATACCAGAACATATCTATACTTTCACCATGTTGGGACAAAGTTGAGCTACACATTGTGTCATTACATTTTTCCCCACTAAATAAGTAACAAATAACAGCATTGAAATTCACCTCAATAAATAATATAAATTATAGAACCTTGGTATTTAAATGTTATTCATTTTGTTATATCACCCTCTTTTTCTAGATTTCAGCTCTAAATATAACTCAGAATTCCATATGTAAACACACATTAAGATATACATATTTTGCTATCCATATATCCTGTAATAATATGAACTGTGTCTTATTTAAAATGCTAGAGTAAAAATGAGGTTCATAAGATAGAAACCATTCTTCTCAACTAGATTACATTTTCACACAAAGTATCTTCTCACCTTTATGCTTTCATTAAATTCTTCTGGCTCAGAATTACATGACAACTCAGGTCTGATTACATTTCATCACATGATCTTGAGAAAGGTTGTATTTTTGAGTCATAGTCTTCCTACCTATAAGCCAGGATTTGGCTTGATGCCTGCCATTGTCTGGTCTAATTCCACTTCAACCAGCAGAATGCAAGCACAGCTATCTAAAGGAACTGAAAGAAAAAAATGTTATTTTGATTTATAGTGTATATTTGGGGTAAATAAAATGATTTTCAGATTTTAAATATTCTCAGATTTAATAATTATTGTTAATCAGGAATTATCTGGTCATAAATATCAAAAAGCATGCTGCATATAAACACTGCACAGTACAGAGCAACGTTGAACCCTCTCCTCTCTTGACATTATACTGCCACTTCCTTTAAAACATTATTAATTTTTTTTTTTTTAATTTTGTTTTGAACATTTTTAACATCTTAATTGATCTCATTTATTTACTTCATCCATTTCCTCTTTTGGTCTTCCACATTAAGTAATCCCCATTTCACCAATATTCTGATGACCATTCATAGATTTTTTTCGTCTGTGAGAGGAAGATTGATTTCCTATTAGTTTTTTCATCTTCTGTGCCCTGACTATAATATACCAGATGCTTAGTAGTATGTATTTAATAGAAATAAAGGAAATTAAGGTATAATTCACCCACTTATTTTTCTCCTTGTGTTTCATACTTATAATTGAACTGTGTGGGCATTGATCATATCCATATAAATGTTCAACACACCTTTCAATTTCAATTTTCTAAAAATATACCCTTCTATTCTGTCCTTCATATCATGCCCCAGACCTGTTCTGTTTGATTTTCTCACAGGGTTGAGTCCATACCATCTACACAGTTATTCTTCATCCATTACTTACTTTTTACACCTGATCAAACATCAATTCCTGGAAATTTTAATTCCTATATCTCAAGTCCATCCTTCATTCATCATTGGTATGCTATTAATAATTCACATACAATCATCTCTAAATTGTGTTCCAGCCTCTAGTTATAAGACATTGCAAAGTTTCCCAGCACAAAGTCATCAGATCTTAAGCATTTCTCTTCCACCTACTAAAAATAATTAAATAACTCACTGAAATAATTAAGAGAAATGCAAAGGAAATTTACACAGGTCATCAGGATTGTCTAGGAAAATATCCAGGGGACTGACTTTCCAATCCATTTGTTTTGTCATTGGTATTATAAGTTTTGCAAGTTAATTGAGGTAGTTTCCCATTTGTAAAAATGGTGGAACAATAGAACTTTCACACAGAGTTGTTTTGAGGATTAAATGAATGATCCAAGTACAGTGCTTACAAAATGTTAAACCTAAGAAATTGCTGAATACCTGTTAGATCTTACCATTTTCACTCTTCAATTAGATAAACTTCTTTGCTTTTCTAACATTTACTCAAAAGGTCCTATATGTATCATGTACACTAAAGATTAAGATTGTTTGACTTTTCTATTACACTACATGTAACATCATATAAAAAAAATGTTTCTTTTTCCAATCAGAGGAGCAGGGAATATGTTCATCTAACCTCCCTATCTCCTACACCCTAGAAAGTGTCTTGTAAATTGTGGCTTTTAATTTAATGCCTCCAGAACAGAACTAAAATGATTCTTTATTTCTCAGACCTCAACAGCTTGAAGGTACAAAAATGCCTTGAAAGAGTCACAGGCTTCCGAAGTTCTATGCTCACTTTTCAAAAGTTTCAGCTCTTTCAAGTCATTTTGAAATACAGGATACTATCTTATTCTTGGAAAATTGTTTTCTTATGACTGCTTATGGAATTGACCACATTCCTCTATTCATCTGTACCATTGTCTGGTGACATTTTCAGACACCATAGTTATTCAGAATAGCAGCAACGATGCTGAAATTTCTATTGCTGTAGATAAATGATGGAATCCATACTGAGTAGATTTTTCCCCTTAATAATTGGCAGAGACTACTGATATTTTCCCTAAAAATGGTAATATCTGATATGCTTACCTTTTCAAGATAATGGCACTGATGTGAACTGACTGATATTCTTTTTTAAAAAAAAATTTAATTAATTTTTTTTAGAATAAACAACAGTGGAATGCATTACAATTCCTTTTACACATATACAGCACAATTTTTCATATCTCTGGTTATGGCTACATTGCCTGATATCAATATCTCTTATGCATTTTCCGATTTGTTGTCTACTTTGTATTATAGCCATTGCCCAAATTATTGCTCATGCATTATACTCATGATGGCACAGAAAGTATAGATAATTTCATTTTACTGACTTTTTATATATGTGAGTATTCACTTCTGTATCTAATTGCCATTTCATCATGTTGTAAATAATTAGACTTGTTAGAAAGTAAATAAGTCATATGAAACAATGATGTAAATATATATGTTTATATAAATATACACACATATCAACATATATGTGGATATAAGTGTGTGTGTGTCTCCCTCTAAAACCTGACCCTTGTACCTCAATCCAACATAAAATTTTTCACTATAAGTATCCCAGCTATTTATGCAAACACAATATTGTTGTCAAACATCATTTTCACTCACTTTTTTCTTCTGACTCAGGAAAAATAAGTTTTTGTTTCCTAAAATGAGAAACATTGATATATAATATATAACACATAAATAAATTTGAATATAAAGCCCAACAAGTAGCTATATACAGAGTATTAGGAAATTAATCATATGCTTATTAAATAAATTCTAAACAAATACTATAAATTTGTCAGTGTGTGTTACACAGATAGGTAAAACATCTCTACTGTGTTAGCTTACAACATTTTTGTGAAAAACACAAATATATTGGACATATATTTAATAATTTAACATTGGTTATTATAAGTACTATAAAGAATGACAGGTGGTCAGTGGTACAGATTTTGAGGGGAAATATTTCTACAAAGAACCAAGAAGTGATAAGAGACACTATGATATTGCAATCACAAATTCAAGAAAGGAAAAAAACAGAATGAGGTTATATTGATACTGTAAAATAATGCTAATTATTTTGAGCAGCCCAGTACAACTTCAAAAAAATGGTTTAAATTTTGATCAATCAAAATTGTCTATATTGACTGCAAGAGAAAAATCTACTTTCAAAGAAATGCACATATTTTTAGTTAACAATCATATTATTTCAAACATCAGGAAAAATGCCAAAATAAGTTAAAATTCACAAATTGTTTCTGGTATGACAGTTTTTATTCATATTCACATATACTTTAATTGCAATTTTTTATAACTCATTCTAACCATTAGAGTTTTTCATTTGCAAATAAATTTGAATCCTTTCAGCCTTGACTTAAATTGAGAATAAAGTAGCTTTGTGCACCATAGAATAAAAGGCTTGTAAATGCTTTAGAACATTTGCAGATAGAAAATAGTCCATGCAAAACATTTTGATAAGTGTAAAGAATGCAAAACCAAATGTATTATTTTTGCATTTTAACAAAAATTGAATATAGAGTTATAATAAAAGTCAAATGAAAGAATGGAACTATATCACAAAATATTAAAAATATTTCCAAATATTATCTATGTGCTCCAAGTACACCTTAACATGTACTTTGTTTTAATGTCTATTAGTCACAGTAAAATGATCATTTCTTTGTTATGGCATAAGTAATACATTTCTTAAATAACTCCATTTTCTTCTGAAATTTTGTTAATATTTTCTATAAAGGGGCTAATATTTTTTTCTGCAAGCCTCACTTATTTTTCAGGTATGTAACAACTGTGAGCTAAGTGAATAGGGAATAGGTTAAGTTCTTGTCAAAAGCAATATACTCAGATGGACTGTTATTAGTAGAAAAGTCAGTGAAAGACATTCCACCTTGATCTATTGATTGCCTTTTCTGTAACATATCCTTATTGCTCTCTTAAAATATGTTCTTCCAGTCAATATTATATAGGTTCAAATACCTTTGATATTAGGAAATTTATCCTTCACTGACCACATATACTACTCAACAATATTCAAGCTATTATTCTTTATATTTACACTTCCCTATATTCCCAAACAAATATCCTGAAAGAGCAGATGAGTCTTGTTGTCTGCATTTCCCCTTATTGTAGTGGAATTCCACTGTACCATCACTGCCTTCTAAATTTAAGTCTACGTAGATTATTCTTAATAAATCACCTATACATTTTAAATTTTATTTCAATTAATGTAGTGGAAAATGTTATTTTTTAAGATGTTCTCACAATAACTTTTCCCTATGAATGCTATTTCTCGTTTTTTTTTGTTTTTTGTTTTTTTTTTTACTCTAAAGTTTACTCCATTTTCTAGTATACTATATTTCATGTATAGTTTACTCATTTCATTGTTAGGATAGAGTAATTTAAAAAATCCAAATAAAGACAATATTCATAGAGAGAGGAAGAAAAATAAATGTAACTGATATGATATATTTAGTTTAAAACATTTCATTCCTCTTTGTATCACCGTGCAATGGATACAATTGTTTTATTATTTATTATTGTAGTTCCAACTCAATTTAATACACTTTTACATTCTTAAGAATCTTCTACATGATGAGATTTATAAATAAATGCTTTTAAGTAGAATTAAATCTTAATATATTCTCATATAGTCAACATAATGAAGATATATTTAACTCATGATTGACATATATTTAGCTAATTCCATTGATTGAAATACAAATATCATAATCGTATGTCTATCTGTATATCAAGAAAAATAATTACATAGTATTTCCACCATTCACATCACAATATTTAGCATTGAATCTGACACACACATTTTATTTAGCAACTTTTTGTTGTAAAATATTGTTTTAATTAATAATTGGACATTTTTATCAATTAAATATCTGTGATTGAAGACATATGCTGAAGAATTACCTTCAATTTTACCTTCCTCTAGCCAACTGTAAAAAATAAACCATGAATAACTTTGAATTTAATTTGAAGACATTTAATCAATGTGAATTTTTTGCTGCTCTAAGGAAATCTATAGAACATTACATAAAATATAGTTATAAACACTAATTGCAATATGCTCTAGAGTAAACTTTTAAATTCTCATGTATTTGTTAACAATCATAACATTCATTGATTTGGAACTTGGGTGACACATTTTTTTTTAAAGAGAGGAGAGAGAGAGAGAGAGAGAGAGACAGAGAGAGAGAGTTTAATATATATATATATATATATATATATATATATATATATATATATATATATATATAGTTTTCCGCAGACACAATATTTTTGTTTGAATGTGGTGCTGAGGATCCACACTGGGACACACGCAAGCCAGGAGAGCATGCTACCCCTTGAGCCACATCCCCAGCCCACACACACACACATTTTAATTTAAATGTTCTACTTATAATCAACCATACTTTAGTCTACTATTGTTTAATATGTACTCTTGCAGTTAAAATCATATGATTAAAATATCATTAAAGTACCTACAATATGCATTCATCCAATAAACCCAGTTGTCTAAAATATATTACAATGTGAGACTTTCCTAAAGGCATATAAATATGGTGGCCTAGTGAGTTTCACACTAACAATTGTCAAAGTATTTTAGAAGAGAAAATGTATGCTAATTTAATTGAAATAAATAATAAAGCAAGTGTATCCATTGCATGGTGAAACAAAGAGGAATGAAATGTTATAAACTAAATGTATCATATCAGTTACATTTATATTTGCTCTTCCTCTGTCTATGAACATTGTCTTTATTTGGATTTTTAAAATTGCTCTATCCTAACAGTGAAATGAATGAACTATACATGAAATTATAGTTTTTTTCATATAAATGGCTTCAAATAGATATTTTCCTTATAAATTTTATACTTTTCTCTGTATTTTTATTATATATGGCAGTCATCCATATATATCATAAATTACTTTCAGAAAAAAGAGCAAGGACAACAAATGACATTGGAGGGGAAACACACACACAGAATTTATTAGCACAAGTTTTAAAAGTGTTGAGAAAAAAATAAATATGTGCTATACTGTAATAGAATAAAATCTCAACTGGGTATGTCAATCTTGTTATAAAATTTATATGAAAATTTTCAGTCTTAACTCTATTATAGGCTTAATATTAGAACTTGAGTGAGGAGAGATAAGATTATGTCCATTCCTGTCTATGTGTTCCTAAAGAAAGTATTTTTAGAAAGAGTTTTATCTGTGTTGAAATAAGCACTAAAATTTTCATCAAATTTAAATTCACCTGCAAGTAAAGGAGAAATAATCGTCATTCATAAAACATGATTACAAAATTTCAATTATAATCTTACCAAGATTTACACAATTTTACTTGGATTTTATTGCTTACTTTACTGTCAGTTTGACCTAATTTAATAACAAGTTCCATTTGCAAGTTGTAGATAATTAAAGCCTTTAATTTGAAAATGATTAAAACATCTTTGAGCCGTTCATAGCGGCATACACCTATAATCTTAAAGGCTCCAAAGGCTGAGGCAGAAAAATCACCAGTTTAAAGCCACCTTCAGCAGCTTAGCAAGGCCCTAAGCAACTTGTCAAGACATTGTTTCAAAATGAAAAGGGCTTGTTTTTAAGCATTCCGGTTTCGTCCCTGGTACAAAATGACAACAACAACAAAAAAAAACCAACCTATTTGAAACCTGATTTTATACCATCCTACAAACATTGTTTATGGTGACTTATGTAATACTACAGTAAGTTCAAATTTTTCACATATCTTCTAATAGAACACCTATAAAGGTACTTGAGAACCAATAATAAGATTATTGTTTTTTTCTCTTGATTTCTGAAAGTATCCAATATTAAATAATTTCTGGCTATATAATAGTCAGTTAATTCAGCAAATTATTTTAAAAGCTTTTCTTTAAAAATCTATAGTATGTTTTATTACATTTTAATATAGATATTATCATATCCATGTAGTTTGACTTACATAATTAAAGTGTTGTTTAGAATTTTGTTTAGATCATTTGCTTAAACCAGAAGTATGTGAAAATAAATATAAAAGAATTGGAAAATCTGACCTGGCTATCACTATGATTTTTTATTGATAATACTATTAAACATAAGAATGATGCAAATTATGGGTTTTAGATATACATTTTGATTTTCAGGAATAGACTCTCAAGTTTGTTCCAATGTTCTATTCTTTTATTCACATTGCCCATTCAAAAAGGTAATCAAACAAGCAAATAAACACAATGAAAAGCAAACCATAACATATTAATGACTAAAATACATCCACCAGAAAACCTTTTTAGTATACCACAAGCATTAATCACTCACTTCCTCATATTCCAAACACATGAAAATGCTGGATTAAAAAGAATAAATAGTGCTTAAATGAGGAAAAAAATGAAAGAGACTAATTTTCACACTAGAAATAATATTACATAACTCATGTCCAGATAGAGAAGTGAATTTGATGAGTTATTGATTCAGATATAAATTAGAAGTTGCTGAGTTCATAGAAGCAATCTGTGACCATTGCACAATGGTCCGAAATTTCAGGTTACATTTCCAACATTCTATTGCCTTTGATTTTTGAAGAAATATTTTCATGGTTTCTATTTCACTTCTGTTTCTCTTGCTCTCAATTTCACTCTAACAAGATTAGACAGTATATTTGCAATTTTACAATGAGATGAGTCAAAGAAGTAATCTGTATACTTAATTAATTAAGATATAAAACATTCAGTAAAATTTTCAATAACCAAAAGAATACTGTGTCATTACCATTGTTAACAAAAGCTAAATAGATCAATATTACATAGATTAAAATTGGACCTATACTAAAGTTAGTTAAGGTAACTATGGAATATATTGGCAGTTTCAAATAAACAACCCTGCAACCTAAGAAATATTTTATATTTTCAAATTTCAAAAATTTCTGAATGTTGATAAATGCATAACTTTTCTTTTTAGAAGATTAAATAAGAATGCAAATATATCATACAATAAGATATATTCAAGTTAGTGATATGTTTAAGGAAATTTGAATATTTTTTAAATTATTCATAAATGTGTTTCAAGCATTTTCTAAAGATAATAAAATAATATTTTGGAATTTTTTCTTGTACTTAAATAGGCATTATCAATCTTTTACCCAGCACTATTATGTGTGTGTGTGTGTATAACACTTTTATGTAAGTTGAAATTCTATTCTCTCTTAATAATGTGTTTCATCAGTATATTTGTATAAATTTAGGTCACAAGTTAAATAATTAAAAATGTTATAATTGTAATAAAAAGAAATTATTTTAACACAAGTTCTCTATATACCTAATATCTTAAAGTATAGTTTGTACCACTAAACCATGTTCACTATTTTGATTAGATCTGTAGCTCTAATTTAGAAGTCCCTTTAACAGATAGTATAAACAATATGTTCTCTATGGGAATGTTTTAAACTAGGCTCTAAAGAATAAATTCCAACTGTAAGTGTTTTCTAAAATACCCATAAGTGATCCTGCTATTTTTTTCTGTTCAGAATTTTATGTTTTCTTGCCTGTTTAGTAAAACACATATTTCCTTTCCATCAAAAGTGAGATCTTTTGCCTTCATCAAGTTGAAATATTTAACCTCATTAGCAATGTTGTTTTCCAATTACTGTATTAGTTTCTTTATGTTAATAAATAATATATATCTTACTGCTTACAAAGTCTGTATTATGGCACTCAATTTTGCTTTGAGCTCTCTGTGGTTCCAGGTTCAATTATCTGATATCATCTGAATTATGTTCTCATGCATTATTTTTTCAGTAAAGCAATATTCTGTTCAATGTCAAGGGGAGAATATTTATAAAATAGGATACAATAAAGAGCTAATAATAAATAATCTCTTTTCCCATTTCTAGTCATTTGCAAATTTTTCATAAATATAAACTTAGGGACTAGTCATGTGCTTAGAATTTGACACTTTATGAATTATGAAAGTTACATACATAAGTATTTGACTTTTACTAAGAACTTCTGTCTAGCTTCAAAATAATAAATAATAAACATTTTTTCAATACCTTCTAAGACTTTTTGGAGGTTGACATGACATGCAGGTAGCTCTTAAGCTCAATGTACAGTCTGGTAAGTCTACCACATTTATAAGTTTTTTTTCCTCAGATCTAATCATTCCTGAATTGAATACATTGGGAAAAAAGTATGAAAATTCTTATAATGCAAAAATTCAGTTTCTCATGTTCTAATTACTACACTAAATATTTTATATTCATCTATAATCCAGAGATGATATCTTGGAGAATGTTCATAGGTTATTTGTATACACTATACAATTTTATATAAAAGATTTGAGCATCCATTGATTTTTAAGTCTGTAGCAGGTAGTAGCATTCATACCCCCAACCCAAAATACAGAGGGACTACTCTACCTACAATCTCATAACAACTAAGAAATAACACACCAAAATATATTTTAAAATACTATTAGTTATCATATAAGATAATTTTGTATATTTACAATGAAAAAAAAATAGAAAATAAAAAAAAATAGTAAAATTATACACTAAAAATAAAACCTATTAAATGTTTTTCAAATATGAAAGTTATTTTCACACACTGAACAGGGAATACACAAATACCAGGTATGTGGAACTGTTCACACAGACACATAGTTTATATTACATGTAAGAGATTGCAAGAACATGAACATGATTTAGCAGATATTTCCATTAGGCAATGATTGTGACTACTTTTATATAGTGGTCTAAGTGGAATAAAAAAATGCTGCAGTTTTCCATTTATTTTAATAATCAAGATAATTGAAGAACTTTTTCTTTGTAAATATAGCAATGACCATTGGGTAACATGCAGGTAAACACTTAAACGCAAATCCTTACATACATAGCAAATCAAAAGGTGGATATCTCTGCCTTTCTGTGTCTGTGTATATGTTTGTGAGCACATCTTTGCACATATACATTATATGGTTTCTAATCAAATAAAAGTAAAGACACAATGGGTAGTTTCCATATTTAACACTAGGTGATTGGAAGAATTTTCATGCCTAGGCTACAAAAAAGAAGCTAGGAATGTATGCTCCTATCTTCAAATGGAGGACTGCAAATCAGTACAGTTTCAAATGTGTTTTTAACTGACTACAAAGTATTTTTGGACCACTTTTTCCAAATCTGTGCTGAAAATTATTTTTTCTCTGAACATATTTTATCCATATCTACAGAGTAGTCTGTTTTCATCTGAGCTTTATCTACTTCCTCATATACAATACTTTGCATTCCAGTGAACAATTAAGAACTGCATTTTTGAAAATCACTTTGAAGTAATTATCTGGCTTAGATTCTGCCAATGAGAGGTAATGAAGAGAGATTAAGAATTCATAAGGAAAGCAAATCTTCCAAAGCAGCTGGCACAGCATGCATATATATTGGTCAGGTATGAGGCTGAGATTAGTAAACTAAAGTTTGTACTTTTGAGAATAGAGTAACTGAAGATCTCCAAAATCACAACAAGTTGTGTCAACTTGTCCTTTTCTTTGGGTAAAGATAAAACAGACAAGGTATACTTATAAGAGATTAATTACCTTAATTTAAAATGTCACCCAATTGAGAAACTTACACAATGCACCCAATAAAGGAGAGATAAATGGTGAAATCATTTGACCAAAGAGGGATATTCTTAAAGTTGGTAAACATTACCCAATTAAGATAAACTAAGAATGGCTCATGGCTTTGAATCTCAAGTCCCCCCTCAAAAAAAAAAAAAAAATATATATATATATATATATATATATATATATATATATATATATATATATAAAATTTTATATATTTATTATGATATCATAATATTATTATATATTTTATATATTATATATAACATTATATATATATAGATAGATAGATAGATAGATAGATATAGATATAGATATATACAATCAGAAGGCTCAAATGTGGGTACATCAGTCAACTTCTCTTTTCTGTGAAGTGAGGGTTACCCACCTCCATATATTCCTTTACTACCCTTAAATAAAATTTTACCTATGCCTTGCTTACCTCCCTATGCTATAATTCCTTCTGTGATGAATGTGACAAACCTGCATGGTTTCAAGGTAAGGACCCCTTTCTTAGGAGTCCATGGACATATCTCTGGTGACAATGCTTACAACAGCTTCCAAGTGAGTTTCTGTGAATTATTTTCTTTCAGTGTTTAGGCAAGTGATGACATTGCAGATGGATTTCTTATACTCAAGAAGACTTGGATTTTTAGGGCAGCAGCAGTTCCCTTGACTTATACAAATCCAAACCTCCAAAAGAGACAAAAACATCTAATTCCCTGAATTAAATATTTTCTTTTTTTAAATGTCTAGATCACTTTAGAGTTTTTTTTTTAAATAAATTTTAACTAATAAATCATCCTTTAAATTTTATTGTAGTAAGAACATTTAACATAAATTCTAAGTAATTACTGTACAATAAATTTTTAGGGTCTGTAAACAAGTCAAGATGGCGCCTGGCATTTTGCAGAGGGAGTGGTTTGTGAAGTAATGCAAGCGAGCAATTAAGTGTGGAGATTCCTTATTGGTTGACTGCTGTATCTAGTTTGTGTTAATTAGGATAAGCTGTGTTTAATGTATATATACCCCTCCGGTCCTACAATAAACGGCTCCCACTCCTGCTGTATCAACGTACACAAGGTGCTCATCACTCCCTGATTATTTCGCCCAGCCAGCCAGACTGTGGCAATAAATTTTCAGTATAGGGGCTGGGGATGTGGCTCAAGCAGTAGCATGCTTGCCTGGCATGCATGCATGCGGCCCGGGTTCGATCCTCAGCACCACATACAAACAAAGATGTTGTGTCTGCCAAATACTGAAAAATAAATATTAGAAAAAAAAAACAGAATACCTTTAAAAAAATTTCCAGTATAGGTACATTGTTGTTAAGCAGATATCTAGAATTTATCATCTCAGAAATTATATAACCATTGATTAGAAACTTTTGGCCTTACTGAACCCAGGAACAGGCTCCAGACATCTAGGAGCAAGGTTGTAGGGCCTGCAATATCACTCTCATTATTCATTCCATAGGGATCACAGAAAACCTAGCTACCTTCTCCTTGTTTGCTTTAGTAAAATTCCTCTCTATAGCCCCAGCTTCTTTTATAAAGTGCAATACACTGTGTGGCCCTACCTGGGGGCCTTTTCTTTTGAAGCTGTAACAAAGAAGCCACGTTTCATCTGAGTATTACTGTGTTCTCTCTTGCCATCAAAAGAATCTTTAAATCTTATAAAGCAATGAAGGGCAACTATACAAGCAAGTGGGTAATGAAGCAGCAAACCCTATTAAGCAAAAGTTCTATTCTGACAAATGAATGGGATAATAAGGATTAGCTAGAAATTCATGATGATGCAAAGTGTACTTTGAAAAACTGCTTAAAAGACAAAAGGACGGGACACAATTAGAGAACAATATGGTATTGATTATTTTACAAAAGCAGGACAAATTTGAGATATAAAATGCAGTGGCTATTGACTATGTTAACAAGGTATTTTTGCTCACATGTAATGTTCAAGAGACATAAAGACAGGATTGGTCTAATGGCAATAATTGACTGAAGACATTATTATAAATTCTCAAGGTGACCTCAGATGAAATAGGTTGTGGGTCTTCTGTTTCCACATAAATCAATTCCATGGCATGAAAATGGCTTCCTGATATTCTAAAATTCTATTTTATAGTTTATTTTTCTCAGTGACATTTCTGTGCACAGTGATTACAATCTCCTGTCCAGGAATTAATAAATATTTTTCACACTTAGATTTATATCTTGTTCCTTGTCCTAGTTCAAGAGTGTCCTTGTACCTTTCCTAGGTTTCAACCATTTTGATCTCTAGGATACATGAATGTAGTTTATTAATTTTCCTTTTTTGGTCATATATTCACAATAATTGTAATATAAATGTGTATGATTTTTAATTAATCATAAAATTTGATTATCATTTTACTTGAAGTTGGGAATAAAATAGAAAAAAATACAGTTGCTACTCCTCCATTATTAAGGCCTATTTTCAATTTTTTTCCTCAATTATTTCCCTTGTTCTATGACTAATAGGATTCATGTATTCACTCGTTTTATATCTTCTCACTTTATAGAAACTGTTACTTGTTCCTTGCCTCATAAAAATGACTTTATATAAAATGATGAGTTAACTGTTGGTCTATCTTTACAGTTATTTTTTTTTCTGACTTTAGAGTACATTTTTGAGACTATAAATTATTTGAAATCACCAAGTAAGAGAAAAATAGTTTTGTCTTTAGATTAAAAAAACTTCCCATTTTTAATTGTATACTAGAATTGGCCCTCAAGTAGAAATATATTGCTCATGGTCTTTATCTGCATTGGGAACCTAACACTCTACCCCATTGCCACAGAGACACATACCCCCCCAAAAAGCAAAAACATCAACAAGAAGAGATTAGCAGGTAGGCACAGATTGTGCTTTCCCTGATGCATTGTAACCATTTTGAGGTGCTGATCTCTGAGGAAATGCCATACAGACTTCCACAAGAATCCTACCTTAACAGAATGGAAAATGCAGGCCAGAAAGTCTAGAGACTGCAGCATTAGCCAACTATAGAGGCCCTTGGTCTCCCCTGCCTGGCCTCAGCTGCTCTGCAGTGCTCCGCTCCCTCAGGCCCCACCTTATATCATGTACCATTTTGAGTTTTTTATTTATCTGGCTCACTCATGCACATAAGATTTTTTACTTTCATACTCTCTATCTTTGTCACTGTATTTTAACCAATATCTTATTAATATTTATTTTCAAAGTTATTCCCAAAATCTGAGGCAATTACCAGACTTCGAATTACAATTATTATTCATATTAAGCATCTCAAATTTATTAAAAACAAAACAAAACAATGAGAATGTTGAGATGTTAATGCCATACAGAGTGGGTTTCCTGCATCTGATGGAAAAGCTAGGCTAACCTGTTTTATCTGGTCAGAAAATACAGTAGTTGTTGAGGAACTATCAACAAGGAAACTTTCAACTGTGTTGGTAAAGTATCAAGAAGTTTGAAGTGAACTTTCAACAAACAAACCAAACTTGGAATGAAAGTATGAAATAATAATTTGTAGAAATCTAAAGTATGAAATTATATAAAATGAAAGTATGAAATAATAATTTGTAGAAATCTAAAGAAACTAAATTTTAACATAAAAGTGAAGAATTTCTTAGGAAAATATTCTTTAGCAGAATTGATCACCATCAAACCACAAATTGTGTGATTCCTTTTTTTTGGCAAAACATTTAAACGTTGTCTACAAGACTGTCTTTTTTTTTTCCTCCCTGAAGGTTCCAAGAAAGAATTAGGTTTCTTTCCAATCATCTCAGTGTCTAATGGCTCCCTGAATTTCTTCACTCATGACCTTTCCTCGATAACAAAATCAGTAAGCACAGGCTCTACCTTTCAAGAAATTTATATATGTATATAAAATATGCAATTTTTATTGACCTGGACTTTGTTCTTAATGCTTAACTTGTTTAATCCACAATAATAAAAACAAGTGCAGAAGTTAATAAAATTTAGTAGAAATAATAGAGATTTGATTATCTTTGCATATATTTAGAAAGAAAAGTCAACACAGAAATATTAAAGCAATTACAATAAAAAAGTGGAAAAATATAAATTATCTCTCAAGAGATTTATATTACTTGGCTGTAAGGAAATGCTTTGTAACTATATCTCAATATCCAGATGCAATAAAAAAAATATAGGGGTGGGGTTATGGCTCAACAATGGAGTGCTTGCCTAGCACATGCAGGGCACTGGGTTTGATCATCAGCACCACATGAAAATAAAATAAAGGTATTGTGTCAAAGTATAATTAAAAGAAAATATTTTTAAAGAAGAAAAAAATATAAATCTGACAAGAAATTCTAAAAAGAATTAAGAAAATTAAGATAATAAGAAGGGTAGAAATTATCTGTGACACTATCACAGGATGTTTTCAAGTCTCTTAAAATTTGTGGAAATGTTAGAAAAAAATGTATAAAATATAGAAAGTGAAAATTCACAAAAAAGAGAAGAGATAGAAATTATATGTGTGTATGTGTTCAGAAAATTATACACTGCCATAACCTGAATGAACCTCAAAAACTTTATGCTTCAGAAAAGAAATCAGATTTTAAAATCAGGCATTTTATAATTCCATTTATATAAGTGCCCTCAAATGACAAATATACAGATAGAAAATATTCATCTGGGCTGTGAGTGGAAATGGGATTAACTGTAAGTAGGTAGAGATTTTCCTGGAGTGATACAATTATTCCAAAATTGAATTACAGTATTTCATTGGTTGGTAAATTTACTAAAGATCATGAGTTGTATACTTTATGGAATATAAATTAAATCTCAGTAAAGTTATTTCTAGAGAAATGAAAGATAATTTATAACCTTTGATTTTTCATAAATAAGCATAATTTTATGAGAAAGGAAAAAGCTAACTAGTTTTCAATAACAAGTTGGAGCAAGTATAGAAGAATCTAGGCTTTGCTAGGTTAAAAAATAAAAACTGTTTTCACTCTGTCTATTTGAGCCTCTTGCATCCATGAAAGGTTTTCTATGTAATAAAAGATTTCATAGTAATAAGCAAATCTATGATATGCATATGAATCCTTTTGTTAAGGATTTTGCATACCCAAGAGATGCAAAAGGTCATTTGGACCAATGGAGGTGTGGGGCCCATCAGCCTTCGTGACCAAAGAGGCATAGATGAAGTACATGAAAATCTGAAAAAAAATTATAACTTTTGCCACAAGGTATAGAATAAAATGATGAGGCTATCACACAGGTAATGAGGTTGCTTCAACAGGCCATAGATACCAACCTTGACAAACAGTTCTAAGGTACTTTAGAAGGTAACATGCTCTTTATCCTCTTTCCCAGCTTCTGCTGTTTTGAAGTAGGCTGGAAGTTTGCTCAAAGGCCATGTTTCCTAATATAATTTTCACAAGTGGTCAAAGAACACGGTAGAAAAATACGGCTATATCATATAACAGAGCTAATAGTAATGGGGTACATTGAAGCACTGAAGAACTATCATGGAGCAAAACCAAGACTTAATTAGGGCACACATCCTATGTACCGAATAGGAGGCCTAGCCACAATTGCCTAGAGAAATTGGAACATTTCTATTGGAAAATATTGCTAGGAACCTTCTATTTCTTCTGTTTCAAACAGGAGTAGCATTATAAAGTCTTATCAGTTCAGAGAATTCCAAATCAAGAGGACCCACATCAGAAGCTGTAGATTATGCATGCCTGAACTATTATCTTGCTGGAGAAATAAGTAAATAACTGAGGTCTCTAGAATAGAGATAAAAATATTTTGCAATGCATAAGAAGCATAGATAATTGTAGCTGAATCCTAAATATGGTATAATGACATCTCTGGTTTTCACCTTCCTTGTAATTGCATTTGCCTTGTTACTTCTTGGTGCCCTTCTGCTCTGACTTTGACCTGCTCTTGTGACTCTCGTTGGCTGATGGGTTATTGACCAGAGATGATGCAAGAAAAAGCCTAAAGAGCTTGCACATTTCTACTTGTGCTCTTTCTTTCTGCAATGGCTATGATCCAAACATTCTCAGGAGAGCCTACTAGTTCCTGGGAGGAAGAGAAACACACAGAACAGTTGGGTCACCCCATTTGTTCACCATCCTAGACCCTATGAGCAAACCTGTCCAAGATCAGCAGAGACTCCTAGTTAAGTCCCTAAATATGTCTGCAGCATATGCTTATTTGCTTAAACAACTGAGATACTAACATGATTTTAATTAATCATCATATATTTACATTAAGAGCCCTTTCAATCTTGTCTCAAATCATATTACATTATTTGAAAAGCTCTTAGCTAGTAATGTCATTATCTGCTATCTGGACTTATATAAACATCTTAATTCTGATCTTATTTATGTGTATAACTTCACTTTAATTACCAGTGTCATTCATTGACTTCAGGGAATAACCAATATTTTAAAAGATTGCTATTTTTTAGGTAGTTTATATTTTGCCATTAAAATATTTGAAGTAATGAATTTTAGATAGAAAAAAAGTTTTTCAAGCATAAAACTATTTAACAAAATATTTCTATAACCACAGATATTTTTGTTTCCTAAGAAAGGTCACTTGAGTATTAATGTGAAATTTTGAAAACTGTGGCTGTTATGAAATAAGATTAATTTTAAGCCACTCATCACACAGTATTAAAAGTCCATGTTCATCCAGTTCTAATTATCAGTCAATTCAGTCATGCCTACTTAATTATTAGTTATGAATATGACCTTCTATTCTCTTCAGGAAATTAACATATTTCTGCTTATGCTTGCGTGAGATGTGGACCTTTTTTCCCAATTTGTATGTTGAAATTTGCATGATTTTAATGAAATTTCTATAGCCCGTATTTAGGATTTAAAACATGCTTTCTATGTTTGCATTTAACTAATGGATATAGTTATGCATTTTTATTTTATCTTCCACATTTCATTAGAGGATTTTGTGATATATTTATTGTATGATTTCTGTACACCACACCCCACACTAAAAATATGTACTATGGATAATGTGTTTTCTGCCATATTTCTTCCTTACAATTCTACTCCTGCTTGAATGCCCAAGCTCATTCTTGTTGTTCTATGAGACATCCAAGGGTTTCTTCCTTTGGAACACATTTCTACCCAGGTGCACTGAAGCAAGACACTTCAATATTCTGCCTCAGGAATCTCTGGGTGAGAGATGGGCATCAGCTTCTCCATTCAAAAATCTTGGGACTCACATGGACCCATGTCAAATTCTCTGAAGAATTTTCTGAAAAATTCTTACCTCAAATCTGGAATGATTGATTCTACAGCCAAACATACATTAGGCAGTAGAGAGAGGCATTAGTGTCCATTTCTTCAGTTATGAAAATTCTGGGTTTCTTAAGATACTGTTGATTATTAAGCAGCTGTGTACTAACAACTTTCCAAAAAAATAACAACTTTTAAGTCCTGTGATTCTCTCTCAAGCTCCACCAGAGATTTCTGCTTATGCAATTGGAACACAAGAACAAGTTGAGAGTTATGAATCTCAACAAAGTTGTGGATTTCAATATTCATTAATAAACCTTGGAGAAGGTGTCAGTACCAGCAGTCTGAGGCTTGCTTTAGGATCATCCTCAGCTTTGTAGTCTAGCTGTCAATCATTCAGTTATCCAATCATCCAATCAGAAAATCCACTCACTTTTCACAGTTATATAAAAAATTGAAATTTCATGCAGTGGTTATTTTAAAAAATGTATGTATGCTGCCATGAGTATCTACTTGTTGATTTTTTACTATTTAAAAATACAAACTAAAAGATTCTACTAAAAAAGACGGGGGGGAAATCAAGTATTACTGAAAAGTCATATATAAACTAGAGAGAGCATATTAGATTGTTATTTCTTTTGTAACAAATAAGTACCACCTTAGTTGCTGTAAAGGTGAGTTTTGAAGAATACAAATTTATTACCTTACAGTTCTATGGGTGAGAAGTTAAACAGATCTTATTGGGTTAAAAGGTGTGCATCCTTTTCTGTAAGCTTTTTTTGAGAAAAAATAAATTTCTTTGCCTTTTTAAAGTTCTTGAAACCAATATATATATTTAAACTGTAGAGGTTAAAAAAAAGAAAAGGGTAGACTCTCTCCCTGCTCCCTACTGGTTTAGAATCTTCAGTGGTAAGTCTTTATGTTTATTTTAAGTATTTCTGAGGTTCTGTTAATTTACAAGCATTACTACAAAAAACTATAATAATGTTTGTGTAAAGGCAATATTTTTGGTACAGGGATGTGCTGCAGTCTGGCTGGGCACAATTCAGGAGCCACCACCAGCTTCCCACAAGCCACACACCCCAACAACCTCTTCCTCCCACAATCCTCCTGCTCTTGAGGCCGATTGGCTGGGTCACATGGGCGGAGCCAAAAAAGTCCCCCATGAGCAGCTCCGTGGTCTGAAAGGGCAGGGAAACAGCCCAATGAGCATCACCGCAGAGGAGCCAATCAGCTAGATGTTGCTGGGCCAGCTGTGAGCCAATCATCAGCTGGCAGTCTGAAAGTTTGCTGGTGGTGGCAGTTGGGCTCTGAGGGTTTTTTCCTGAGGAGCTGTTTTGTTTATCATGTGTGGTTCTAAAAATAAAGTTAGTTTCTTTTGACAAGTGGCTCCTGAATTGTGCCCAGCCAGACTGCAGCAGGGATGAGAATCAGTGAGCATCAGTTAGCTATTTGAATACATATATATGAATATGTGTATGAGAAGAAGTTGGGATCACCCTATTCTTTCAAGGGAATTAATTCTAAAGAGCCCACCAAATGGAACTAGAAAATTTTATTCTACACAACTTTCTAAAGAGCACTGAAGTATTCAGAGTTACATGCAAATACAAATATGAATATATGATATATATTCATAATAAATATATTGCACTACACCAAAAATAATTGTAATTATTAGTTTTAATATCAGTGGCTACAGAAAAATCATGATGTCGTCTCCCCCCTCTTTTCTCGCTCTTTCTCTTTCACTCTCTCTCTCTCACACACACACAAACACACACACACACACACACACACACTCACACACCTATATTTAACACATGTGTCTATTATCTTAAAGTATAAATTCAATGTCACTTGCACAAATTAAAATTTGTCACATGTTGAAAGTTGTGCATACATAGAAAGAATACTATAGCAGACCAAAAGAAAGTTGGATTTGTGTGTTGATATAGATGAAATGTTGACATCATTATTTCTAGACATTCTTTTATTGAGGTTTTGTACATAAGAAATTAAGATTTTTACTGACTCATAGAGATGACATCTGAAAATCCCATAGTAAAAATTGGTCATGTATTCCTAAAAAGAGAAAAAAAATAGAGGATTGGAGGAATGTGATAAAAGTCAGTTCCACTTTCATACCATTTTCTTGGAACCTGAGTAGTGTTTTATATTTTTATATTCATGAATGGGATGATAAAATCTATTGGAAAGTAAGCTGTTTTATAATGTGCAGCCTCAGATCTTCTTTCACTTTGAGAGGAGATATATATTCAAACAGCTAACTGATACTCATTTCTGTACCAAAAATATGATTAAAGATGATTTTTTTTCACACAATTCTGATTGCCTTCTGATAGTCATTATTTGTTTGAGAAAGAAGTGAATGGAATTCAAAGGCAGACAAATGAATTCTACTAGAATCTCATGGGGTATAGACGGGGTACTGCCTAGAGAAAATGTTGGGATCACCCTATTCTTTTAAGGCAATCAATTATAAAGAACCACCAACTGGAACTAGAAACTTATTACTATACAACTTCCTAAGGAAGCCTCAAGTACTCAAAGTTACATGGAAGAGAGACCGAGAAAGATGTGCATTCCACAGAGATAGCCTTATGCCTCAATGCTCAATTTAAATATATTCTCAAAGGAATAGACAAAGATAATCTCAAAAGGTTTTACTATGAACCACAGAAAACTAAAGACTAAATGATTCTTTCAGGGAAAATAATTAGTGATCAGTTGTTTTTGTCCATTTCTTAGGAAAACATGACTTCAAAAATTTAATTACCAAGATTATAGAACAACCTCAGAGAATTAAAATTTTTAAATTCTATGCTGAGACTTATTTGAAACACCTTGGATCTTCATCTGAGAAAGAATGAGCATACTGAGTTTGCTATTTTGTGACTAGAAGAGCAAATTGGCAGAGTCTGGTAGCACAGAGGAGGAACTATTTCTCGAAACTATGTTGTCTCCTTGTTTTGAGGCACCTTCTGTGACACAGGTAGGATAAGCAACATGTGAACAGATACTAGCTGATCAAAATTCCCTTTTTTGAGTCTGTCACTCTTTTCCATGTGCTGATTGGATACTGTCTCACAGCAATATTGTGTTGAAGTAAGGACAGATATCAGCTTAGTTCTCTGAGTGGAATTGAATCCTGATCAGAAATTCCTCACTTAGAATATACATGAATAAGAAATTAAATTCTATTGTTAAATAAGCCTCTGCTTACTTATCCTTTTCAGGAATTCAGTTAAGTAGTCACTCTATCTTATGGGGCTGTTGAGAGAATTACCTAATATATGTAAATCCTTCACAATATAAGCGCATATTTTGCAAAAATGTTTGTAACATTTTATATTTCAGAGTACATGAGTGCTGCTTTAGTTTATCAATGACGTATTAATGGTTTATTAAAAAACATATCTAATTTACAATTAAGAAAATAAGAAAAAGAACATTTCTGTCTAATGCAAAATATTATTTCATGGACTTGGGAAGAATTTATTAGAATTTAAAATTTGAAGATGTAAGAAGTTTAAACAATCTTATAAGTAAACAATTTATGTTTCCCAAGCATCTCTATAACACAAGAGTAAACAGGGTTGAGACTATCAATATACAATTTTTAAAATTTTGCTCATATAAACTTCATTTGCCCTATTTGTCTAAGAGCAAACTATTAATAGTTATTTACTGGAACAAAAACATTAAATATTCTAAAAGTGAGAAAATAAAATTGTATTATGTTGGGGAAATTTTCCATTATATATGAGTATTTTAAATAAAATATATGTTGATAATTTTTCATATAGGTAGAAAAATATGATTATAGAAAAGCAAATTTTCTTGAATATTAATCTCTGTAAATGATGCTTAATGATTCTTTAAGACACCTCAAGTAATATTTTATTCATAATATGGTAAAACATTTAATCAAAAATCAGTGTAGCTTGGATGTATTAATACTATGCTCCAACAGAACACCCTGGAGTAAGCTTTATTGCTTAAACTGTGGAAAGGTCAAACATTTACAGCATATTATCATATTTCAAAAATAATTACATTATTCTTGTCAGTTGGGGAAATAGGAAAAATGATAAGATTTACAATGTATGCAATTAAATTTAACCTTCTTAATGGGATATTAGCAATCTGGGATTTAATTTCAACATTTACTAAGAAAGTATTCATATTAGACATATTTGTATAAACTTCTCAAGTAGAAGATAGTATGTGACTTGTTTTTTGATATCTAGTCATCACTTGTCATATGCTTTCCAGACATATTTTGTTTTTAATTTCCAAATGTCAAATGTCACAGGGCATAGAAAAGTGAGAGCTCATTTTTCTTCAGTTTTCTCATTGCATTATTAATAATTAATTTCATTGATTGTTCTAACTACAACTATTTAAAAATTTTCTTTTCCTGAGAAATATCTTTTTCTGGATGATGCACAGAAAGGCATAATATAAAAGCACAGTTGTCCACCACTGCCCTGATGAAATTGTATTTGACTGAGTCAGAAGTTTACTCCCACTTATCAAATTATATATTTAAACTCAAAATATTTAGACAGCACTATCTCCAACGTGATTTTCAAAGAAAGTAAAACCACCAGAAAAAAATTCTTGTACAAGGTAACTTGAAAATAATGGATCTGTGGCATTGGAAGCCTTCTTGAATATGCAGGAGATTCACTCAGTCATGTGACCAGCTTACAGGTGAGACTCACTACTAACTCCAACATTATTTTACTTAAAAACAATGTAAATATCGTTGAAAAGGAATCTTTAAAAATATTTTTACTTCTAATTCCATAGTTCCTTAAAACAGAAATCCTAACAAGATCACATGCCATTGAACTTCTGGTTAAAGAAATTGACAAAGATAATTAACAAAACTTTATAAAAATGATGGCATTGTCCCTTAAATGTTGTTATTGATATTATCAATTTTGATGTTGAAATTTCTTCTGTTGAATGTCAAAGTGCTATGTGCAATAAATTGAAGTTCAGATAACTAGCTTGGCTTGCTAGAATTCAACACTACTATGAAAAACATGGTCAAGATTAATCATAGAAAGATTAAAATCTATTGCAGGAGTTCAAAGAAATGGAACTCAAGACTACATAACAATTGATGTCATTGTGAGTATGTGCAAAAATATTTGTTTGACTATGGAGATACATATTTTAAATGGTGTAATTTTCCCTGACAGCATCTACATGGAAATAATATCACCTATCCAATTATTCTATTCCATAAGTAATTTATTTCTTGCATAAATTATTTATAGAATAATTTGATAGAAAATGACCTTGTGCAAAGGGCTCATTTCTGTTTCCTTATGAAAGACCAGAATGTTTTGTTTTGGGCATTGTAAATCTCTACAACAATTCAATACTCTGAGCATCGCTCTGCTTTTTGTCCTTAGAGAAGCAAAGATGGAAGATGGAAGAAACTTCTGAATGTATAGTTACATCTCTTTCCATCTTTTTTTTCTTTGTTCTAATTAGTTACACATGACATCAGAATGAATTTTGACTTACTGTACACAAATAGAGCACAACTTTTATTTTCTCTGGTTATACACAATGTAGAGTCACACCATTCATGTAATCATACATGTGCCAAAGGTAATGATGTCTGTCTCATTCCACCATCTTTCCTATCCCATGTCTCCTCCACCTCGTTTTGCTGCATTCAAAGTTTTTACACTCATCCCATGCTCCCCACCCCACTTATGGATCAGCATTCATTTATCATAGAAAATATTTGACCTTTGTTTTTTGTGGGGGATTGGCTTACTGGGGTTAGCATGCTATTCTCCAACTCCATCCATTTACCTGCAAATGCCATAATTTTATTCTCTTTTAATGCTGAGTAATATTCCATTGTATGTATATGCCACAGTTTTTTTTATCCATTTATCTATTGAAGGGGATCTAGGTTGGTTCCACAACTTAGCTATTGTGAATTGAGCTACCATAATCATTGATGAGGCTGCATCACTATAGTATATTGGTTTTAAATCCTTTGGGTATAAACCAAGGAATGGGATACCTGAGTCAAATGGTGGTTTCACTCCAAGTTTTCTAAGGAACACCCATACTGCTTTCCAGAGTGGATGCACTGTATGAATGTACCTATTCCCCCACATCCTTACCAATATATATTGTTCTTTGTATTCTTGATAAGACCATTCTGACTGGAGTGAGAGGAAATTTTAGAGTAGTTTTGATTTGCTTTTCTCTAATTACTAGAGATGTTGAACATTTTTTCATATATTTGTTGATCAATTGAATATCTTCTGAGAAGTATCTGGTCCACTCCTTAGCTCATTTATTGATTAAGTTTGTTTTGGTGTTAAGTTTTTTGAGTTCTCTATATATCCTGGATATTAGTATTTATCTGATGTGCATGCAGCAGAAATTTGCTCCCAAAATCTAGGGTCACTCTTCAAATTACTGTTTCATTTGCTGAGAAAAAGCTTTTTAGTTTGAATACATTTCATTTATTGATTCTTGATTTTATTTCTTGTGCTTTAAGACTGTTCTTAACGAAACCTGGCCTATCCAATATAATGAAGATTTGGGCCACCTCTTTCTTCTATTAGGATCAGTATCTCTGATCTAATTCCTAGGTCTCTGATGCACATTGTGTTGAGTTTTGTGCATGGTGAGAAGACAGGATTTAATTTTGTTTTGCTGCATATGGATTTCCAGTTTTCCCACCACAATTTGTTGAAGAGGCTATCTTTTCTCCAATGTATGTTTTGGAGTCTTTGTCTAGTATGAGTTAACTGTATTTATGTGGGTTTGTCTCAGTGTCTTCTATTCTGTACCATTGGTCTGCATGTCTATTGCTTCCGGTACCATGTTGTTTTTGTTACTATAGCTCTGGAGTATAATTTAAGGTCTGGTATTGTGATGCTTTTTGCTTCTCTCTTTTTGCTAAGGATTGTTTTGGCTCTTTGGGGTCTCTTAAATCTCCCAAATGAATTTCATGATTCCCTTTCTGATTTCTATGAAGAGTGTTGTTGAGATTTTAATTAGAATTGCATTGAATATGTATAATGCTTTTGGTAGTATGGCCATTTTGACAATATTAATTCTTCCTCTCTAAGAACATCTTTCCATCTTCTAAGATCTTCTTCAATTTCTTACTTTAGTTTTCTGTGTTTTTTATTGTATAGGCTTTTCACTTCTTTTATTAGATTGATTTCCAAGTATTTTACTTATTTTTTTGAGACTATGGGGTAGTTTTCCTAATTACTTTTTAGAGGATTCATCACCAATGTATAGAAATGTATGGGTATTGGGCTGGGGTTTTGGCTCTGTGGCAGAGTATTTGCCTCACATGTGTGAGACCCTGGGTTCAATCCTCAGCACTACATAAAATAAATAAATTAAATAAAGGTATTGTGTCCAACTACAACCAAAAAATAAATATTTTTTTTAAATATATGGGTATTGATTTTATATCCTGCTACTTTGCAGAATTCATTTATTAATTCTATATGTTTTCTAATGGAATTTCAGGGTCCTCTAAATATAGAATCATGTTGTTGGCAAATTGTAATAATTTAGTTCATTTTTCCTATTTGAATCCCTTTAATTTCTTCCATCTGTCTAATTGCTCTGGCTATAGTTTCAAGAACTATGTTAAACAGAAGTGGTAAAAGAGGATATCCCTTACTCCAGATTTAGATGAAATGCATTTGATTTTTTGTCCATTTATAATGATGTTGGCCTTGGGTTTAGCATAGATAGCTTTTACAATGTTGAGGTATGTTTACTATTCCTAGTTTTTCTAGTGTTCTGAACGTGAAAGGTGTTATATTTTATCAAATGCTTTTCTGCATCTATTGATATAATACTATGATTTTTATCTTTAAGTATATTGATATAATGAATTACATGTATTGATTTTCATTTATTGAACCAAACTTGCATCTCTAGGATGAACTTCACTTGATCATGGTGCAAAATCTTTTTAATATGTTTTTAATGCAATTTTCCAGAATTTTATTGACAACTTTTGCATCTTTATTCATCAAGGATATTGGTCTGAAGTTTTTTTTTCCTTGATGTGTCTTTGCCTGCTTTTAGTAGCAAGGTGATACTAGTCACATAAAATGAATTTGGAAAGATTTCCTCTTTTTTTATTTTATAGAATAATTTCAGATGTATTGGAATTAATTCTTCTCTGAAGGCCTTAAAAAACTAAGATGAGAATCCATCTGGTCATGGGCTTTTCTTGGTTGGCATATTCTATTCATGTCTCAAAATTGAGCTCATTAAATTGTGAATGTCCTCCTGATTCAGTTGGGCAGATAACATGAGTATAGAAATTTGTTGGTATCATCAAGATTTTCTATTTTATTGGAGTATAAATTTTCAAAATGGTTTCCAATTATCTTCTGTATTTCATAGTGTCTGTTGTGATATTTCCTTTTTATCATGAATTTTAGGAATTTGAGTTTTCTCTCTCATTCTTTCATTAGAGTGGGTGAGGGTTTATCAATTTTATTTAATTTCTCAAAGAAGCAGCTTTTAGTTTTGTCAAAATTTTCAATTGTTCATTTTGTTTCAATTTCATTGATTTCAGCGTTCATTTAATTATTGCCTGTATTCTACTACTTTTGGTGTTAATTTGTTCTCTTTTTTTTTCCTAAGGCTTTGAGAAATACTGTCAGGTCATTTATTTGTGGAGTTTTTATTCTTTTAATGAATGAGCTCAATTCAATAAATTTTCCTCTGTGCGTTGTTTTCATAGTGTCCCAGAGATTTTTATATGTTGTATTGGAGTTCTTATTTACCTCTTAGAATTTTTTTAATCTCCTCTCTGATGTCTTCTGCTATCCATTCATTATTCAAAGCATATTATTTAGTCTCCAGGTGTTGAAGTAGCTTATGTATTTTATCATTGATTTCTTATTTCAATCCATTATATCTTATGGAATACAGTGTAATATCTTTACTTATTTATATATTTGCTAAGACTTGCTTAATGACATAATTTTTGGTCTATTTTAGAGAGGAATCCATGTACTGTTCAGCAAAAAGTATGTTCTGTCATTAATGGATAAAATATTCTATATATGTCTGTTAAGTCTAAATTATTGATTGTATTATTTAGTTCTACAGTTTCTTTGTTTAATTTTTGTTTGGAATATTTGTCCAGGGGTGAGAGAGGTGTGTTGAAGTCACCCAATATTTTTTTGTTGTTTTCTACTTGATTCTTGAAATTGCAAGGGTTTGTTTGGTTTACACAAATACTCCATTGTTTGGAGCATGTTTATGATTATTATGTCTTGTTGTTGTATGATTCATTTAAGCAGTATGAAATGTCCTTCTTTGTCTTTTCTGACTAACTTTTCCATCAATGCAGTTCTTCCCATTTTTGATATTCATTGTTGTTTTTCATTTCCTCATCATGGAATATTTTGCTGAGAATGATCTTTAATGCAGGTTTTCTTGCTGATATATATATATATATATATATATATATATATATATATATATATATATATATATATCTTAAATTTTTGTGTATCATGGAGGGTTTTTACTTTGTCATCAAATATGAAGCTTAATTTTGCTGGATATAAGATTCTTGGTTGTCATGCAATTTCTTTCAGAGCTTTGAATATGTTGTTCCACAACCTTCTAGTTTTGAGGATCTGGGTAAAAAAATCTGCTGAGATCCCAATTGGTTTCACTGTATATATAATCTAAAACTTTTTTCTTTAAAATTTTATTCTTATCCTAAATGCTATGCATTTTCATTATAATGTGACTTCTTGGGGATCTGTTGTAATTTTGTATATTTGGTGTCCTATGAGTCTGTTGCATTTGATTTTCCAATTCATCCTTCATGTTTGGAAAATTTTCTGTTATAACTTCATTGAAAAGATTGTGCATTTTTTGTTTGTTTGTTTGAATCTCTGTGCCTTCCCCTTCCCTGATAAATCTTAAATTTCTTCTTTTCATGCTATCCCATAATTCTTGGAGGTTCTGTTCATGGTTTCTTACCATCTTTTCTGTGTGGTAAACTTTTTTTTTTAAGAGAGAGTGAAAGAGGGGAGAGAGAAAGAGAGAGAGAGAGAGAGAGAGAGAGAGAGAGAGAGAGAGAGAATTTATATATATATATATATATATATATATATATATATATATATATATATATATATATATATATTTTAGTTATCGGTGGACACAACATCCTTGTCTGTACGTGGTGCTGAGAATCGAACCCGGGCCGCACGCATGCCAGGCGATCGAGCCACCACTTGAGCCACATCCCCAGCCCTGTGTGGTAAACTTTATTTTAGAGATTTTATATTTTGTCTTCATTGTCTAAGGTTCTGTCTTCCAAGAGATCTAATCTGTTGGTGATGCTTTCAACTGAATTTTTAATTTTGTTTACTATTTCTTTCTTTTCAAAAATTTCTTTTTTTTTTCAGCATCTCTATCCATTTCTTGGCATATTTTTTGTTTTCTGTATTTGCTCTCTTATCTCTTTATTGGAGTCACCATTTGTTGCTTGTGTTAGATCTTTTATCTCTTTATTGATGGATTGTTAACTGTATTTTCTCTCTCATTTTATTCTTTACTTGGTAGATCATTTTAATTATACTCATTCTAAACTCCTTCACTGACATTTCTTTATTGTGCTCTAAATGGATTTTATTATTGTATCATCTTTTGTTTGGGGCATTTTCCTCTCTTGTCTTTTCATGTTGTTCGTGTGTCATCCCCTCTAGCAGTGAGGATTAAGATGTTCCAGTTTCTGCCTGTAATCTTACAGTGAGTGCCTCTGCCAGTTTCCAATACCTTGCCTTTAAGGTGGAGATCAATATTAAGAGTGCTTAATGCAAACAATATGCATCCTTAAATGATATGGTTTCTATTTAGTCATTTACAGGTTTGTGACAATACACAAAAAATTATGTATTCAATTATTATCTGCAATATAAACAGTAGGTTTGCAAAATTCTATAGTTTCTACTGGTGGACAAAGAGAAACTGGGGATTGTAGGTTGTGAATTTATTTGGTAGGTCATAAGAATATAGGGGTGTTAGATCCTGTGAAGGGTGAAAGAGAAATCACAAGACGTTGGCTGTTAACAGGAGAAAAGAGAGAAAGAGGCAACTACATGCAAGGATCTTTCTTGCTTGTGGAACAAGATGGTGGCTGCTAGCACAACTAACAGGAATACCTCTGGTGTAATGACGCTTGCAGTAACCTTGGTAATTATATTCCAAGTTCTGGCTGTTGTCCCTAAATAGAAGCAGCTCCATAACTAATTGGAGGTGGATGTAGCATTAAGCCTGGTGTTGGGCTTCCAGTCCCTGGTCAGTGTCCCAAGATGGAAGCTTTCCCAAACAATGTTGGTGGCACCGGCAGTGGAGGTGGTGGCAGCATTGTGTTGGAGGTGTCACAAGATGGAGGCAACCACTTCTAGACATGGGGCTAAAAGGGCAGGCTGTGCAATGGTGTTGGGTGGCCTGTTTGGGGATGCAGTGCTGTGGCTCACAGTGCTGCTATGGGCAGCTGCCTCCAAGCACTGTTTGTTGCCCCAAGGTGAAGGCTACTCCATTTAGAGGGCTATGGCAATGGCTGCGGTGTCTCAAGATTCAGGAGGCCCAGAGGGTGCTATGTCTTGGTAGATGGGGAACCAGCTCTCCAGGTGGGCATGGTCCTAAGCTCAGGTCTTGGGCTCTGTGCTCCTTGGTGGGGGGGCTGTGCTCCTCGGGGCTTGCAAGGGCAGACCTGGGCTCCAGTTTTCTTCTTAATTATAGAATCATGTTCTAGCTTGACTAATATGAAAGACAGTTTTCTTTAAAGATTTTTGTGGCATAGGTCTAAATTTTGGTGTCGTATATAAGTGCACCACTTACTGGTCACTTCTGAATAGGAATAAACATATTTTACTCTATTACCATGTCCCTTATCCATTAATGAATGGAGATGATTACCATAAATTTATTTATAAATAAATTTATAAAAAAATAAACTTTTAAAAAGTGATGGATATAATGTATTTCAGATGCACAGAATAAAAAGAAGCATATATATATAATAGAAAAAAATTAATGAAATGAAATTCTAAGAGAAAATTTCAATTAGATATAATTTTCTTTAAAATTTACTATTATATAACTGAAAAAAAATATAGGATATCTGAAAAATATTCAACTTCTCAAAGAACTTATTAATATACAGATTCATATCTTCTCAGGAAGAAAACTCAAATCTCAGGTAGGTTTTACATGTGTATTCCTTCAAACATTTAAGAAACATCTACTTTACACGAATTCATACAACAAAAAATCTTTAGAAAGAATATATTCATACTTCCTTTTGCAAGGTCATCATAACATGGATTAAAAATAGAAACAAATTTTTGAGCAAAAATATAAATGAAAATACTTTTGCAAACCTTCCCAATAATGTGTGTGTATATATATATAATATGTAAAGGTTATATATATATATAACCTTTACATGGTTATGAGCTTTTGTCATGTCTTCTTGAATAAATCTCAGTACTAAACATTGGGTTTCACTGTGACTAAGGACTTATTATTATACTAGTATAACGTATATTTTAAATATCAGAAGTGATAAAATTGTGTACCTACTTGAGCATCATGTTCTCAACACTTAGTGTTTTATTTGTTTGTTGTTTTTACGGTGCTGGGGATGAGCCCCGCTTTTTTTTTTTTTTTTTTTTTGGAGATATAAGTCTCACTAAATTGCTCATGGCCTTGCTAAGCCCGAGGCTGGCCTGGAAGTTCCAATCTTCCTATGTCAGCCTCCCATGTTTCTGGGATTATAGGAGTGTGTCTCCACTCCTGGCTTAATTCTTAGTTTGATTATTAAGAATTTTCATTGTGTAGTCTTTATCTAGTTTCATTATTTTGCTAAATCTTCAAGCCTTCTACCTACCAATTAACCTACCATGTCTGTTTTTAATCTCTCATTGCAGTGATGAATTCAAGTGGCAGCATATTAACTGATGGGGCCCATTTCATATAATCTGTTCTTTGTTTTTTATTATACATTTGTGTATTAGTGGTAGAGATTCTAATAATTATTCATATATATGGGGAATATGAAGTACAATGACAAGATGCAATTGAGATAAATGTTGATACAGTAGAGGTCCAGGAATCAAAGCTCAAAACTGCTATAAGAATAAATATGGATTTTTCTCCCTTTGAAATCATATGATTATTATGAATTTAGACAAGAATAATTTTGAAAATGTTTGTATGACAAAGAGGCTATATATCAATATTAAGTTGATAGGTGCTAGATTCTAGACATTGTTATTGTCTATTCAATAATCCTTCAATCTCATTCATTGTGCAAAATGCTATATTTTGGGGGAATAATTACACATAATATAGAAGGATATATTTTAAATTGTTTAAGAAAACCAGCACTATCCCATGTGTAATATGTGTGGTTCAAAGTCATTATTTGGGTTCTCAAATGGTATCCCAAAATATGTGATTTTAGATTTTGGGCACAGCACCTGGGGAGCCACAAATATAGGGAATTACTTTCCTTGTAGTACTTGTCTTATCTACTCAACATCAGGTCTGCTAAGGAAGAATACACTTTTTTTCGATTGGCTTACTAAAATTTCATTAATCAAGAAAGATTAAGCTTTTATCACAAAAGAGGAGACTGAAAATCAAACATCAAACCTACAATTTCAGTGGACCTTTGTCCCAGATCATTATGTATACCTCAGGCCAATTTGTCTCTCCTAATATCATTTACTCTCCTTTAGATGACTGCTCCCCAATGCCCTCTCCCCTATGAAGAGAATAGTCAACCCTCAACATGGTCCTTCTTTGAGTTTCATATTTTGTGTATGTGTGTGTGTGTGTGTGTGTGTGTGTGTGTGTGTGTGTGTACTATTATCTGACCACTTTTTCTCTGACTAATCTACTGTGAGTTTATTTCTCCAGAAACAATAACCAAACATTAAGAGGGAAAATTTCATCTTACCTACAATGTTGAAGTTCCAAACACTTTGAACTAGAAGAAAACAAAAATTTTATGCAGTCATGGTCATAGGATATATTTTCTATTTTTCCTTTGCTCTGAATAATAAAATATACATACCCGTTTTTGGGTAGAATTTTGCAAACTTAGAGGTTCAGGATACATAATGACAGAGCCAAGAGATTCAACCAGGAATTGTAATTAGTATTCTAAAAGAACTATTCCTGTATTCCACCCAACCTCACAACTATTAAGTTAAATTTGTCGATATATTGACTTTGGTTGAAACCAGCTAGAATTTTCTACTACTTGAAACTAAAGTCTTTGGGTATAGAGCCAGATAGAAAGATGTTATAAGGATGATCTTTTGCTATTGTTGTTGCTTTATTTTCTAATGGATTAACAGAAGTGATGTTACTTAATAGAGAATTTAATTTTGAAAAAAAATACATAAATTTAGTATATGCTTGTTGATTTAAAGCAACTTTAAAACCACAGATAGATTTGTCAATTATGCCATTGATCAGGCACTCCAATGAGAGGACTAGAAGATATTGATTCCATAAATAATTGAAGAGCTTATTTTCCGAGGAAAGAAATTACAGAATAAGCACAAAGAATAATTTTGACTGAACAATATAAAACTACATCAATTTGCAGACGGAGAGAAATGAAAAGCCTGAAAACAAGAGTACTTAAGAGTCATGAAAGAAGCCTAGGGAAAAGCAAGATAGGATGATTTCACAAGAAAAAATAAAACAAAAGAAAAGAAAGGTAACAAAATATTTAAAGAGAAAAAATGTACAGTTTTACTAAATTCTGCTGCTAAGTCAGGGGAAATGATAATTAAACCATTTGATTTTGAGAATTGTATGTCCTTACTTGCCTTACACAGAGTTTTCTTTATCAAGAAAACATGAAATTAGGACTGGGGCTGTAGCTCTGTGGCACAGAACTTTGCCTAGCATGTGTGAGGCACTGGGCTCAATCCTTAGTACCTCATAAAAATGGAGAAATAAAGTAAGGGCATTCTGTCCATCTACAGCTACAAAGATTAAAAAAAAAGAAAAAGAAAACATGAAATTAGAAATCAGACCAAAGGTGTTTGAAAATGCATTACAAAATGAGGACATAGAGACAGTGTTAAGTTTGGGTGGTAAGGAGAAGAAAACAGACTTTGTAATTTTGTAGATAATGTAGTTTGAGAAGTTACATATTTTTTATATTATATATACATATATAGTTTTTGTGTTTTTAATTAATACACATTTGTTACAGTTTAATGTTGATAAAGAAAAAAAACCATCAAAACACAGAATTTCCATATACACTTTTCCTGTCTCAAAAGTTTTTTTTCTATTAGCATCTTGCATTATTATAATGCATTTATAATAACTGATGAACAAATATTGATGTGTTATTTTTATTAAAATGCATACTGTACATTAGGGTTTATTCTTTGTTCTTTGAGACATGTAGTTGTATGTGATTTGACAAATGCATGACTTCATGTTTCCATCATTATAGTATTATACAAAATACTTTGCACTCTCCTAAAAATTATCTATAATACTCCCTTAGTTAATTACTTTTCTTTCCTTGTCAACCACTGGTCCTTTTATTGTCTCAATAATTTTTTTTCTAGAATTTTATATCTTACAGCATGCCTTTTCAGATTAGCTCCTTTAATGTAGAAATATTTATTTAAAGCTGACACGAATGCAGGGAAAGAAACACTTATAGGCTGCTGGTAGAAATGTAAATTAGTGCAACAACTATGTAAATCAGTATGGAGGTTCTTCAGAAAGCTAAAAATAGATAAGACCCAACTCTTTGGTATTCATCCAAAACAAGTAAAGTTAGCAGATTTTAGAGATACATGCATATCCATGGTTACCACAGCACAATTCACTATAGCCTTATGAGCCTGTATGTCCTCATTTTGTACTGAATTTTCAAACACCTTTAGTCTGATTTCTAATTTCATATTTTCTTAATATAGAAAGCTCTATGTAAGGCAAGCAAAGACATGCATCTCTAAATCAAGTGGTTTAATTATCACTTACTTGATCTAGGAACAGAATTTAGTAATACTATACATTTTTGTTCTCTTTAACTATTTTGTTCACAATTGTTATAAGAATCAGCCTAGGTGTCCATCTAAAGATGAATGAACAGAGAAAATGTGGCATGTATATACAACACATTTTCATTTACCATAAAGAAAAACACAATTTTGTTATTTGAAAAAAAAATGGTGTAGTATGAGACCAAAATTTGAGAAAAAATAAGCCAGTCTCAGAGAGAGAAGTATCACTGTCTGCCCTCATATATGGAAGCTGGAGGGAAGGGGACAGGGAAAAAGAGGATGCCTTGAAATTATAATAATTATATTGTATGGTTATAGTAGAACCATTTATTCCTTTATCTATTTTATACATTTTTGGATAGGCCTACTGACATATATTTATGAGGTTGATAGCCTTCAAAAGAGAAGTTTCTGAACTTATTGAAGAATGAGGAAGAGGAATTTTATTTAACTGGAGAACAGATGCTATCTGTACTGAAATCCAATAGAGAAGTAGAGGAAGTGTCCAAGTCCACAAAAATTTGTAAATTTGTGGGAATGAAGAGACTTTTGTCTTATTAGTTTTTATTTAATCTTTAAAGTGAGGTCTGAATCTATCAGGCAATAATGAAGATAATGAAGAGGAATTTAAAACTGTGTGAGGATGGGTGCTGATGATTGTGTTTGTTTTCTGTTTCACATATGGTGATATTCTCAGCCCAGAATTCAATATATTTATTTCTGGTAAGGCTTTTGTAAGAATCTTTTTTCTTGCTCTAATTAAATTCTAGGTGCTCCTGTAGGTGATGACATGAAGAAATTTATATTTACATGAGGAGTATTTTCCTAAAATAAAGTTGATTGCTTTTCCTACATTTTGGTATTATTGAAATTCTTCACTACTCGTTTTAATAGTACTATATTTTTCATTACTCAATAAAAGATAAAGAATTGTGAAGCATATTTTATTTTAAAAGCTTTAAAAATGTTCAAATTATATAATCTCAAAATATATGTTTTGTGGGGGTACAAGGGAGTTAACTCAAGAGGCACTCAACCAATGAGCTACATCCCCAGTCCTATTTTGTATTTTATTTAGAGATAGGGTCTCACTGAGTTGCTTAGTGCCTCACTTTTGCTGAGACTGGCTTTAGACTCTGGATCCTCTTGCCTTAGCCTCCTGAGCTGTTGGGATTACAGGCATGTGACACTGTGCCAGGCTTATAATTTTTTAAAAAAATTTTTCTTAATTGTTCTCAGATCATACCATGTCTAAATTAAACATTCATTTTCAACTATGTAAAAGTATTTTGAAAAAAACTCCCACAAAAAATCATCAACACATACTTATTGATAATTATAAATTAAAATATATGATTATGCAATTCTAAATTTCTCAACTTAGAAAAATATGCATGCATACAGATATTTCCAGATAAACAATGAAAACACAGTTAGATATTTATGTGTTTTTGAAAACTCTGTAGTAATACATATATCAGCACAGAATATAATAGTACTCATAAAATGAAGAACACCTTAATAAATTTTTAGAAATTTTATACTTAAATGCATACTTCTTTTCTCAATTTACATGTACTTAAAATATAATATCATTATTCCTATTACCATGAATATACATTATATTTAAGTGATGGTTTTATGACAATACTTATTCTAGAAATTATAATGTAAATCAAAAGATATAAAAATTATTTTTAACTTATTAAATTTGCATGTATCTGTTGAATTTTCAATGTTATAGAAAATAAAGTATATCCAATGTCATAAAATATATGATATTATTTAATGATAATAAGTAGTTCAGTATGCTTTTTGGGTAATAAAAGACTAATGATCCCTTAACTGATTTGAAAGTAAATATTAATAAGAAAGTTTTCAGACATAAAAGTTCTAATAGCTCTCTAACCTCCTGCATTTCCTTCTTCTAGGTAGATTGAAGTTAAGCAGATATTTCTGTTATAATTGGAATTTATAATATATGGCCATTATAGTACTTACTTAAGTAACAGGAGAATAAAATATAAATAATGTAATACTAGAATAAAGTGTATTTTGAATACATACCAAATTACCAAATAAATAAATATAAGAAATTATGTATCTATTTATATCTGCAAAGCTAATATAAATTTTACATTATGTGTTTGATTATTCTTTGGGTTATGAACATTAATTAAAATAGAAAAAATAGGCACTATGCAATAATTATCATAGGAAGAAGATTAGGTAAATTTTTGGGGGGGTGGCTTAATTCAGGAGCACCAGACACCTGAACCACATACTCAGCCATATTTTTTGTATTTTATTTAGAGATAGGGTCTCACTGATTTTCTTAGTACCTGACTTTTTCAGGGCTGGCTTTGAACTTGAGCTTCCTGAGCCTCTGGGATTAAAGTCATGCACCATCACGCCTACGAGATTAGGTCAATTTTGAATGTATATAGAAACCTATTTGTATTTTACCCAGATAACTTTAGGTATGTAAATACAATTAATGAATTATTGTACCAATATCAATTTTAGTAATAATACTATAATACTTATTTATCCAAAACCAGTAAATCATAATAAAATTTAACGTATAAATTTAATAAAATGAACCTTGACCTTTGAGTTTTAAAATTAGCTTTAAAATTACATTGACTACCTAAGTGATGATTAGTTAATTTTTATTAAAATATGGATTTAATTGTTATCTCAGAAGTACCAAATTCCCCCTTAGATATGGTCACTTGCTGGAAGAACTCAAAGAATTTAGAAAAGTTATCATACTTTCAGATATAATTTATTTCAGGAAAGAATACCAATTAAAATCAGCAAAGAAAGAATTACATAGCACTGAAGCCAGAAGGGAGCCTCCAGTCATCTGCTCCCTGTGGAGTCAAACAGACAGCATCTAATTCTCCCAAGGCGGATACGTTATGCTGCACAGAAAGTGCTACCAAATAGTTTTCACTGATGGTCAGACTTATATAGAGATGGAGCCCACACATAATTCATGTAAGCCTTAACTGACTTGGACCCAGAATGCCAAGGGTCACTCTGATAACAGAGTGGCCCAAACTCTCAGGTACACTATGTGGTCCAGAGTCTCAGGTATGTGAACACAGTCTTACCAGGCAGGACATTCCAAGGGTTCAAAGGTGATCTTCCTGGAAGGATTCAAGGACCAGCTCTTTCTTGGGAACATATAGGATTTGAGTACAGTAAGCCCACTAACTTACATTTTCTAGGAAAAAATAGCATGTATACAAATTTTAAGATGAAGAAAACATTATATTAGATGCTAGTTATTACTGTGTGAATAAAATAAATCAGAAATATGAAGCGTGTTCAAGGGGTCCTTTGTAAATTGGGCTTTTCGGGAGAGCCTTACTCTCATGGCAGCGTGTCAGTAAGTGTGTATACATGGAGACAAAGCACTACTTGTGCAGTGCAGGGTAGAGGACTTTCCTACTGGACAGCAACAGCTTATACGCATGTCCAGTTGGTGATTCACTTTATGTATGAACAACAGTAAGAAGACAGTGGGGCTACAGCCCAGGAAGAATGAAACTGAAAGAGAATATATGGGATCAGACATGTCAAAGGCTGCAAAACTATCCTTAATCATTATTTTCAGCATTAATTCTCCATTGATATTCATAATAATAGAACTATTATTGTTCTATTTTGAATTATGTCAAGATGCTTAGGAGTGACATGGATTTTTCTATGGAGATAAAGGCTTTTTTGATCCTGGACTATTGAAACAAAGGTCTGAGAAAAATTATTTTTCCTGTGTGGCTTTTTAAGAAATTTGTTATTTGCAATGTTATGTCCAAATTATCCTATAAACAGTAGCCTTTTGTCAATAGTGCCAATAATTGAGGATGTCACAGGTGGCCCTTTCTGAAGGAGAACAAACTGATCTTGGCATCACAGAGCTACTGAAAGAGATTGCCATGGGTCACTGTCATTATAAAATGCTTGCTCTGCTCTGTTCTTTCCTGGCCATTGCCTTTTCACATGCTTTCCTTCACACAGCTGGACATCTTTGTTGTATGTAACATATCATGTGGTGCACATTTTCTCTCCTGTTGCCCATGATTGAGAACAGATGTTATATGCCTTTATAATTGTCTTCAGGAAATCTTGATGCCTTTTAGTGACACTCTGTACCTTTTGTAAGCTGGAGGGTTAGCTGCATGCTTAGAGACCCATGAAGTATAGAACTTTATTTTATTGTACATAGTCATATGCAACCTCTGATCCTGCTGGTCCCCTTTCACTGCTTGCTGGAACAATTAGCACTAGTAAAGGTTTTTCACAACAGGTATTAATGCCATTCTGGAAGAGGTAAGGACATTTGGTTTTTCTTCCAGTAGGCAAGAACTGAACTGTGGAAGATAAAATGTGTTTTGATAGAGAAATTTATTATTTTACTTGCTTCATCTTTTCAATTCAAAATAAGTTATTTCTTATTCTTTAATTGTACACCATGAAAGATGAAATAAATAATGCTTTACTCTCAAACATAAGTCATCAAAATACAGAGCATATTTTCATAATTTATAATTGTTTTGTGAGATAGAAGAGAATAATACCAATAAAATCATACAGAAAAACTTCTATGTGAATGCTGGGTTGTTTTCTGGAAAACTTTGGATAATTTATTCAGAAAAGACTGAGGCTGTATCTCAGTGGCAAAGCGTTTGCCTAGCCTATGTGAGGCACTGGGATTGATTCTTAGCACCACATGAAATTAAATAGAATAAAGGCATTTGGTGCATCTACATCTACAAAAAAAGTTTAATAAAAGAATTATTCAGATAAATTATAAGAAAGTCATTTGTAATTTTTTTTTAAATGAAATATTTATTTAAGAACAGGGTATTGATCAGGATGAATGCAAATGACCTTGTTCTCTGTGTCTCTCTGTTTCTGATTTTCATTTTAGGAGAAAATAAGATAAAGCATGATCTGAATTTGGGAAATTTTTCAATAAAACACTATCATCTGCATTCAAATTTTGGGGGTCTTTAAATATGACTTCTTGATCACTACTCTTACCCTACAAAAATTCTTTCAACTTTGAAACCCTCATTCTTGGATTTAATTCTAACTCTATTTTCTACATATGCAACCCTACACTGCACAAATTCTCAGTGCTCTATAATTTACAGCTTGTAACAGTATGTGGTAGCAGTGCAGTTTAAAGCACAGGGTCACTACCTTTAATTCATAGCCTTCTTGATTCCTCTAAAATTTTCCTTCAGTTGTCTCCTGGTTGGCATGCTCAATTCTTATACTTATTTTATAAAACAACCCTATTTTCTATAGTTTCTGTTGTACCTTGAAACAATATGTATTAATTAATGTCCACACGATTTAGCTGAAATTAATTATGTCCATGTAATATAAAATCTTGCCATTTAATATGATTTCTTGGCAAATAAATAAATTTGATATAATTTTTAAAAAAATATTTAGGGTCAATTTGAGAAGAGTATGTATCTTAAAAATATTGGGTCTTCGAGGCTGGGGCTGTAGCTCAGTGGCAGAACACTTGCCTAGCATACGTGAGGCACTGGGTTCAATCCTCAGCACAATATAAAAATAAACAAACAAAATAAAGGCATTCTGTCCATCTACAACTACAAAAAAAATTATTTTTTTTAAATTGAATCTTCTAAATCAGGAGCATCAAATATCTGCTTAATTGTAAACATTTTCTTATTTTAAGTACTATGAGTCAATTTTTACTGGCCCTATTTAACGACTTGGTGAATATTTCTTCTGACTATGTTACTGAAATTATTTTATAAATGTTGATGTTATTTTTTAAATATCTGGAAGAAATTAATTAAAATGATATTGAGATCTAAAATTCACTTCAAATAAGAAGTTTTTATTTTTTTTCAATAGATCATCTTGTTTTGTAGGTACATGGCAGATCAGACTTTCTATTTCTTCTCATGATAACTTTATATATATTTTTTTCTTTCAGGACATTTTTCTCATTTCTTTTAAAGTGTAAACAGTATTTGACATAACATCATATCTCATTATTGACTTTTTAATATCCATGAATTTTGCTTGCTGTACTGGCAATTCTTTCAACTACTAGTGAAATTGGAAGACATTAAACCTTAAATGAAATTGAAACCCCTGATGGCACGTTGATTTCAATCTAGCTAGGATTTCATGAATTTGATTAGTCTATTCAATATGTTGCTTTAAATTTAATTGGCATTTCTCATATTTTTTCTTATTTTATTGATTTTATCGCTTATGCTTATTCATTCCATATATTAACCTATTCAGGTTGATTTTTTCTCCTCTTTGTTTTACTTCTGATGAGGAAAATTTTGCCCATCAATTAAACATTTTTATCTTTATTCACATGATATTTAAAACAATAGAAATTCCTTTAAGGACCACTGAATTTTAGATATAATTTTCCTCCCAAAGATCATGTGTGAGACAAAATAAGAATGTCAGAAGTGAAATAATTAGATTATGAGAAGTGTAATCTAATCCACTGATACGGATTAAGTGGGTGGTAAAACAGGCAGGTAGGGTGTGGCTGGAGGAAGTAAGTTACTGGGAGCATGCCTTTGTGGTTTTCATTTTGTACACGGTAAGCTCTCTACTTCTGGTTTCCAAATGTAGAATTGCCGTTTTCAACGGCATGAGTGTTCTCTAGATAATATTGCTTGCTGATATTACTAATTTTATTTTAATTTGATCAGAAGACATACTTGGGATGATTAAAATTCTTTGAGGTTTGTGGTGTTATTCTGTGTCCCAAACTATGGTCCATCTTTGTAAACAACCCCTGTGTGCTTGAAAATTTTGTATTCTATACCAAAGTCACTCCATGTTATATGAAGAGATCTTCCGTGGCTTCAATAAACTCTTCAACTCTTGTAATCTCTCATTTACTCGGAAACCTTTAACATTATTCTTTGCCAAATCTTGCAGGTTGTCCGCCTTTAATATGCATAACTTAATACAGGGACACAGCTAAAGAAAGCTGTTTTCTGGATCTCATAAGGGACCTTTCCTGTGATTAACTATCCTTCAATTCTAGGCATCTCCAGAATCCCGATCTGATTTGAACTTATTTACCCAGTGTTTTAGCCAGCCTATTTCCTGTTGTGACTAAAAGACCTGAAATAATCAAGTTTGAGGAGAAAAACTTCATTTGGGGGATTACTGTTTTAAAGGTATCAGTCCATAGACAGCTGGCTCCATTTCCTGGGGGCTCAAGGTGAAGCACAACATCATGGCAGAAGAGCATGGCAGAAGGGAGCAGCTCACCTGATGATCAGAAGGCAGAGAATGACAAAGCTCATCTCACCAAATATATACCTCAAAGGCACACCCCTCAGTTACCCATCTCTTCTAGCTATACCCTATCAAGCTTCAGTTACCACTCAGTTAACCAATATCTGGAGATTAATCCACTTCTTGGGTTAAGTATCTCATAACTCAGTCATTTCACCTCTGAATGTTCCTGCTTCACTTCACATATCAGCTTTTGGGGGACACTTCATATCCAAACCGTAACACCCAGCAATACAACTGCTTTGCAATTAAGTTCCACTTTCTGTTCTTTAGCTTGAAATAGTTCACTCAAGCACAGTGCTGTTTTGAATGCATCCTCCTTCTTTCTGGAATTTTAGCATTCTGCTTTCTGTTATTCAATGGCTGAAGCTAGGTGCTGCATGATTTTTTTTTTTTAGTAACATGGTGAGGCTTTTATAGAAATAAAAATCACATGTCTATTTTTTCCTTATAGTCCAAACTAGCACTAGCCTAAGATTGCTTTCTTTCATTGGATTACTAAAATATATACATAGTAAGGAATGACTCTCATCATTATGGAGACTAACAGGTTCTAAACTAGAGGGAGGACTGGCAGGAGATGAGTAGGGTCGTCTGGTCCTATTAGCAGCACATGCCTGGTATATGTGAGGCTCTAGGTTTGATCCTCAGCACCACATAAAAAATAAAGAAATCAAGTGAAGTTATTATGCCCATCTACAACTAAAAATAAATAAATACACATGAGAACAAAATTGCAATTGTGGTCAGAAGACTGTCAGAAAGTGAGAAACCTAGCAAAATCATGGTTACAGATAAAGTCCAAGAGTTCTGATGGAGAATTCCTCTTACTTGGGAAAAGGTCTACTATACTTTCTTTTTCCTATTCTGGCCTTTAAATAATTTTATGAAGATCACCCATATTTTGACTGTCTGTCTCCTTATCTCTAGGGATTTAAATATTCATATTATAAAACAACACATTTGCAGAAATATCCAGAATGACGTTAGACTCAATATCTTGTCACATTATGGCCTAGACAGTTTGACACAGAAGAGTAACCAACAGATTCTATTAGACTACATATTGTACTGTAATAAAAAGTTTTCAAGTACATTTATACAAATTTTGATATTTGCAATGTAACTCTTACCTCATAAAAATATTATTTTCTCTATCTCATGATTTTTTTTAACTTTCATTTTCTCCCTTTTGTTCTCTTCATCCTTCTCCTCTTCTTCCCTTTAAAAGTGTTACTTTTTTTAACAAAAGCATCTCTATCTTTTCTTTTGTTTTAATTTAATATTCTATATTGCATAAGTAATTGGTAGAAAAATAATTGTTTTTATGTTCTGGATTTTTAATTGTTTGCTCTTTTGATGTTATTTTCCTTATAAATTTTTATTTTCTCCTTTTCTTCTCATTCTACAACATTTTTATTTAAAGTAAAAATATTTTGCCAACTATTTCTGTAAATTTTTACAACTACATTCTCTTCTTGGTTTTACTTTAATGAAAACAGAATGTCAGCTTCATCACTCCTCTTAGTTCCTACCCTATTTTGGGAATTGAATTGGATCTTAAGAGGTACTTTACTTAAAGACCCTCCTGACACAATCATCACAAAAATTTATAATGAGTTTTTTTTTAATTTATACAGTTTCACTGATTTGTTGTCCAAGTTTATACCAATAGGAGATCCTCACCTCTCAGTCCATTTTATAATATCTGTTTGTGTGCTTTAGTTTTCATGAGTGCTGGTTAAGGTTCTGGTTGCTTTACCTACACAGGCAAGACTCTAAATTTTTTGAAGATGTTTTTGAATTATTAGAAGATAGTTTTCAAACTTTTCTGATACTGCACAATTTGTATATTGTATTTAAATATATAACTTTTTATGAAGATAATCTTACTCTTCATTTTATTTCTAACCACTACAAGTTTTTAACCAGTTTCTTTAACATCACTATCTCTGAAAATGCTTTGTTCTCCAATTCAAAATGTCTTTTGTATTCCAATACAATTTCAACACTTGTCTTTCTATTGTTTTTAATTTTTTAAATTTATTTTAATTAGTTACACCTGATAGTAGAGTACATTATAATACATCATACATAGTGGAGTATAACTTCTCATTCTTCTGATTGTACATGATGTAGATTCACACTGGTAGTGTAATCATATGTACACAGAGTAATAATGTCCAATTAATTTCTTATTGCTTAATGGAATTATACAGCAACAAGGAAAAAAACATTGTAAGTATTTATCCGTTGAACAATGGAGCATCTATGTACATCAACAAATCCTTCTCAATTTCACAAATAAAATAGACCACAACACAATAACACTTGGATAGGTCTTCCAAACAAAAATTAAACAAACAAACAAAAAACTATGGAACTAAATAATACAATTAAAAATTTGAACTTTATATATATATATATATATATATATATATATATATATATATATATATATATATAATTTTATCAATCAATGAGCAGCACATGGATCCTTCTGTAGAATAGTCGATAATTTATGCCACAAAGCAATTCTCAGCAAACACATAAAAAGTAGACATACTACTCTGCATTCTATCAGATGATAAAAGAATAAAATAAGAAATCAATGATAAAAAATTTAAAAAGACAGAAGCTATTCCAATACCTGAACACTAAATAATATGTCATTGAGTGATAAATACATAGCAGAAGAAATCAGGGATAAAATAAAAAAGAAATACTTTGAGGTTAACGATAACACTGATACAATATATAAAAATCTCTAGGACACTAAGAAGGCAGTGCTAAGAGAAAAGTTGAATGTAATGATCTCATTCATTAGAAGAATGGAAAGTCAACAAATAAATGACTTAACATTTTATCTCAAAGTCCTAGAAGAAGAAGAACAAAGCAACACCAAAAGCAGTAGAAAACAGGAAACAAAACCAGAGATGAAATTGGAAGAAAAGAAACAATTCAAAAATTGGCAAAACAAAAACCTTCTTCTTCGAAAAATAAATAAAGTTAATAAGCCCTTAGTTGTGCTAATAAAGAAAAAGAGAGAAAACTCAAATTACTAAAATTCATTATGAAAAATGAAATATCATATCAGACTACTGAAATACAGAAGAAAATCAGAAACTCTTTTGAAAATGTATACTCCAATAAATCAGAAAATCTCAATGACATCGACAAATTTCTAGAGACATATGACCTACTCAAACTGAATCAGGAGGATATACACAGTTTTAACAAATCAATTTCAAGCAATGAATTAAAAGTCACCATCACAAGCCTGCCAATCAAGAAAAACCCAAGACCAGATTCTCCACCAAGTTCTATAAGAACCGTCAAGAAAAATTACCACCAATACTACTCAAATTATTTCACAAAATATGAAATCAGGAGATCCTTCCAAACTCATTCTATAAGGTGAATTCCAAAACCAGACAAAACCAGATCAAGGAAATAAAACTTCAGACCAATATCCCTAAAGAACACAGATGCAAAAAAAAAAAAAAAATCTCAATAAAAATCTGGCAAATTGCATACAAAAACTTATTTAAAAGATAGTGTATCATGATCAAGTGAGGTTCATCCAGAGATGTGAGTTTGGTTCAACACACGGAAATCAATAAACATAATTCATCACATAAATAGAATTTTAAATCACATGATCATCTCAATAAATGCAGAAAATGCATTTGACAAAATAAAGCAACCCTTTATGTTGAAAACACTAGAAAAACTAGAGATAGTAGGAACATAATTCAACATTGTAAAAGCTATGTTTACGAAACCCAAAGCCAATATCATTCTAAATGGAGAAAAATTGAAAGCATTCCCTATGAGAACTGGAATGAGACAAGGATGCCCCTTTCACCACTTCTATTCAATATAGACCTTGAAATCTAGCTAGGGCAATTAGCAGAAAGAATTTAAAGGGATACAAATAGGAAAAGAAGAAATCAAACTTTCACTAGTTGCCAATGACCTGTTTCTATGTTTAAAATATCAAAAAATCCTGTCAACACTTGTCTTAATGAGAAAAAGAGTTGTACTTTCATGGTCTACCAATAACTATTTAGTTGAAAGGCAAAATAGAACTCCTATGTGAGCACAGAAACTTCGGTATTTTTAGAGTCTGTCGTCAAATGCTTGAGACTTCTTACTTATGTGTGTGACTCTGGATAAATTACCATTTTCATGTGCCTGATTCCTCAACAGGAACTATAACTCTAATGAGCATCACTCATTGATTTCAATGAACAATTAAATTAATTCATTTAAAGTACTCAACAAAATGTTTAGCACATAACAACTACTCAAAAAATAAAAGCTGTTCTACTATGACCATTTCCTAAATGTTATGGCTTAGATATTAGGTGTTCCCCCAAGGCTCATGTATTAGACAATGCAAGAACATTCAGAGTCGAAATTATTGGGTGATGAAATCCTTAACCTAACAGTAAATTAATCCCCTGAAGACAGATAGATGTGGTTGGATGAGGTGAGCAGTAGGATTATGACTTTGTGTATATATTTTGTATCTGGTGAGTGAAGTTTCTCTCTGCTTCCTTATCAATTTGTGACTCACTTCCCTGCATCACACTTCTTCTCCATGATGTTCTGCCTCACCACCCACCGCAAGCAGTGTAACTGGCTGTCTAGGATTTCAACTTCTGAATCTGTGAGTCCCCAAATACACTATTCCCTCCTTAAATTGTTCTAGTCAGATCTTTCAGTCTCAGCAAAATAAAAATGTGAACAAAACGCTAAATTTTTAGTTTCTAAATTTTTTCTATACCTGTGTGGTTCTTTCTTTTAACTTGTACCAATGAGAAGATAAATTTATTTTTTATTTAAGCCACTAAATCAAAAATATGAGCTTAGATTTCTTTTGTACCAATATTTAATTTGGGGTATTCTTAATTTTCCATAACAATTCCCCTTTTCTTTTTTCTTTCTAATTAGGCTTCCAAAATAGATTTTAATTTTCAGAAGGTTTTAGGTTTATAGCAAAATTGAGCTTATGTTCTGTGAATACATATCCAAATGTAACAGTGAATTTTGATTCCCTAATGTTCAAACAGTGGAAATTAGCATGAGCCTTACATGTTCTCTAACAGTGACCCTAATTCTATTCCTATTTCTATTCTTGAGAATATCCTGCATTAGTAATAAATAAGTCTAATAAATATTGATTTACATGTGATCTATAATTATTAAAATTGCATTCAATTTTGATAAAAAATGTTACTCTTATTTTTGATAGAATTCATTCTTTAGAACAGTTTTAGTTTTACAATAACATTGAACATATGTTGAGATTTCTTTGATATTTTCTTCTTCCACATTTACATAAACCTCTATCATAACATCACCCATCATAGTGGTATGTTTGTTACAATCGTTGGACAAATCTACACTAATGTGTCATCAGCATAACCTCACAGTTTTTATTAGAGTCTGTTACGGTTTGGATGTGAAAGTTTCCTCGAATCTCATGTGTCCAGAGGTGTGGCTTTGGGAAAGAGTTGGATCATCAGAGCTCTGATGGTGATGTCTTCCACTTGCTCTCCTACCTTTGTGATGCCATCTGCTATATGAAGCCTCTACCAGAGGTCAAGGGGAAGAGGCCACCCACTCTCACACTTTTTCTTCTAAAACCGTGAGCTAAATAAACCTCTTTTCTTCCTAAATACCAAACCTCTGATATTTTATCTTAGCAGTGGAAAATGAACTAAATCAGGCATAAACTATCCCATACACTTGAACCAGAAATATTCATTATTAAAGATTATTGAGTATTCTTTGGAAAAAAATGAATAATAACTTATTTTTAACCAAAGATATCTGAATCCTGATGTCATTTGTTTGATAATTTGAAGAGATGAAATCTTTTTTTTTTTATTTCAGTATTTTACACTGTAACTTCCTAATAAAAGTAACTACCAATCTTGTGAGATAAGATTTTTCTGAGATACTAGGGAAAGGCATGGTATCAATTATTTTAAAAAAGAAACCCCTATTATATCTTCAGCCGAGTAAAGTTCACATAATTTCCTCTTGAACTTCCATGTTTGCTCTGTGTCTCAAGACAGCCACTTTCAGAAGACTGAAATTGTTTCTATGCTAGCCTCTTTTAAGGATTTCATCAGAGAAGGGGCCTGTGTGCCCTGCATTACTGCCACTTATGCAAATAATTTTATGAAAGAAAGTACACCCTGTATATTAGCTTTTTATTATGTTGTAACAAGTCACCACAAACTTAGGGGCTTAAATCAAAATAAATTTATCTTCTCATAATTCTATTAATCAGGAGTCTTGTCATGGATTAATAGTTTCTATGCTTAGGGTCTCATAAGGCTGAATTTAAACTAACTGGGAGTGAACTCTAATTTGAATCTTGTCATTCTCTTCCAAACTCATTGGTTGATAGCAGAATTAATTTTGTTGAAATACTAAAACTGGGGACTGGGGATGTGGCTCACACGGTAGTGCGCTCGCCTGGCATGCGTGCAGCCCGGGTTCGATCCTCAGCACCACATACAAACAAAGATGTTGTGTCAGCTGAGAACTAAAAAATAAATATTGGAAAATTCTCTCTCTCTCTCTCTCTCTCTCTCTCTCTCTCTCTCTCTCTCTCTCCCACTCTCTCTTTTAAAAAAAATAGAAATAATAAAACTGATGTCCCAAATCCATAGTTGCCATCTTCCAAACCCTGCCATACAGTAAATAAGTTTGCTTCTTCAAACTTGCAAAAGAATGTCGCTGACAGGGCAACTTTCTTGAGTGTTCCCTCTCTAAACTCTCATTTTATTTCTTATTTTTGTAAGAACACTTAATGTGAGAACTATACTCTTGAAAAACTCTTAAGTGTATACTAAAATATTTTAACCATACTATTTTAAACAAGAATTCATATATCTTATATATCTGAAATAATATGTCCACTGAAGATAAACTCTCATTTGCTTCCACCTCCCAGTCACTGGAAACCATTATTCTAATCTTGGTTTTATGAGTTTTATAATTTCATATGGTTCACATAATGAAATGATGCAGAATTTGTTTTTCCGTAACTGGCCTATTTCATTTAGCAAAATATCTTTCAGATTCATCCATGTTGTCACATACAACAGAATTTATTTTAAAAATATATAGTATGGCATATGTGCATTTAATTTCTTTCATCCATTCATCCATCAACAATAATTAAATATAATAATGTTGAGTTGTTTATATCTCCACTGTTGTGAATAATGATACAGTTAAAATGGAGGTGCATATACTTCTTCAAGAAAAAAATTTTAACTATTTTGAGAAAGGAATCATTAGATCATAAGCTAGTTCTATGTTGAAGTTTTTTTTTTCCCATACAGGGATTGAATCCAGGTGTGCTCTACCACTGAACTACACTTTCAGTCCTTTTTATATTTATCATGAGAGGAGATCTAAACTAAGTTCTCACTAATTTGCTGATTATGGCCTCAAACTTGAGATACTTCTGCCTCAGCTTCCAGAATTACTGTGAGTACAAATGTGCACCACCATGACTGGCTGTATTTAACTTTTTAAAAGACATCTCTATACTAATTTCCATAGTGGATTGCACTAATTTACCTCCCCTCTAACAGTTCACAATGGTCTGGTTCTCACTTCTCAAAACCTTATCACTAGTTTCCTTTTATCTTTTTGATAATATTCCTCTGAACACTTTTAAGATACTATCTCTTTGTGTTTATGACTAGTGGTATTGAGCACTTTATAACTAGTGGAATTGAGAACTTTTTCATATAGCTATTGATATTTTGTGTGTTTGCTTTCAAAGAAATGTTTATCTAAGTTCTTTACCAACCTATTAATGGGATTTGTCTGTTATTTTTTGTTTTTGCTGTCTTTGTTATTGAATGGTGGGAGCTTCTTAAATATTTTGGATATATGGTTTGCAAATATTTTCTCCAGTTCTGCAGTATTCCATTTGCTATATAAAAACTTTGTACTTTAAATGTAGTCCCATTTGTCTCATATTTATTTTTTTATTCTTTTGATAGCATATTCAATAAATCACAACATAAAATCATGAAAATGTAAGACTCCCTATATTTATTTTTTAAAATATTTTTCTAAAATTTTACAGTTGCAGGACTTACATTTAAGTGTTTAGTGCACTTTCGGTTGATTTTTGTTTCTGGTATAAGTTAAAGTCCACATCCAAAGACAACAACTTTTCCTCTTTGGTAAAATATAAAAACTATGTATTCAACATGATTAATTTTTTAAAATAATTTTGTCTATTATTATAGATATTCTATGTGGTTCAAACCCTAATAGATGTTTTTTTATTGTGTATTATAGCTTCAAGCTTTGCAATAGTGATGGAAAGCTATTACAAGTTATTTATTTCAGAAAATAAACTTCAGCATTTCTAATCCCATGAAGTTGTATACTCTTTTGGTCCTGGACTGCCCCAATTAATGACCATTGGCCACATGTGGCTTTTTAGCTTTCAACAAATTAAAATTAATTGACATAAAGATTCTCTCCCTCATTTGCACAAGGCACAAGGTTGGGCCTAGAGGAAAGAAATTAGGTCACTGGAGCCATGGCATTGAAAGGAATTAGAACCCAGTGACTTCTCTACCTCCCTTTTTGCTTTCTGACCACCTTGTGGTGAACAGTTCCACTGCCATGTCCTCCACCATGATGCACTATGCCACCACAGACCCTTGGGCAAAGGCACAAAGTGGCCATAGACTGAAATCTCTAAAACAAGATCCAAAGAATCCCTTTCTTTATATGTGTTAATTTTCTTTGGTATTTTGTAATAATGATGCAATTCTAAGACATTCCAACATTGATTATTTATATATTTACATATGACAAACTGATACTCAAGCAGGAAGCATTTTGAAAGAGATTCTCTTAAATTTAGATTTCCCTTAGAAGTCCAATAAGAGCTGTAAGTGATGCAGGAAGGTCACTTCATGAAAATTTATTTTAGAAAGCCCACATCTTCTATGGTGAAGATTTGCAGAGCACTGTGGCAGATTAATACCAAAGAAGACTTTATTTGGGAAGTTGTTCATTTCTGTTGGTAATTCATAGCTTGATGGTTAAAGTAGGGGAGAGGATAAGATGAAAATCTGAATCAACTATACAGATGGGGATACTAGAAAATGAGTAAAGGAACACACTTAGGGAGGAAAAGAAAAATAATTAGGAAAAAATATCATAATTCAATTTTGAAAATATAGATTCGTGGTATCTGTTGCAGATAGAAGGGGGAAGTTACAAATGATAACAGCAATATTGGATGTGCTCTTTTTAAAATAATCTAGAATTTGGATATTAATGTAAAGTAATTATCTTTGCTGTATTTGCTACTAGAATGCAAGAGAACAAATGAGGTAATCCAAGGGCATATTGTGGATATAAAAATAAAATGATCACCACAGGTAACAGGTGAGCTAAGGAGAGATTACTTATAAGAGACCAAGTACACAGTGAATGAATAGGGAAAAGATGTGGCATAGGTACTATCTGGAAGTCAGTTATTAGTAGGGATATTTTTAAATGCCCAAAATTATTCAAGCAATATTAGGTAAAAAATATCCCTGCAATTCATTTAATCAAAGTAAAAGCATTTTCCATGGATTTTTAGATGTTAGATGGCTCTCTTTGTTTGCATGGTGATTTTTTTTTCCTACCGAAAATTATGGCTTCCACTTCTGTATTAACATTTCCATGGGCTATGATAGTACATAGTTTAATTAATATATTTTTAATGAATAACTGAGAATACTTAACTTATTTATGTCCCTCTTCACCTTGACAATAAGAAAGTCGTTTCTCTATAACTTTTCAGCAATTAATTTTACTGGGGCTCACTCTTCAGAAGGAATCCTACTCCAATAAAATGGTGATATGGCTCAGTAACAGTATAAATTTGGGAGCTCTGCTGTATAATGTGATACAAACTGGATGGTGACAGAAATAAGTTGTCTCATGGTTCCACAGAATTTGAAATCAGTATGTCAGCAAAACTTATTCTCTCCATGAGTTTGAAGTTGAATTTTTCCATAATTTTTTCTATAGCTTTTGGTAGTTTTTGGAATTCATGGTTTGTAAATTGTGTTTTTCTTGAGTCTTCACAGCCTTTCCTCTGTATTTATCTTTATCTGTGTTCAAATATCCTGTTTTTATAAAAATATCCATCTTATTGGTGTAGGACCCACACTAATTTTTTATCTTAACTTGTAAGTATTCTATTTCAAAATAATGCAATTTTAAATTAATAATATTTTGAAGAAAAATTTACCTAATTAGAGTGGTAAGTCTGCTTGATGATGGTCCTTCTACATTGGCTAACAGAAATGAAACAATATTTTTCAATTCAGTCATTTTCATCAAAAGGGTGATTTGAGGCTCCTATTTATATATAGTTTTCTCTGTGAATTTCTTTCAACATTATGTGGGGAGAGAGATTTAGTACTTATTTTGGCATCCTTGGAGTTCCCAAAATTGAGAACAATGTAGATTATACAACTATTGGGACAAATACGGGATAGGTTGGATCTAATTTGTACTAGCTTACTGCATATAATAGTTTCATTTTCCCAGAAATTTTGAGAGTTGATTGTTTAAGCAGTAATTTTTAATAATTAATTTATATAAATTTTAAAAGTAAATATAATAAATATTCAAAATTCTTAATTTTTGAATTTTTTTGCTGCATTTTCTTATTATCTGTTCTCATAAATTATCTCCTTCTAGTCTATCTATGTGGCATAAAGATATAAATATATACATATGAATATATAAACACATACGTATATACATATATAGACAATCATGATACACACACACACACACACACACACACACACACACACCATGATGTGCTACTGAATATCTCTTTCCCACTTTGCACTCAGAGACCTTAAATCAGCAATTTGAAAATGACCATGGTGAAAGTCTTAGGTTTCTTGTGGTGGTATAGAGCATGACGTCAGCTTCTGCATGGTTTCTGTTAAAGCCTCATGATAGAAGGTCAGCAGGTACAAATGTAAGAGAGTTCATAAGGGGCAAGGGACTGATGAGAGATGCCAGACTTACTTCATACAAACCCTTTCTCAAAAAAAATCTACATTCATGAGAACTTACTCATTCCCACTAAAATAGTATCTTACTTTCACAGGAAAATCATTAATCACTCCTGAAGATTGAATGACCTTTTACAAGCCTCACCACATCTCAAAATAAAAAATATTGTGTCCAAGACTCAACATGTATTTTGTGTGGGGATAAACCACATCCAAATTACAATGGTGAGCATTTTTCATTAATGTAAATATGAAACAGCAAGAAGTAGGAATCAGAATTTTCAGAAGTTGACTTGCGGTTTTGTTGTGTACACAGACTTAACAGTGTGAATGAGAAAATGTTGATAACATTCATTAAATATATTTATTAATGTATTAAGAGACTACATTACAAATAACAGAAAATATTACTTCAGTATTCTAAAATTTTCATGAAAAAAGAAATCAGTTGCATGATTAAAAAAATAAGTGAATTTTCCAACATCTTCATGATCACATTATTATTTTGTTTTGCTTGTACACAGCAATAAATATATCAACTGCCACGTTGGAATTACACTTGAAGAATTAGTTTTTAAATATTTACTAGCATCAGATTATGGAACCTAGGTTTTTCTTCTATTTTCTTTTTTCATTCATTCTTTTTTTTTCAGTATTAGGAATTAAACCCAAGGTTGCTGTCATACCAAGCTACATCCTCAGCTCTTTTTTATTACTATTTTTATTTTGAGACAGGTCATGGTAAATTTTCCACAGTCATCCTTGGAAAAAAAAAAGGACAGTAAGATACCATGTCCCTGACATGCCATCTGTGTTCCCAAGAACTTAATCAAGTCAAAGGACTAATTAATGGGAGTGAGTCTGGGCCTCAAAGTCCAGGTAAATCTGGTTTCAAAAGACCTCAGCTCCCTCTCAAATATGCTGAGAGTTGAGGAATCTTAACGGTATCTGCAGAAAGCTGCTTTCTGAAATGCATGCCAAATGTCTTTGGATTCTGATCATATAGTGGGGCAAAGCAATCTAAGCTAGTGATGTCAGTGCTTCTGTAGCCTGTTCTATGAAACCCCTTTTTCTACTGTAGCTTATGCAGAATTGAGGGTACTTTTGAGAGGATAAATGCCACTAATCCAGGCTGCCACCAATGGAAAAGGAACAGAGATGCTAATTTATGGATAATTTCATGAGGGAAAGAGGTAATATTTGGTAAATTACTGTGAGGATGATGGTGCAATTTGTCCACTGAACCACTGAACCTTCTCCATACATATTTACAAGTAAGCCTTATGCCATGCAAGCCTTCGCTTGATGATTTCTTTTATTTCTTGGCAATCTATGCCACTCCTCATATACAACCAGATTGTGAACAGAACACCCAGAGTAGCTTCTAATTGGTGATTCTCCCACTTCTATCTCTTTAGTGGATTACAGGCATGGCCTCTGGTTAGAATATTTTTCTAAGAAACTTGACTTTCCAGGCAAAAGATATGAGGTAAATAAAAAGTATTAATTTGTTCTAGTGTAAAATATTGAAAATATTAGAATACCTATTGATTAAAAGTGTATGATGTGGGAGAAGGAGGAGAGAGAGAGCACAAGAGAGAGAATTTGAGTAAAACAGAACATATTTGTAGCGGAGTGATAGGATCAAACCCATGATAAAATGAAGAGTTTGCCAAGAGGTTTGGAGGCAACTTTTCATATTGAGAAGAGGAAGGAGTGAAATAACAGTTACAGGTATAGAAAATTTGTAATTGAAATTGCAATATATTGAGAGAATTTATATAGGATACTTTTAAATTCCTATAAAACAACTTTATTACTGAAAGTGAAAGGGAAGTGAGAAATGTAAAGTGATTTAGATCTAATAAACTGGTTTTGAGTTAAACACAGATGCAAACAGCAAAGAAACTGAATATTGAAGGTAGGCAGAGGGGGGATTGAAAAAACAATATTTAGGGTTTTGGGAACCTACCACAACTTTGCATTCTTATGCAGTAATTGGCCTGGAACAGAAGTCAGAAGTTAAATTTTTTTCTGTATTTTTTTCTTTTCTTCCTTCCTTTCTTTCTTTCTTTCTTTCTTTCTTTCTTTCTTTCTTTCTTTCTTTCTTTCTTTCTTTCTTTCTTTCTACCAGAAATTGAAACCCCCAGGTGCTTTACCACTGAGCTACATCCCAGCCCTATTTATTTATTTATTTGATTGTTTATTTATTTATTTAATTTTGAGGCAGGTTTTTGTTAAGTTGCAGAAGTTGACCTCAAACTTGTGATCCTCCTGCCTCAGCCTCCAGAGTTGCTGTAATTAGAGGAATGCAACACTGCACACAGAATTAGGTTGTTCTAAGGTTTGTTCTTTTACTCCAGACAGATTAATCCATCTGTAGGGATTCACATCTCATTGAGACCACAAAGGAGGCAGTATTTGGAAAGCAGTTTTATCTAGACTGAGTGAAAATAAACTGAGAAAGGGGGACTAGTGACTTGAAAATGTAGAGGGCCCTGCCATACGAGACAGAAAAAGTGTCAGTGATTAAAATTAAAATATCTCCTCCAAATGTACTGTTGTTATTCATCTTTCTAATCTTAACATCTTGGTTTTTCTCCTCATGTCCCCAGCTTTACACATTCTCTATGACCTGAAAGAAAAATCTCTTAAATCCACTTCTTGTGTTGTCAGATAATAAAATTAAATCATTAGGATTGTATTTCAGTTGAAACATAATGATATTTCCAGGAGCTTTTCTTTCTGAATATTTTTTAAAGTTAAAGCTAATTATTAGGACGATAAGGAAACGTTGAGGTAACTTTCTTGGAGCTACCAGAGTTTTTAGTAATTATCAGTTTTAGATTAAGAACATCAAGTGTACATACGTGTACTTATTTTTTGTTCCTTCTCTAGGAAATATTAATGTTAGGAGATGCTTTCTCCCTATATTTGTTCCTTCATAAGTTGGTAATGAAAGGATGGAGTTAATTAAGGCCCAAAATATATTCTTTTTTATTATGCTCTAAAGTATGTATACTTGGATTAAAATTCAAAAGTCAAATGTATATAAAAATGCTTACATTTTTATTCATAGATTGTTGAATTGGAATCTATATCAAACTATCAATTTTAGAATTAACAGCAAAGACAAGAAAATAAATAGTGTATACATGCAATGTTTAATAACTGTTAAGAATCTGCTTAAGAAAACCTGTGCAGAACAGTTTATGAAGCAATTATAAATTCACATAATGCAGAAGATGGTGCTGTTTACATTTCTACTGCCTTTTGGAACTCCAGAGGAACAATTTACTTCCAATTCAGCCATTGATGGGCTGTAAATTATTGACCATACCTTCGCAATAGGAACAGTTAATGTAGCTTTGCTCTTGAAAATTTCACATTTACAAATAATCTGCATAACATTTCCACACCAAATATTAGAAAATGTACTACTTCACAAGCAATCTCACATTAATGGAACCTGATCAGTTGTGGCAATCTCAGTTATCTTATGCCAGGTGTACACTCAAATGTGAAAATACATATTAGATAAAAGACCTATTTAATTTTCTGGTTACTTATATGGCTATTAAAATGCAACATACAGACCATTAAAGTAGTGATGATCCTTATTTAATGGAATGCGAATTTATTCTTCCAAATAGTGAACAGTTTTATAGTGACATGTTAATTATGTACTATTCAGGCACAAAAGATTCAGCCAGTTAACACAGATAAATGGGATATATGTTATCTATAAAATATTGGGCCTATTTCCACTTTACCTAACTTTATTAATGAATCATTTACACAATCACATCTGCTTGCAGTGCTATGGAAAGGGTATGTCCTTTAGGAAGTTCCACCATGTGCAGTTTCCAAGACTCACTTGCAAAGCTTGCAGTCTCTGTTAAAAAAGTCATGACCTCAAAAGCAAATAAAATTATAAAAATGAGCATAGCTTTTCAAATCCCCTTAGCAGTAAATAAACATAGAAAAAGTAGATGAAAGATACAAACATACATACATATTTCTAGTACAGACCCAAACTTATATTTCAGAGTGAGCATCACTCTTTTCAATCATAGGAGAACATACAGACATTATTTTTAAAGAAGAGTGAAAAAATTAGTACAGACACATTGTTTTGTTGTAGAAAACAGATAATATAGAGCTGCAGAGTTAAGGTCAGTTTTTTTACTGGGGAAAAGGAACTCAGATGTAGAAATGAGGAATAGAAAGTTATTAATTTATTGTTATTTTTGAACTTTTTGCTACCCGATGTTTTAAACACATTATTGTTTTTTTTAGCATCTTTTTTTATTGTTGGTTGTTCAAAACATTACATAGTTCTTGATATATCATATTTCACACTTTGATTCAAGTGGGATATAAATTCCCATTTTTACCCCCTATAGAGATTGCAGAATCACATCAGTTACACATCCATTGATTTACATATTGCCATACAAGTGTCTGTTGTATTCTGCTGCCTTTCCTATCATCTACTATCCCTCCTCCCCCTCCCCTCCCCTCTTCTCTCTCTACCCCATCTACTGTAATTCATTTCTCCCATATATATATATTCCCTTTCCCCTCACTTCCTCTTGTATGTAGTTTTGTATACCCCTGAGGGTCTCCTTCCATTTCCATGCAATTCCCCTTTTCTCTCCCTTTCCCTCCCACCTCATGTCTCTGTTTAATGTTAATCTTCTTCTCATGCTCTTTGTCCCTACTCTGTTCTTAGTTACTCTCCTTATATCAAAGAAGACATTTGGCATTTGTTGTTAAGGGATTGGCTAGCTTCACTTAGCATAACCTGTTCTAATGCCATCCATTTCCCTGCAAATTCTATGATTTTGTCATTTTTTAATGCAGAGTAATACTCCATTGTGTATAAATGCCACATTTTTTTTATCCATTCGTCTATTGAAGGGCATCTAGGTTGGTTCCACAGTCTTGCTATTGTGAATTGTGCTGCTAAGAACATCGATGTAGCAGTGTCCCTGTAGCATGCTCTTTTTAGGTCTTTAGGGAATAGACCGAGAAGGGGAATAGCTTGGTCAAATGGTGGTTCCATTCCCAGCTTTCCAAGAAATCTCCATACTGCTTTCCAAATTGGCCGCACCAATTTGCAGTCCCACCAGCAATGTACAAGTGAACCCTTTTCCCCACATCTTTGCCAGCACTTGTTGTTTGACTTTCTAATGGCTGCCAATCTTACTGGAGTGAGATGGTATCTTAGGGTGGTTTTTATTTGCATTTCTCTGACTGCTAGAGATGGTGAGCATTTTTTCATGTACTTGTTGATTGATTGTATGTGCTCCTCTGAGAAATGTCTGTTCAGGTCCTTGGCCCATTTGTTGATTGGGTTATTTGTTATCTAATTGTCTAATTTTTTGAGTTCTTTGTATATTCTGGATATTAGGGCTCTGTCTAAAGTGTGAGGAGTAAAGATTTGTTCCCAGTATGTGGGCTCCCTATTTACCTCTCTTATTGTTTCTTTTGCTGAGGAAAAACTTTTTAGTTTGAGTAAGTCCCATTTGTTGATTCTAGTTATTAACTCTTGTGCTATGGGTGTCCTATGGAGGAATTTGGAGCCTGACCCCACAGTATGTAGATCGTAGCCAACTTTTTCTTCTATCAGACGCCATGTCTCTGATTTGATATCAAGTTCCTTGATCCACTTTGAGTTAACTTTTGTGCATGGCGAGAGAAGGGGATTCAGTTTCATTTTGTTGCATATGGATTTCCAGTTTTCCCAGCACCATTTGTTGAAGATGCTATCCTTCCTCCATTGCATGCTTTTAGCCCCTTTATCAAATATAAGATAGTTGTAACTTTGTGGATTGGTTTCTGTGTCCTCTATTCTGTACCATTGGTCCACCCGCCTGTTTTGATACCAGTACCATGCTGTTTTTGTTACTATTGCTCTGTAGTATAGTTTGAAGTCTGGTATCGCTATACCGCCTGATTCACACTTCCTGCTTAGCATTGTTTTTGCTATTCTGGGTCTTTTATTTTTCCATATGAATTTCATGATTGCTTTCTCTATTTCTACAAGAAATGCCATTGGGATTTTGATTGGCATTGCATTAAACCTATAGAGAACTTTTGGTAATATCGCCATTTTGATGATGTTATTTCTACCTATCCATGAACAGGGTATATTTTTCCATCTTCTATGATCTTCTTCTATTTCTCTCTTTAGGGTTCTGTAGTTTTCATTGTATAAGTCTTTCACCTCTTTTTTTAGGTTGATTCCCAAGTATTTTATTTTTTTTAGAGGATATTGTGAATGGAGTGGTTGTCCTCATTTCCATTTCAGAGGATTTGTCACTGGTATACAGGAATGCCTTTGACTTATGCGTGTTGATTTTATATCCTGCCACTTTGCTGAATTCATTTATTAGCTCTAATAGTTTCTTTGTAGACCTTTTTGGGTCTGCTAGGTATAGAATCATGTCATCTGCAAATAGTGATAATTTGAGTTCTTCCTTTCCTATTTTGATGCCATTAATTTCTTTCGTCTAATTTCTCTGGCCAGTGATTTGAGAACTATGTTGAACAGAAGTGGTGAGAGAGGGCATCCCTTCCTTGTTCCAGATTTTAGAGGGAATGCCTTCAGTTTTTTTTCCATTCAGAATGATGCTAGCCTGAGGCTTAGCATAGATTGCTTTTACAATATTGAGGTATGTTCCTGTTATCCCTAGTTTTTCTAGAGTTTTGAACATAAAGGGATGCTGTACTTTGTCAAATGCTTTTTCTGCATCTATCAAGATGATCATATGGTTCTTATTTTTAAGCCTATTGATGTGGTGAATAACATTAATTGATTTCTAGATATTGAATTAGCCTTGCATCCTAGGGATAAATCCTACCTGATCATGGTGCACAATTTTTTTGATATGTTTTTGTATCCGATTCGCCAGAATTTTATTGAGGATTTTTGCATCTAGGTTCATTAGAGATATTGGTCTGTAATTTTCTTTCTTTGAAGTGTCTTTGTCTGGTTTAGGAATCAGGGTGATGTTGGCCTCGTAGAATGAATTTGGAAGTTCTCACTCTTTTTTCTATTTCCTGAAATAGCTTGAAAAGTATTGGTATTAGTTCCCCTTTAAAGGTTTTGTAAAACTCTGCTGTATACCCATCCAGTCCTGGGCTTTTCTTAGTTGGTAGTCTTTTGATGATTTCTTCTATTTTCTCAATTTATATTGCTCTGTTTAGGTTTCAATATCCTCCTGACTCAATCTGGGCAGGTCATATGACTTAAGAAATTTATCGATGCCTTCACTATCTTCTATTTTATTGGAGTATAAGGATTCAAAATAATTTCTGATAATCTTCTGTATTTCTGAATTGTCTGTTGTGATATTGCCTTTTTCATCCCGTATGCTAGTAATTTGAGTTCTCTCTCATTTAGATTGGTTTTATATAAGGTTAAAGGTATCCCTTGGAAAACGAAAACAGACTTCAAATATGGATCATGTACTGTCATAATCACCTGAAGTGGTTTGGGTTTTGTTTACTACCTTTAAAATAATTTTCCCAGGCTGCTTTGGAAAAATGCTAAATCATATACTGTGGACTGAACCCTGTCTGTTTGGCTAATTTCTTACATTCTCTAGGAACCTTGATACACAGCAAATTTTGCAGACCCTTGCAAAATCTTAAGCTGGGAGTTTGTACTGGGGTTGTAAATTGAAGATGATACGTTTGGTAGGTCTCAATGAACCCAAGGCAACATAGTGAAGTAAACAATCAACTTTATTAAATAAAATAAGAACATACAAACAACTTCATTAAATAAAATAAGAACATGGTCACTTTAAAACTTACATAATAGAGGCTTTAGTAAGAAATGAAAATTTTCCCCAAGCCACAATAAGTTTAATTCAATAATTAGTTATCTCATTTAATTTTCCTAGATTCTTTTCTCAAAAGTAGTTCTAAGATTTAAGCTGCCTGCAGCCAAAATCTAAGGAGTGTAGTTGCAGCTAGTTTTCCTGATGACTATAATTTAGGTAAATGTTCAATGCTTCTAGAAATATAATTGGGTTTCTCTGTGTCCTTTGAGAAGGTCTTTGTTGAAGTAATTTGCAGTTGCAATGCCTTTTCTAGAACTTACAAATTAAAAGTTCTTGGGGAAATGTATATATTACTTTTGAATGTAAAGATATATAAAGATTGTTAATTTGACTATAATGCACATATTAACTTTTTAAAAATAAGAGTTATTTTAAAAATGATCGCTCACTTGAACATTATATTGTTTTCAATGTTAAAAAATATTTGCAAATTCAATTATTTTGAAAAAAATATTTTTCTGCTGTCAACTTTTTCTTGTGCAAGATAGATCTTTTTTTATGGTATGAGTGGTTTTTAAATATTACTTAATGCTCACAACTTCTAAAAATATTTTTTATAAAAGTTACAAGAAAAATTACATCGGAATGCTGCAGGAAGTAGTTGTGTTTATGAATAGAGTACCTAATGAATTTTAAATAATACAGTCCTTTACCATTGCAAAAAGAAACAGTGCATTGATAAATGGCCTTTTAGGCACTAGACTTAATCTTAAGACAAGTGACAGACATACAAAATATAACTTTTAAAATCCGTTACTTGAATTTGGAGTTAAAAGTGTGTGAAGCCATAAGTCTGTACAGGAGATCACACTAGACATTGGCAGTACTCTTCAAAATTATACATAAACTTCAATAAGCTTATTGGCAAAAATGTATGACAAAACTGCTCATCATACATTCATGACTTAGCATTGCACAATATTTAAAAAACAATTTTTAAAATGTGACCTTTATGGAGAAGTAGAGAAAATATGGTTAATGCCTTATATCTGATATTTGATATTTTAGCCTGTGGGTTGATTTTCTGCATCTATTATACACTATAGTCTCTTAATCAGCTTTAGTGCCTACAGTAAAGTATCATACACTGAGTGACTTATAATCAACAGAAATGTATTGCCCACAGTGCTATATACTGGAATTCTGAGATCAGAGTGCCAGTCTGGTCCTGGTTTGGTAAGGAACCTCTTCTGAATTATAGACTAATTTCACATTATTCCTCACATGGCAGAAAAGAAAAAGCTAGCTATCAGTCCTTTTCCTATAAGAGCATTAACACCATTCACAAGGGCTCCACTCCCATGATCTAATTCCCTTTCCCAAGGCCCTATGTTCAAAAATCATCATGTTACAATTAAATTTGAAAATATAAGTTTTGTCAAGAACAAGAATATTTGTTTGCTAAAGTATAGCATGTATTTCCTATCTACAGGGTATTCATTTCTATATTCTATTTTCAATATAATTGCTATGATAATACCACTTTAAATGTTTATTTGGCCTTACTTTATAAGCATTGAGATGCATCATAATTAAATATAAAATTGTTGAACCAGCATAATGACAGTGATAAGCAAACTAGGTGTCTTGTGTTTGTGTCTATGTGTGTGGGAATCAGTCAGGTCTCCTACATTACTGTCCCCCAATGTGTCTTTTGATCCATATTGCCCTGATTGCATTTTTTTTGTTTGTGCTTCCAGATAAAACTGTGTTTGAAGAAATTGTTTCAAGGTAATAAAAACTGGAAAAACTCTTTCTCAAAGATATTAATACAAATGTAACATCATAAGTGCAGTCTAGTGTTTTTTATTCAACACTGTAAAAAATTATATCTGAATACTGGCCTGAATACTGGCCTGGCCTGCTTTTCTTTTTTCTTTTTTGCCTTATCTTTTCTTTTCAATTATTCATAGTATTCTAAAGACCACTTTCAGTATATAATACTATCTATGGGATGTGAAAACAGCAAGAAACATATTTCTGAATGGATAATAAGGGTAGGTCTATTTAGAAATTTAAATGCATGTATTCAATGTAGAAAATATATACGTGAACACAATGACTCTTTTATTCAATGGTGTTCTGTTTATGGCCTATTGTAACATTCTGATTTTATTCCTTGACACTTTGTGGTTTTTAAAAATTTTATTTTCTTTTTTGTCCAATTTACTTTTATATTATGAAATATAATGTTAATCAAATGTCTTTGTTTCTTAGTATTTCTTCTTTGTATCATATTTAGTAATATTCAAGGTGATTTAACCTATGTATAGCCCATATTTACTTTTTTTTTTTACAATGTATTAAAAATATGTGTTGCCACTCTGTTCTTTCTTTCTAATCCCTAAGATAAGTTAAAAACTTCTACAACCCTTTAATTAAATTCCCTTACAATAACATTCGTCCATATATATATATATATATATATATATATATATATATATATATATGCACAATATATCCATAATATATACACATATACATAATGTATATATTTACATTGCTTATTCAAAATTTAAGTTTTATTTTTTATTGTAAATTGTTTCAAACATTCAACAAAACATAGAAAATAGGATAATAGAAATGCATGCAACCAATACTTAGAATTTTGTTTAACCATATAATAGGTTGCTTTTATTTGGATAAATCTATATAATTAATTAAAGTAAAATTAATTCTAAAGTACTGAAATGTTATCTATAGGCAATCCCTTTTCATTATAGCATTTACTTGTGTGTTACTTTCATATATTTACAGCTGGAACAAATTTCTCTTCATTAAAGATTTTTCTTTAGAAAAATGTACTTGAAGACACAACAGAAAAGATCATATACAGTCACTTAACTGTAAGTTGGCTTATACAAATACAGCCTGTAAACAAAAATTCAACTGATATGGAAATATCTGATGTGTTTTATCTGCTTGCTTTGTTTTTTGTAAAGTCTTATAGGAAATTAACAGTGACTTTTTTTCAAAACTAATAAAGCAATTTATATAACACAAAGTGGATATAGACAGAATTAAAGTATTTATAAACTTTATGTAGTGCAAACACATGATTTGAATGAAAAACTTATTTGACTTTCTGAGACTGATCCTTTATCCCCAGGAAAATAAAGTGACTGCAGACGATTGCATCATCTCTGTAGAAAAACTTTTTCTCAAAAATCAACAGGATATGACTAGGGGTGTAGCTCAGTGTTACAGGTCTTGCCTGGTATGTGCAAGACCTTAGGTTCAATCCCCAGAAACATTTAAAAAAATAACAGAATAATCTATGAAATATATGGAAACCATGGACTGTTATTCTGTCTAGTAACGTGTGTAAATTTTTATGTGTGTTGTGGATTTCTAGTTTAGGTAAACCTGAAGACAAGTTATAGGTCACTGATGTATTTCAAAAGAATTTTATGCAAAGATGATTTGGTCATGACTGACCCTGCCTGTTATGGTTTAGATATGAGGTGTCCCACAGAAGTTCATGTGTGAGACAATGCAAGAGTGTTTATAGGTAAACTGATTGGGCTTTCAAAGTGTTAAGCTAATCTGTTCATTAATACACTTGAATAGATTAGCTGGGTAGTAACTGCAGGCAGGTATGCTGTGGCTGGAGAAGGTGGATTGCTGGTTGGGTTTTATTTTTTGTCCCTGGTGAGTCAAACTTAGTCTCTTTCTGTTACCTGGTCTGAACTGTGTTCCTGTGAACCGAATTGTTTTCCTCTGCTATATCTTTCTGCCAAGTTGTTCTGTTTCACTTGGGGCTCAGCAGTGGAGTTGGTCATCTATGGATTGAGACCTCAGAAACTGTGAGCACCAAATAAACTTTTCCTCCTAAAATTGCTCTTTTCAGGTCTCTTGGTCACAACAATGAAAAAACTGGCTAAAACACTGCCATGAAATATTCTCTTTTATTCTGGGAGACAAAGCCTTCAAATTGGAAGAGAAAGGTTATGTGGCTTTCTGCAGAAATTTTGATTCGTTTTAGATACATATATTCTTGATATATATAATGCCTCCTATCAGAGGTATAATGAAAAATTAAAAACCTTTCCAAGGCACAAAGTGTTAGGAAAATGAAAGTTAAAATAAAAATATCCATAATGAAGACATCCATATACATCCATCCTGCAAATATAAAGTATAGACCTCAAGAATACAGAAATTCTAATCTCAGACAGAATTCAATTCCAGTTATGAACCTGCTTAATAATGCAATCATATGAAAAGTGTTCTATCTATCTGTTTTTGCACTTTAAAAAATAGCTACCTTCATATACTTTTTATGGAGAGTCAATAAAATAAAAATATTAAAAATTTATACAATATTTTTTGTGAGAATTTGTTTTAAAAATGCATTGAATAAGATTCAGTGAATGGAGAAAGAATAATTAGGCTATAGTATAAATAAAGTTAAAAACTTTGACAAAAGAAAATTATATTTGTTTTGTATTTTTGTTGTTGCTGCTTTTACTAGGGTTAAGGCTTCTCTTGTATCCAGCATTGTTTTGTAGATATGTGCTTCAATTGTTTTCTCCATAGATTTGTTCTTGTATCTACTCTCAGTTCTGTCTCATACAGAATATCACCTGTCCTGTGTTATGTATTAATCTAAAACAAATTAAAAGTCAATAACCAAGGATTTCAGATATTGAAATATAGAAGTATAACGTGGCAGCCCAAAATATCTTCTTTATGTCCAACTCTCCTTTGTTCTGCAATGATCTTGTTAAGATGAGGGCTAAGTATATTCATACCACTAGGAATTTGAATTCCGAAATAAACATCAGAAAAAAATCCATTCATTTGAAGTAAAATGCCCACTAAGACAAAAGGTCTTACTTAAATCTTTTCTTATATTCTGTTTTTCTTTTACAGTATGCTTCCAAATACAAAGAAAGCACCTCATTTTTGCCTTCCCATAGGGGCCACACAATTGATGGGTCTGATTACTTAACAATCAGAGACACAATTTCCCCCTTAATATTAGGTATGGTTCATCTTCTTTGTTCTTATTTCCTACACCAGTATCTCACCTTTTCCTGCACAGTAGAAACATCTATCAATTAAGAAGCTATTACAGTCCACAAGATGATTATCTAGCCTTTGGCCCATTGTAAAAACCATGGCTATACATTGAATCTATTCAAGGAAATACTCAAATAGTCCAGATTTCATGCCAAAACACTCTCCAGGTATTGGCGACATGTCAAGGTTTTCTTTGTCATTATTGACAACCTGTCACTAGAGTTCTATGGCTTTGACCTGACAGATTCAAACCACATCATCACCAGGAGTAACTGATGCATGTGGAAGCAAGGAAAAGAAAGAGGTGCATACTATTTTTAGGAGCTTCTATTGATACTTTTTGGGTGAAGCATATGAAACTTGCATTTATTTTATTTTATTTTTTACTGTAAGCAAAGTAAAAGTAAAAACATTTCCTTGGTATCTAATAGGGTGAGAAAATGGATAATTGGATATTGGCATTGTCAAGCATTACCTTTTCCAAATGCATAAGAAAGTGAGAAATTAATAAAACGGTTTTTTTCAACCTCTCTCTGTTTCTCCCAAAGAATATGATACCATAAAAAAGTTTTTGCATATTTTTTGTCCAAAAGTGCTAAGATAATATATAAATATATTTGATCAGAAGGAGAAATGGGAAGAGGGAGAAAGGGAGACAGAAACAATAGAAAAGAAAGGAAGAAACTGAGGAAGGAAGGGAGGGAGGGAGATAAAAATTCTTGGGTATTTTTTGTTGTTTTTTTTAAAGAGAGACAGAGAGAGAGAAAATTTTTTAATATTTATTTTTCAGTTTTTGGTGGACACAACATCTTTGTTTGCATGTGGTACTGAGGATCGAACCTGGGCCGCACACATGCCAGGCAAGCGCACTACCGCTTGAGCCACATCCCCAGCCCGAAAAATTCTTAAAACTACATTCCTGCAGCACACAAACCACTTAGGAAAAGCATAAAAGTTCTGTAAGATTATTTTAAATAGGGGCTGGAGTTGTAGCTCAGTGGTAGAACACTTGCCTAGCACATGTGAGGCACTGGGTTTGATCCTTAGCACCACATACGAATAAATAAAATAAAGGCATTGTGTCAGACTACAACTAAAAAAAAAAAAAGACTAAAAGGACAAAAGAAAGACATTCTACCATTTGCTTTTGGTACTGTACAGTTCACCTCATTACTCTTTTATATATATATATATATAAAATAAGCTTTGTCCAAAAAAATCAGTCAACTTTCTGTGAATATGTTGAAATTAATCGGAATCCAAGATAGAAAAACAAAGAAAGAAAAAAAAAAGCTGCCCAGCCAGATCAATTACCAAAACATAAGAACCATCTCAGGAAACCTTCCAACCAACCAAACAGACAATACTCATCACCTTTTGATCAATCTCACTTATATGTCAATAATCCATAGCTAATCTGAAAACTGTTTATTTTTCTTCTTTCTTTAATCAATAAAAGTGGAAAATTCTAATGGAGACAAAACAACTCTCACTTTGTCAAATTATAAAATTAAAGTAGCATATTTATTTACTCTTTTCAGAAAGAAGGACTGATTTATCATATAGTGAGTCAGAGAAGTTTCAGAGCCCCTCTTTTTAATATCCACTTGCTGATGATCACATTCAAATAGGGCGTCTCTTCTTCCTAGGATCTTAAGAAATCAATTCTAGTAATAAGGGTATGTTTTTATTTTGTTTGCTGCTGTTACTTAGTTTATAACTTCTGTAACACCAGTGACATAGTATTGTCTATGCATTGTCCATAGTATTGTCTATGCATTGTCCATGCATTGTCTCCCATTACTCACACACACACTCACACACATACACTCTTACACACCCAGCCTTGACTTTGCTAATCTATTTACCTGAAATGTTCTATTTCTTTACCCCTTAGAGCAAAAGTGCCATGAGAGAAATACCTTTACTCAATGTGTTTATTTCATCTTGTTTTCTCTGATGAACCCTTAGTCAGCCCTTTAATGCCACATATTTATTTTACAGGTTGTCAATGAAATAGAAATTTTGATTCACATGTTCATCTTTCTCCAACCAACTGAATTTGGTGGCATTGACCAACCACATTTACCTTCAGAACATCTGTTTTAATTGGATGCTGAAATAGTCCTCTCCTTTGCCTCTCCTCTTACCTCTTACCCTTGCCGCAGTCCGGCTACAGCAAAATAACTGGGGTTGATGAACAAATTGTGTATGTTGATACAGCAGGAGTAGGAGTCGATAATTGTAGGGCAGGGGTGGTATATATATATTCCACACAGCTTATCTTAATTAACATAAAATAGATACATCAGTCAACCAATAAGGAATCTCCACACTTAATGGCTCACTGGCATTACTTCACAAACCACTCCCTCTGGCAAAATACCAAGCCCCATCCTGACTTCCTGACTTGTTTACAGACTCTAACATACCCTCTCTGTTGTCTTCATTAAATTTACTGTATTTCCCCAATTTCTTGATTTCAAAGTGTTCTATTAATCACTCTTTATAACTCTCTAAATTCTGCTTATATTCATCATTTAATTTTTCTTATTAATTATTAATACTTCTGTGATTACATCACCACTTTGTGGGTCTGCTCTCCACATTGTCTCTTCTAAGGACACTTGCATTTGGATTTAGGGACCACCTCCATAAGTGTATCAGTTCATTCAAGCTGCTACAACAAAGTACCATAACCTGGGTAGCTTATAAACCACAGAAGTTGGTGAACCTGCAGCTATCAAATTGAAAAATCCAAGATCAGGGTTCCAGTATGATTAGATTCTTGAGAGGGTCCTCTTATGGGTTGCCTATGCTAACTTTTCACCTAGTAAAAAGAGAAAAACAGCTGCCTGTGGCATTGTTATCTAAGGTCACCAATCCCAAGTCTCTAATGTGTGATCTAATCACCTTCCAAAGGCTTCAAATATCACCTTTGACTTTAGGTGTCAACATGTGAATTTTTGGAGAGTCACAAACACAGATCATAAGAAAAATCCACAATGATCATCTCTTCATCTCAAGATCATTTACTTAGCTGCATCTGCAGAGACCTTTTCCCAAATAAGGCAACATTCATAGGTTCCAGGAATTTGATGTGGATATAATTTAGGGAGACATTTTGGCCTACCACAAAGAAATAAATCCACTTTTTCAGCATACTCATCTCCTTTAGTATTTAGTTTTGGTTGTCAGATATATAAGTAAAAAAAAAATCTCCCTCTGTGTTATTTATACTTATACCAAGAAAAAAAATACTACCAGGGAGCTGGTAGTACATGCCTATAATCCCAGTGGCTCAGGATGCTGAGGCAAAAGGATCATGAGTTGAAAGCCCACTTCAGCAAATTAGTGAAACCTAAGCAACTCAGTAAGACCCTTTCTCTAAGTAAAATATTAAAAAGGGCTGGGAATGTGGCTCAGTTTTTGAGCACCCTTGGGTTCAATCTTCATTACCAAAATGTGTGTGAGGGGGGAGAGAAAGAGAGAGAGAGAGACCCACAAAAAAAATAAATAAATATAAACAGATATTAACTGCAAAGAACTGGCTTACACAGCCTTGAGAGGCAGTTCAGCTCATGCTCTGAAATTCCAAACTTCCTTTCCAACTTTTCCTTTGATTCATAAATTATGCAGCCTGCCTCCTGATTTGTGTAATTTCTAAATCACAGGAAAAGCTTAAGGGGCAGTTTGCAATTCCAGAGCATGACCTGAAGCTGCTGACCATAAGTAGAATTTCATCAAAATCAGGAAAGCCTTAGCTTTGCTGTTAAGGTTACTAAATTGACAGAGTCAGGCTCACCCAGATAATCCAGGATATTTCCGCTTACTTTAAATTAACTGACTTTAATCACATCTGCCTTCTTCATGACATCAGATTGGTGTTTGTGTAATTGGCATCTGTAACCTGGCCTGTTAACTCTCCCATCATCCTTCAACCTGTTTATTTGCATGTCTGCCAATCTCAACAATGTTTTAGAACTCTTTTTTCTATAACTCAGGCCAAACAACATGGTATCCTGCTTGACTCTTGTGACTGCCTCATAGCCCACACTCAGGTCATCAACAAATGTAAAACATTCAGATATGATCAACTTTTCAACACCTGCACTAATACCACTTCAGTTTAGGATGTTATAGTGACTCTTTTAACTTTGTAAATGGTGTGCAAGCTCCAACAGATTATATTCAGCACCATTTGTGATTCTTTTCTTTGAATTCTTTTCTTGTGGTTCAGAAACCTATAAAAGTATACCATTTCACTCAAAAAAAAAAAAAACTTTTCACCTAAAAGTAGTTTTTCCAAAGAATGCTCATCCTTCTCCATAAATCTCTTATCTATTATGTCAAAAATTTTCACCTATCATTTTTAAGACATTTGACATGAGGACTTGCTTGCTTTTCATCTCTAAGTTCTAGTATATAATTGTGGTGTAAGCTAAGTCATTGGCACTTTTATCTTAGCTATATTTTCAATGCTAAAAAGACTGATTATTAAAAAAAGAAGTAATTTTCAAATGCATAAAATGACAAATCAGTGCAAAATTACATTAAGGCAAATACATTTACTGAGATACTTTTATATTAAATTTAGTCTGGTCTACATTGCCATAAACATAGTATACTGAAAGCACTGCATTCTTCAAATATTTCTAATTTTTGGAAAAAAATAACAATAGTATTTGTCAATGTTCAATATAACTAAATAGTAAAGTCCACTTATTCTTTTGTGCTTTATAGATAGAATTTGTATTATATAATATAAAATGTTTTAAGCATTCTTTGGTAAAATTGAAAATATTAAAGAGTAGGTTTTAAATTTTTTTTCAAATTTTGGTCTGTGTCTTAAAATGAACCTCTCCAAAACAGATGAATTTATATTTCACTTTGAATTTATAAGTCGTTTTATGTCCATAATGACTCCAGTCATTATTGACTTTTTAACTACTGCTTTCTACATTGTGTAAATTTAGACATTATTAAGCAAGAAATTAGTCAATAAGTAATGTGAAAAAACATTTAAACATATATATATGTATTAAAATTACAGTAATATTACACTTTAAAAATAAATTTAAAATAAAAATCTAAGCATTATTTATCCTTTTCAGTGAATGTCGCTAAGAAATTCTGTGTATAGAGATACCTGTCCATGCCAATTCATGGATTAAGATAAGTAAAATGAATGAAATAAATGATAAGGTGAATGTCAGATGATGTTTTATCTCATCATAGAGAAAGTAGGAGAGATAGATTGTGCAAAGTGGATTACTATTTTATATAAATTGATTAAGGAAGGCTTCTCAAATATAGTGACATATAAGTAAGAACCTCAAGGCACTCAGTGGTTAAGTTATTATATATCTGGAGTCAAGAAGAGCAAGGAAACTGAGAATGTTCTAGAACAATAGCAGGAAATGCAGTCAAAAATGTGACAAAAATAAATCCTAATCATGCATATTCTTGAAAATTAATAAAAGGAGAAATTTTCAATTCCGGGATATGATCAAATGTCAGTGAATGGCATTCAGAGCTGACTGACATGATTACTTTTACATTTAGAAAAGATAACTTGCTGCTGAGAGATGTAGGATTACAGGAGTGGAGTCAGGAAGACCTATAAGGTCATGGAAACAGACCAGGCTAAAGAGGTTTAGACTTGACAGGAATCACTTTTTTTAAACTGATAATAATGTATTATTTTATATTAAAATACTAGCAATGTAATAACATAATTTTGAGAATTTAAGATATTAAAATATCAAAATACTAAATTTTGTACCAATTACCTTTAATCACAGTAAAATATGCAACACCATTTATTAACCATCCACATTGATGGGTTTAGTAAATCTTATCTATGTTTGCATATATAAGTAGGTTAACTTAAAATAACATTGATGATATGCAGTTAGGAATAATTTGAAATACAACTTTCCATATCAACAGAACAGCATATCTATTATGACAGACTGCTCACTGTGGAGTGAAATCACAGTGCCACTGGATTTGATGTTATAAATTCCTTTCATTATTCTTTGAGTGAGCACATCCATATGATTAGCATAGCTCATAGAATAAATAGATAAATGAATGAATATTTCCACCAATACCAAATTTCTTCATTATGCTTAAGTACTTCAGAGTCTCTAAGCATTGTACAGTCTTTTGTAATTGGAACTTAATTGGCTCTGTTAAAGATTTACTCTGGTTTCCAAAAGTACTAATGTTGAATGCAAGAAATATGATCTTTTTAGAATCATTCCAGTATATAAGATACATATTGAAAAAATTTAGATATGATTACAAATTGCTTTGAAATATTTGAGTTAACATGATATTATTAAAAAAATAGTTGTGTAAGTATAAAAATGTTATTCTTAGTACTGGAAAGAATTGACTTTTCTTATGGGAGTGACTAAAAGGCAGAAAAAAAATTAACTTTGATAAATGGCATCCCTGGTGCTAGGGCAACTATTTATGACACAAAAATGCTTTTTTATCTTTTCAGGTCTTATATTTAGGTCTCTGACCTATTTTGGCTTGATTTTTTGTATGGTATGAGATAGGAGTCAATTTTTAATCTTCTGAGTGTGAATACCAAGTTTTCCCAACCATATTTATTGAAGAAGCTGTCCTTTCTCCAGTGTATGTTTTTGGCACCTTTTTGAAAATCAGTTTGATGTAAATATATGTAATTATTTCTGAGCTCTCTATTCGGTTCCATTGTTCTGTGTATCTGGGGTTTTGTTGTTTGTTTTGACAGTAGTATGCTGCTTTGAAATTATACATTAGAAACTTTTTAAAAGACAAGCAATTAAATACTAGAAAGTTCATGTGGATCTTAATTTAGATGAATTGTTTTAAAAACAAGATAATATAAGCATATATGAACATATACACATTTGAAAGAAATTTGTAGACATGAATTTAATTTGAGACTTGAAATACCAAAGACATCAAAGAATTGATATTCAAAATTTGCACTCACAATCCTATATCAGAAATAAAATTCTGCTAAATAGAACATGAAAAACAAGTGTCATTCCAAATCTAGATTACTGAATATAACAATTTCAGAAATATTTTTAAAGTACACTTCAGTATTATAAAATAATTCAACAAGAAAAGAGAGGAGCATGATGAGAATACCAATCAAATAATTTTTACTGGAAATATTTACATAAAGTAAATAAAAGTTGTACAAACACTTTCTTATTAAATTAAAATCAGATTACGGCACAGTTTAAACCAAAAAACAACCAAAAAAATTGAACTCAATTCGGGGTTGAGTTTAGCTGAGAGAAGACCTTTCACATTTGGGTCTGCTTTAATTCAACATTGATGGCTAATGATTTTGTCCAATGCTCAAGAACTTTAAAAGAACATTCCTGAAAATGTGATTACACTGAAGTCTGGGGAATAGGTATGCAGAGAGATGTCTCCAAAGAAGGTTTAAAAAAAGTATATTCCCTTGCAAATATTTATGAAAGATGAATGCAGGAGATAAGAATCTTAATCAGGTGCAAATGATGGTTAATTATATTAAATACCTAATAACATGGATGGAAAGGCACTTTTTTTTCTTTGGAATAGACACTGCATATTTATTTGTCTTTCCTACATGCAGTGCTTCTTATGAACTATATGTACCTTATCCACCATCCTTGTGTTCCACATAGAAATACTTTAAATCAAATAACTCATTTCACAGAAAATAAGGAGTAGCAATGTACTAATAAACAAAATTCACAGAGATTGTCATGTTCTTGGTCATCCCAAAGCAGTTGGCTTAATAGAATTGTTGGATAGTATTAAAGATTCAATTACAGTGCCAATCACATGACAACATCATGCTGCATTGGGGCAGGGGCAGGTAATATGCAATATATGCTCTAAATCAGCATTCAACACAGGGTATTGTTTTACCTCTTACTGATTTCATGGGTCTGGAAATCAAGAGATATGAATAGAAACTATTACATGGAGATCCAATAGCAAAATATGCTTCCTGTACCCATGGCTTTAGACTATAGGGCACGAGAGCTCTTAATTCCAAAGGGAGGAATACTTCCATCTGAGGGCACAATAAAAGATGAGACTGCCACAGTCACATAGGGTTTTTGACATAAATGAGTAGACAGGTAAAAGGGAATGATCCTGATTCTGGGTGATTTATCTTTAGTATAAAATGGAAATGTGTTGTTATTCCACAATAAGCATAAGGAAACACTGTTTTTCTTGCAGTGAAGGCAAGCATGATTGCCCTCCAGTAAGGTTATTTCAATGTCAAAACAGGTGACACAATCAGCTTAATTATGAACAGGAATCAAATACTGAAGGAATCCCAACAAACTGAAAATTCCCAGAAGATGAAGGACTTTCACAAATTTCATATAAAAAGGAGAGCTAGGGTTAGGTGGGGGAAAAAATAACTTGCACAAATTCTAAAAGGAATTTGTATGCTTTTATGAGGAAAATAAAGATTAGTCTATATTTTTGGTTGTGTGTGAGATATTTGTATTATGATAGATGAAATCATGACATTGTTACTGTCTTTGAGGGGGGGAGATTATGTATTAATAATTGCAAAATTCTCAAAGAGTAGAATGTAGTGTCATGCCTTTATGTCCATTTGAAAGGCTGGGCTACATTTCCTGGAATTCTCTTTCATTAAAGTTTCTGATTAGAGTGAAACACAGTAGAAATCTCTTGAGCAATTTTGAGTACAGAAGTGAACAACAACAAAAAAAAAGACTTTTGCAGCACCCATTTATGTTGTCATTTACCTACAGGCTCAGCTCATTTGCTTTAAGTAATGGCCATAACTGCCACTCTCCACCCTCACTAGAACACTCCTTCAATTTCTCCAAATCCTGGCCCAGGTGTTTGTACTTATTTCCATGATGAAACACTCAATACTCTGCAGTATGTGAATGTCAGATAAATCAGAAGCTATAAGGTCTGACATGAGTTCTGTTCACATTCACTAATCTAGCTCATGTTTCTGAGTTCCCACTTGTTCTTGCATTCTTCCACTTTTCATGATTCTTTTTACTTTCTGACTATCTGCAGTGTGGATTTGAAGGTCGGGAAGCAGATATTAGGACATGCCATGGTAAAAAAGGACCTGGTAAAATTAAAAAGAAAACACAGGGGAGAAAATGTTGCCTTTGGAGTAGCCAAAGATTTGCAACTCAATAATAAGATAACCCAATTAAATGAGCAATGGCAAGAAATTTTAACATATAATTAGCAAAGAGGAGAAAGACAAAAAATCCATGTAGGTGAAATGTTGTCATCTTTCATGAAAAAAATACATTCTTTTTAAAAGAGAGAGAAAATTTTTTTTTTTATTTTTTTAGTTTTTTTGGCAGACACAACATCTTTATTTGTATGTGGTGATGAGGATCGAACCCAGGCTGCATGCATGCCAGGTGAGTGCTCTACCGCTTGAGCCACATCCCCAGCCCATGAAAAAAATACATTTAATGAAATACCACTAAATATTTACCACAATATCTAAATGAAAAAGGCTGTTAATTCTAAGTTTTGCATACATTTTTCTGTCAGACATTCCTGAAAATGTAAAATATTATGGCTAATCTGTGAAATACTTTTGGGGCAATTTCTTATTAATAAAACATGCATATATTATATGATCCAGGAAGTACCTTAATATGTTTATTCAAGAGAATACATTCTAAGTTCAAAGACCTGTAGGCAATGTTTTAAGTACAAACTCCCATTGTCTTTTGGCCAAGAAAATGATTTTAATTAGTTCTTACTAGTATAGGTCTGTTATTCCAGGATCACTGAATTGATGACTTCTTTTTAGTATCTTCTGCTTAAGATCAATTACAATAAAAGAATGCATTTAATTTTAATATTCCCTGGAAAATCCTGCTATATTTAAAATTTTTCTTATGATAATCCTCATTATGAATAGTTTATTTTTAAAGAACTTCTGTCTAATTTGAAAATTATTTTCTTAACACTAATAAAAATATTTATTTATAAAATTTTTAGTTTACTTATTTATTTTAAAGCCAATTATTAAATTATTAATATATTTAATGGCAGTTATCATTTCTTATGTAAAATACTTACCTTTGAATTGTTGTTCAAATAATTAATGGCAGTTATCATTTCTTATAATGGCAGTTATCATTTCTTATGTAAAATACTTACCTTTGAATTGTTCATTGTTGTTTCTAGATGCATAATATCTATAAAAAACCTTTTAAAATTGAAGATAAGCATGCACATGTAGATCTAGATAGATTTATGTTAATAGTTTTTCTAAATACATCATTATAAGACCAAACGTAGGCAAAAAGGAAGATAAATACACTTGGTTTTTCCCTTTGACACCTATTTATTATATTTTATTGAACTTACTTAAAAGTATATATTAAGGCTGACCCAAAATATAAAATTGATTGGTTGATCTGATTTTCACTTTAAGCATTAAAAATATCACAATACACAGTACTCATATTTAAACAGCAGTTCAAATCACTGTAAGCATGTGATTCTAACTTAGAGAATTCTGAGATATTTTAAGTTATTATCTGTGTATTTAAAATAGACTGTGAGGGAGGAATACACTGACAAAATATTCATTAGCTATATTAAATGTAATAGTAAACACACATATTTTGATTGGAAAAATATATTCCTAAAATTCTACAGAAGAATATAAAAAGTATTAACATGTCATTTCTTGCTACACTGTATAATATAAGAGTGGGGAAGAGTTAATTAATTAGGTTCATCTAGTAAAATATGTATTTTTAGATTATTTATAGAGCTAAATAGTTAACTTTCAAAGCAAGAGGCTAATTTTGGAGTTGCTGATATGCTCATGGTTGTATCATACTATATCTATGCTTGCACTTGTAACTTGAGATGGCCTGGATGAATGAAGATCTGCTAAAACACAAATTTGGGCTAATGATCTATATGAAGACATCTTACACATTGACTGAGAGACATAACAGATTTTGACAGTCATATTTTTAATTTGAAGACTTTACTATTTTTTACTTGCTTATTTGCATATGTTATACTTGAGAGCATTGTGAATTTATCTGTTAATGGAGTTATCATTATGTGATCAACTATAGATCATATAGTCTAAAATTCTTTTGATTGAAAAGATAACTATTATAGGGCAGCAATTTGTTTAAATAATGATTTCTTAGAAGTTAGCAGTAATTTAGAAAAAAGATAGGAAGTTATAATGTAAATATAAGAGTTCAAGTACATGTCTTTAAAAGACAATTATTGTACTGATAACACCAGATAGCCTAGACTTAAAAATAAGTAATTTGTTTTAATGTTGAACAGTCATCACATTTTCCAACATGTAACCATCTTTCAAGTTATTATATTGTTCATTTTACACATTGCAGCGTGAAGTATGTGTCCTTGTGGTATGTTCTATGATTTGAATGAGTTCCCTCCAAAATTCAGGTTGTGTCAATGCAATGCTTTTAAAATTTAGTTGTGTTATCATTTATTACATTATGAGAGCTTCTCGCTGGTGAATGGAATTACAGCATTTAGAAAAGACAATTCAGAAAGAATTTGTCTACCTTGCACTTCTTTCTGCCATTAAGCACAAAGCAATAATGTTCTCACCAGACTAAATACAGGAAACTCAATCTTGGACTTCTTTATCTCCTGGATTGTGAGACATAAATTTTGTTTCTTTATAAATAACCTAGACTACAGTGTTCTGTTAAAACAGTATCAAAAGGACTAAGACAGTATGTTGTTTGAACTCCCAGTGAGTTTGATTATTTATTATTAAATTTGCAAATAGAGTTAAAATTGTCAAAGGCAAACGTAAATTCAGCATGTATATATTTCTAATTTTGTTCCAACTCTACAAAAAATGTGAAAAAAAATTAGACAAATAGATAATCCTGGTGTCAAGATTTTTCTAAAACTAATGACTTACATGGCATATTTTATTAGTTACTCTAAAGTTAATTTTTATTTGTTAACTATGAAATAAAGAAAAAACATTTCTATAAGTAACAAACACTTGATAATGAAATAACATAGAAACTCATTTTAAGAATCATTCCATAAATAAGATTTCTATTTGGCCTGAAGAAATACCCATGGATTTCTTTACTTACCCATATTCTGAATTAATTAACAAGGGGTAAATTGTTATATTAATTATAGACTAGACACTACATTATAAGTAGAGGATAAAACTAAGTAAAAAGAACGCTAATCTATATCTGCTCACTGATCAATCATTAGATATAGGCAAGTTTTCAAGTAAAGTTAGTAATATACCATCAGTGGCATATTAAGCAAAAGTGCAGATGAAGTAGAGAAAATATGTGTAGGCTCAATGATGACATCTTAAAGTTTCACTTTACATGTTCCCAATCTTGTTCCTAACTGTTTTGTTCTGTAATTGCTCCTTTATGCACAGATGATAGTGAATTTTCCACATTTTCATAATCCTGTCAGGGGTTGGAGATAATATAATAGAAAAAGGAGCATAGTTGTCGCTCCCTGCAACAAGGGTATGTGGGAGACCAACCTGCCATCTCCTAGGCACCAGCTGTCAGAACCGCCCTCCTAGTGAAGTGCACTAGACCAGCTAGTGTCTCCTGGGCTGAGCTAGAGGGTAAGTATCCCAACCAGGCCTGCCACCCAACCTGGCCCACAATCACAAGAGTTGGGAGATGAGTCAACTGTGAAGTTGCAACAATCTCCACTTTATTGTGTCAGGGAAAAGGTTATATAGTGATAAAAGGAGGGAGTAAGAATAGACAGTAGCAAGAACCAATGAGGAGCAGGTATGTCACTATCACTAAGGGGCCTAGGCAGATTTCAGATTAAACCATTAGGCGGGGCTTTTAGTCCGCATGCGCCAATCCAGTCAGGTCACATATCTGAAAATGCTCTGGAAGAACCCATGAGGCCACCTCAGCCAACACCCAATAATGGCCAGGGTCCCAAGGGAGGTAAAAGGTCCCAACACATAGTTACTTCATCCAGGCCATTTCAAGTTAGAAGTGCAAGCATAGATATAGTATGGGAGGGAGGAAATCAACCCCTAAAGAAACAAAAATTAGAAAGAGAGTGTTTTTTGTCAGAGACTGCACAACTATGAAGAGACAGGATTAAAATATTCTGTGTTAGAGAATTCTGAACAAACAGCAAAAGCAACAACCAAACCCAGAATTCCACATATAGTGAGACCATCCTTTAAGGATAAAGGAAACATAAAGACATTCTGTATCTTCAGCTTAAATCTCCTGAATTAAGATAGTAGTAGTTCATGTATTCCAATGAAAGTCCAGTATGAAGAATTGCACAATATCATAATTTGACCTCAGAAATCACTTATTGAAGGAAAGAGATACCTAAGATGGAAATCAAGCTGGAAGAGCAGAGGAAGAGAGGTAAGAAAAATAATATAACATATAAATCTTGACTAAATTGATGGGTGGCATATAAAAAGAGAATGGAGGAGGTTGGAAAAAATATTTTTGTCTATTTAATTTTTGTGATGTTTGAAAGAATTTATCATGGGTGAATAAAAAATGAGAGAAACACCTTTGTAAATACACTCATTTTTCATATATCTTTAGTATTAATTGGCTTTAAAACAGCATAGCATCATTTAGGAAAGAGTAGATAATTTGAGTAACCTGAGACCAACTATTATCGGTGAAAACTTAAAAGGAGCCTTTTCATCATAGAGGAATTCTACGTAATGATAAAATATTTAACTCAAAGAAAGACTTAACAGAGCTTCACATGCTTAATTAAATAGCCTCAATAAAAAATAAAGAAAATGTTAGCAAACCGCACATGGAAACTATAAACCCACAAAGTAGAATATTATACTAATTCTCCCTCAACTATTGATTGGGAAAACACAGAATCAGTGAAGATACAGAAATTTAACAAACTTGTCCTATGGATTACGCTATTAAATACTAAAGAATCTGTACTGTAAACCACATTTTCTAATGACAATAAGATTATGAAAATAATCTTCCATATATTTAAAAGTAAATTATCAATTCACATACAAACATGTAGCTACATTCTTCTAAATAATATATTAATTGAGGCAGAATACCAGAGAAAAATTTTAAATTACTGAGATAAATAATTTTTAAAAATACTACATATCAAAACTCACTGGAAACCATGCGTAAGCTAAATAGCAAGAAGTTTTATAGCAATACTGAATATTAGAAAACAATAAATATAAAAAGTTAATAAGTTTCAACTTAAGAGAAATGAATATGAAAATGTTGAAAAATCAAAGAAGGTAAGGAGAAAACAGAACCTGATGTATCAAATTAGGCCTAATTTAATCCTTTGAAAATAATAAGGGCTGCAGCTCTAGCTCAGTGGCAGAGCACTTGCCTAGCAAGTATGAGACACTGGGTTCAATCCTCAGCACCACATAAAAAAATAAAGAAATCAAAGAGAGGCATACTGTCCATCTAAAACTATATAAAGGATTTAAAAAATAATAATAAAATATTAAAAACTGAGAATATTAAAAGGAAAAAATATATGTCACAACTAAATAATAGCAAAAAAATATGTCACAACTAAATAGTAGCTCCATATTTTGCAGAAATAAAATTAAACATAATAAAAAATTAATATACTTGAAAATATAGATGAAATAACATAGAGAAAAAGTTATATCTTACCTAAATAAATCTGAGACAAGTAAAATGATGTAGTATTTTTACTACTAAAGATAATCAAACAAATTTAAAATCAACTCAAAATAAAAAGACCAATATGAATATATTATAGGTTCTTTTTTCAAAATTTCAAGAAAAAAATTGTTCCAATTTTATTTTTTCTTCAAAGAGAGAAAGCCCAAATGTTTTTACCTCATTATAATAAACAAATATATGAATTATATGTACATATAATATGCATATTATATATGGAATGTCTGAGATAATATATTACGAAGTAGGGTCCTAATCAGAAATAGAATATCAGTATATCAGTAGAAAATATCACACACACACACAAATATATATGTACATTATATGTACACACATGCCCACATATACACAGTCAACTCATAGCTCAAGAAAGAGTATTTGATAAAATTCCAGAGCCACTCCACTTAAGGTGTCTTATTCTGAGGAAATGATACTTAGTCTATATGTGCAAAGGACATATATACCAGGAAAATGTTCAAAGTATTCATTGTAAAAATAAGATTCAATTAATAAATTTAAAATAAATATGTATACAAGTAAATTTAGTGTCATTTTTTTGTGCATGGCTGATAATTCCAAGAAAAGTGAAGACATAAGTTCATGAACTATGGAAACAATAAAAAAATATTTGCAAATGTTTTATATATATATATATATATATATATATATATATATATATATATATATATATTCTTTAATATTTATTTTTTAGTTGTAGTTAGACACAATACCTTTATTTTATTTATTTCTTTCTATGTGGTGCTGAGGATCAAACCCAAGGTCTTGCACATGCTAGGTGAGCACTCTACTGCTGAGCCACAATCCCAGCCCCTCAAATAATATATTTTTTAAAGAAAATATTTTAAAGTTTATGTAAGGGATTTATTAAAATTATTAAGAGAGTTTAGTGAGAAACTATTCCTTGGATCTATACTGTCTTAAGTACAATTTTTTCTTCAAAACTTCCAACAATGCAAAAATGTCAATTTAAACTCACAAGTTCAAATTGATGACTACAGGAAAGAGATACCTAGAAAGAAATTTATTGAAGTGTAATTGATACCTCTAACAATATACTGTAAACCTTAATTGTATAAAGTTAACTGAGACAATTTAACAGAGGCATAGAAAGTCAATGACCAAAAAAAAAAAAATAGTCTACCATTATATTGCTATCTCCCTCAGATTGTTTCAGGATTTTTTATTTAGCCTAAGACAATTATGAAGTAAATTTATTAGCTTTTAAGACATTATATTAACAACCAAAACTTCAAAATAATATGCATCCTTATTATAAACATGACTAAAGAAAAATTGTACTGCCAGATTACAAAATTTTAATAAACCTACAGAAAATAAGTCAGTAATGTTTAATAGGTAGATAATCAATTGACCAATAGGGCATATTAGAAATCCTACAGAATCATACACACACACACACACACACACACACACACACACACACACAGAGAGACACCTCTATTTCACATGTATAGAATGTAGAATTACCACATAATAAGCTTTGCAAATCACTGGAGAAAGGAGGACCCTATTTCCTCATCCTTGTCCCACCCCCACCCCATTTTCAAGACCTTCTCAACTTACATAGATTTGATAGCACCTTCACTGTAAAGTCACCAACTTAACTCTTTTGAATATATATATATATGTGTACCTGTTGTTTTGGGACTAATGGACACAGTGAGAAATTATTTATTATTTCATAAGATTTGATAACTTTCATAGCAATTTATAAATATTATTTTATATATGTAATATATATTATTAAATATCTCCTTTATCTGAAGTGTTGTCACAGTGAAAAACTTTTCATGAAGTCTCAACATGTTTTCAACTTACATTTTCTTATGTTTTCTCTTGCTTAAAAAAAAAAAATCCAAGATTTCAGCTAAGTTCAAGAAACTACAACAGTTGTTTCATGTGCTTACATGTTGAAATGATGCTGTATAAAAAACAGCTCCAGGGATCACAAGACAGCCTGTTCAAGCCATTAGCATCATTCGATGGGGAAACAAATGTCTGTATGTTTCCCTGTCCCAAGTTGTCCATGCATCTCATGTGAATTTCATCCCATGTGAATTTCTTCCTAAGAAACTCAGGGTGTGACAGGAGGATTAACTAAAATCCCCAGTAATGTATGGATAGAATACTTTCCAGTATCATGGTGCTATAAAAAGAAAAAAAGAAGAAAAAGAAAAAAAAATGCATGTTCTTTGAAGCTTAGGGGGCATTCTTGCATGCCACTGAAAAAGCCTAAAGAGCTCCTGTGAAACTCTCGGTGGCCAGAGCAAAGAGAAAATGCTGAAGAAATAGAGCCTGCACTTACAGAATTTGTTCTCAACAAATATTTCAAGTTTTTCTATTATTGAAATAGATTCCACAAAGAATGCATATAAGGTATTCTGAAACAACTGAATGCTGAAATGATTTTGTAAAGGCTAAAAGAAGTAAGGTGGGTATATCATTAATACAAGAACATTCACGAAAGGTCAAGTTTGAAAAAGTCAGCTAGATATCAATATTGATAACATAAATCAAAACACTCAGAAATGCTTCAAGAAAGGAAAGCCAGCATTTTTATCACATAAGAAACTAATGCTACATAGCATCAGCATTCAAGTAAAGCCTGAGAATTCTCCTTTTACTAGTTGAAAAACCATGTATATGAAGCAGTTTGGGGAGAAATTAGAATGGTAAGTGGAAGATGCAAGTGGATTTATCAAAGAGAATATAGCATCTGCCTTTTTTATTACTGGAACCTAAATTCTCCAAGGAATAATGCTAAATTGCTAATGTTAATTGAGTGGATACTATATGTCAACCAATCTCCACATATTAAATACTTAATCTTTGCAATAACTCCATAGGCAACATTATTACTATAATTGTAGAATTAAGGAAACTAGGGCACATGGAGGTTGAATTAACTTTCCCATAGTTACTTTAAGCAACTGTTATAGCTGCTTTTCAATTTCAGATATTTTCCAGAGTATGTCCTCTTAGCCTTTATTTGAAAGTACATTCAGTTGTAAAACAATCTTTATTTATATTAAGGGACAAGATGCTTTCAGCAACAATCAGTGACTGCAATAGCCATTAGAATTTCCAAAGAAACAATCAATAAGCAGGACAGAAGATTCAACTAAGTTTATTCAGTACAATATTGAGAAAAATTGAAAATTGGTTTTGCCTGTTAGTATGTAACCTAATCCAAGCATTTTATATTCCCAATTCCCTATTAAAATATCAATTCCCTATTAAAATATTTTATCAAAGCCAATGTAAATCTGTGCAACCATATTAAAGTTTAAGTAAAATGTTGACAATTATACTGAAGTCAAGCTTACAGAGATCTATTTCCCTAAGAGATTATGTTATTTGCAACGTAGTGTTTCTTCTTAAGGAGATAAGCCAATTTTGTTTTTTAATCCTAAAGGTTGCATCAGGAGGAGAAAGGGGACAGAATCCTTGAAAAATATTAAAACTAGATTTGATTCTTTTCAGAATGCAAGAATCCTTTTAAATTCTGTTAGATTTCTGACAATTCTTATTAATTCAATGACATGCTCATAAGGCTATGATTAATTAAAATTCAAAAGAATTATGTTATTGCAATTTTATATTCATTATTAAAAAATAAAAAGCATCTGTGAAGATTTCTTCTATGCACCCGAAGTAAGATTTTGAGGATTCCAGTTTTGCTGTGGTCACAGTTCCTACAAAGCATGAATTTGCTCACATATGGAAAAGTGAGCAAGAGGATGAGGCATTATAATATTAATTTATTTATCTGACAATGTCAGATAACATTAGAGGACAAAAAAGTTATTTTTAAAAATAGTGTAATAAGCATGTTGTAAAGAATACAAACCTTCTTTTTGACAGGAGATATCACAAATATAAAGGAATCAGACAAATGGGTGAATATAGTTAGGAAAAAAAATATGGTTCTTTTTTGTTATAGTCTTATCAGCTTGATTTCCTGAGTATTTGCTTTTCTGGAAAACTAGATTGGACCCATAGATCCTCCAATCTCTCAAGCTAAAAAGGTAAATTTTTTATTTGCTGAAGTAGTCAGCAAACGTCAATGTGTCCATAAGACAGAGGAAAGCAGAAATGATGCAATTCTACTTAAAAAGTTTCACTTCTGAATTTTAATGAAAAATAAGTATTCCACAAATGTTAGATAGCCCTGGTATTTACCCTAGGATCAGGACAACTGTTTCTGATAACCATCACATAGGTAGAGCTTTTGAGTCAGTGGAGAGTCCTTCAAGGCAGAACAGCAGTGAAAGATGTCTAGACTCTCACAGTGGGAATCACAAAGCACATAAATTATGTTTCATGCCTCACAGCTGGAAATGTTTAAACAATTCAAGAAAAGTGAACTTTACTGTAGTTACAGAAATGAAAACTAAGATGGACAGGCTATTCTTGGATGGATTATGCGTACTACTATATTGATATAACCAGATATATAAGTGCAGAGGCAGGCAATGTTTGTTTTGACTTAAGTTTATCACCTTATTCCTCTGAAGTATTTAAAGTACTCAAAGTTGCTTGTGTAATTCTTACAGAAAGTCAAAATAACATTGAGAAGAAATCTTCAGTTGTTCTTTTGTTTATTAAACCTGCCTTGTTCCAAATGGAAATTGAGGAAATATTGTTTTGCTTACTTACTAGTATTTCAAGTTATAAATGATAGGTTAATTGCCCAAGAGTTTATACTAACAGTAAACTAAGAAATGGGTTGGTAAGGATTTTTCTCTGTACATGCACCTGTAAATTATTATGTGTAATCCACTTAGAAGTGATAAAGTAAAATGGACACTTTTATAGAGAAAAAAAAAGCAGTTCTATTTTTATTTTAAACATTGATTATAACTTTTTAAATATCACCTGTATATATGACTAAAAAATTTGAGTCAGAAGTATATGAAATATATATTGGCACAGTTTTCAATAGTGTTTAAATGCAGCAAACTTTGAGCACTATAAATACTTTCTGAACAACTATAAAAAGATAAATAAATATTTTACGATGATGGATATCATACAAAATGAATTCCTTAAACCTTTATATTTTTCTAATATCCTATTTTTTAAAAAATATATTTTATTTAATTCAATGCTTTTCTCACAAATATAAAACTACTATTTTATCTCTTTAACTTGTTGTAATATACTTACTAACAAGATGCAATTTTAATTTTTTTCATACTATACTAATGTTAGTGTTTTAACATCTAGTTGGCTTTAAAATTTCAGACAGTCAGTTTTTAATTTGTTTGGCCAGGACTTAATATTCTGTAGAGGAGGCAAATTTGACTAGTGAACTGAATTTGAGACTGATTTATATGACAAAATTACAATTTTAAATTTTAACATGTTGTATCATCTGACCATTAGAATGGAGAAGTAGTAAATGTATTATATAAAAATATAGAATAAATGAAATATATTTTATTCATAGAAGAAGAAACAAATGTAATTCACTTAAGACCAGTTTCTACTCAACTTCACCTGGCAAATGTGTCTTCTCAAGTTTAGGGATATAACTTTCTTAAAGATGTAACCTCTCGTTAAATGTCGTAGTATTTCTATCTGAGACATATGACCAATATATGATTTTTAAACTTCCTTTTTCTGATACATTTTGCTCTGTGTAGGGAAAAAAGCATATTTATATGTTCAGGATTATATATTATTTTGCCTGGGTGTTACATTCAGATGTTATAATTCTATTTTAGGAAAGCATCCCCACTAACTAGAAAAATAATCACATTTAAACTATAGTTAAAGATGTGTCAATTTTGCAAACACCCTTGCATTCCCATTTTTAAAAGAAATTTATGTTAAAAAGAGTGACAATCTCTAAATTTCTATTCATACTGTGTATTTTTGCAATATTTGAAGTTTAAAACCAAATATGATTTTACTGCACACACTTACTTGTTCTTTTAAATATGGATGAGATTATTTTTAAATTAAAAATACATCTTATTTGTTAATTTTGGGGGGCATAGATTGCCTTAATTTGTATTTGGTATTTTAATTATTAAGATTTAAATTTCTGTAAGATAGCAAGGCAATGAATTAAACCTTTAAGATAAGCAAAATTATGAAAAGTAATCAACACTGTTTCTCATCAGTTTCTATCAGTGTTTACTTTTCTTAATTTTTTTTTCAGAAATAAAAACTGAAACAAGATGGGGTTTATTGAATCCTTAAGTAAGACATATTTGTTAAGCAAACATATAAATAACTGATATTCCATTTATAATTCCTCCACTAAATTGTAATTCCTCTACTCTCTGACATTGGCATAACTCATTCCCTTACCAAGGTAGATTATCTCCTATGTACAATTTTCAGACTTTTTGAGGAGATTAAATCACTTACTAAAGTTCAAAAAGTAAAATTACTATCAGAATCATTACATATTAATTTTAAATAATTCATTTTAATGAAGACTAATTATGGAAAATTAAATTTTAATACTTTAATTTCAAATGCTATATTGCTGGGAAAATATAATAGCTTAACTTTGGACTAAAGAAAGAAAGAGGAATTAATTATTTTTGTTATACTTCTATGTATACTGTATTGTATTCTGAAGTAGGACTTTAAAAATAATCTTGAAACTATTAGCTATACACTGAAAATAATACTATAACTGCTGTCATACTTTTCTGGCGTATAATTTAAATATAAAATTATTTTTAGCAAAGATTATTCACAACCATGCTGAATGAGCAGTGGTTGCTTAATTCTTAACCATAAAACACCTATGCAATGTTGATGTCATTACCTTTATTCTTTCTGTTGTATGAAATCATAAAACTCTGAGTAGACAACCTATCCACCATACTCACAGGTTCCTGCTGGACCTCCAACATCAATAATCCTGATAGCTAGGATATTCCCATATTATCTTTCCCATATAGTGTGTTCCCATATTAACTTTGAATACAGAAGCCATGATCACAAAATTTCTAGGTGTCTCCTGGAATCATTAACCTTGCTTTTAAGCAATATGGGGATTTCTGCTATCCTTGAGCTTTCCACGACTTCTGCCAATGGATACCTGATCTAGTCAGCTTATGTAAACACACACTGATTTCCAAAGTAATAAAAGTAACCAGCACTATTATTATTATTATTATTATTACTACTACTACTACTACTACTAATAATAATAATAATAATAATAATAATGATTTTTTTTGAGATGAGGTCTTTTTTACATTGCCCAGGCTGGCCTTGGATTACTGGATTCAATCTGTCATCCTACCTCATCATCCTGAGTAGCTGAAACTCATCATATCCCACTGAACCTGGCTAAGAAGCATGTTCATTTAGAGCAAACATCAAGAGGAGTCCTAAAGAAAAGATCAGAAAATGTCAGACTAGTGGCATTTGAAACATACTGTCTACACCCTGAGATTGAATCAAATCCACCATTGTACAGCTGCACAATTAGGGAAGCAGTGGGAAATAGGTGGATTCCAACTCAGGAGTGAGCAAACAGGTGGAAATCAGAAATAGCTGTTTTTCTTTACTTTTTTAATATAAAATAAAGTTAGAAAAAGAATAAAAAATTGACTACATCAGCAGAAGGTGAATGGTTGCTTAGTTCAGGAAGAGAAGATCCCTTCTGGAGAGCTAGAAAAAGGAATTATAAAGACTTAAAGAAATGCAGCCTGCATTACCAGGGAAAGTATGCAGTCTGAACTGAAAATAGATTTAAATACTTCATGGGGAAAAAGGATGGGATAAGAACATACCTCAACTTGCTGAGCTTCCCTGCATATTCAGTGAGAGCTGGGAAGTAAACCAACTTCAAAGAAACTTGTTTTAGGCTGTATTAATGGGAGATTGGAAACCTCTGTTTTTATTTATTTGTTTACTTTTTTGTATCCTATATTAGTCCAGCTTTTTGTCATTGTGAACAAACTACCTGATGAGAACAACTTAGAAGAGAAAAAGTTGATTTTGACTCAGAGTTTCAAAATTTCAGTCCATGGTCAGCTGGCTCTATCACACTGGACCCAAGATGAGAGAGAACATCATAGCAGAAGACATAGCAGAGGAGATATGCCTATCTCACCACTACCAAAATGCAGACAGACAGGCGAAGTGACCAGGAGAGACATGATAAAATTCCCAAGGGCATGACCCAGTGACATACTTTGCCCAACCATACCCCATCTTTCTACATTTACCACCCAGCACTGTAGACCTTTAAAATTATTAATGCATCAAATGCATTGACCAGGTTATGGATCTCATAATTTAATCATTTCTCTTCTGGCATTAACACAAACCATAACATATCTCCAAAGCCCAACAGACACATTTTTAATTTTTTGCCATTTCTTTGGTGCGTATTCAGACTAAAACACAACCCAGGCTCAGGAGTGAGACTGTTTAGGAGCTCTGGACTATAGGAGGTTGATGGCAGTTCCTTTGGGAATTTGTAGTCGATAACTACATGGCATGGGTATACGCACACACACACACCTGTCAAAGTCTTTCACAGTTTTATCTATATACATAGAGGGATTACAAATACTAGGATTTATCACAGAACTTTCAGGGTCACTTTTGCTGCCCTAAAAAATGGCAAGATAAAGTCTCTATTAATGGTCCCTAGGACAAGGAGTTTCGCAGAGGGAACACAAAGCCACAGTTCCAGCCAGGAAAAAATCTGACCATAAGTCTGCTGGCAATCAGGGCAGGCTTTTTAGACCTTTTTGAGAGCTTTTAGGTGCCAAGAAATGCCACAGAAATGCTAAAGCTGCCAAGTTCACATAATAGGTAGGTAAGTTACTATGAACAGGCACATTAACTTGAATTCTGAGCAGCTTTTAAAGCTGAAGGCTAGAGGTATGAATAACTAAACATACAGCTCACTAACCAATATGAAGATGGCAAGTATGATCTCTACTTCTGACCTGGAGACTAAAGAGACCATATAATAGATTACTGGACATTATTCTACCTCCAAATATCTAGTCAAATTCAAAGCTGAGAGCCCCTGTAAATACCTCTCTCTGCAAGGAGTAATTTTAGACTCTTTAATGCTAACTTATTTTATTTAATTGGTATTGTCTTCTATGTTGATTTGATAGCTTATCCCATTATTTGACATTGTAGACATTAATTCAAATTTATGTGTTTTTATAACATTGTAATGAGTTAATTGGAGTTACTCACCCCATCATCATTCTTTTCTCCTTTTTTATCCCTATTATTTTTTTTCTCTTCCCTCCTCCTTCGTTTTTATTGTTTTAGTGTGTTAATTTATTTGTTCCATTTATTAATTCTCTTTTATATGCTCCAAAATATATTTTTTTCTCTCCTTGATTTTCTTCTGTTTTCTTTCTCTCCCTTTTCCCCTTTTTACTGCTTGTTCCTCTTTTATTTTCTTGCCCTATATAATTTAGTACCATTTTTACTGTCTTTAAAGTAATCTTCACTAGGAAAGAATAGGGTTACCTTAAACTAGGTAGAGGGAATTGATGGGATGGGAGGGGAAGGGATGTGGGGATAGGAAAGATAGTTGAAGGAAACAGACATTATTACTGTATGTATAAATGTGACTACATGAACAATATGATTTTGCAACATGCACACCCAGAAAAATGAGAAATTATAACCTAGCTATGTATGATACATTAAAGTGCATAAATGCATTTTATTGTCATATATAACTAATTAAAACAGATTTAAAAATAAAAAATAAAGTAATCACATAGCCCAATATTTGAGCTATTATAGGCTATTGCTCCCCTTTTCAACTTCTGAACTAGTTTATCAGTAGAGGTTACCTTTGATCATTATCTCACCTCAAAATGATGGTAAGGATTGACAATAGTACTGTGAATACATTGAGTGGGTACTTTTACACTAATATATACACTCATCCATGACAAATAAATAAATAAATAGAAAGGAGAAAGAAAGAAAGATAGATTGACTAAAAAACACAAAAGGTATTCATTCCAGCAGATGTACAATTCCCAAATAAGAAACACAAGAAATATGAGAAAACATGTTAATGAGATGCTTCCAAATATTCATAACTCTCCAATAAAGGAACAGATATGTCCCAATAAAATATCAGTCAGTGATTTTAATACACCATTCTTACTAACAGGTCATCCAGACAGAAAATCAATAGAGGCTCTACTGTTCAACAATACTCATGATCATATAGACTTTACAGAGTTATAAATAATATTTCATTCAACAACTACAGGATATACTTTATTTAAGACAGAGCATGGTATTTTCTTCATAATATATTGTATATTAGGCCATGAAAAAAGACTTAGAAAATTAAAAATGGGGAATTCTTTCATCTTATCAGACAATAATTGAGTGAATTTACAAAACAACAGTAACACAAACCACTGAAACTCTATCACCTCATAGAGATTTTAAAATACATATCTGATTGCTGAGTTTCTCATCAAAGAAATCAGGGGAGAAGTTAAAAATCTTATAATAAAATAAAAATTTAAATATAACAAAACCTGTGGAATACAGTAACTGCAATTCTAAGAGAAAAATGATAGTTGTGAATGCCTACATTAAAAAAAAGATCTGAGATATATAACCTAGTGTTGTATCTCAATGTCTTAAGAAAACAAAAAATGTACAAAACCAATAGAAGAAAAGAAATAATTAAGATCAAGCTAAAATTAATTAAAAGGTGAATTTAAAAATACAAAGAATCAATTAAATGAAGATTAGGTTCTCCAATAGATAAACAAATTGATAAACCCATATCAAAATTAACTAAAGTAAAGAGAAGATCCAAGTTAATACAGTTAGAGAAGAAAAAGATATTATAATAGATATCACTGAAATCCAGAAGACCATTATTGAGTATTGCTAAGAGCCACAGCCAATTAATATGATGCATGGCATTTTTGATTTAAAGGTGATGCCAGCTAGCCATTGAGGTGATATGATTATGTTAAAAATTACATTCATAAGGATATCGGACTCCTGCTGTTCACCTCGGACTGCTGCGGGACTCCCGGAGAGTTCCCATTGGTTGGGAAAGTGCAGTAGGAGGTAATTCTGGGGGAGGAACTTGCTCTGGGGTCCGGGAGGAGACCAGGAGAACACCGCGTGTGTGGATCGGGAATCTTACCGGGCACGTACGGGGTATTGGCGGCTTTTTCACCATAAGTATGGTCGAATCTATTACCAACTTGGACATGACACCAGCAGATTGGGCTAATATGTGTCGATCTGTGCTAAATGGAGGACAATATTTGTTATGGAAGGTTGCCAATGAGGAATTTTGCACGGAGACAGCTAGGCGAAATGCAGCAGCCGGTTACCCTTAAAGAAATCTAGAAATGTTGTTAGGGTTAGGGACCTTATGAGGGTCAGTGGCAACAAATTGAATACGATCCTGGTGTATACGCATAAATTGCTGTAGATGCGGTTAGGGCATGGAAAACTTTACAGGAGCATGGAGATTTACAAGGACAGTTATCTAAGGTAATACAAGGAACTAATGAACCTTACGCTGAATTTGTAGATAGGCTTATTCAGACAGCTTCTAGAATATTTGGAGATACAGAACAGGCAATGCCATTTATAAAACAACTGGCCTATGACCAAGCAAATCGTTGCTGCAGAGAGGTCATTAGACCATGGAAACATGAAGATTTAAACACATATATTAAATTATGTACAGACATTAATGAACAAGGGCAAGTCTTAGCAGCAGTACAACAGGCTTTAGATGCCTGGCCAAAAACATGCTATAATTGTGATCAAACAGGACATTTTAAAAGGAGTTGCCCCATAGGAGGAGGGTTTAACAAAACTATGTATCAAAGGAATAGAATACCAGGTATTTGCCCACGATGCCGTAGAGGGAGACATTGGGTTAATGAATGCCATTCTCAAACCACCATAGAGGGCACTCCATTATCAAAAAACGGACAAGGACCAAGTGTTTACCCACGATATCATGGAAAAAGGCATCAGGCTCCATTGCCAAAAAATGAACTGGAGGACCCAATGCTCCGGGGCCAAAAACCACAAATATATAGGGCAATGGAGGAACCCAGCAGCACCATCAAGGTAGTGCCCAGGACACATTATCCATTAAATCCCTCATCAGACAAACTAGTGGGAGCACAGGGTTGGACATCTGAGCCTCTGCAAGAGCAGTTCTAACTCAAGAGATGGGACTTCAAATCATTCCTACAGGAGTAAAAGGACCTCTTCCCCAAGAAACAATAGGCTTATTATTGGGATGCAGTTCTTCTACACTAAAAGGACTTTTGATAAGTCCCGGGGTAATTGATCCCGATAATGAAGGTGAAATAAAAATTATAGCTAGTTCTCCAAGAGGTATATCAGTAATTTCACCAGAAGATAGAATAGCACAGTTATTAACAGTACCCAGCCTACATGATAAATTTTCCAGTTGTACTGTAGAAAGAGGTACCAGGGGATTGGGCTCCACAGGTGTAGATTGGGCTATGCTGTCTTTAAATTTAGATTCTCGCCCCATGCTAAAACTAAATATTCTAGGACATGAATTTAATGGGCTGCTGGACACAGGTGCTGACCTCAGCATCATATCTCGTCAAGAATGGCCAAAACATTGGCCATTACAACAAGCCACTCAAACGCTTCGAGGCTTAGGTGTGGCGACTAATCCCCATAGAAGTGCAATGGTATTAGATTGGAAGGACCCTGAAGGATGTGAAGGAACTGTACAGCCCTATGTATTGGATCATCTTCCTATAAATTTCTGGGGATGAGATGTCATAGATCAATTAGGTTTGACATTAAAAAATAACATCAGTCCTAACGTGCCACTACTAGGGCTAGACAAGGCTTTAGGAGAGAAAAAAAGATTAAGAGAACAAGAACAAGGTATGACAGCACCAATTCAAATAGATCAAGAAATAAATAGACATGGATTGGGTTTTCAAAAAGGGCCACTGAGACAATCAAAATTACTTGGAAATCAGACAGACCAGTGTGGGTTCCTCAGTGGCCCCTGACTAAAGAAAAGATACAAGTAGCCCATGACCTGGTCAAACAACAATTAGGGGAGGGACATATACACCCTTCCATATCTCCCCATAATACTCCCATTTTTGTCATTAAAAAGAAATCTGGTAAATGGAGATTATTACAAGATTTAAGAGCCATTAATAATGAGATGGTTATTATGGGACCTGCTCAATCAGGGATTCCCCAATTGTCTGCTTTACCAAAAACATGGTATGTTTTAGCTATAGATATTAAAGATTGTTTTTTTTTTTCAATTCCAATTTATCCTGAGGATAGTCCACATTTTGCATTTACTATCCCTGCACTAAATCATGAAGGTCCTGATCAGAGATATGAATGGAAAGTACTCCCTCAGGGGATGGCTACTAGTCCAACTATGTGTCAAATTTATGTTAACAAAGCAATCCAACCACTTAGAAATCAAAATCCTGAACTACAAATATTTCACTATATGGATGATATGTTAATGGCACATAAAAATAAAAACACATTGCTAGAATGTTATGCCACACTTACAAATTTATTAAAAAGTTATAATCTAGAGATAGCAATAGATAAATACAATTAAATTTTCCAATTAATTATTTAGGAGTTCTGTTATCCTCAACCATGGTCCATCCACCAAAAATTCAAATACGAGTAGATCAACTCAAATCACTTAATGACTTTCAAAAGTTATTGGGAGACATAAATTGGATAAGGCCTTATCTAGGCATACCAACAGGAGAGCTAGGACCTTTATTTGATATCCTAAAAGGTCCATCAGATCCAAATTCACCCCGAATGTTAACGCCTGAAGCAAGAAAGGCATTAAAAATTATTGAAACATATATGGAAAATATGCACTTGGATAGAATTGATATAAGTTTTCCTTTATTACTTATTGTACTATCAACAAAAAATATTCCAACAGGAGCATTTTGGCAAGAAGGTCCATTATTATGGATACATTTATCTTATTCTCCTAATACTATTCTTACTAGATATCCTGAGGCTGTAGGACAATTAATACTCAAAAGAATAAAAGCAGCAAAGGGAGTGTTTGGGATTTCTCCCAATAAAATTATTACTCCATATACTATGGATCAAATTGATGAGTTAGCTAATGAGTTAAATACTTGGGCAATAATCATGTGTAAATCTAATGTTTCTTTTGATAATCACTTACCATCTAATCCTTTGTTGTCTTTTTGGCCTAAACATCCTGTAATTTTTCCAAAAATGACAAGAAAGACCCCTATCATGAATGCTCCAAATATATTCACTGATGGGTCAAATAATGGTACAGCAACAGTAGTTACCCCTGATCAAACTTTTACATTTTTAGTACCCAAACAATCAGCTCAAAAGGTAGAGCTTAATGCAGTATTACAAGCTTTTATGATGTTTAAAGATTCTGTATTTAATTTAATTCTGATAGTCAGTATGTAGTTAATGCTATAGTATCCCTTGAAGATGCTGGTAGGATTTCCCCTTCTTCTACTGTTTTCTCTTTGTTTTCCACTATACAAAGTCTAATCTGGGACAGAAAAGATCCATTCTTTATAGGACATATCAGGGCACATACAGGGATTGCCTGGAACCCTTAGTTTGGGCAATGAATTAGCAGATAAATCTACACATGACATACATATTTTCTCCACAATAGAAGAAGCTATAAATTTTCATAAAAGGTTCCATGTCAATGCTAATACTTTACAAAAGCATTTTAAAATAACTAAAGAACAAGCCAGACATATAATAAAACAATGTCAAAATTGTGTGACATTTTTACCACAAGTTAATCTTGGAGTAAATCCTAGAGGACTGATACCTAACCATATTTGGCAGATGGACGTCACACACTTGCCAGAATTTGGAAAATTAAAATATTTGCATGTTACAGTTGATACTTCTTCTGGATTTTTGATGGGCTCCCTTCATGCCGGAGAAAAAACTAAAGATGTTATAGCTCATTGCTTACAAAATTTTGCCACTGTGGGCGTTCCAAAACAGTTAAAAACAGATAATGGTCCTGGTTATGCTTCTACCTCTTTTAAACAATTTTGCTCATCATTTGGCATTACACACATAACAGGAATTCCATACAATCAACAGGGATAAGGCATAGTTGAAAGAGCTCATCAAACTATTAAAATGTACTTATTAAAACAAAAGAAGGGAATTAGAAAAGGGTATATATCCCCCAAAGATAAACTTAAAAAAAAACCCTCTTTACTGTAAACTTTTTAAATTTGGATTCATTAGGGCTTAGTGCTGCGGAAAGATATTTGAATCCAAAAAATGTACATAAGCCTAAGGTACTTTGGAAGGATATTCTAACAGGACAATGGAAAGGTCCTGACCCAGTGATTGTCTGGAGTTGGGGCTCTGTTTGTGTTTTTCCACAGGGAAAACAGCAGCTGATTTGGATTCCAGAGAGGTTAACTAAAACAATTTCTACAAACCAAAAAGAAGATGATTTGACTGCAATCCATAACAGCTGATATCCAGAACTCCAGCTTGGCTATTCTTACATCTGCGACAGTGATTAACCAGGATGCTTTTTTCAATATCTATTTTATTATTGCTTTTTCCCACATCATAAATTTCTATTTTATTTTTGAGCTCATACAGACCTAGGTTAATGTTTTTCTGATCAGTTTTATTTTTTGACTGTGGAGTTTTTAACATTGCAATGGAGATTTCACCTAGATAAAGCTACAAGGCCTTTACTATTGTCTTATGTGTTGTATGTTACGTGTGCATACTTCTGTTTTGTGTTCTATGTCTGTATGTGCATATGTCCATATATCATATATGAGGAGTGCTCCTGAATAAATGGATCCAAATTTTTTTATTATTCACGTGATTTTAATGGTTTAATTTGAATTCGGTAAACAGCTGTTGAAGATTGTTTTAATATGTGTACAAATAAGCAGGTTAACAGATCTGATTGTTTACTTTCACCTTTCCTTTTCATTATAATTAATAATTCTGTTCAGGATAATGTAAGTTGTTCTAAAAAATGTTTTCTTAGTACCTGTTGAAATGTTACATTTTTTTTTAACACCATTGTCAAAATTCCTATTTTCATCCCAGTGCTGGTGAAGACAACGATGAAGCCAAACTACAACTTCTTTGATAATTATCACAACAAACTGTATAAACTGATACATCAATGAATAATAACTCAACAAGTAATGCACAATCAATGACTCGATTTATCTTTGGAGGAAATGGACTTATTGATAGATTCCTCCGCTTTGAACTGCTTACAGAACTTGCCTGGACTATGTATCACTTGTATGCACTGTGATCTATCTGTTGATGCAGCGAATTATGGCAATGCTGGCGTATCTTTTCTGAAGTGTCACCAGTAATGCAATTTTTCCTAAGGAGCCGTCAATTGGTTTGGTGTTGTGGCATTTCTGTATCCTCCTCCCTTCTAATAGTGATGGTCTAATTTTGGGGGCCAACAGAGGTGAGGCAAAGAACCTCACCCCCCCCAATGGCACCAAGGCCAAATCTGGGGGCCAACAGACGTGAGGCAAAGAACCTCACCCCCCCACTGGTGCATAGGCCTATCCACAAGTATGGCTATATACTGGACCGGTAGTCAGTGACGGGTATGATCCAATTGCAGTGGTATCAACCTAAGACTGGAGGCTGACGCCTAAAGGTCAGTTTTCCGATGACGGGTAAGAACCATATGTTGAATTGGACAAACCTAACAGGCACGGTCCCTAGCCACATTGCTTGTTGCTTAATTAAACAGAAGTGGGGGGATGCTAAGAGCCACAGCCAATTAATATAATGCATGGCATTTTTGATTGAAAGGTGATGCCAGCTTGCCATTGAGATGATATGATTGTGTTAAAAATTACATTCATATGGATATCGGACTCCTGCTGTTCACCTCGGCCTGCTGCGGGATTCCTGGAGAGTTCCCATTGGTTGGGAAAGTGCAGTAGGAGGGAATTCCGGGGGAGGAACTTGCTCTGGGGTCCGGGAGGAGACTGGGAGAACACTGCGTGTGTGGATCGGGAATCTTCCTGGGCGCGTACGGGGTATTGGCGGCTTTTTCAAAAATAAAATTTGTTCCTGTTTGAGTGGCTCGTGATCTTGTGCCCAGCCAGACTGCGGCAGAGTATTATGAAAGTCAATGTCTAAATAAATGAGAAAATGTAGAAGAAATTCATACATTTCTAGGCACATATGATTTACCAAAGAATCAAATGTATATAGAAAATTTTAACAGACCAATGTAAAAATCTAAACAAATCACTGCTTAGTGGAATTGCAACAGCAATAGAAGAAAAAGAAAAAAAGATATTCCCCAATAAAGAAAAACCCAGGACCTTATGGACTCAAAACTGAATTTTACCAGATCTTTAAATTACTAACATGAATGTTTTTAAATTATTCCTATTTCTATTTCATTAGAAAAGAAGAGAATTCTTCCAAAACGATCCTACAAAGCCAGCTTCACACTGATTCCAAAACAGATGAGGGTACTGAAGAATAGAAAATTACAGATCAATATTCTTTATAAGGACTGATGTAAAAAATCTGTAAATACAATACTTGAAAATCAAATTTAGCAACACATCAAAGACATCATGCAACATGAGCAAGTTGGTTTCATCCTAAAGATAGAAGGATAGTTCAACATTCAGAAATCAATTAACATAATATATCATATAAATAGAATCAAGGACAAAAATCACATGAGTATCTTAATGGATACAGAAACAAAAAACTTTGACAAAATTAAACACCACTTCATGATAAAAATCTGAAGAAACTACAAATAAAAGGAACTTACGTAGGGATTGGGGATTTGGCTCAGTGGTAAAGCGCTCACCTAGTGCAGGTGAGGTACTGAGTTTGATCCTCACACTACATAAAAATATATAAAAAAAACAAAGGTATTTTCTACAACTACAACTAAAAAATAAATATTAAAAAGAAGAAACTTATCTAAACATAAAGTCTACATATTACAAACTCAAACTGACTTATACAAAATGGAAAAAAAAATGTTTTCCCTAAAATCAGAATCAAAACATGAATGTCTACTTTTGCCTCTCCTATTTAATATAGTACTTGAAGTTTTAGCCAGAACAATTGAACAAGTAAATGAAAGAAAAGAATACAAGTTGGAAAGGAAAGTCAAATATATTATCTCTGTTTGCAGTGGATGTGATCCTATACTTTGAAAATCTGTTAAGGTCTGTAAACAAGTCAGGATGGCACCTGTTATTTTGCCAGAGAAATTTTAGAGTCTGTAAACAAGTCTGCACGGTGCCTGGCAAAATGCCAGAGGGAGTGGTTTGTGAAGTAACAAAAGCGAGCCATTAAGTGTGGAGATTACTTAGTGGTTGACTGCTGTATCTATTTTATGCTAATTAGATAGGCTGTGTAAAATGTATAAATACCACTCTTATTCTACAATAAACGGCTTCCACTCCTGCTGTATCAACGTACACAAGTTATTCGCCACCCCCCGGTTATTCTGCTGCAGCCGGGCTGCGACAAAAATCCTACCAGATTACTTCTAAATATGATTAAAAGCATTCAGCAAAGTAGCAAAGTACAAAACCAACATAAAAGAAATCAAGAGCTTTTATATACAAAAATAACGAACCCACTGAGGAACAAATCAAAATAGCAATTCCACTCATAATAGCTTCAAACCAAGTAAAAGAAAATACTCAAAAATAAATTTAACCAAGGAGGTGAGGACTCTCTACAAGGGAAGTTACAGAACACTGACAAAAGTAATAGAAGACATTAGATGATATAAAGACCATCTGTGTTCATGGACAGGCAGACTCACTATTGTTAGGATGGCCATATTATCATAAGTGGATTACAGATTCACCAATCACAAAAATCCATCATAAAATTAAGATGAAATAAAAATAACAAAAAAAAAAACCCAGAATATCAAAGCAATCCTTAGAAAAATAGAAATACTGGAGATACAGACACCACCATGTTCAATTTCAAGTTATAATACAGAGTCATAGTAACAGAAACAGCATAGTATAAGAAACACACACACACACACACACACACACACACACACACAGACACACACACACCAGTGGAATATAATAGAAGACAAAGAAACAAAACCATACAAATACAATCATCTGATTCTTGACAAACCAAAAATATATGTTAGGGAAAAGACAACTTTTTAAGCATATTGTGTTATGTGAAATGCATATCTATATATAGAACCATGGAACAAGATCCCTATCCGTCACCCTAAACAAAAGTCAACTCAAAATGTGTTATACCTAGAAAGGAGGCCAGAAACTTTGCAATTACTTCAAGAAAATATAGGGGAAAGACTCCAACTTATAGGCACAGGAAATAGTTTTCAAAATAGGATTCCGATAGCTCAGGAAATAATACCAAGAATCAATAAATGGGATGGTACCAGTTTTAAAAGACTTCTGAATAGTAAAGGAAACAACATTGAAAGTTCTTACCAAATAGGGTAAAATCTATGCTTCCAAGAGAGGATTAATATTCTGAATACATAAATAACATGAAAAACTCAACATCAAAAAAATGATCATCCATTTAATAAATTAACTGAAAATAAAATTATTAAAAGAAGAAACACAATTGACCAGAAATTATATAAAAAATTCAACATTTTTTTCCTCTTAAAAATGCAAATCAAAACTACTGAAGTTCCATTTCATTCCAGTCATAATGAATAGAAATCATTAACCATACAAACAACAATTAATGCTGATGAGGATTCGAAAGAAAAGGAGCCAGTATATAACTTTGGTGTACAACAATATTATAACAATGCACAATAAATATGTATATTATTTATGCACCCATAAAAAAGAGGATTCTAGAGAAAATGAATTGATTAATTCATACATGTTCCTCCTTGCTCATTTTATTCTTAATTTTAGCTATGGACATTATATCTTTCTCTATATTTTTTAAATAGGAGAAGTTTTTACAAGGTAGGCAAACAATATAATGTGACAAACATTATTGAGATTGACATTGACATGATCTCTTCTGGATTTAAGATTTTTCTGTGTCACTGGTAGGAAAAGAGTGGTCCAAGATCTCTGTTTTAGGTAAATTTCTTCTCTTTTCTGACATCTTTTGGGGAAAAAAATAGGGATCAGGCAGGAAAATCAATGCACAGAAGGACAAATTGGGCTAATATTTCTTATACAAAAGACATTTAATTTCCCTTAATGTGCCTAACTTTGGTGTTGTCTCTCTTTATCTTTGAGTCAATTATGTTGTAACAACCATGACCAGCATGTACACTAGGAGACAAATTCAAGATGGCCACTGGACATGCAGTGGTTAGGCTTGCTTCCAGGACACCAAGAGGAGTGTTCCTGATTATAAATGATCTAGGGTATTTGTTAGGAATAAAATTTTTACTGTTTGAGATCATAATCCAAAGTTATCAGTTTATACATTATTCCACTGCCTAGAATGTCATCTGCTTACCTGGTGACCATGAGAGATCACAGAACGAGGACTCAACATTTTGGAGGACTCAACATTCTTTTCATTACTGAACTGCTAAGCAGGATTCTTTAAAGCATAGGAAAAAAAGCCAGTGTTATTTTTGAAAAATGGGTGATACACTGTGGAGATCAGTGAAAAAACAAATAGAAGACTTTTCTCACTTATATAGGTAGCTATACAAAGTATTGCCTTCCTGGATGAATCAAGTCAAAATTGCATCAGAATAGAATATATTATTGACATTTTATAGTCATTTGCACAGCAGTATCTATCTAAGTAATCATTCTGGAAATTGCAAAAAAATTGAATATGGAATTTCATATATGATAATGCCGAATTCTCAAATAAGCATAAAACATATGATGCTTTACATAAGTGATTTTGGAATAGGTATAGTGTCTTATAGAGTCATGTGGAGAAGGTTAAAATTGGATCCGCTCCTCAAATATCAGGATAGATATTTCAAGTGGAATTAGATTTAAGCATAAAAATAAAGATAGAAAAGTGAAAAACAAAAACCTTGGTGACTCACTCATAGATAAGTTGGGAGTATATGATATTATTAAACTCTTATGTGTTTAATGAGAAAATAGTGACAAATTTGATCATATACATTCATGTTAAAAATCATCACATCGGATTAAAAATACAAACCACATACAGAGAAAAGGACGCACTAAACACTTAACAGCACTTTTTTTATGCTAAGAATGTGCTGTACCACTGAGATATCCCCACATCCCAAATAAGATCTTTTTAAATATAGAATAAAAGATCAACAGAAAGAAAATGTGCATAAGCTATGGGCAAACACTGCATAGAAAAATATATTGCAAATAATATGTTCATATGTGTAGCACTTGCACTCAAAATACAAGTTTTAAAAATTTAAATCCTAAAAGAAGAGTGAAAATAATTTTATTTTCTGAAAAAAAAAGAATTTTAGAGTTTTGAACCCTAACCACAATGGGTACAAGTGATCATAGAATTCTGAAATTTTGAATATCTTTAACAATGTCTACAAAAGCAATTTCAATTATCTTCCCATCAATGAAATTAAATAGAAAATGAATTAATTTTAGATAAACATGTCCATATAATGAACATTTCAGTGAAAAAGAATTGGAGATATTTAAGAATGTATTTTAAAAAATTTTTCTATCATAAAATTTAAAATAAAATATTGGCAATAATATTATTTTTAATTTAAAAATAATCTAAGAAATGACCACATTTACGATGAAAATAGTTATTATTAAGACAATATTCATATAAAATATGATATATGTTTATTAGAAAGAGAAGTAGGGCCTTACCTCTTTTACTTCGAATTGTATTTCAATTTTTATTTTATTGTCAAGAAGGGTTTTAAAAATAATTTGCATGCTGGGCTGGGGTCATGGCTCAGTGATAGTAGTCTCCTCAATATTAAATAGAGTTTGATGTTATATTGAGGAGACTACTACCTTAATATTCATTCTTCTCCTCAAAACTTTATACTTATTTAGTGATATTTCATGCAAAGTACAACATGTGAAATCACAAAAAATTTGAGAAGCTACCATTGTCACAACCAGCAAGACAATTGATTCAGGGGTAACCAAACCTGTTGATGAAGGAATGGAGAAAAGACAGACATAGAGAAAAATCTGGGGCTTGGTGGTTTAGCCAGCCTCTGATGGAGGAAGACTGACCATGAGGAAGCTCAGTACATTTATTATATAAGTTTAACATTAAAAGGCTTATTGTGGGAAAGTTAATTCAAAGCAAGCTAAAGCATTAAGGTCATGAGTTTGAGCAACCCGGTTATTAGTGTCAGATTACACACATAACTTTTTACCCCTGAGCAGCTGTCATCTGAAACTCAAGGTTAAGAACTGAATAGCTCTGTGCTGGGCACAGAACCCCCATTGATCAGGGCATCACCATAACAACTGGGCTTTCTTTTCTTCACCTTCACTCCAAAAGTTCTCCAGGGGGGCATGGCCTCTGTCACAGGACAGTTTAATACCCACAGTTCAGTCACTGCTCCTAACATACCATAGTATTTATGATAATAGGAGTCAACTGTCCATTGAGCACACATCCTGGGAATGTTTTTGTTACTTGGAAATAAAGCAAATAGCACAGCCCACATCAAAATGAAAGTGTTAAGAGTGAGAACTCTTGCTCTATTTTTTTTTCAATTTTAACTACAAATGATTTATTCATACCTATATTGTTCTTACATTTTTTAATTTATTCAAACCTATACTGTTCTAACAATTTTTCTTTATTCTAAAATGGCAAATGTGAATCTTCCTTCTTTTATCTATTGGTATATATTTAAATACATATTAAACCAATATCCTAATAAAAGTCAGTGGTCTAATCAAAGATCCACTCTCATTTTCTTTTGTGAAACACAATCTGCATTTAAAAAAAATCTCCTCTGCAATTCATATATCAAAGAAAGTCAATGAAGGTCTTATCTTAGAATTAATGACAAAAACACCATAATATTAGTTCTGACATCAATTGCTGCCTTTAGCAATGAATTTCAAGTCAGTCAACCATTACTTCTATTTAATGAAATTAATTACCTCTGCAAATCTCAAATCCTCCAACTAAATGAAAAGAAAACAAAACTGGATTTAGGAGGAAAGAAATTTTGTGCTTAAAAAAATTAAAACATAAATCCCATTATGTCTCAGCTTCCCATAGATAGGATGTCCTAACATCCCACCTAAATTAGGCGTCCTATATATGGGACACTGGGATATAATGAGTTAAAAAAGTAAGGAAGAAAATGTATATATATTTGGTGTACATGCAGCAACTTTGTATTTTCTCAAGATGCCATGCTTGATTGATTATATTTACATTCCAAACACTTCTCCTATCCTCCCAATGTTCTTTTTTTTTGAATCATAAACAGTAGTTGCTCTTAGCTATGATTTCCCTTTCTACAGTTTGAGTTACATTAGGTCAATCATGTTTCACACATATTAAATGGAAATTCTAGATATAAACAATTTATAAATTTGAAGTGTTATAACAATTTTTTATTTTATTCTTGTTCTTAATCACTTTAATAATTTATAAATTAAAATTTATAACATGTATGCATGAATAGGAAGAAACAGTATATTAGACTTTAGAACTGTCTGAGGTTTCACACATCCATTTTTTGTCTTGGAGTGCACCTTCCATGGATAAGATGGGACTACTAGAATTTAATTAAAAAGAATCTCAATATTTATCTGTAAAAGTGAGGAATTATAAAAACATATCCCAAAAAACTATTAATAACCTAAAATAAAAAGCATATTATTTTAATATTATTAAGACCCACTATACTTATACCCATCAGTTTATTCAATGAATAAATTATGCATAGAGTTATCCATGTTCCAAACATTTTTTTTTCTGATTGCATCATTGTAGAATTGTTAAATAATAGCTCTGTCTTCTGCAGCTTTCTTCTGGGGTCCAATATCTTCTCAACACTTAGATGGACTATGGGCTTAATTAATGACCTAGTTATCCCCAACTTCCACAGTCACAAATTCCTATTGATGTTCTATGTTGTGACACATTATCTGAAGCTATGTTCCTCCCTCCATGACATGGGCAGCACACCCAGCTGTGTGTGTGCTTCAAAGTTTTTAGAAGACTCCTTCTAAGGCTGGCTTTTTAGATAGTTTCTAAGTCTTTTCTGGAAAATCCAGAGGAACACCAAATGTAACTACCTAGCTTTTTAACATCTGCCCTCTCTGAGCATCTACATTTATTTGGATATGACCATCTCAGGTTTATATGAAGATTTTCAAATGGGGGTTGAACCTCATTGTGCTCTTCTCTGGGTTTGCTTCATAAGACCCTTACATGTCATCTTCTAAGAATTGTTGCAACTGAAGGAGAAACTTCAGAACACAAAAGTCTAAAAGCTTTTTTTATTATTATTAAGGACATTTTTCTCCCTTTGTGAACTTTTCTTATAGAAATGAATGATTTATAGACCAAAGACACCAAATCAATTCCCGAAGTTAAATATTTTAAGATAATGTAATCCTCAATGAAATGCCATTTACTTTTGCTTTGGGGATTGACACAATGATTTTAATATTTTTATGAAAGAATATTTTCTGAGAGTATTTGTAAATGCATGGAAGATAAAAGCAGGCCTATTTCAAATAGGCCAAATGCTGAACACATATTGTATGCTAATAAGGAGATTTCAGCACTGACTCAGGAACAAACAAGTACACCAATGGAAAATAATACAATACTTAAAGCATCTACTAATATATAAGGTATTTCTGTTTGGCAATATGTGTTTTATTGCTTTTCCCATATGAAGAAGAAATTTCAAATGTGACTGCATTCTTACTCCATCTATTCCAGGAGATTAAAATTTGAATGCAAAACTTAAAAACAATGTAACACTTATCAATAATTTAGAAAAAAATTTGCATACATTATACAGATAAGATATTTTATAAGCAAACCAGAAAATTCAAATTTATAATAATATAGTCATATTAGAGACCACAAAAATTACATATTCCATAGTCCAGTGTTATCTATTAGAATTTTTTTGAGTCAAGGAAATATTCTACATCTGAGCTTTCAATATAATAACCAGTAGTCACATGTTAAGCCCTTGAGTTGACAGTCTGACTGAAATACCAAATCTGGAAAATGGCTTTTTTTTGGAAAATGCCCTTATATGCATGATACCAGTGTGTTAACTTTTAAAAAAATGGCATTTTATTCATCTAGAATCAATAATTGCTCATTTAAATTGGTAACTGATTGATTTTACAACAAAATATTAAAAATAAAAATCATTCAAAAACACATTTGACATCCAAGCACGGTGGCACACACCTGTAATTCCAGTGCTCAGAAGGCTGAGGCAGAAGGACCTCAAGTTCAAAGCCAGTTTCAGCAGCTTAGCAAGACGCTGACCAATGTAGTGAGACCCTGTCTCAAAATAAAAAGAAAAAGGGATGGGGACTTGGCTCAGCAGTTAAGAACCCCTGGCTTCAATTTCAGATACAAAAAAGAAAGCATTCATAGAAGAGCACACCTATCTTAAAAGTAAATGGGGAAATGCAGGGAGCATCAACCTTCATAGGATTCAAAAGTATCAATGTGAAATACTTATTAATTTCTCATTCATCAAACTGAGGAAACAATACAATAAAATTCATGTTAATATACAACCAGTAGGGATTAGAAGGAGATATGTATTGGCAGTCATTTATTTCCTACACAATATTCATTACAACTTAATAGCAATGTGTTATTAGGTGTTAACATGAACTTGAAGGTAACCTTGATTCAGAAAGTGCAACAATCCCACTTCCAAAAATTCATCTCAAAAAGAAAAGCACAACTTATAGTGGCAAATATGCAAAGCTATCTCCAGTACTAAGAAATAAAATAAAAGTAAAATAACATTTGAAAGAGTGAATATTTATTATTATCAAATTTACTGAATTAATTGTAGGGACATTGATGTAATTTAAATCTGAGATTAATTGCTTGCACATTGAACAGGGAGAATTTGCATTAAGGAATGAGTTGAAGAAATAAGTAATGGTCAGGAAATTATATTTACTACTTTCCTATTTTTATGAAACAATGACAAAAATTGCTGCCTGTGGCTATTTGTAATCTAGCTTCCACTGAAATATTTAAAAAGTAAATCTTACTCCCAGAGATTGGTTTGCTTCTAGTAGAACTGACTCTCTCTCTCTCAACCATTCCCTGCTCAAAGCTCCTCCTTCACCATTACTAGATTCTGAATGGCCATTTTTGAAATAAGCTTAGTCATCAGATATTTTTTTTCTAAAAAGCCACCAGAAAATATCTCATTATGCCCTAAACATTCTTGCTTCCCTCAATCACTGAAGAATTTTTAGCTCTCACAGTACAACACATTTAATTCAGAACCTCTTCATCACACTTATTTGCATATCTCTTATCCCTTCCCTAAAGCTCCATACTCAGGATTGCCCTTGATCTCTTAAATTCGAGGTCTATAATTGGAGAAAACCACCTGTTCCAAACTCTTCCTTTAAAACTGTCTATACTTTCTTGCTATAAATGTTGCTATTAAATGTTTTCTTAAGTGGTGTCTGTTGTATGTGTGTGTGCACACACATAAGTTATGCACACACACGTAACTTGATACATCCACATGCCACTAAATCTGGAGTTGGTATAAACATTTTTAACCCATTTATTTATTTATTTATTCTAATTTGTTACACATGACAGTGGAATGCACTCTGACCATGATATATAAATGGAGTATAACTACTCATCCCTCTGGTTGTACATGATGTAGAATCGCACCCATCATGTAATTATATATGTACTTAATAGTGACTGATTCATTCCACTATTCCTCCTACCCCCATTCCCACTCTCTCCCTTCACTCTCCTCTGCCTAAAGTGCCTCTATTATTCACTATCCCTCCCCACCCCCACTGTAACTATGAATTGCATCTACAAATCACAGAAAGCATTTGGCCTTTGTTCTTTTTTTTGTGGGGGGGGGTGAATTGGCTTATTTCACTTAGCATATTCTCTAGTTCAATCCATTTACCTGCAAATGCAATAATTTAATTCTTCTTTAAGGCTGAGTAATATTCCATTGTTTATATATACCACATTTTCTTTATCCATTCATCTGTTAAAGGGCATCATAATTTAGCTATTGTGAGTTGAGCTGCTATAAATATTGAGGTTGCTCTGTCATTGTAGTATACTGATTTTAATACCTTTGGGTACAAACCCAGGAATGGGATAACACGGTCAAATGATGTTTTCTCTTCAAGTTTTCTGTGAAATCTCCAAATAGCTTTCCATAAGATTTGGACAAATTTGAGTCTTACCAGGAATGTATGAGTGGATCTTCCCCCACATCCTTGCCAACACTTATTATTGCTTGTATTTTGGTAATTGCCATTCTGACTGGAGTGAGATGAAAACTTAGAGTAGTTTTGATTTGCATTTCTCTAATCACTAGAGATGATAAACATTTTTTTAATATATTTGTTGATAGATTTTATTTCTTTTTCTATGAAGTGACTGCTCAGTTTTTGACCCCATTTATTGATTGTTTGTTTTGCTGTTATGTTTTTAAGTTTTTATATATCCTGGACATCAGTGCTCTAGCTGAGGTGCATATGGTAAAGGCTTTTTACCATTCTGTAAGGATCTCTCTTCACATTATGATTGTTTTCTTTGCTGAGAAGAAGCTTTTTAGTTTGAATCCATCCCATTTATTGATTCTTGATTTTAAATCATGTGCTTTAGGAGTCTTTTAAGGAAGTCAGATTATAGACCAACATGGGTGTTGATTTAATGTCCTGCTCCTTCCTGGATTCATTTATTATTTCTAGAAGTTTTCTGGTGGATTTTTTGAAACTTCTAAATATAGAACCATGTCATAAGCAAAGAGTGATAGTTTGAGTTCTTCTTTTCCTGGTCATATCCCTTTAATTTCATTCTCCTGTCTAACTGTTCTGGCTAGAGTTTAAAGAACCATTTTCAATAGTAGTGGTAAAAGAGGGCATCCTTGTCTTGTTTCATTTCATAGAGGAAATACTTTCAATTTTTCTCCATTTAGAATTATGTTGGCCTCAGGTTGAGCATAGACAGCTTTTAAAATATTGATGTATGTTCCTACTATGCCTAGTTTTTTTCTAGTGTTTTTGAAAATTGGTCTAATTTTTTTTCCTGCCTCTATTGAGATGTTCATATGATTTTTAAAATTATTTTAGTCTATTTATGTGATGAATTATGTTTATTGATTTCCGTATATTCATCCAACCTTTCATCCCTGGGATGAATCATGGTGCATTATCTTTTTAATATGATTTTGCAGGTGATTTGTTAGAATTTTGTTGAGAATTTTTGCATGTATGTTCATGAGGGATATTGGTCTGAAGTTTTTTTTCTTTGATGTGTCTTTTTCTGATTTTTGGTATCAGGGGGATATTAACTTCATAGAATGAGTTTGGAAGGTCTTTCTCCTTTTCTATTTCATGGAATAAATGGAATAGCATTGGTGTTAATTCTTCTTGTTTCTTTTAGAAGGTCTTTAGAAATTGACTGAGAATATGTCTGGTCCTTGGCTTTTCTTGGTTGGTGGTCTTTTGATGGTGTCTTTTATTTCATTGCTTGAAATGTATCTGTTTAAATCTTGTATGTCCCCATGATTCAGTTTGGGTAGTTTATATGTCTCTAGAAATTTTTCAATGTCTTTCTATTTTATTGGAGTATAAATTTTCAAAATTATTTGTGATAATTATTATATTTTGTAATTATTATTTCTAATAATTATCTTCTGTATTTCAATGGTGTCCATTTTGAACAAATAGGGGTTTCCATCCTCATATCAGATAAAGTGGACTTAAAACCAAAGTTAATTAAAATGGAAAAAGAAGGGCATTTCATAGTGATTAATGGAACCATTCATCAATAAGACATAGCAATTATAGCAATGGAGCATCTATGTACATCAAGCAAACCTTTCTCAAATTGAAGAATCCAATAGAACACCACACAATAATACTCAGTGACTTTAATACATCTCTCTCACTACTGGATAGATCTTTCAGACAAAAATTAAATAAATAAACTATAGAACTGAATAATACATTCAATAATTTAGACATAAGAGACATATATGTTTATATAATACTTCATTCATCAACAATCAAATACACTTTATTCTCAGCAGCACATGAATCTTTCTCTAAAATAGACCATATTTTATGTCATAAAGCAACTCTTACTAAATACAAAAAAATGGAGATAATGCCTTCCATTCTATCAGATCCTAATGTAATGAAATTAGAAATCAATGATAAAATAAAAAATAGAAGCTATATAACACCTTGAGACTAAATAATACACTATTTAATGATGAATAAATAGGAGAAGAAATCAATAATGAAATAAAAAAAATACTTAGAGTTAAATGAGACTACTCATATAATAGATCTAAATATCTGGGACACTATGAAGGCAGTACTAAGATGAAAGTTCATTGCATTTAGCTCATTCATTAAATGAATAAAAAGTCAATGAGCAAATGACCTAACATTGTATCTCAAAGCCTTGGAAAAATGAACTAAACAATACAAAACAATAGAAAGCTGGAAATAATTAGAATCAGAGCTAAAATCAATGAAGTTGAAACAAAAGAAACAATTCAAAAAATTGACCAAAAAAAAAGTCATGTCTTTGAAAAAATAAATAAAATTGAGAAATACTTAGCAATGCAAATGAATAGAAAGAAAGAAAAAAAATCCTTTATTTATTTATTTATTTATTTATTTATTTATTTATTTATGGGTGGTGCTCAGGATTGAACCCAGTGTCTCACACATGCTAGGCAAGTGTTTTATCACTGAGCTACAACCCGCAACCCTAAACTTTTTATTTTGCTCCCAAATTGTCAAAGGACTTGCTATGTAACTATATTTACATATCTACAGGTATGTAGACATTTATGTGTTTGTATATATGTGTACATATATATGTCTGTGTATATATTGGGGGGTGGGGCATTTCTAGTCTTTTCATTTATTTTATTGCATTCAAGCTACTACCTAGGATCATTTCCTTACTCAAAAACAGTTTTGCTCTTATCCACATCCTCTGTGATTTTATTTGCAAATATATTACATTTCCACATTTTATAAGACTGATAATATAGTTTTACTTACAATTTCTCTTTAAGCAGTCAAGAGAAGAAAGAATAAAAAATGTGCATTTGGGCTTTAGTTGTGGCTCTGTGGTGGAGTGCTTACCTAGAATGTGTGAGGCACTGGTTTTATCCTCAGTTCCACATAATAAATAGATAAAATGAAGGTATTGTGTTCATCTACAATTTAAAAAATTTAAAAACTAAATATGCATTCATGCTGTTTATTATAATGGATAATAATCTTAACTGATTCTGTTTTTGCTCTAATTACCATCTCACCTTGTTGAATTTTTTTCTTAAAGAACTTTCTTCAGAATTTTTAGAAGATGTGTATTCTTAAAGGAATTCTCTCATCTATTTACTTATATTAGAATATATCAATTCACTTTTTGTTTTATTTTTATTTATTTATTTATTTGTTCTTTATACATGTAAAATGTATTTTGACATTATATATATATATATATATATATATATATATATATATATATATATATATATGAAGTACAACTTCCTGTTTTTCTGGCTATACATGATGTGGAATTACATTGGTCATGAATTCATACATGAACATAGGAAAATAATGTCTGATTCATTCTACTATCTTTCCTATTTCAATGCACATTTTATTATTAACAGATAATTATAATGTATTTTCATTTTTGGTTGATGATTTTTTTATATTTTTTCAATAATAATTTGAATAAGTCATCCACTAAGAATGTAATATATTTGCAAATAAAATCACAGAGGACATAATGAGAAATGTAGAATATATAAAGAAAAAGTAGAATATATAAAGGAAAAGAAAAATAAAGTGAAAGAGAGGTATATCTGACATATCTTTAGAATTTAAGTTAACATAAATCATGAACATATACAGCCAGTACACTGAAGTAGTTACCTGATACTTGAATCTTTATTGAACGAATATAAAATTGTAGGTACATGTCAAAGTTAGATTTGGCTATGAATTTCTACTATTTGGGGTGATAAAATCCAGAATGTGAAAGTATAGATTGTGTCATTATAAATATTAAAGAAACAATTTGAACAGCATTTCTACTGGTGAAAAGTGTTTAATTTCCATATTTCTAGTACCAGATTTCTAGTTCCAGATTTCTAGTACCAGAATGTAGGCATACTACATTCTCCTCCTGTCCTTAAAATTTAACAAAACATATTAAAATAATTAAATAAATACTTATAAAGAGTCTCTGAAAGGTGGAAAGAAGAAAATAAACTGGTTACGTTTCTTTAACTTGAAGAAGAATGTCATGAAAAATTTCACTAAGGAACTAGTTAAAGAATACATAATGGTCAGAAATTTATATTTAATACATTTCTATTTTATGAAGCAATGACAAAAATTGCTGCTTAAGACTATTATAGTCTAGTCTTAGTACCGCCACTATAAGATTTAAATGAAGGTCTCACCCCCAAAGACAGATTTTCTTCTTGCAGAACTATCTATTTACCATCCCCTGCCCAAAGACTGCTTTTTGAATTTGTTGATGTTTACTCTTATTCCCTACAACCCAACCCCAGTTTGCACACTGGGCAGATCTGACAACTAGCATTAGAGAATTGAAAATACACACACACACACACACACACACACACACACACACACACAACACACAGACACCAGTTAATCTCTGGACAAACTGCTATGAAAGGGGAAGATCAAAAGACATCTAAAAAAGGGACTCATCCATCAAACTATATTCAATGGTAATGACAGCACCAGTGAATGTCACAGTGCTGGGAGCCATCAGCCAAGTAGGTATGACAATTTCCTTGCCAGCGTACTCCCATGCGGTCTAGTGGAAGGACTCCAGAAAGGTGACCTTGCTCAAGGACCAGGGTGGATCCGTGTTTAGGGTTTCCCCGGTTTAGCATAATAGGAGATTAGGGTGTTCCCCGTTTAGAATAGGGCGTATCCTGCTGCCTGAGTTCCTCTTGAGTTCTTAGGGTCAGACAGTATATTTGGGAGAGAGAAGCCCAGTGGAGGTGTGGATTTGGGCAGAGAACATGGATTTCCCCAGAACGTGTTTGTAGACGGCCGGTGTGAGTTCAGGAATAAAGAATTGCTGTTTGAATCTACAAGCTGTGTGGAGGCTCGTGATTTGTGCCCAGCCGGAGACTGTGGCATCACAGAGTGGCACATCTATCACCCAACATCTCTGTATATGACAAAATCCCAGTTCCCATAGGTCCAGTATTGCCTCTTTTTCTTCCACCCAACAGCCAAAGGTAAACTCCTAGTTCTCCCTGAGGGGTTGTTGGCTGACCAGGTAAGTGATACCTTCCCCCAATAGAACCAGCAAAGGTAAACTTGGTGTTCATGGTACTGGGTGTGTGAACAAGAGGCCAGAGGAAACACTTTCCACCCAGTACCCGATATTGTCTACCTAGAAACATAGGGGAATCCTAGAGTAGTACCTTCTGTCTCAGTAACCAGCACCCACTGACTGCAGAAGGAAGTTTCCAGGAGTCAGAACAAGAAAGATGAGCAGAACAGGCTTACAAGTTGTGAGCCATTAGGTGGTGAAGCGTATAGAATAAAGGAAATGTTGATCAAAAAATACAAAGTATCTTTGCAAAAGAAGAATAAATCTTAGTGATCAATTCCATGGTGACTATGTTTAATAATAATCTATTGTATATTTCAAAATTACTAAAGTCATAGATTTTAAATGTTCTCACTATAAAAAATATGAAATATATGAGCTGATGGATATATTAATTAGCTTGTATGGTAATATCATACTGTATTTCATAAATATATACAACAATTACATTAATTAAATTAAGAGAAGGCTGAGTGTGAAAGATTTAAGAAAAAAATCAATTATCTTCTAATTTAACATCCAAACAGCAATCAAAGATCACAGGTTAATATCAAGAACTAGAAAAGACAATGAAAATAAAGTGATAGCAAGTCAGATGAATCTAGATCTTGGACTTATCTCACAAAGATTTTAAAGCAATCATCATAACAATGTTTCAAAAAACTAGTTCATTTCAGTTTGTATGAGCACCTCTTTGAAAATACAAACCTGTTTTGTTGTTGTAGTTGTTGTTTCACTTACAGAAGAATTGGTATTTTGCAATGACCTTGATTCCTACATGCTAGTTTTGAGGAGCTCAAAAGAACTTTAGTCCACAGATAACGTCCCTTTGAGTTTGAAAGACAACCAGAAAATCTTTATATCTGGAAAGTTGTAATATCAAATATCTACAATAGCTACTTGGTTTGAATTTTAAGAATCATCAAATCTTTTCAAACCTAATTTATCTAGTGAGACTTTAATATAATATAAATACCTGGATCTTCCTCAAATGAATTAGATAATATGGTAGTCTGGATCAATATTTTTTTAAGATCATCCATGTGATCTGACATCTAGTTATGATAAAAAAAATAAAGTATTAAATCACCAATAAGGCAGAAAGAACATCTGGTTCTTTCTACATCTCAATTCATGGAAAATCTAGAAAACGAAGCTGACTACATAAAACTTAAGAATATTTTAGCAAAGCACTTTTTAAATCTGCCATTGCTAAAAGGTAAGAATATTTTAGCAAAGTGCTTTTGATCTGCTTGAATAAAAAAACAAGAATGCTTTCACAAGAATGCTTTCTTAGTCTTCTAACTACCATGATAAAAATTTGGTGCAAAAATTTAAACAATCATATATGGATTGAAACATAACAATATGCTCTGATATAACCCTGATTTTCTCCATGATAATTGTTTTTAGAAAAATAAAAAGTGAAAAAGCGCCAGGTGCAGTGGCCTGTAATCCCAGCAGCTTGGGAGTCTGAAGCAGGAGATCACAAATTCAAAGCCAGCTTCAGCAAAGGCAGGGGCTAAGCAACTCATTGAGACCCTGTCTCTAAATAAAATACAAAATAGGACTGGGAATGTGACTCAGTAGTTGAGTGCCTCTAAGTTCAATCCCTGGTATGAAAAAAAATGAGAAAGCAAGAAAGAGAATGTCTGTCATTCTCTTTATCTCTCCATCCACCTTTCTAGCATACAGAGGACAACTAGGGCTGGAGCACAGAAAATAGCATTTCAAATTTATTACTTTTTTAAAAATTAACTAAAAAAGATTTTGATGTAAGTTTTATAAGCTAAAATTTATCTGAATTTTATTATTTTTCTATTTTTGACATATCATTTTTGGAACTTATGATTTAATCTATTGATACCAAAGAATATTCACCAATTACTTAATAAGAGGAGAACTGGTTGTAGTGGAAATGAGCTTCCAACTTTTATCCTATTTATCTTTGTAATTTCTTACTTCATAAATATCTTATCATTCTTGTCCCTGTTTGTGAAAAATGAGAATGACTTGCATCATTTTAAAAAATCCTAAAAGAAAATTGAAGTTTAAAAGATTGTAAGATTTGGTATATTAAACATATGTCTCCATAGCAACTCTCTTGTGAAATGTAATTTGTTTTCTTTCATCTGGAATCTCCTATTTTAAATGATGTCATACAGAAAGTGGACTACTTATAATATTGATAGTAATGTAAAGTACTGAATGTTATTAATATGTAATATTTTATAATTTATTTTCTTGTATATTCAAGTTATATAATGTTATCTTCTTAGAAAATTCAATTGTGATTTGCTCATTTTAAGTATTTGTCTATTTATTTATTTATTTTAATTTTTTTTTTCAGTTTTTATTTTCTAGTTAGAGCATAGTCTAAGATGAATAACGAAACTTAACAAGCACAGTGAACAGTACTGGTTCATCTTTTTGACATTAATGGAATTCTTATCTCCATAATGTGACTGTGAATTTATTCTATTTCAAGCAATAGAAATCTATGAAGTATTCCTTCTATTTTTAGGTTTATAAGTCTTTATGTAGGAATAGACTTTGAAATTTAATCAATGATTTTGTCATGTACTGAGAATAATATGTGGAGCTGAAAATTGAATAGCTGTAACAAACTAAGTACTCAGCTGGATATGATTTTCTGATACTTTATGTAGAACTTTTCACTTTTATTCATAAGGAAGATCAAAGGTGGACATCATGTCATTTCATTATTTGTCCTTTTAATTATACAAAGATATGTAAATGTTGGGGGAGTGATCTATCACTGAGTATATGCTAAAACTATGCATATGAAAGAACATTACTTTAATGTCTTTTCATTCCTGTGATATAATTTTGAATAATTCAAATTTGTGTTACTTATTGAATCAATTTCATCAAACTATATTTTCTTAAAGTCATTAAATTTATCTCATATTTTAAATACATTGCTATATGTATGAGTGCATAAATGCATTAAAAATACTCAGTATGTATAATTATATTAATTGTGAATAGGTTAATTTGTACCTTCCTCAAATAACCCTGTAATAGTCTTTCCAAGGTTCATAGTATTTTTTATAGTTTCCAAAGTATATGTTTAATGATTAAATTTGATATTTTTCTATTTCTAACATTTTATTTATTTATTTAGCATATTGGATTATTACCCTGATACAATTATCTACTGTTCCCTATAACTTATAAATAAGTAAAGTTTTGGTAGAATCTAAATAATATGTAAAACTATATCTATTTAATAAATATATTAAGAGGTATGGGCCCTAACTATACTGATATAGACCTATAAAAATTCCACTAAACCCTCTTTGTATTGGGATGTATTATTTTTTTAAATATTACTATTTTATATATTACATATTAGTAGTATATAGCTTAACATGTAGTATAACTATATTTCCATTTATCTTACTCTCATTCTTTTTTGTGCATTTCATATATATTTTATACCCAGGAAAAACTTTTCAATTCTTTTTTTTTTTTGTACTAATTTAGCCGACTTATTAAAAAAGATAAATAATGAAAATTATTCCAAATATAAAACAAACAAATAAATTATGTTTCTCTCATGTATTTGTAAAATTGAAATGACCAGTTATTCAAGACCAGCTGCTAAATACTTTTAATGGTAGTAGAAATTACTCCTTAAGAATTTGTATTAACCAAAGTATTTTTCTAACACACACAAAAAATGATTGCTACAAAAATGTATGCTCCCATGTTGTCCAGAAAACACAAGAGAGGAAAAACAGCTTATTGAGAGATAAAGAGATTAGAGAAAATGGAATAATAATGAATTGAAGAAATCAAGTGAAAAATAGTAAATTTAAAGACTAAGTTCTTTATTTAATATACAAAACAGGATCAAAGCATATAAAGTCCTTTTAGCAAATAAAAGAGTGATAAATCAAAGCTTGAAATGCAGAAAAAATAATGTCAGCTAGTTTAGAAGAGAATTCATGTTGAGATAGGTTAAAAATACTGCCATTCAAAATACACTTTTAAAAGAGAAGAAAGTTTAATACTTTATATAATTCAAACCTACAAAGATATATGAATACATCAGGAGAATCTATCTTAAACTCAATTTCTCATCTAATCATAAAATGGAAATTGTCCTTTTGTTTGAAATGGTCATCACTCAGTATACCAAGATTTTATAGAAGCTAAAAGCAAAAATATTTAAGAGATTATGGTAATAACTTTTGAAATAGCATAAAGAAATGATAGGATTGTCATGAATAAAAAATGTCATGAACTATACTTGGAATTTTATCTCATATTTCATGTGAGTGTTTTATGATAGCAAAGTACACTTTTAAAAGAAATATTTGAGGGCTGTACTTGATTGGAATTGTAACACAAAAATTTTGACAGATTCTGTTTTTGAGTACTGATTTCTTCCATTTACAGTTATATTTATGCATGTAATATTCTTTCAAAACTATTCCTTAGCTGTCAATCAAGCAATTCTTTTTGTATATTATAGCAATCCCAAATGATTGGGATAAAAATCAAATATGGTATATAAAAACATAAAAAAACCAAATTAGGCTGTGTCCATGTTTGTTATCAAGAAAATAGACTAAGATTTTAAAGTAAAATGAAGCAGCTCATTATACTCTTTTCTAAGTGTATGCAATGTGTTGTGGGGCAGTGTGTTCTGGGGCAGGAAAACACAGCCAAGTCCCTGTTTTGTCCAAATTGAAGAGCCTTTATTTAGCCAGCTGGCTGGTGATGAATCCCCACAGGACCCATGACTGTCTCTGCAAGGAACAGCCCTGAGCCAGAGCTTTTTAGGGAGGTGGGTGATTTAGGGAATCCATTGGAATTCAACATTGGAGAGCAAACTAATCATAGAGACACAGAAAGTCAGAAACATTGAACATAAAATAAGGAATAATATATTAGAGACATACCAATTTAGTTTTTGGTGGTGGTTTTGGAATGGGTAACACAGAGTTATGGTTTAGAAATGAGGTGTCCCCCAGAAGCTCATGTGTGAGACAATGCAAGCAATGCAAGATGGTTCAGTGGGGAGAGGATTTGGTTGTGAGAACCTTTACCCAATCAGTGAATTAATCACCTGATGTGCTGCAGTCCAGCTGCAGCAAAATAACGGGGGTGGGGGGGGTTGTGACATGTGACGAACAACTTGTGTACATTGATACAGCAGGAGAGGGAGCCGTTTATTGTAGGACAGGAGTGGTATTTATACATTCCACACAGCTTATCTTAATTAGCATAAACTAGATACATCAGTCAACCAATAAGGAATCTCTACACTTAATGGCTCTCTTCACAAACCACTCCCTCTGGTATTTTGCCAGGCGCCATCCAGACTTGTTTACAGACTCTAACTTTTCTCTGGCAAAATGCCAGGCGCCATCCTGACTTGTTAACAACTCTAACACTGATGGGATAAATTGAATGGTAATTAAAGGCAGGTAGGGTGAGGCTGGAAGAAGTGGGGCATTTGGAGCATAGCTTTGGGGTATATATTTATACCTGGCAAGTGGAGTCTCTCTCTCTCTCTCTCTCTCTCTCTCTCTCTCTCTCTCTCTCACTCTCACTCACTGCTTTCTGATCATCATTTGACCTACTTCCCAACCTCAAAGTCTTCCACCATGAGGTTCTGCCTCATCTGGAGTGCTGAGGAATGGAACCTAACTATTAATGGATACAGAGGTGGGACATTCTTACGGGAGAAGCATTTCTTACATGATATGGAGTCTCAGGGTAAAATGGAGTCTGTTTGGCCATTGCCCATATAGTGTGGGCCATAACATGTGTTATGTGTGTATAATCATTTTGAAATAAATGTATGATTAAAAATGTCATACAGGGGTTGGGGTTGTGGCTCAGTGGTAGAGTGCTCATTTGAGACCCTGGGTTCGATCCTCAGAACCACATAAAAATAAATGAACAAAATAAAGATATTGTGCCCATGGACTGAGACCTCTGAATCTGTGAGCCCTCCCCAAAAAACTTTTCCTCTGCTACAGTTGTTCTGATTGGGAAAAAGCTGAAAAATGCTGACTAAAACAGATAGACAGAAACAGAGAAAAGCACTTTGAATAAATTTTGCTTGGAAGAACCTGTAGAATAGAGTGATATATGTACCAGAAATATATGGGATTATTGGCTGATGATTATATTAATTAACATGTGTGTTCGATAAAAGACTATAAGCAATATGTCCATGATCTAATGTGAACTGCAAAACTTAAGTAAACTGCAGAACTTAGATAGACTTAGTGATGTAAGTGTCTACACCCTGGGAATACACTTCAAACCTCACAAAGCTGCAAGCACAACTGAACTAGGACTTAAAAATCCAGACTTTTGGGGGCCAGCAGGACTAAGAGGACCCAAAGAGACAAGACCTCCATCACTATTGCCCCAGTGAGCCAGACTCCTCTGGCCCAGATCGAGTCCCAACAACACATACTTAAGACATGTTGGGTATAGACTTGGTAAAAACTTAGAATTAGGATGTGTATCTGAAGTGCGATTGACATTAATGAAATAGATTTGGTTGAATCTAACTGTGCCTCAGACTGAGTCTATAGAAACAACTCATGACAGCAAGGCAGACTGATCTTAACTAATCCAGGGGCAATGGGGCAAGTTGAAGAGTGAAAAGTGGTCAGAATCTCTGAGGCTTGACAGAAATCATATACAAGTGGCATATAGCAATGAGGCAGGAGACTGTGAACTCATAAAGGGTGTTGCCAGTCTGTCCCTAAAGTTGCCAGTAATGAGGTTCAACCTGTGCCTAGACCATTTTGATCGAAAGAGAAATAGAGGATTTTTGACCAGGTTGATCCAGTCTGGAGATGCTGAGAAGAGAGAATCAAGTTCCTTTTTTGCTGTGGTACCCTTGCAAGTAGCTGGGAAGAGGCCAGAAATGAGAGGTGCAGGTGCACTCCAGAAATGATCTTCACAAACTCCCATCACTGGCAGTAAAATATGTGAGACTTGTGAAGGGTTAGATTCCTTACTTCAAGTGTGAAATTTAGGGGAGGCCCATGAGACTCAGAGGTCTGCCACAGTCCGACTGCAGCAAACTAATGGGGGGGAGTAACGAACAACTTGTATAGATTAATACAGCAGGAGTGGAAGCCGTTTATTGTAGAATAGGAGTGGTATATATACATTTCACACAGCTTATCTAATTAACATAAACTAGATACAGCAGTCAACCAATAAGAAATCTCCACACTCACTGGTGTTACTTCACAAACCACTCCCTCTGGCAAAATGCCAGGCGCCATGCCATCCAGACTTGTTTACAGACTTAACATTTCCCCCTTTTGTTTAATTTAAATTACGACCATAGTGGTTTTTACACAAACACCATAAATAATCTGCTACAAGCAGAAGGGGAGGATACAAAATGCCACAATACCAAGCCAATTGATGGCTCCATGCAAGAAGCTCTTGGAAAAATTATACCAGCAATGACACCATTAGCAAAGATACCAAGTTACAATTTGTTGTAGATTACAGTTTGTTGTCTCAGTCCAGGTAAAGCAGTGTCTCGATCGATTAACTCACAATCCAGGTAAATCACAGTCCAGGTAAGTTCTGCAGGCAGTTAGCTTAAATCACAGTCCAGGTAAATTCTGCAGGCAGGTAGCTTAAATCACAGTTCAGGTAAGTTCTGCAGGCAGCTAGCTTAAATCATAGTCCAGGTAAGTTCTGAAGGCAGCTAGCTTGATCCGAAGTCTCATCCTTTTCTCAGTGGAAGTCTAGTCCAGTTTTCAGCAACACTGGAAATTCTTCCACCTTGGTCTTTACCAGCACTGGGATGAAGGCAGGAACTCCGGATGGCTAAAGAAAATCCTGTACCATTCTACTAAGAAAACAACCTTCTGAACAATTTAGTACATTATCTCAAGGTTTTTTACATTTGAAATAAGCATTAATAGTGCTCATTACTCATTAGCTTTCAGGTGTGGGAGAACCATTGTAGTTACTGGCCTTGGAAATGCTCAAACATCAGGGACGCCATGTGCGTCCTCCTACCGGCTGCAGCAACCTCGGGCAGACGGGGAGTGTCCAGGGACTCAAACTGCCATCAGGCATAGGGAGCAAGAGCCCGGAGACTGTGCCTCTGGGTCAGGTTTGGACTTGGGCTCTCGGCAGTGGCGTCCTGCTCCCTGGCAGGGGGGCGGGGAAGAGCCGGCAACTGCCGCTTGGAAAATCCTTGCTGTGTCATGACCAGCTTGCGCACATCGTAGCCGTCACGCTAATTTATGCACCCTCTGGTAATGAAAAGTATTCAGTAATAGCCTTTTGCTGCAACTTTTTTTTTCTGATAATCCTTCTTTTTCTGAACTTTCTTCTTTCTGACTAGAGTTCTTGGGCTTCCATCAACACATGCTCTAACTATTTTTGGTTCTTTCCCTTAGTAATTTACTCTTTCCCTTAGTAATTTGCTTCTCACCCCTTCCATATTTTCATCATAAAGACAATACACTACACTGAAACAAAACAAGACATAAACATGCTGTATCAATCCTCTCTATTTTCTCAAAATGGCCATTTTTCCTCTCGCCCTATCTGCCTAGGGATGAGAAGATTTGCTCCCGTCCTATCTATGGACGGGCAGCTTTTTTTTTTTTCTGTCACTTATCCCTGAGTGTCCCAGGGCTCCCTGTAAGGGGCCACCATCAGCTGCAGTCCACCTGCAGCAGAATAACGGGGGGGGGGGGGGTCACGAGCAACTTGTGTAGACTGATACAGCAGGAGTGGGAGTCCTTTATTGTAGGATAGGAGTGGTATATATACATTCCACACAGCTTATCTAATTAACATAAACTAGATACAGCAGTCAACCAATGAGAAATCTCCACACTTAATGGCTCGCTGGTGTTACTTCACAAACCACTCCCTCTGGCAAAATGCCAGGAGCCATCCAGACTTGTTTACAGACCCTAACAGAGGTCCAGCAGAGATTTGCATCTACCCAGCAACAAGATATAAGGATCTAATTACAAACTTACAAAAGGCAGTCAAAACTAAACCCTAGCTGCAGAAACTTCCCATTTAAAGCCCTGTATCAGTTGTGCTCTGGAGTTTGGTTGACCTAGTCTGTCCAGAGATAACTCCAATTGTCATTGCTCCCCAAACTATCCTACCTTATAATAATGTGAGATTGGAAGCTCAGGGCTACTACAACCATCTGAAGTTCCAGGCCAAACTTGCTGGCATCTTGGTGAGAAACACAAAGATTTAACAATCCCCCAACCCTTGATCCAACTGGTACACAGCCCAAAATGAAACTCAGAGAATGGTCCAAGAGCATAAGCAAAAATATCCATCTTTGCCAACAGTTTTGACCACCTCATTGGGTATATGCCCTTCATTTTTCATTAAGAATTGCTTTCCTGCAGGGTACAGTGGTGCATGCCTGTAATCCCAGCAGCTCAGGAAGCTGATAGGAGCATCATGAGTTCAAAGACAGTCGCAGCAACAGCAAAGCACTAAGCAACTCTGTGAGACATTATATCTAAGTAAAATACAAAATAGGGATGGGGATGTGACTCATTGATCAAGTGTACCTGAGTTCAATCCCTGGTTAAACCCCCATCCCAGGAAAATCAGAATTGTTTTTCTATTTTCTTACCTTCAGTATTTTTTTTAACTTTTCCCATATTGTGTGTTTCTGAGAGTGTGTGTTTGTGTGTGTGTGTGTGTGTGTGTATGTTCTCATTGAATGTAATAAGTTTGAGAATACATAAATATTTTATATAATATATTAATATATAATTGTAATATATGCATGTACTTAATTATATATTATATAATTATAACATATATTATAATTATATATATTATATATAAATAATTTTCTTTCATTTTAATTGCTTTTTTCTTTACCCATTTATTATTGAGCCTTTTCTTGAATAAGAGGTGTAGCATTTTCAATGGATTTGTTTTTAGTTTTTTTTTTTATTTTGAATTTATTTGTCTTATCTGTATTGTTGTTCCTCTTGCTACTCCTTCTTCTCTTTCTTCCACATGTAGTAGCCAAAAAGTCCTGTTACCTCTTCCTCTCTTTATTACTCTTAGTTATTTTTTACTTCTCACTCAATACAGCCATTACTTTTACCTGCTACTTTCCTTCTGCTTTCCCTATATTCACTTTTTAAATATTTCAAAGTTTTTCTTTCTGTTCTACATCATTTTTCTTCATTTAAAGAACTGTAATTTCAATATCTGTTAGGTATATTTAACTTATATAACTTCCACCCTCCACTATTCATATGAATGTGGTCATCATATGGTAAATAGCAGAGCTGGCATGTGCTATTTAATGTTAGATCTAGTTCATGACTGTTTATCCATGACAATTAGGAATAAGTAAATAAAAATTTCATAGAGATTACACCTCACTGTAGTTACAATGGCAATCATCATGAATACAAATAATAATAAATGTTGGTGCAGATATGGGAGAAGTACACTTATACATTGTTTATAGGATACAAACTACCATATTCACTTTGGAAAGCAATATAGAGATTCTTCAAAATGCTAGAAATGGAACCATTAATGATCCTGGTGTCCCAACAATAAAACACAATAAAACACAAGGGGAGGATTCTGGGTCTCTAATGATGATGTTCTTAACCTACCAACCAAACCCTAACAGTGCCTATTTCTAGATGACAAGTCAACTAGCTGTAAACCGTTTTTGAAAAGAATAATATCTAACTGATATTTAGTGCCATTCAATGGTTATATTTCAGGGTTAGTTCCTAATGAATTTGGATAAGAACTCATTCAGAAACGACCATAAGTTAAAAATAAAAAAAAAAATCTGAAATAAAATTAAAAATTTGTTCTTCAATAGAAAAAGAAAACCAATGGCTTCATAAAATAAATTCTGAACTAGGAGGTTTAAATAGTGTACAAGTTGCAAATTAGCACACTTTTGCTTGTGTGGAAGAAAATTAACTAACTTTTGTATATCACCAAATTAATTTTCAGCATATTATCGTGGTTGGTTTATTTATACATTTTAAGAATCCTGCTTTTAATTGCTAAAAATACATGTTTTTCTATTTCTTAATTTAAGACAGTATACTATTTTCTTGTCATGGATAAAGTTTTCTGTCAAAAAATATGGTTTTGAAATCAGATTTTTATTCACCTGTTCATATCTTCCCTTCATTTTAAATATTATTCGCTTAATTGGATCCCTTGTTTGTTTTGAGGATTTTGTTTCAGTTTGATGCCTAACATCTCAGAAATTCTTCTCAAATAATAGATCAATTTCAACTGCATCTTTACACTTACAAAATGTACTCAATGCTGTTCAGTATTTTCAAATGAAAAATTTCACAAATATAAAACTGCTGTCAACAAGAGAATGCAGGTGATTATTATAAAATTCTTGGTCATGGTGATTCACACCCAAGTATCTATTCTGCATCTATAGAGAAGTTGTCTGCAGGTACACAGATCTCTGTCTATCATAGAATTTCAGAGCAACTTAATGGTATTGTTCTGTTTGTATTGTTCTATTTATTTCTCTTGTGATAAACTCCCTAGAGTATAATCTCCCTTCAACATAACATCTCTACAGCTTTGTGTTATAAAACAGCTCTTTCATTTTAAAGGATTTTATTTTAGAGAAAATGCTGCAGTCATTTAACCTGCTAGCTTGGAAGAGATATGTATTCTATATTTTCAGTGCTAATCATTTCTCTAATTTCTACTAATTGATCCTGATCTAAAAATCTTCCTGCCTCTAATAATTGAAAAATTCTGTGCTTCTTAAAAAATACATTGTTTAATGTTATTGAGTTACTATACTGAGTCCTAATTCCCTCAATTTTGTTATGTTTTCTCATTAATCAATGCCATCCATTTTAATCCTTCTAGAAATATTGGAATATCTGTAGTCTGCAATGGCATCTTTCCTAGTAGCAGGTGACACTGCTAAGGAATTATTCATCTGTAATGTGTTCTCTCATTCCCATGTCAGTTCATCAGAGAGAAAAGGTATTAGAAATTGTACATTTATTTCTCACTACACTCATATGTATAAGGCTTCCTTCCTAAGTCATAGTATCCAGAGATGAAGCTTTAAGCTAATTATAGCTCATCTTAGAAGATCACGTGAAGATGCGCAGAGGAATGAGAAGAATTACTGATGCAGATGTTGAAGACTTCTGGTGTTGAGTAAAAAAGGTCCAGCTACCATCTGATGAAACTGATTACTGGAGGACAGTGACAGGGAGTGAAGGTGCTTTTTTGGCAACAAGATGGCAAATTGAAAGATTGGGTCTCTCATTCTTAGAAAATAAAAAAAAAAATTAAAAAAATCTTGCCTTTCCTCATGGTCACTAGTTTATATAGAGGTTTGGGGATGTCTTGGACAAGGTAGAGGGGTGGTCAAAATTCTGCAGTTATTTGCTTTTCTGACACACATGCTGCTGTTATTTGAAGGTCACCTGACCTTCTGGGTTCTTTGACTATGTACAAAAAATACTTATTAGGAATATGTTTTTTCTTAGAAACAGCTACACTTGCAATTGTTCATTAAGCTACAGAACACAGGGGAAGAGAACAAAAAGGGAACTTTCTCAGGAGAACTGTTTTTAAACTATGAGGAGGCTTCGGTGAGAGGTTTCATAGTCAAGTTAATGGAGACTACTAACATTGATATATGATGTTCAAAATCTGTGATTTTTAAACTCAACTAACATAAATTGAAGCTAAGGGGTTCATTTAGGAATTCCCTCAGTTACTCTGTATTATCAAGAAAATAAGAGAAAGATTTTCCATAGGGTAGAATTAAGGAAATCACCCCCAAAGGAAAAAGGAAGGCAAAGTTTAGTGAAAGCCCAGTGGTTTGGAGGCTGAGGCAGGAGGATTTCAACTTCAGAGCCAGCCTCAGCAACTCTGTGAGTCCCTAAGCAACTCAGTGAGACTCTCTGTAAATAAAAAACAACAAAAAAAGACTGAGTATGTAGCTCAGTGGCTAAGCGGATAACCCTAGGTTCAATCCCTGGTACCAAAAAACAACATCATCACCACCACCACCACCACCACCACCACCAACAACAACAACAACAACAAATCTTTCCCACAGGAATCAGAAGAGGACAGTTGTAACAAGGAGGATTGTCTATGCTATAAGAATTTATAGAGAGGGTAAGTACGATAGAAAAGTAATGGTTTTGGAAATGAAAATTTGAGTTACTTAGTTTGGACCCAATCCAAAAGTAAATAAGAAATAAGAATGAATTTGTATTATAATAACCATCTCCAAGAATTTTATCTATGAGGCCGAATTAGGATGGAATTAGGACAATAACTCACTCTTGTTGTAAAAATAAAAGGAGGACTCAATTTTCTGTTCATTATATGATAAAAAGAGTGTCAATAAAAGTATATGATAATTCAGCAGATTGAGAGATCTTATCTATCCTAAAGATGGTCAGCTTTTTATTTTTTAAATGTGAAGCGTCTGTGAGAGTTAAGTGCCATCAAGCAATAAGGCCAGGTCATGAAATTTCCCATCCAGAGATGGCTAAGAAGCAAATGATTTACATAGCAATGTGTGCTTCTTGGCATAAAATCTTCTGAAGGACGCTGTTGAAATGCAAATGACTTTATTATGTTGAATCTCATTAAACTTCATAAATAGTACAATGCACATAAATCCCATGAAAACTGTTTGTGCAGAGAAAATAAAATGAATTAATATGAGAACATGTATATATTAGGTAATACCTATAAAGCAGCACTATGGAGATATTGCATTTTGTCATTTAATGTTTATATTTTCCAAGATTTTATAAAGCAATCCATTCTAGGGACATGAATTTGCAGATGCTTGAAGGTGAATATTGCATGTGATTAGAAATGTGAAGATGATAGAGATAAGTAGCCTTAGTAAGTAAGCAATACCAGACAAAATATTTGTTCCTTTATTCACTCGATGTATTCATATTTTCAGTATCACTAATATTCAGAAAAATGTTTTCTAATTAAGAATTGATTCAATTAAATATATGAAACAATCAAAATATTTATGTAAATAATATTTTTATGGTTTATAAAATATAAAGAGCCCAAATTATGTTATTAATCTGGAAAATTATAAGTAAATTGTCAACTATAAAGCTAATGAACTGTGATAAACTTTTCTCTTACTTTTGTGAAAGAATACAACATGAATATGGTGTTTATAAATGACTTACATTGGTTAACATAACAGTGTAGACAAAGGTGGCCAGGAATACACCTCTAATAAAAAGCCTGAGTTTATTGTTGCACTGAAGGGAAACACACCATGAGATATTGTGGAATGATTCAGTAGGTGAGTTTTAGAGAAGACTTCTTACAGGATGTGGGCTTCTGGGAGGTTGGTGATTGTGGGGATGATTTAGCTTAGTGAAAGACCTTGGGTTGGATGTTGTCAGAGAGTAAATATAATTATATGATTGAGAATTTTAATATCTTTAGAAGAAAGGAAAACCAAGCCAAATGCTTATTATAATTATCAAAGAATCAACACTCAATCATATCAGAAAGAGAGATTGTGAGTGTTTGGTATTTTGTGGAATGAACATGGTTGATCTGACTTTAGACATGATGAGGAAGAATTTCTGTATTTGTCTTGTTCCATAGTAGTTAGAGTGGCCCTGTATGATGTTGATGTTCTGGTAAAATGCCTGTGATCAACAAGAGGCAACCAAAATTTACCTGAGAGCCAGACCAGCTCCTAGGACTGATATAGTCAGTTTAGCTCAAGAGTATTTCTTTTTTTTTTACATAAAGAGTGGAAGGTGACCACTCATAACTTTTTTTTCTTCTACATATCTTATAATGTATGTGTAAAGATAGATGAGATTAACAGAAAAATAAGGTTAGGAGATTGATTCTATAAAATTAGCCCACTATGCTGAAACCCCACATTCTTTCTTTGCAAAAAAAAAAAGCAATCTGCCTTCACCTCCAACTGAGTGGACAGGATATGTCACATTCCGTAGCAAACTGAGGCAGGGGCAAAGGTCAGGCAGTCAGTGTAGGTAAGGAATGATGGTGGTCCAGAGAAGAGGATGACTGTTTATCATTTGTTATCAAACAGAGAGGACAATGGATTGTTAAACTCTGTGATCTTACTTCTGGGCACTTTAGGTAACTAAAAATTAATCTCCATATTCCTACTGTAGGCACATACACAAAGAGAAAGCAATAATAAAAGAAGGGTGCTGGGGTCTATAAAAGAGCAAGATGCAATCCCTCCTTGGATACCCAGATCTGGGTCCCCTTTTCTTCAAAGAAACCTATTGATATCACTTTCTTAAATAAAACTTGCTTTCTATGTTTGTCCCGGCATTTCTCAGGTATTTCATCTTCAACACCAGTGAACAAGTACTGGCTCCTTATCTTCAAGACTATTATCAATAACATGATAAAATGGTACATAAGCTGAAAATGATCAATTCCACAATAATATTGATCAACAGTAAAGGTTGTCAGCAAAGTAAGAAAAATGCAATAACTTGAAATCAGAAAGAATGGGAAATGAAAAGGTTAAAAGTCACCAAAATAAAAAACTTTAACAGAGAGGCACAAAAATAAAAGGCAACTTTAGAACTACTGAGGGAATTACCAGGATAATTGATTGAAGAATCACATTGTGGTAAATTGATGAGCTAATTTTAATTTTTGAATATTAAAAAGAAATACAAAAGCAGGAATTACTATGAAGATTAATAAACTATAACAACCTTGAAAAGGAAAAATCCACAGTGTGTGTGTGTGTGTGTGTGTGTGTATGTATGTGTGTGTGTGTGTGTGTGTATATATATATATATATATATATATATATATATATATATATATGAATAATTATCTATAAACTATAATAAAAAAACATGGTTTTAGAACAGAATACAAAAGTAGTTAAACAGAAGAGAATCTGGTGATAATATCACTTGTAATTATTGCACTGTAATGCAATGTGGAGAGGAAGGTCATTTCCTAGATGTCACTGGACCAACTGGGAAAAAATATATATATATATCATGTATATATTATATATATATTTAAATATTCACTTACAACACAATTTTCACAAAAACAAATTTAAGTTCATAACACAAATTTTAGTTCTAATATAAATAAAAATATGAACTATAAGCAAAATAAACAGATGTTATAACAAAGGGAAACACCCTTAATATCTTGATTATAAAAGGCATAGAAATAAAACAGATGAAATTTTATAATATAATAAAATTATTAACATATCATACACTGCTGATTGGAATTTAAGTTTTGAAACCATGTTGGATAACTGAAAGTGTCTGTGGAAGCTGGATATGTAAATACTCTGAAAAAAAGCCATTCCATTTTTGGAATAAAGTCAAGAAATATGTATATATTTCCCCCAAACATGTGTGCTAATAGTCATTAGAGTTCCTTTATAGCAGCAATAAAACAAAAAAAAATGCAATGATGCATTTCCTTCAAAATGGATACAAGATGCACTGATACATTCACCCACCAGATGTGGCAGGCAGCATCTAAGATGGCCCCTAAGATTCTTGACTCCTTGTATTTGCATATTATGTAGTCACCTCCCTTTCAGTGGACTGAACCTAATGGCTCATTTCTAACTCATAGAATATATGAAAAGGGATAAGATTTTACTTCTGAGAATAAGTAATAAAGAGATTGTGGTTTTGTCTTGAGTGTTTTTTCTCATTTCCTCTCTTACTCTGAAGGGAAACCAGCACTAATGTGAGATGCTCTATGAAGATCCTCACAAGGCAGGTAACCAGAACCTCTGGCTATCTAGTGAGCACATTTGATAATTAGCTATCCAGTGAGCACATTTGATAATTAGCTATCCAGTGAGCACATTAAATGGCTTGGAATCAGAAATCCCTCTTTAGGGGCTTGGGTTGTAGTTCAGTGTGTGAGGCATGTGTGAGGCATTGGTTCAATACTCAGCACCACATATAAATAAAATAAAGGTCCATCAACAACTATTATATATATATATATATATATATATATATATATATATATATATATATATATATATATATATATACTGTCTGTCTTTAAAGCTTGAAAAGATGGCCACCCTAGACTGTGGGCTAATGGAGACCTGGGCCAGACTCACTTAACTGAATTCTGTGGCCTAATGGAGACCTGGGCCAGACTCACTTAACTGAATTCTGCCTGAATCCCTGACCCTCAGAAACTGTGAGAGAATAAATGTTTATTGTTTTAAATTCAATGTTTGAGATAACTTACAGCAATAAAATAGTGGGATATGAGAAAGAGAGAGAGCTATGAGAACAAATGAATAATAATTATGTGAAAGAACTTGCATAAATATTATAAACAAAAATTGAAGCAAAAAATACAAACACAAAACAGTACGTGCTATTTGATTTCATCTACCAATAGAGCATATAGAGATAAAACTGGTCTATGGCAAAGAAAATTAAAATAATAGCAGTCTTAGAGAAATAGACTGTCTAGTAGTTATCATAAGAGGAAGCTGTAGGTCTCTTGCTTCAACATTTGAAAATGTATAAAGTTGTTTTCTTTTGATTTTTATACTTTTCTGAATGTATGTTTTACTCAGATAATGATCACATTAAAACAACTTCTATAGTTTATTCTTTTATTATTGGACCTGATTTGGTTCATAATTTCATTGCTAAGTTTCTGTCTTTTGTTTTTTAATGTTTTTTTTTTAATCAAAATATGGATTTTTTTAACTTTTAACCAATTATTTTAAACCTTTGCATTTATTGTATTTAGTAATGACTTAATATTTGTTTCTTCCATCTTTTTGTTTGTTTGCTAATAATCATATTGTATTTTGCTTGTCATTTTTAAAGCTATAACTTAATGTTGGTCCCTGAAATTAACTCTCCGAACACTATATATAGTTATGGCTCATATCTATGGTTCTGCAAATGAGCAGGACTAACCCATTAGAGATGTCTTTCTTATACATTTGTCAAAGAAAAGAGAAAGATATATTCAAATTTTTAAAATCCAAAATTACTATTTTATAGACTACATGTTGGTCAAGAAAATCTTGTGGACATTAATCTAGCTTTCATCCATCTATCTGTCTGACAGAATTGTTGACAATTTTTCCTGTGTACAAAAGTAAGAGAAAGTGGCCAAGGATCTAGCATTTGAATAACTTGACTTGAAGTTCTATAAAAGATTTCACTGTGCAGTTATCACTTCCATTTGCCCTGATAATGGGTTTGCACCCCATGCAATGACAATTTAAAGAGAAAAGTCATTTCCAAATGAAGTAAAGAGCTCTTAGAAATGTAGCCACATGTGGTAGAGCCAAAATCTATTAGGGGGAAATCTGTAGATGATTTTAGAACTAAAAGGAAAAACATACTAAAATGTTCAAGTTCTAATAGTGTTTTTAAAAATAAATATCCTTAATTATCTATTAAACTGAACAAACAGCTCTAAAAACAACCAAGTTCACAAGGGCAGCAGAAACAACAAACAAACCAATGAGCCAGTTTAATATTGCTTAGGGTACAGAAGAGAAAATAAAAGGTAATTACCTGAATCTTTTCAAAATTTCATCAGAGAAACTTCAGACAGTTGTGCCACACTGAGAAGAAAATCTGGTAGAATTAGATTTATCATTCTGAAATCACCTTCCAGTTGACAAATTATACCATACACTCACTCTTTTTAATGATAAAGAAAATGAAGGAAGACGAATTTAAGACTGCAATTTGGATGCAGAAATGGACAGTTTAATAGAATTATCCTGGGTACCAAATACTCTCCAAGGAGTTATTACAACAAACCACAAAAAAACTAAAAGTAGAAAATTATTGTATTTTGCATAAATGCATGCTTAAAAACCTCTAGAGGTGCTTTGGACCAATTTAAATTTACTCTCTGTGTTAATGTTATCAATATTAAAAGCATTCTGTTCCTTTCCCATTTCTTCTACCAGCAAACAGAAAAACAATTTTCTTCTGTAAAATGAGAAGTTTTTCAATTTTAAGTCTTGTAAGTTTATGACTTTAGATTTAAAGTTTACCATAACCAAATTTTTCTTGTTATTCTTGAGCTTTAAAAAAATTATAAAAGCATGTCATTTTATATATTAAGATATATACATATATATGTACATATATATGATTAAATGTGCTTTGTTTTGTCATTAAATAAGAACATATGTGTCTTGTATATTTATCATTAAATATACATATATTTATTGTGTGTTTTATTTTAAAAAGTATGTATGTAAACCAATATGTGGGTGTTTGAGTACTACACCATCTTACATTTCTTTTAGGTGTTGTTTCTATTACTTAGTTGGTCAACATCACTCTACTACTTTCTGTTCTTGTTGGTTATAATGTTTTTTGAGTGTTTGGCAAGTAATGTCTGAGAAGGATTTCATCTTAGAAAATTTCATAGTTTGATTATCCTTCAATCAGAAACATTTTATAGCCTGCCTCTTTTCAAAGTAGGTCATGGAGTCAAAAAAGGATTGCCTATATTTTTTAATATTTCTGTGTCCAAAACGTGATCACTTTCCTCAAATCTCCATATATAATCCCTGCTTACTTTATTGTTTTAGCACTCATTTTTAATATCCTTTTTAAATAAAAGAAATCATTTCTGGCAAAAATCTGGAATTCTTGAAATAATTTAACATATTAGTCAAATCCAATAACCTGTTAAAATAATTATTAAAAGCAATTTTTTAACCATACGAACTTTTTAGTTTTACATATGTGGCTAGACCCAGTAACTTTGGGAATCTGTCCAGCTCAACCTCTTTATAAAGGGTGGCAGTCATTTTTGTAACATGAAGATTAAGAATAATGATGGTCATAGTAAGAAGAATACATAGAAAAGTACGCATAGCACCACCAAGTGGCATATATGTGCTATATGCTTTTCCACATATTGACTCATTTAAACATGACAACAAAATTTAGAGAAGGTATGGAGAACAGAAAAAGCTAGCATTATTCATCTCATAAGTAACAGAATAAGGAATCAAACCCAAGCAAATTTGTTCCATAATACACAGTCTTAAGTTCTTGTTCTTTCACATTATTGGATGGTGTCAATCCCAAATATCCTGCCTCTACTCAAATACTGTAAATAGCACAGAAAATGCTACACAACCTACCAAGGTTTTAATATAAATTAACACACTATGTTTATCAACATTTTGTATATTTTAGGTTTGAACTTTTATCACTAAATCTGATGGGACATAAATATGCAAATATATATGTGTGTGTGAGTGTGTGTAAGAACTAGATATGAAATAATATTACAGAAAATTCTGTATTTCATCAACTAGTAGAGTATAAATTAAATTAATAATTCACTCCTTTTTTATATGCCCTTAGTAATGCAAATCATAATTATTATGATAAAAATTACATGATCATCACTCTTACATTATTAATCTACATAATACAATTATAATTTGTACTTCACATCCAACTTGAAATTATTTTCCAAAAATAAGGGTGTTTTTTATCAATAAATACTTATGAAACAAACAAATTTATGATGAATCTTTTTTAGTGACATTAACTTAATGCATGTTTATAATTATCAATATGGAAATACTTTTAAAATAGAAAACAAATTAAATTTTAAGATAGGCTTAGTTTGAATGCTCAGTATATGATTAATAACCATGTACCCATTACATGATATAGTTGCTTATCAACATACATCCACATTTTTAAAAATACATGTACATTATTATCTAGCTACCTACCAAAATATAGCTATCTAATTATCATATATATTTTTAAGCACATAAAAATGCATAAGCCTTCTGTGAAAACACAGGTAGAAATATTAATAATTGAGAAAGTGTTTGTCTACTTTGAGATCCTAAATGTCATTTAATTAACCTCATTTTTCACTGTCTGAAGGACAAATGGAAATTAAACCAAAAGAAAGAGAGAGAGAGAGAAGAGAGAAACATGGATAAATATGGTGCTTTAATTATGAGATCATGTGACTATCATTTCTGTTAATGAAAAAATTTTGTAAGCAGATTAGCATACTGAAATATAAATTAGAAGAGTGTAGTTATTTGAATGGTAGGTTATGAAGCAAACTGTAAAAAGCTTTTGTACAAAATACTTTCAAATTGATGCTGGTTTCTAATGGCAGGGGACTGACCTAATTAAGATGCTTAATTAGATTGAGTGACTATGTATTTCCAGTCTGAGTTCTCAAAATGATTTCATGTCCTGGCAGTTAGGAAAATATAGAGACCACAGGGGGATTGATCTTGTGACCTCAGCTTCATTAGTTGCATACACTTAATGAATGGAGTTAGCAGGGTTCCAGAAATGGCTGGGACACGTGTCATCATTACTCATCTGTCTGTGTGTAGATATTTCACTGTAATGAAAGTAAAAGCTACCTCAGTGATTTTGTCCTTGTGTATAAAAAGGACAGCTCAACTCTGCCTCTTTTGCTTTATTTTTAGCAGTGTATAAAACTTCACCAATAGTCTTTTGGTCTTTTCTCAGCTTGTTCTCATCTCATTATTTCATAAATCACAAATGTGCAGCTTTTAATGACTCATATAATAGAGTATAGACATTAGAGTGTTTAATCAGTTCTTTCAGCATACTTTCTTTATATGATATCTTGTTATATATGACACACTGTGCTCATTTTGATATCCAGGAATCAAGATTGATGTGCACTATCATGAAAATATTATCAACAATAAATTCAAATTATTCTATAAAGTGTCATTATCAGATATACTCCCAAATACTGTAGGAAAATTCCTAATCCTTTAACCACTTCTCATCAAACAATTAGAAGTAGTAATGAAACACAGTAAATTGAGTATTGACAATTTAGAATTTCAAATGCCTTCTTGAATGTGAGGACAAAAATCAGCTATATAATATTAACTGAGAATTAGCAAAGTATAGGCTCAAGATCACACTAAAACTTCTTGACAGGTTACATTCAATTTTCCAATGAACTTTTAGAATAGCTTTAATAAAAGTCAAATACTGCAATGTCACATATTTTTCAAACAGTCAGTGTCAATCTCTCTCTCTCTCTCTCTCTCTCTCTCTCTCTCTCTCTCTCTCTCTCATCTCTGATGTACAGTTGCAACAAACTTCTCCTTGCTAGTGAGGATCAATCTCCTCCTCAAGTAAGTGACTCCCTTCTTTGCCGGGGTGTTCAAATTGTATTTCAGATGAAACACTTTTAATTTCCCTAGTGGGAGATTCTTTCTTTTACACAAAGCCCACTAGATCAATGAAGCCTAACAAATGGGGGCAGAAAACAAATAATTTGTTCCATGTTATTTGATCATTAGAAATAATAGTGACAGAAACCCATGTAATACCCAAGTCTAACTAGAGTTCTAAGTTCTACAAATGTGCTTTCCTTTATGAGGTAGACATACATTTTGACATCACTAGGCTCTGTTCCCTTGGATTGGATGAGTTAAGACAAATATGGGAACTCCCAGAGGGAAGGAGTCTAGTCCCTAAAGGATAAAAAGTAGCACATTGCCATTGGAATGATTAGAGTTGCTGAGCTCTTGCTATATTGCTTTTTACTCAAGGAAAATGTCTCTCCCTTAATCTGAATTATTTAGATATATACAGTAGGTGAGAATTTCTACTCAGGATACCAAAAAGTAGTCACTACAAGCTATGGCAGAAACTTATCTCCAACAGCTAATTGATTTATTCTTGCTGAATCAATGTTATCCCTTCAGATTTGAAACTTGAGGATTGGACTGGCAACTTTTCTTTTGTATTACTAGACATCCTCCTTTGTAATGTCACAGCTATTTATGAAAAAGTATCATATCACTTCAGCTCCATGGATTGTTAGAGTCTGTAAACAAGTCAGGATGGCGCCTTGCATTTTGCCAGGGGGAGTGGTTTGTGAAGTAATGCCAGCAAGCCATTAAACGTGGAGATTCCTTATTGGTTGACTGCTGTATCTATTTTATGTTAATTAAGATAAGATGTGTGGAATATATAAATACCTTTGTTGTCCTACAATAACTGGCTCCCACTCCTGCTGTATCAATCTACACAAGTTGTTCGTCACCCCTGGTTATTTTGCTGCAGCCGAACTGTGGCAATGGATAAGTGGATAACTTTGTCACTTCACAGAGACAAATGTAATACTAGAGAGACAAATGTAATACTGGTGGCATGATGAAAGGTAATTAGTTCTTCAGTTGCCTGGAGTATAAGAACAGGAGCTAGGGTGGACATGGAAGTTTCCAGGCAATTAGAGTTACTATAATCAGCCACATGAGACTTGTGATAATCTGAAAGAGGTCCATACTGTTCTTATTTCCAAAACAGATATTTGGAAACAGCTTGTCAAAGATAACGTGAATCCACAGTCACAGGTCACAGTACAGAACCTCAGCTGATCCTAGCAAAAAGGATGAAAGAAAAAAAAAATTAAAGACCTTTTCAAGACAGGTGTAGAGAAGATGCTTTACTATTGGCCTGTTCATAAGAGTCTGAAGTAATACTATGTAATACTAAAGCAAAAACCCTGGGTAGATTTTCATTGTCCTATCCCAATTGGGGGAAGAAGGTAATGTTCCTAATGAAATTGGCACTCTCTCTGATGGTGCCCTTGAAGACTGTTCTTCCTTCCAGTAAGACTTTGTGTATGATTGTGATTCTTTCTCTTCAGCTCCAAATTTTTAGAGCATCCTCCTTGTGCTTTATGTCTGTATTGAATTTACTGGGGATCCAAGTAGCTTTGCAGGTGGGATAGATAATAGGACTCTCCTGTCCCAGTTCACAGGGTCAATCCTCTGGTTCTCATCATTTAGCTCACATCAGTTCATGATGTAAGAATCTCTGTCATTTCTAGATATTTTCACAGTTGATCAGATAGCTGGGTATGCCAAAAGTCTTCTGCCACTCTCAAATTGCAGAGCTCAGAAAGCTCATCATCATCATTCTTACCAGCAGTTAGAATTTGAAGTGATCCTCCAAAACCTCCTGCTTTTTCAGTAGGTCATTGTGGTGACTCTGTGTGCCCATGGGAAAGTGATTCACTGTTATCTGCCCATCTCCAAGTGGTTTTATCACTTCTATGGCCAATTAATAGAGATCACCTGAACTCTTCATGGTGCCTAGCACCTCTCTTCCTGCCAAGAATGACCTAGGCTTATTTTGGATTTTTCTTTTTCTGACTTTTCTTTATTTACTTCCTTTTCTTCTGTCACCACACACTTTCATTGTAGACCCTTTCACATATGCATTTAAGCACAACTATTCATTCAAGAACCTACTGCTTTATATCTTAAAGCATAGGACCATGTACAATGCAAATATTTTTCAGAAAAATGACTAGCTGTAAATGCTACATATAAAATAATGTATAAGGAGATTAATATTTTGGGAAGAAAATTAAGATTTATATTTTCAGTTTTGCTTTACGATATTTATTATTAACAATTATATTTTTAAATAAGATGTACTTATAATATTCAATGATGTTGGGCTGGGGTTATGGTTCAGTGGTAGAGTGCTTGCCTAGTAAGTGTGAGGCACTGGGTTCAATTTTCAGCACCACATATAAATCAATCAATCAATCAATCAATAAAGGTCCATTAGCAACTAAAAAAGTATTTTTAAAAATATTCAATGATTTTAATTTTTTGGAATATAAAATTTAATATCCTGTAAATGATAAATGTCCATTTGTCCATAATCCTAAAATGTCATCTGTTGGGATGAACTATTTTGAATATATAATAACCACGTTTTATATCGTGGCTTATTTTCATCATGCCATGTAACATGCACTATTTTGTGAGTCTGTTCTTTCAGAGGATCTTCATTCTTGTTAGTTTTCAAGGATTTCCAGGTTCATAGGAGCTGAGTTTTTACTATAAATTTTATGACTCTAAAACCATTAGAAGAACATCAATGCTACTTTAAATTGGTTTTCTGGAGAAAATGTAATATGTTTGATGAATTAAAATAAAAAGATGAAAGCATAACAGCATATTGGATTACTTGTTAATTTTTCTTTCTCAAATGTTTTATATTGAAGAGGATTAATTTGTGAAGTACATTTTCAAGCCAATTTCACCTTTGTTTCTAGAAAAACTACATTTTGTCCTAGAATGCTATTGATATTTCATCAGAGGAAATAGATTCAGAATTGCTGCCCAGTAAAATCTATCTTAGCAATAGTTCTCTATCTTTCAGCAAAGACAATGCAATTGACCTTGGGTCAGAGGATAAAAAGCTGCCATTATGAAGTGACAGAATAACTGGTTGTCTTTCTCTGCTAAGTTCTTTTGCCATCACAGAGTTCTTTGAGTCATGCCTTCATATAGAAGAGGAACATATCCAATAACTACAAAAACCTGAATTATACAACTGCTTCATCTTTCTCAATTTAAGTGGATAGGTTTATCAAAAATAAAAATAGAACATCAAACACATTCAGAGATCATAAACATGAATGAAATGGGAGTTAAAAGTGTATTGCCATCTAAAAACATCACAAGTCAATTTCATATAGCCAAAATTGTTTATCTTTGTGCCTTGCCTCATTTAAGCCTGCAAAGATAGAATCTATTTGTGCAATCCAATTAATAAAATAAGACCATTAATTTTCTCTTCCTCAATAATTATTTGAAGTAAACCTCTTATATAGAAAACATTTGACTTCAAGTAACCATTTAATTCCCTTAACAAGGTTAAACCTATTGTTTGAAATGCAATTATTTCCATCATTGTATTATATTAAATGATAAGGATCATTCTACTATCCTGAAAGTTCTTTTAAAAGAGTTATCCTGGTCCACATTTCTACTCAGTCTCTGATCAGTTATTTCTCTGAATCTTTTCTTTTCATTCATTATACTTGGGGAGTTTATTCTCCACAAGAGCCTTCTAGTTGATATACAATTATTTATTTTATGGTTATCATTAAAAGTAATCTCCATTGAAAGCATAAAACTTTATATAAATTTGAGAAATTATATCACTTGCATAACCATGTAAAAAATTCTCTGAAATGAATTGCTATGGTTTGGATATGAGGTGACCCCTAAAAACTCCTGTGTTAATGGGGGAGATTAAATGATTAGATTATGAATGATGAATTATGAATTCACCTAATGGGTGAATTAATCCATTTGTTGGATCAATAATCTGAATGGATTACTGGATGGTAACTGTAGACAGGTGGGGCATGACTGGAGGAAATAGATGTGGGGGAGATTGCCTTGAAGATGATATATTTGGTCCCTAGCTCCTTGCACTCTCTCTGCTTCCTGGCTGCCATACATTGAGCAATTTTGCTCTACTATGCCATTCTATGCAAATGTTTAGCTTCACCTCAGACCCAGAGCAATAAAGCTGAGGTTCATGGACAGTACCTTTGAAACCTTGAGCCAAAATACTCATTTCCTATTCTAATTTGCTCTTGTCTGTATTTTTGTCACAGCAGTAAAAAGCTGAATATGAAAGAATAAATATCAATATTTGATTTATTAAAGTGTTTCACATCAGAGACTCCACTGATGCTTGTAGACAGCAGTTAGAGGTGGAAGCATTTTAAAACTATACCTTGTGTCTTTTTTCTTCAATTAGATGGCTTAGTATATTGTGGTAGGCAGAAAAATAGTGATCCAGAATGCCCACATCCTATTCTGAGCAAATGCATTATCTTATATGTTGAAAGACCTTGCAGATGTAACTTAAGGCTCTAGAGATGTGGAGATATCATGGGACTTTGATAAACAAGTGTCATTATAAGGGAATGAGAGAAGCAGCAGTGTTCGATGAGAAGGGGTAATTGCTACAGTGATGTCATTAAATAAGTGAGAGAGTTTGAGATCTATAGCATAACTAAGAAATAGCTTAAAACATCTTTCCAAAAATTACAAAAGACAAGAAAGATCAGATGAGTATATTTAGAGATGGGTATATGCAATTGTGGAAAAATTTCTACATTTATTTTGGTTCCTAAATGAAATAGCGAAAAGGGTGAGCTGAGACAAAAACAAAGAGCTCTTGGAGGTGAGCAGAGGATATTTGAAATAGCCATCAAGAAAGTAAAAAGTGAGAAGTAAAGAGATGGTTTTGTTTCACAAAACCAAAGATCACATGATATTAGGACATGTCTTCAAAGCCATCTCATTCATCACCTGTATATGTGAAAAGTAAGTGTAAAGTTGGAGTTTTCCAAGGGTGGACTTTTTGGTAAATCCCATACTTTACTTCCAGGTAACCACTTGTCTACTTTCTACTTGTGTGAGAACAACAACTTTACATTCCGCATCTACTGTGGCATTTTTCTTTCTTTGCCCATTTCACATAATAATGATAATATAATGTACTCCACATTGATCCATGTAGTGGTAAATGACAGGATTCCATTCAATTTCATGGCCAAATAATATTTCACATGTGCCACACTATTTTTCATCCACTATAGGACATATACATTGTTTGAGAATCTTGGCTAATGGAAACGATGCTACAAGAAACACGACAGTGTGGATATATCTTTGAGTTACTAATTTCATTTCTTTTAGGTAGGTACCCAGAAGTGGGGTTGCTAGCTCACGTAGTAGTTCTATTTTCAAGTTTGTGTGGAACTTTCATAATATAGTCTATAATGCCTGTATCAGTTTGCATGCCTACTGAGAATGCACAATAGTCTCTTTTTCTCTATACCATCACTGACATTCATTATCTCTAACTTTCTGACAATACTCAATCTGACAGGTGTGAGACAGTACCTCATTGTGGCTTTGATTTGCATTTCCCTAATGACTAGTGAAATGTAGCATCATTCCTTTTACCTATTGGTATGTTGTTTTGAGAAATTTCTATTCAGGCCCTTTGTGAATTTTTTTGTATTTATTTTTTTGTTGTAGTTGGACACAATATCTTTATTTTATTTAATTTTGTGAGGTGCTGAGGATCAAACCCAGGGCCTTATATATGCTAGATGAGTGTTCTACCGCTGAGCCACAACCTCAGGCCCTTTTGTCAACTTTTAAATAGCTTATTTGGTGTTTTGCTATTGATTTATATTTGTTCTTCAATTTTTTTGAAAATTAATTCTCTACCAAATACATGACAGGGAAATTTTTTTCCTGTCCTATTTTGTGAACTACCTTTTCTCTCTATGGATTATTTAATTTTCTATGTAAAATATTCTAGTACTTCTGTAATTTCCATACACACACTTTAGCTCTTTATCCTTTGTAAGTAGGATTTTGTGTATAGTGTAAGTGTCAAGTTTCACTCCTATGCATTTGGATTTGCAATTTTCCTGATGATGTCACTGAAGAGGTGATCCATCCCCACAGTGTGCTCTTTGTACACTTATGGAGGATCAGGTGACTGCAGATGCACAGATTCATTTCTGGTTTCTCTGTTCTGTTCATCTATTTTATTGCCTTTACAGCAAAACAGTCAACACCACAGCAGATACTACAAACAATATCTGTCATAAAATCAGGAAGTATGATGCCTCCAGTTTTGTTCTTCCTACTTAAGATTGCTTTGGTTACTCAGGATATTTTGTGGTTTCATATGAATTTTAAGATGACAAAGAATGTCATTGGATTTTCATGGTGATTGTTTTGAATCTCCAATCACTTTGGAAGTATAGACATTGATTTTTACAATCAATAAACGTGGAATGTCTTTCCATTTTTTTGTGTGCCTGCATTAATTTTCCTTTATCTGTATTTCATAATTCTCAGTATACAGGTTTTAATATTTTTGGTTAAATATATCTCTAAGAATTTGAATATTCTTTGGCTATTATTAACATATTTTCTTAATTTCTTATTGAGCAAAAAAAGGGTAAAAATGACAAATAGGATTTATCTAATCTTGAGCAATTAAGAAAGCAATCTGCTTTTAGCCCCTTTTTCAAATATAAGATAGTTGTAGTTTTGTGGATTGGTTTCTGTGTCCTCTATTCTGTACCATTGGTCCACCCGCCTGTTTTGGTACCAGTACCATGCTGTTTTTGTCACTATTGCTCTGTAGTATAGTTTGAAGTCTGGTATCGCTATACCGCCTGATTCACACTTCCTGCTTAGCATTGTTTTTGCTATTCTGGGTCTTTTATTTTTCCACATGAATTTCATGATTGCTTTCTCTATTTCTATAAGAAATGCCATTGGGATTTTGATTGGCATTGCATTAAACCTACAGAGAACTTTTGGTAATATCACCATTTTGATGATGTTACTCTGCCTATCCATGAACAGGGTATATTTTTCCATCTTCTAAGATCTTCTTCTATTTCTCTCTTTAGGGTTCTGTAGTTTTCATTGTATAATTCTTTCACCTCTTTTGTTAGGTTGATTCCCAAGTATTTTATTTTTTTTTTTTTGAGGATATTGTGAATGGAGTGGTTGTCCTCATTTCCATTTCAGAGGATTTGTCACTGGTGTACAGGAATGCCTTTGATTTATGCGTGTTGATTTTATATCCTGCCACTTTGCTGAATTCATTTATTAGCTCTAATAGTTTCTTTGTAGACCCTTTTGGGTCTGCTAGGTATAGAATAATGTCATCTGCAAATAGTGATAATTTAAGTTATTCTTTTCCTATTTTTATGCCTTTAATTTCTTTCATCTGTCTAATTTCTCTGGCCAGTGTTTCGAGAACTATGTTGAACAGAAGTGGTGAGAGAGGGCATCCCTGTCTTGTTCCAGATTTTAGAGGGAATGCCTTCAATTTTTCTCCATTCAGAATGATGCTAGCCTGAGGCTTAGCATAGATTGCTTTTACAATGTTGAGGTAAGTTCCTGTTATCCATAGTTTTTCTAGCGTTTTGAACATAAAGGGATGCTGTACTTTGTCAAATGCTTTTTCTGCATCTATCGAGATGATCATATTGTTCTTATTTTTAAGTCTATTGATGTGGTGAATAACATTTATTGATTTCCGTATATTGAACCAGCCTTGCATCCCAGGGATGAATCCTACTTGATCATGGTGCACAATTTTTTTGATATGTTTTTGAATCCGATTTGCCAGAATTTTATTGAGGATTTTTGCATCTAGGTTTATTAGAGATATTGGTCTGTAGTTTTCTTTCTTTGAAGTGTCTTTGTCTGGTTTAGGAATCAGGGTGATGTTGGCCTCGTAGAATGAATTTGGAAGTTCTCACTCTTTTTCTATTTCCTGAAATAGCTTGAAAAGTATTGGTATTAGTTCCTCTTTAAAGGTTTTGTAAAACTCTGCTGTATACCCATCCGGTCCTGGGCTTTTCTTAGTTGGTAGTCTTTTGATGGTTTCTCCTATTTCCTCAATTGATATTGGTCTGTTTAGGTTGTCTATATCCTCCTGACTCAATCTGGGCAGGTCATATGACTTAAGAAATTTATCGATGCCTTCACTATCTTCTATTTTATTGGAGTATAAGGATTCAAAATAGTTTTTGATTATCTTCTGTATTTCTGAAGTGTCTGTTGTGATATTGCCTTTTTCATCCCATATGCTAGTAATTTGATTCTCTCTCTTCTTCTCATCGTTAGCATGGCTAAGGGTCTGTCGATTTTTTTAATTTTTTCAAAGAACCAACTTTTAGTTTTGTCAATCTTTTCAATTGTTCCTTTTGTTTCAATTTCATTAATTTCAGCTCTGATTTTAATTATTTCTTGCCTTCTACTTCTTTTGCTGTTGTTTTGCTCTTCTTTTTCTAGGATTTTGAGATGAAGTATGAGATCATTTATTTGTTGGTTTTTTCTTTTTTTAAGGAATGAACTCCAAGCAATGAATTTTCCTCTTAGAACTGCTTTCAATGTGTCCCATAGATTCTGATATGTTATGTCTGTGTTTTCATTTATCTCTAAGAATTTTTCAATTTCCTCTTTGATGTCTTTTATAACCCATTGATCATTCAGTAACCTATTGTTCATTCTCCAAGTGATGCATGATTTTTCCTTCCTTCTTTTATTGTTGATTTTCAGTTTCATTCCATTATGATCAGATAAGATGCATGGTATTATCTCTACTCCTTTATATTGTCTAAGAGTTGCCCTGTGACATAATATATGATCTATTTTTGAGAAGGATCCATGTGCTGCTGAGAAAAAAGTGTAACTGCTTGATGTTGGGTGGTATATTCTATATATACCAATTAAGTCTAGGTTATTAATTATATTATTGAGTTCTATAGTTTCCTTATTCAACTTTTGTTTGGAAGACCTGTCCAGTGGTGAGAGAGGTGTATTGAAGCATGCAAGGGAGGAAGGATAGCATCTTCAACAAATGGTGCTGGGAAAACTGAAAATCCATATGCAACAAAATGAAACTGAATCCCTTTCTCTCGCCATGCACAAAAGATAACTCAAAATGGATCAAGGAGCTTGATATCAAATCAGAGACACGGCGTCTGATAGAAGAAAAAGTTGGCTATGATCTACATACTGTGGGGTCGGGCTCCAAATTCCTCAATAGGACACCCACAGCACAAGAGTTAGTAACTAGAATCAACAAATGGGACTTACTCAAACTAAAAAGTTTTTTCTCAGGAAAAGAAACAATAAGAGAGGTAAATAGAGAGCCTTCATCCTGGGAACAAATCTTTACTCCTCATACTTCAGATAGAGCCCTAATATCCAGAGTGTACAAAGAACTCAAAAAATTAGAAAACAAGATAACAAATAACCCAATCAACAAATGGGCCAAGGACCTGAACACACACTTCTCAGAGGAGGACATACAATCAATCAACAAATACATGAAAAAATGCTCACCATCTCTAGCAGTCAGAGAAATGCAAATAAAAACCACCCTAAGATACCATCTCACTCCAGTAAGATTGGCAGCCATAAGGAAGTCAAACAACAACAAGTGCTGGCGAGGATGTGGGGAAAAGGGTACACTTGTTCATTGTTGGTGGGACTGCAAATTGGTGCAGCCAATCTGGAAAGCAGTATGGAGATTTCTTGGAAAGCTGGGAATGGAGCCACCATTTGACCCAGCTATTCCCCTTCTCGGTCTATTCCCTAAAGACCTTAAAAAAGCATGCTACAGGGACACTGCTACATCGATGTTCTTAGCAGCACAATTCACAATAGCAAGACTGTGGAACCAACCTAGATTCCCTTCAATAGATGAATGGATAAAAAAATGTGGGATTTATACACAATGGAGTATTACTCTGCATTAAAAAATGACAAAATCATAGAATTTGGAGGGAAATGGATGGCATTAGAGCAGATTATGCTACATGAAGCCAGCCAATCCCTAAAAAACAAATGCCAAATGTCTTCTTTGATATAAGGAGAGTAACTAAGAACAGAGTAGGGACGAAGAGCATGAGAAGAAGATTAACATTAAACAGGGATGAGAGGTGGGAGGGAAAGGGAGGGAGAAGGGAAATTGCATGGAAATGGAAGGAGACCCTCAGGGTTATACAAAATTACATACAAGAGGAAGCGAGGGGAAAGGGAAAAATAATACAAGGGGGAGATATGAACTGCAGTAGAGGGGGTAGAGAGAGTAGAGGGGAGGGGAGGGGAGGGGAGGAGGTATAGTAAAGGATAGGAAAGGCAGCAGAATACAACAGACACTAGTATGGCAATATATAAATCAATGGAAGTGTAACTGATGTGATTGTGCAATCTGTATACGGGGTAAAAATGGGAGTTCATAACCCACTTGAATCAAAATGTGAAATATGATATATCAAGAACTATGTAATGTTTTGAACAACCAACATTAAAGAAAAAAGAAAAAAAAGAAAAAGCTAAAAAAAAATAAAGCAATCTGAATACTATAGGGACAATACGGTTGCTACATTCAAGCTCAGTGGGAAGAAAAGTTAGGAGGGAAAGCGAAAGCATCCTTTAGAGCAGGAGTAGTTAATGATAGCATTTGTATATGTGATCACTCACATCATTTTTGTTTGCTTTCATTTTTCTCTCTCTCTCTCTCTCTCTTTAATCTTTTTCCTTCATTATTTTTATCCTTATTTTTTTGCCCTTTTTACTTTTTATGGGTATGTTCCAGCATTTTCTATATAGATTGGCTCTTCTCTCTCCTGAAGCTTTCATAAAACCACAGCACTAATGAAGATTTTTCATTGGTTTAATTACAAACTAGAAAGTGGAATGCACCAGAAGAAAATCAAAGACATTATCATGAATATGAATTTGTTATTTCTAAAGTATGCCAGACTGTGGTATTGTTCCAGTGTGCTTATAAAGCTGTTTACTTACCCTACTGTGACAACTCTGAAGTTTTTCTTATTTATCTATGATTTGAATTTAAAACCTAGATATAGATTTTTAGAAATAGCCAAAAGAGTTTCCTTTGTCCAAAAATTCCTCAGAAAGTTTTAGATCTTTGATCTATTCAACATAGTTGATGTGATGTACATATTCAGAAGGCCAAGTATCAATTATATTTCTTTTTGACTGCTTACTGTTTTAAATAAAATTTATTATATTTTTTTCTGTAAACTGGATATATTAAAAAATTTTATATGATTTTAATCATGTAATCAAAATTAGTTTTCCCTTCATTTTAGTCTCAACATACTAAAAAAATACACTTAATAAAAAATAGTTAGAGTTAAAGGAAACTACATTTCTTCTAGATATAAAATATATAATACCAATATAATGTAGGTTTATATAATACTGATGCAAAATGAGCTATCAGAATTTTATTTCTCAATAAATGGTTGCATGCTTCTTTACTACCCCGGTTTATATCAGAAAACATTACAAAGAGGATTAAGTATTGTCATCAGTAAGATACTATAAATGGAATTAGCATACCCTAAAGAGAGATCCCTGCTATTGGAGCCAAATTAACCAAGCTTAACATAGGAACAAGTGCTTACATCCTCTTAGTTAATGCTTAATTTGTAACTATTTTTCAGTAAATTAGTTATCGTCAAATCTATGTTACTCTTTTCTTTGTAAATTGATATGTAAATACATAGTTTTTACTGCAAGAGCATAATTCAAAATTGTGGCTACTGTATTAATATTTTTATTACTATCTCTTTGTTATATTGAGATTTTTATAGAGCAGACATGAAAAATTGTTGGTGTGTAATAACCTATCACCTGAATATGAATAAAATATAAATTAGAAAGAAAATGTCATACAATGAAATCAAGAAATATAATTTTAAGCAAATTAACATTTTTCCTAATATTTGGCTTATATTAAAACTTAAATACAGTGGGTAACTTTTCTCTTAGGCAAATTATGTCATAATACATAAGGGCACAGAATAAAACAGATACTAAAAATATTGATAGACAATGTGTTACCTTAGTGCTGAGGAGAAAGTAAACTCTGAACTTCTATAATTTTAGTCTTGAAGAGAAAGTTAACATTGAGATTTCAAATATTAATGCATTAGAATCACAAAGAAAATTTACAAAAATATTATCTTCGCAAAAGTTATATTGTAATTTAAGATATAACCTAGTATAACAGATATGAATGAAGAAAGATAGGGCAGAAACACACAATAGCATATATAACCATGGTAAAGTAAAGCAATGTTTAACTGGGTTTCAGCTTCTTCATAGTGAAAATAATTGTAGTCCTTTTAAAAAAGAGGACAAAAATGTATATTGTCATCTTTCTCTTACAGTAGAAACCCAACATGAGTGCAATCTTCAGCTTCTACATTTAGTTCCTATGTTTGATAAGTAACATACTCATTAAGAAAGTTCTATTGTTACAAAGGAGTTGACAACAAACATAACCTTCTGTCAACTTAAGCATAATGAAATTTAGTTTGCTCTCTGGAAATAGAAATAGGAACTTCTAAATGTAACAGATGTTCTTAGCCATCTGCATGGTTATACCAAGCAATTATTTATAAATATATTAATGAGAATAGTCTCTCCTGCCATAATTCCATACTCATAAAAGAATATTTGTAACTTAAATATGGCTTCCACTAGAGCCTAACTACAGGAAGAAAATGCACTCAGTAATCAGTGGAAAGAAAGATGATCTGTCTAGAAGTAATATTTTAATGTTAATAAATAAGCCTATTGATTCTAATATCACTTATTTGTGTGCTTTGGTCTCTCTCTGTATCCAGTATCAATTCCTTCATCATCAATTCCTCTTTTATAATATATCTTTTTCCAAACACACACCTTTACTTTCACCCATTCTTTCCTCCATTTATTTTTATGCTCACCTATGACTTTGACCAATGTGAGATTGGGTACCAAAGTTGGAAACATTCATTTTCTGTACAAGTAATGTCAAGGATCAATGACTATGCAACAGTTAACCTACTAATTTCAGTAATGTTTTGAACACTTTCTTGATCACCAATGGAATGGTGGTGTATTCACAGCTAAATTTCATTGAATCAATATTAACAATAGCAGTGGCAAGTTCCTCATTTGATATTTATAAACCTTAATTGATTTGAGAATGGTAGAACACCAGAAAGATTTTGGATGATTCCACTTGTTTAAACTCCCTTAGACAAAAGGCTTAATCAAAGATCTCATTAGAATAGGAAAATATTTATTTATGCCAGGATTATAATTTCAAGCCCACCTTTAAGATCTATAAGCATCATTCAGTGCCCTTACTTCATTCTGATTTTATTTCTTAATCTAATAGTGGCTAGGGTAAATGTAAATATGTTGTATTATTTTAATTAATTGAAAAGAAGCTGACTGCTCTTCAATTGAATAATCTAGAGTTGTTGTTGTTGTTCTTGTTGTTTTTATTGGTGCTGGGGATTGGACCCAGGGCCTTATACATGTGAGGCAAGCATTTTACCAACTGAGCTATATCCCTAACCCTTAACCTAGAGTTTTGTTTGTGTAATTCTGTTGCAGATCAATGTCTATATGATCTAGCTTATACCTACTAGAAATGGAGTGTAACTTATTAATTGTTTGGAGTCAGTTATACTGAGTGAATTTCAATCAAATTGTTGCACTTACATTGGCAACAAAAATCAAAAATTTTTATTCAGTAATGTTGATTGTTTCCAATTGTTGATAAATATTTAATGTGAGAATATGAAAACCAAATCAACTAATTTGGTCCTTATATTTTAAAGTGTATGATTTACAATAATGATACAAACAAATCCTGACTATATTTTGGTATTTTGTGCTGCTCTTATATTCAGGTACATAGAGCTTTTGTTTAATCATACATTTCATTCTGTGCTGTAATGGTAGAAACCTGACCTGAAGTCCTCACTAAATTGTATTGATATGGGTCTCAGGAGGCCTTGATCTTTTTCACAGGATGTGCAGAAGCTTCTACCTTCCTGGTATATACCTTTGATCATTCTGAAATACTCTTTTATGTTTCTTATAATATTTATAATATTTTTCCAACATTCATAATCTAATGTTAACACCTTAATATTTGCATTTACATGGCATATCTTTTATCACTGTGTTATTTTCAGTATCTCTATGTCTTTGTGTAAGTATTTCACTGGTGATTATATATGAATGGGTTGCTATTCTTTTAATACATTCTTACATATTTTCAATTTGAGTATTTAGTCAATTTGTAGTTAGGACTTAGTCAACTTGGTCAGTTTGAGGCCATTGTCTTTGGACTGCTTTAATTTTGACTATGGGTTCACTTATTCTAATTATATACATGTAAAATATTCATTAAAGTCATTGTTTCATTCTATTGGAAATTGCATATAATACTCAGTAGATTCCTAATTTTGCTTTTTTAAAAGAGGATTTAAAACTTTTCTCCTGGGACACAGTAAAATAATCTGATCACTTTCAAATTGTGAAGTCATGATTTGACGCTTTATGAGAACTGACCTGCTTTAATTTTGCTTACAGACATAGAATGATTTCTCAATCCTAGAACAGATTCTCAATCCAAATGTCTAGACCTTCTGGAAAGTCTATGGGATACAGAAGTGTTTGCACATCCCTCTGTCTCAGAGACCTGCAATCCTCAGAGCAATAACTGAAATGCATACTGAGTATTTCTAGGCTTCTATCTACTTCTTTCCTTTTTTTTCCCTCTGGGCTCATTGACACTTTTTTCTACATATGTCCAGATCAGAAGTTGAAGTAGTATCTGAAAATATGATAAGGAAAGATTTGACTAAAATGGAAGACTAGAGAGGTGAAAGCATAAATATTGGAACCAAGTAAGGAATTAATTTTAGGTAAATGTAAATGCAAATTTGAACTATAGCAATGTCCTCTGGAAAAAATAACCAAAATCCAGCTCATAAACAAAGAATATAAGTGAAATTACTCATGAATGGCATACAGTGCAATATGAAAGAACAGAACTAATGGTCATTACTGTTTAAAGACAAGGAATTTTATTGTCTAATTTTCCTTGTGAACATTTTTTTAGTAATCTGTTAAGAAAATAATTATTTAATTCTAACTTTCCTAATTTAAGCAACTACTTCTAGGAAGAACTATACTAACATAACTTCCTATGTACTTAGGAAATTCATAAATGTAAATATGAAAAGCCTGTAATTTTCTTTCTTCAATTTTTCATTAACAATGGTAGACGTTAAATATTAATAATGATATTGGATACAAATTATGTCATAAACTCAGTTGTACGTATTTACTATAATAATTCTCATCTTGGACTGCTTGACTTTGTAATCAAGGTAAAAGAATAAGCAAGATCAACTTGTTTCATTAAATACCTGAAAATTTAAAAATAAAAGACTCTTTACAGTATTATCAATACATTTATCACTGTCTCATTCTTATTAAAATAGTTTAAAATAACTTTTTAATTTTAATTTAGCACTTTTTTCTTTAAAGTAATAAAATAGACAATAAAGCAAGCAAAAGCGCACTCACTATTCACATCAATTTGTAAAGATATATGAATTCAGGACAAAGGGAGGAAACATATTATAAGCTATTGAATGGCTAATTGAATACATGAATAAAATACTTCAGAAATCTAAGATGATTGTCAAAATTTTAGAAGTAAATTGTTAAACATGTACTCAAACTTCACATTTCTTCATGCTAGTCCACACACACAAAGACATTTACACATGAGTCTACTCATTGTCAAAGGTGTTATCAAGTTCAATTTTAGAGAATTTTACAGGAAGTACTTCTGAATGAACTATTTAGAAAACATCATGAAAACAGATGATAGTTTAGCTCTAATAACCTTATTTCATAACGTAAAGAAAATTAATAACTTTGAGCTGTTTTTTTCATTATTCATTAAAATAGACTAGCATGACATTGGCAAAATATTATATAAGTATATTAATTGATAGTCATTGCTTGTATTTTTTAGTTCAGTAACAAATGAAAATTTCCAGAATTACCAAACATAGGGAGTTAGTCGTTAAGCTATGTTAAATATTTGTAATTGAATATTAGAAAGGCATAATAAATGATGAAAAGTTATGTATGGAGTGCTTTATAATGTTTTCTAGTGCATATTGTTAAATGAAAAGACTCCTAAATGTAAAGGAGTTTGTAGGGTGTGATTTGTGTGTGTGTGTGTAAAAAAGGTGGAAATAAATAAATATGTGTGCACACATGTGTGTAACTGCACATAGTTTCTCAAACATGCAAAGAGTAGCATCTGGAAATCAATAAAACAGATTTACTATGTGTATATAGGAGAGTAGAGTGGAATAAATGGAAAATAGCATTTTCCTGAGTATTGCTTTTTAAAAGACTTTTTATCTTTAAGAAATATTTTGCTGTTCTACTGTCATAAAATGAACCAACATAGATGAAGACCTAACAAAATCTTAATGCAAACAGAAACAAATCAACCTAATTTCAGTTTAAATGAAGTACATAGTCATACTGGAAGACAGAATAATTTCAGTTACTTTTGACATAGTGCTTTATATACATTCAATCTAAAGAAAAACAAAAATAAAATTTGTTTGTTTTTGGTAGGGTTATTTGTTGTAGTGGTACAGGTATGGAAATTCTGAAATGATTACTGACTTTATGCATATCATGGGAATGAAGAAATGAATAAATATACTGGTTTGGGGGCATCAAAATTTTCCCTATGGAAAAAGGAGATACAAATACAGAATGAGAAAAGTCAGCAGAGGCAAGCATCAACCTACGCGAGCTGTGTCTGATGAAAACACTGTAAACACTGATAATCCAGCAGCAATAAGCATACCTAGTGCATATATCATTACTTCTAAATATCGTTCCCTAGATAAATGGTATTTTGCCAGTGGTGGTTGAGGTATGAATATTGCATGATGAGACTGAGGTATCTTTTTATGAAAAATGAGATTTTAAAACATAATGACAGCAAGAAAAATGTGATAGAAGCCAGTTTTAAGAAATATTTTTTTTACCAACAAACACTGATGTCACAAAGAATATAGGTAGATTTAAATAGTAAATAATTGAATAATATAAAATCTATAAGTCCAAATCAATGATACATGGATAGATAGATAAAGAAATAAGTAGGATCTCCTTTTCATGATAAAATTCTAATACATAGGAAAGAAATGATGAAATAAGAGGAGACCCTGGAAAACAAATTGCTATTTTACCATTAGTAATCAATATCATCTAAAATGAAGGTTTAATAATCAAATGACATTGAAATCAATAGACAAAAATATTAAAAAGGTCAGATTTCACAAATTAAAAATAATTTTGGCAAAAATAATTGGTGATTGAAAAATCTAGAGAAAATTTCTTTTAATATTCACCAAGAGAGCCTTAACACTATCCTCAGTTTGACTGAGCTTTAGACCAGTTACTCTCTAAGCCCTGACTTCCCTTTCCTTAAGGGAAATCCATGGGTAAATCTTAGCAGACTTCTGGCAGTTTTACAGCTCTGTTCCTTTTTTTGTGAAACATGGAAACCATCCCTGTGAAATGTATAAAGAATGATAAGGCCCCTGTCTCCCAATATCTGTGGAGTTGAAAAAAAAAATCAACTTCTAAAAGCAGTTTAAATTGTCTAACTACCTTCTTTCATGAAGGTATGAGAATGATTTTTCTTTCCCTTTGGGTAAAGTCAATTAGAAAATGAAGATGGCATTGTTGAACCTTGAGTATTTTTTTCTGATTCTCCATTGTTAACCAGAGGCTATTTCCAATAAATTGAGAAATAGATAAAAATATGTTTCATCTTTGATACTATTAAAAATAATACTAGAATATGCATTTTTTGTCATTTGTCAAAACAAATTTTTGAATAGGTTTGGTTTAAGTATTGAGATTATGGACACCAGAACTATCACTTTTCTCTTGTAGGGGTCCGAATTCTATCACAATAGGGCAAAAATTTGCAAAGCCAGTTCCCATGATCAATCTCTATTCCTTTGGATATTCCTAGGGCTGCTTGGCAATAGTAGATATTTTGATACCAGAAACCTCGGAGCAGTACATTAATTCATTCCCAGGTCACTTTGTATGCAAGGTCGAAATTAATTTCCCATTCTATCCTCCATCCTAAATTATGCTTGGCTTTGTTGTTGAATAAATTCATTGTAAGTTTAGAAATAAGATGAAATGGCAGAGTCTAAGATAATTTTTATCCCATTATTAAATTCTCATGGGGAAGTACACACCAGATTCATGTCATTACTATAACAAAATATTTGAGACAGTTAACTAATAAAAGAGAAGTTTTGTTTACCTAACAATTTTGAGGTTCAATTACAAATCAGTTGGCCCCTTTGGTTTGGCCTCAGATATAGATAGCAGTGATAATGGCTGGACCACTCATCAGAGTGAGTGTTTACATCATGAGAGAGAAAGCAGAAAGAGATCAAGAGGCGAAGATTCCATAATCTCCCTTGAGGGCATATCAACAATTGACTTAAGGACATCCCACAGGCACAAAGTCTTAAAGGTCCACAGTACCTACCATTACTCTCACCCTAGAAGTAAAGTTTAAAAAATAAATATTTGGTTAGACTTAAAAAATGAAGCCAGTGTTCCACCAAATTTCAAAACCATTTCTCCCAACTTTTTACCTGCTCAGTATTGGCTGAAGGGGGCTTATGCCCAGAGGGCATTGGCCTTCCCTGAGCAGTTGCCATCTGCATAGCCTAGGTTGGGATAGACAGAGTTTGTTCAGGGCATAAGAAATTTCATTCATTAAGCTTGAATTTTCTTATTTGACTCACATTTTATAAGAGTAAAAATTAGTTAATAGTAAATGCAGAATCATCATAACACTGTACTGGGTAGGAACAGCATTTAGAATACTCCAGTTTCCAACATCTGGTGCAGAGAGTCTAAAGGACACCATGTTCTTAAAGCCTAGTATTTGATGTTGCCTAGAAATGAAAGTGATTTAGTGGCATATAAAGGATCAAAATATATAGGCATATATAGGATCAAAATGGGGGAAATAGTCTTGGTTTTAGACTTGTCAGGAGACCCTGAATGAGTAGCAGTTATTCAGAGTTCACAATCTGTAAACTGACACCTCCTTGAGTTTGCACAGGGGAGATCTCTCAGAAGGATGCTAATATTGGCATTTTTCATTTAGTCTTTCTGAGGACAAATCTACCTATGCTGACTGTCTTCTCTTTAAATATGTCATTTGAGAAACAATTTTGACATCCTTATTAAACAATAAAGATTTTTTTTTCTTATATGATATATCCTAAACCTATATTTGCCTTTGGTTTCTGGCACTCCAGCAAGGAATTGGGTGTAAACTTTATCTACTTATGTGATTTTGAAATACTTTAATGTGTAGACATGTTTAGTCTTATGCTAAATGAGGGTTGTTTTCAGACTCTTTGCTAATATTCACTGGACCCAAAATAAGCCCATATGTTATTTACTCCCCAAAAAGAAGAACCAGGAAGTATTCTGTGCAAGCTTGAAAGTGGATATGGAACCACTTGGACAGAAAATGCATAGCTCAAGAAAGGTCAAATTGTATGACCAGGAATGATGGCTCAAGCCTGTAAACCCAGTGATTCAGGAAGTTGAGACAGAGGCAACTTAGCAAGACCCTGCCTCAGAGTTAAATATAATAATAAGAAGGAAAAGACTGGGGATGGAGCACAGTGGCAAAACACCCATGATTTACATCCCTATGACTAGGAAAAAAAATGATCAAATTTTGGATTATAGTAAAATACATTATCTGGGTCTAAAAGTCCAACTGATTAAATTCACTACTATGTCATGAATTGTACCTGAGGTCTCTAGTTTCTAAGAATGCCTTTTCCTTTGTTAAATCAATGAGGAGCCAAGATGTGATCATTCTGTAATATCTATATAATGCATGTACTAAGAAATTTAAAGGAAGATGCTATGATTAGATTTGAGGTGTCCTCCAAAAGCTCATGTATGATGCAGTACAAGAAGGTTTAGAAGTGAATTTATTGAGTTATGAGAGCCTTAACCCAATCAGTGAATGAGTCCCATAATAAATATTAAGTGAGTGGTAATTGAAGGTGGGTAGTGTACAGCTAGAGGAGGTGGGACACTGGGCACATACCTTTAGATTTTAGATTTTGCCATGGTGAGGAACTCTCTATTTCTGCTTCCTGATCATCTTGCTGTCAGCCACTTTCCTCTGTTACAATCTTCTACCCTTCTTTGCTCAGCTTCCCCTAGAACCATAAGGAATGGAGCCAGCAATCTATGGACTGAGACCACTGAACCATGAGCCTCCAACTAAACTTTCCTTCTCCAAAATTTTTCTTGTCAGGTCTTTTGGTCATGGTGGCAAAAAAGCTGATTGAAACAGAAGAAAGATTACTCTACCTTGCAAGACATTTTTTACAATAATTTCCCATGATCTCAGTTTCTATCCTGTACAATGGTCTTTTAAACAACTGTCTGCCAGTATAATCCACTGCCCTCATTCGTGAGTTAAGGTTTATGGCTAGTTTTACAAGTTTAACCTGCAGTGTGTTACATCTTAAATCTCCAATAGAGTAGTTAAGTGCCCCATAGTCCCATGTGACTGTTTAGTGTTTGCTTGTTGGGGTTGAGCAGGGAAGTATCTGCTGAGGTATCTTACTTGACCCCTTTACCATTTACTTCACAGAGGGTCATATGGCAACAGCATTACCTGAGGCTTTAACCTGAACTCTTTGGTTTTTGCACTAGGACCCACATAAAGATCCCTGCTTTCCATGAATTCAGTTATTTTCCAGTGTAGATGTAGCAAAAGCTATCAGAAACTGATAAGGTCCATATCATATTTGATTTAAGGCTTATAGCTATTCACCCAGACAGAAGCAGTAAATGAGACACATAACTCCTTAATAATATACTCAAATCCAGGATATAAACCACACAAAAACTCAATCATTCCATTCATATTTTCTTGCACCCATTTTTATTTTCTCATCTATTTCCTGAGACACACAGGTCAATCTACCACCCAACCTTAGGTGTTTGAAAAGATAAATAAATACCATAATATTTTTCCCATACAAGTGACCATCCAATTGAGATGGACAACTAATTAAAACTTGTAGAAACAAAAAGTCACCTTTCTTAGCATGGAGAATGTGGACTTATCTGCCTAAGAACGAACTTCATACTGTTGGCTTAAGGATTAGATTAGTGTTTATTTTTTTAGTGATCAGCAAACTTTTAAGGGATTGAGAAATAGCAAGTTACTAGGCTGCACATGCCCAATTTCTCCTTCCAAAGTCATCATTCAGACAGTTTGCCCTCTAGCCTCCAACCTCCATCCGAAGGGAAGAGTAAGTAAGAGAGAAACAGAAATGTTTTATTAATAAAGGTCTTTCCATACTACAGTGGCCTTAATACATCAGAACTTGGATGCAAATGTTACTCCCTCAACAGATATTACGAGATGTAACATTTCCCATAAAATGAAGAAAGACAAAAGGAAGATGACTATTATGCTGAAAGTTTGGGGGCCGGAAGTGAGGAGAACATCTGTCATTAAACAACATTGTATAAACTTCCAACTTTCTGTGACTTTCTACTTCTATTTCCCTGTATTTCAATTTGAAAGAATGTATTAATTGATACAATTAATCTAATGAACATGCCATTGACCTTGTACATTATAGAGATTCCTGCTAATAAGACTTCTCACCATAAAATATTGTAAATAAATTCTTATTTGATTTCCTGTTTGTCTGGATTTCTCTCTCATGAGCCTATTAGTCAGTTGTAAGATTTCTTAACAACAGAATTTCATTATTTATTTTGGAAACTTTTGACATGCATGAGTAATTTAATTTTGCAATTAAATTTTATATCCAACTAATGCTCTTTGTCTAGCTTTATCTTAATTATTTAATATAATAAATGTCACACATTAGCCTATCTAACCAAGTACTTTCTAACTACTACAAAATGCACATTTTATTTGGAACATTTTGTCTTTTTAGAGGTCAACTTTAAAAAGAGGGTGAAATGGGAATACTTCTTATATCCTTTTATTAAACTCACTGGCTCACTTATTCACACATAAATGAATTCTAAGTTTAATACTGAGTTGTAAAGCAACATACTATTTTTATTTTATTTTCCCTAATACTGCTATAGCAGTAAGAATTCCAGTGAGTTAAGTCTAATCTAAGGTCTCACAATAAATATGGGGAAATTGCTTAATTTCCCTGAGCTCCATTATATCCCAACTGTAATGATTTTTCTGCCCATTCCAATTCCAGTCCCATATGGGCATATTGTTAATAGGCACAAGGTTTCAGTGGTAAAGCACTGGATCTCTTTTGAGAGACATTCTCTCAGGGCAAATTCAGTAATACTTGTGATTCTCAGTTTCATTATTTTGAAATAATATTGTCAATAATGACATCTGTTTCAGAGAATCAGAGGGAGGATGAAATAAAATCAGATTACACAAAGTCCTTTTGTACCTACAGAATATTATCTATTGCTAAGTAATTACACTTATTTTGCGAAATAATTTCTGTCTTCAAAGATAGTGCTCAATGTATGCTATTGTATGGTTTGGTAATAGACATTGTATTTATTTTAGTGATAGTTTCTATTTTATCAAAGCAGAAGCACTTGCAATACCTCTTATGTGCCTCATATTAATGCTACTATTTACAAGGCATTATGTTTTCACTTTTGTTTCTGAGATCACAGTCTTTGTCCTTTTTAGGCTGTTCTTCTGTGTGCTTGATCATCTTTTAGTCATATGCTTGGAACTTATTAAAGAGCACCATGCTTTGCTTTGTGTAAATAAGTAGAATGATAGGTCAAGTAAAGGTATTATGGCTTTGAATTAGAACTAAATACTTTTTCTTTTGTTTCTAATGTTTGTAATGGTGGAATATTTAATCTTGACAAATTATAGCCCTCATACCCTTAATGAAAAGCAGGCCAGCCATCATTTAGAGTAGATATAATAATGACAGGGGCAGCAGTCTGTGTACTACTAGCCTTTTTCCAATTAAAAGTTAAAAGAAAAAAAGGTGGATTGTCATAGTGCATGCCTGTGATCCCAGCTATTCAGGAGGCTGTGGCAAGAGGATTGTCAAGTTTGAGGTCAGCCTGAGCAAAGTAGTGAGGTATTGTCATAAAATAAAAAAATGGGGGGTGGGAGGAGGAGGAGGAGGAGGAGGAGAGAGAGAGAGAGAGAGAGAGAGAGAGAGAGAGAGAGAGAGAGACAGAGAGAAGGACTGAGGACTTGAGTCTTTGGTGGAGTGCTTGCCTAGCATATGCAATGTCCAGGGGTTCCATCCCCAGCACTGCAAAAACAAACAAAAAGAAGTTTAAAAAAAGTGTGTGGCTTACTGGCATTTTATTCTATGTGTGAATTGTGCATAGGATTCAGGATCAAGTTTTTCTAAATAATTACCAAAATTTAGTGGCAGGAGGAGAGGCAGAGTGTCACTTTGAGTAGTTGATCATACTTCAAATTTGATTCCTTGGTATCTATATTCTCAGACAGCAAATTATTCTCTATTTTCTTGAGTCTGGTGTCTAAGAAAAGCAAACTCTTTTACCAGAAATAATCCTCAAAGATTAATCTGACTGTCTTTATTCAGTGTAAACTTTTAACTGTATTGAATGCTATCTGTAGAATTTCTCAGTTTTCTGTTCTTGACATGATTTTGTTACATTCTCTGCTCTGCACTTCTGGAATTAAGCTTTAGTTTTGTTTTGTTATTAATATGGAACACAATCTCTCCAGTTCACAATTAAACTTTGTGTAAAATTATAATTTTTTGATATGTGCCTGTTTTATTTTCAATTGAGTTCTTAATTATCCAGAATTCTCATACCAGTGTTTTTAGTTTGAGATATAAAGTATTTCGTGTATAATCAATCCTTCTCTCTTATAAATAACTAATTGTTTTTAAAAATCTGTTCTATGCAATGATCAAATTAAGGGGACATTAATATAAAACCAAAAAGCTATGGTCGACTGCTTGAATTAAAAATTTTCTGAAGCCATATTAACTGTTGGAATGAAAAACTGTTAAGTTTCCAAGAAAGTAATATCACAGTGTTATGGTTTGGATCTGAGGTGTTCCCCAAAAGTTCATGTGTGAGACCATGCAAGAATGTTCATAGGTGAGATGACTGGATTATGAGATTTGTAAACTAATTGGTGGGTTGATCCATTGAATGGATTAACTGGGTGGTAACTTTAGGCAAGTAGGGTGTGCCTAGAGGAATGAGGTCACTTAGGGTATTACTTTGGGGCATATATTTTTTCCAAGGTGAGTGGAGATCTTCTGCTTCCTGTCTTCTTAAACTGGGTATCCTTCCTCCACTACACTCTTCTGCCATAATGTTTTGCCTCATCTTGTATGCAAAGCAATGGAGTCAATTAACCATGAACTGAAGGTCTGAAACCTTGAGCCAAAATAAATTTCCCTGTTCTAAATTGTTTTCACATGATACTTTGTGGTATTTTGATTACACAAAGGCAAAGGTGACTAATATACAGAGTAAAATATGTGTACCCTTTTGCAAATTCACAAAAACGCATCATCCCATGTCCCCCACAAATACATCTCAACCATTCACTTCAGTATATCAAACCATGCTTTGTGTGAAGTAGAAGTTATACCAATGAGGATTCTCTTTTCATCCATTCATATAATTAAAATTATTATCTTCTGAGATAAAAGTAAAACAATGAGAAGGTAAAATAACTCTCTGAAGATGCTTGTTATTGCATGCTATCATTTGTGACCCAATGTGAATTTAAATTTTCCTTGATAAGTGTTAAAAATTGAGAACATTGAAATTAACACTTCCAAAAATAAAGAAATATGTTTGAAGCCAGGGAAAAATAGATTTCTGATTACTATTTGTTTAATAAATAAATGCTTATTTAGAATTAAAAAGTACGTATTCATCTTCATTCATCTGGTCAATTCTTGGTGGTCCCATGTCTTCTATAAACAAGATAGTATACAAATCAGTATTTATCTAAAAATGACAAAGAGAAATTAGGCACAGTCCTTGTCTTCACCATACTCAAGAGTGTTGCAAAGTTAATACGGCAATTGAGAAATGGGGGTACAAAATGAGGCTAAAAGAGCAAATAGAAAAAAAATATTAAATCACTGAGAAGTTCAGAGAAGAGATAATATTTAAAAGTTGTTTCTCTTGATACAATAATGTAATGCACCACATTTCTTCCATTTGGTGATTTGGTATTGCAAAATTCTAAATGGTTAATCTAAAAGAGTATTCTGAGTGTAGAACCACCCCATGGTATACCAGTGTTTTTACCCAGGCAGTGTTCATTCTTTACTCTTTCACTGAAATTCCTAACCATGCATTCTGTTTTGTTATTTGAGTCTTAAGGTTACAATAATCAATACTTGAACCTATGTGTAATTAATGGATCTATCCTTTCTTCTCCAACTACTATGGTTTCCTTTCAAAGAATTCCACAGTGTCCCTTGTTTCCAGATCATGCAGACATTTGTTTCCCTATTGCACTGAATCAATTGAGTACAATTGGAGTTGCAGTATCCGTGAAAAAAAATTTATATTAATTGAACATCCACTTAGTTTAAAAAATAACACTTGAAAGGATATCAGTCAGATTTTCCCAACCTACTCAAAATATTAGAAAATTAAAACTGACAGTTTGTAAGTTGATATAATGATGTGAATAATATGGCATCAGTCTAGGACTAAATTTAGTTCTGAAGTTCCTGTTACTTTTACAATTAAAAGAGATCTCAAATAGAGATTTTTTGACCATTTCCCTCTTTGTAAATATTTGAGAATGGATGTCCTTTCCGGACTTCTAATTCACTTAAAAGTCTTTGAGGTCATGCAGCACTCACCTAAATAATCTGTTTACCAGCATGTATACCCCTCCACACAGTTGTTGGAACTAATCTTTTAAATGAAGCTATTATATCTTTTTCTATTATGAATTTACATTGTTAGATACCAGGCAAACTTCTTGATTTATGAAACAAGTTTCTTCTGAAGTAGCCTTTTTTGGTGAGGGTACCAGGGATTGAACTCAGTGGTGCTCAACCATTGAGCCACATCCCCAGCCCTGACTTGTATTTTATTTAGAGACAGGGTCTCACTGAGTTGCTTAGCACTTCACTTGGCTGAGGCTTTGAACTCCTGATCCTCCTTCCTCAGCCTCCAGAGCCACTGGGATTACAGAGCCACTGGGATCACAGCCTCCAGAGCCACCACATTCAGCAGAAGTTTTCTTTCTTTTGTTTCACTGTCCACAGGCCCCCAAGCCATACCTGACTACATACCTGTCTGAAAAATTACAGTTCCCTTTCTTCATAAGGAAGTTTCCTTCTAAGAGTTGCCTGTTAGTCACACCCAAGTAAAATGAAGGACTGGGAAGATTCTGGTTTACATTTTGTTTATTTATCTATTTATACAAGGTAGACAATTTAAAAATCTCTTATACACTTGTTAGTAGAAGGGAAAGGGAAATTTGAGTAGTTTAGATTGCCTACAAATGTGTTTTGATTGATATCAACTTGTTCTTGGTGATCTTTTATTCTTTATTTGCTTTTTATTATTAAATATATTAAAATGTGTTGTGTCAAGGAAATGATGTTTCAGCTATAAAGAGCATATCAAGTGATGGCACTCAGAAGGGAAGTTATAAATTTTAATAGATGCCCATTACAAAGCTGTCAATGAAAACTTTTAGGCAAAAAAAAACCTCATAATTCAATCTTCATAATTCTATCTATACACAATATAAAATTTTCCAATTTATATTGCAAAATTTATATTTCATAAATTCATATTCATAGGAAAAGTAAGAATACATTAATGATGCTAAATATTTCTAATTAAAGATTGTTTATTAACATCATTGCCTTTACTTTTTAAAATTTTATGAACAATGTTTTTTTTCACATTTAATATATGTATACCCCAAATATATAGAATGTACATAAACATATGCATGTATACGGAGAACAAACATATTGTAACTAATGTGGTTGTCAGAATGCTCAGGGCCTACTTTTCAAATTATGTGTAATATTACAAAGCAAGGGGGGAACCCTGTCATTTTAGCTATGGAATTCAAACATGCTAATGAGTACTCATTCTGGCATAAATGTGGTTAGAAATGTACTGTGTCAAAGAGATTGATCTCCATAATAGTTAATGAATTTGAAATGAAGAATAGAAGATACACTATCATAGATCCAATTTTATTGCTTAGAATTATATTGCCCTTGGCAAAGCAGCTTGTTTTTTGGTGCTCATTATAACTGATACAGTACTGTAAACTACTTTCATCAAGAAATAAAGGTTATCAAAGATCATAACACAATGCAGGCAAGAGGAGTTTTCACAACAGTTCAGCATGCTTTTATTACTGACTATAATACAGTAATACATGCAGTATAAGTATTTGCATTACAATTATATTACCAACACCTTACCTGTAGTTTTAGTGTCAAAAGAAATTATATTTAGTCACGTTTGGATAATGGTCCAACTAAAAACAGTATTGAAAAATCAAAACTGAATGCACAGCGACTATTTGAACATGTATGGGGCTTTATTATTTATATAGAATACAGTGATTCCATGGTACCAACAACAACAACAATAAACAAACAACAAGACAATCTAAACACTACTATTACTACTATTTTAACCTCAAAATACTAGGAATCGCTTTAGCTTAGAGAATGTTGGGCAGGAGGTAGGAGAATATTATATCAAATTATAAATATTTCCTTCTGAAATTTAGAGTTTAAAATCCATTGCTTTTCTCTTTCATGAAGAGATATTTCACATACAATTTTACTATACCAGTATTATTGAGGCCATAACTAAGCAAAATTTAAAAATATTAAACAATCTTAAGATAATTTGGCTGCCCACTAAATATCTTTAATTGTATGTTGCTGTTTGAAGTAAGCAAAAGTTGCTAATTTAACTGAGAAAGGTGATTTTTTATTTATATTAAAAAGCCATTTTCCTTTTTAGCCCAAAGAGTGTCAAAATGTATATGTAAGCAATTAAAAGGAAAACATGAATATTTTGCAAAAACATTAGGAGACTGTTGTTTAATGATGAATACTTGCTTTTGTTTTTAAAATCATCCTATCAGAATTAATTTTATAAAGCTTTAGAAACTGCTTCATATATAGTATTGAGAATTTTTAAAATTCATTTTGTCATAATATACTAAAGAAGAAAAAATTTGCTCAGTTGCCATTCTTAATATTCTTCATGCTCCGCTAAAACACCTATGAAGGCAAAGGATAATTCTAAAATATTTTAAATAAATAAAGGACAATTAATTTATTTTTAAAAAGTATTGTGTGAATTTATCTAGTAAATTAATGATTGAAGTAGAAAAGAAATATATTGATATGAAATAAAAAATTCTTAATCATGGGTAGCATTAGTTATTAACAATTTTAAAACTCATATTTCTCTGTATATGTCCATTTCAGAAACTCTAATCAAATATAGGCTGGATCTATTAAGCAAAGAGCCAATTTATAATATTTCATAAATCAAATATTAAAATTGTCATGATGTCCATTGATTCTGAGTGCCAGATTTTATTAGGGAGAGTTTATCTTCAATGCACATTATTGATTAAACTCATTCTACCCAGTTTTACTGGGACTAGGTAATGGCAATTTGATCACTTCTCATTCAGGATGTGAGAGTGATGGTATAATTTCAAAAACACAGAGAGTTTAGAGTTTTCAGTATCTAAGAATGATTAATCATATGAAAATATTACTTTAAAAATATTACGAAAGTAAAAGGGCAGTTTCTCTCATGCTGCTTGTATATACAAGAAGTCACATATTTGTAAAACTATTTTAAAAATTTCAAAATAAAATTTAAGAAAAATGCCTAATAGAATCAAAAACAAGAAGAGCATATGTTTCTATAAGAAACTTTCAATAAATAGATAAATGATTACTGAGATATAAAACAAATGGAAAAGAACACAAAAGGATGCATTGCAAAGACAAGAGAGAAACAAATTTCGAAGATATAATTTTAAAAGTACTGAGTTAAAAATACACCTTTACAAAATTGATTCAGTTCAAAGCAATCAAGTTACATAAATAATTAGAGCCACATATACATGAAAAGAGTCAAATATAAATTTGAGGAAATGAAATTATAAGCACCTAAAATATTTTATAATATATTCCAAATCAAATGTGAAGCAATATTTAATATTGAATGTCAAATGATAGATGAAGAGGTTTTCAGGAGAAAACTACAGTTGTAAACATATATTCTCTATTCAATTAGTTTATATATGAAAATCACATTCAAACTGGCATGATGATAATAAAGAGCAAGAAAAAGAACAACAGTGTATTTCTGTTTTTTAAATTAGGACAGAGACAGAGGACACTATTCAGAAATTTTATGGGGAAAATTATTTTAATAGGTTTGTAAAACACACAAAATATTCAATCCAGAATATAGACCAACAAGTAGATAGATAGACCTCCAAAAAGGAGATGTCATTACTTTTAATCAGGTTTATGTCATGGTAAGTTTTAATCAGGGGTATTTCATGATGAAATTGCTTTGAGGAAGATTATGGCAGCAGATATGTGAAAATTGTATTTGAAAGTAGTATTATTAGTGAATATTAATATTACTCGTCCTACTAGGACTTTTGATATAATATATGGTGCTTGGAGGAGGGAGGAACTCATTGGTAGTGAGGATAATGAGGAAAAGCAATATATTGAAGGGATAAAACTCAACTAGATTTTCTAAACAATCAAAAGAATAGATTTAGAAAGTAGGAGACAGAAGCAAAAAAATACTGCCATATTTTTCATTGAAAGAATGCATGGATTCCGGTATTTTTCTTTGAGAGATGAAAGTTAAGTTGTTCAATATTTTTTTAGTAGTGTAGGTAGACAGAAAATGAGGGAAGGGATGTATGGGTTCATGTCACATATTTATTTTGATGTGCTCTTTGGAGTCTGCAGAGTGATATAGTGGAGGCAATTCAATATGCAAATGTAGATTTAGGAAGAGGGCAGTGAGTGCTGGTGTTGCACCTAAAGATGGCTATTCACACAATAAAAACAGATGAGTTTTATAAGGAATATGTATAGATGCAGTTTCATAAGCAGTGGGACCTGGTATACGATGCAGGAAAGAGAAGTCTGCTGGTCAAAAATATTCTTCCCATTATTTCTCATGAAAGCCTGAAAGAGTTAGAGTCTTGAGAATTAGGACACTTTCTACTACAAGACTTTCATTCTTTTTCCCTGTAATAAAACAGTAGTATTTATACCTCATATATTTTATCTGACAGAAGAAATTTAAATAGAAAAATCAAACAAGCTATATCGTGGTGGCAAACAAAAAGAGATTGTTAAGTGCAATAAACTAAAATATCTAATTGATTTTGCCAATACCACATGACTGCTCTGGTAGAAGCTGTCTTAACTATAAAACTAGAAATCAGATTTAAGTACCTTGCAAAGGTGAAGTAGTATGGCAATCACATGTCACCTTTTCTTTTGAGCAGCTTGGCTATAAATAGGAGGAATACTAATAGTAAAAACTGAATAGAAGCCAGAATTATAGACTGTGTAGAGGGAAGAGTAAAGAACAGAGTGATTGGTGTACACAGAATGAAAAGAAAATCATCAATGGAACAAAATGCCTGAAGAAACGTTATAGGAGGGTTTTTCTAAGGGGGTAGGAGAGATGGGGTTGTGCATTACATTCAGATTAAAACAGAGCCAGGCTCAGTGGTGCTTTCCTGTAATTCCAGGGGCTGAGGATCACGAGTTCAAAAGTAAGGTGCTAAGCAAGTCTGTGAGACTTTGTCTTTAAATGAAATACAAATTAGGGCTGGAAATGTGTCTTAGTGGTCTTAGTGGTGGAGTGCCCCTGAGTTCAATCCCTGGTAACCTCCCTAACTCCTCCCCCCGGGGAAAAAAAAAAAACAGAGCTGGAAAGAATTCCATATCAGAGCTTCTAGTTTTCTTGTAATAGACAGTGTCATTGGCTCAGAAGAATAATGAAGTCTCTGGAAGAATAATGGAGATTTGAAATAGGGATTTAAAAATAAAGATTGCCTATTATAGAATTATTATTGTGTCAAACAGGTAACTTTGAAATTATGTATTTGTAGTGGTGCAAAATATACTCTGTGTACTAAGAATTTCCCAGCATTATATCTATTTTATATAATATTAAATATTACTTTAAAATTGTGTTATATTGCATAGAATTTTTCCTTCCTATTTCCGATTTTACTTGTTTATTAACATGCAAAGAGATGATGAATTTTGTCTAGTATATTTTCAAATCTACTGAAATAACCATAATGTATTCCCATAACTTCAATTTATTCATGTTATTTTTGTATTTTCTCACCATAAACCAACAATGCTTTCCAGAAGTAAATTTTACTTAGATCAAAACTGGAAAATTAAGGAGAGGTGAAAGAGGAAAAAAATGAAAAAGAAACACACAGCAAAGAAGGGGCTTCTCATGTGCTTGTTTGTCATGGTGCTAAATGTATATGATTTTTCCCAATTAATATTATTAGCATGTGATTTTCACTAAAATATTTATATATTTTTAAATTTAGGATAGGTTCTTTTTGGCTATCAGATGGTAAAAATTAGGGTCATCTAGAGTATCTGAGTATATGTGTACTATTTGATTTCCCTCTTCTGTATTATGTAGTTGTGCCATGCACCACTTATTTATTTATTTATTATTTTTGGCACTATGTGCAGAGACAAACTGTCTGGCAGTCCTGGGCCAGCATGTTTAGTGCCAGTCAAGTTGATCCACTTATAACTTATCTTTCTTTACATGAAGAGGAAATTCTGGAGGAAGGGTTCCGGGAAAACTTCCCGTGTGTTGGTTGGCAATCTTCCTGGGAGCATAGGGGGCATTGGCGGCAGTTTCAAAAATAAAGTTTGTTCCTGCTTGAGTGGCTGGTGATTTTGTGCCCAGCCAGACTGCGGCAAATTAAAAAATAAAGTTCACAATTTTAAAAAAGCATAATTCAGAAAGAAGGGATTACAAATGCTTTCTTTTCTCAGTATGTAACATTTTTCTTTCCTAAATCTTATTACTGCAGATCACAGATATAATAAATGCGAATCTATTTGGGGGGGGGTGGATACCAGGGACAGATGTCAGGGGCACTGCATCACTCTATCACATTCACAGCCCTATTTTGCATTTTATTTAGAGACAGGGTCTCATTGAGTTGCTTAGTGCCTCCACATTGTTGAGACTGCATTTGAACTCTCAATCCTCCTGTCTCAGCCTCCAGAAGGGCTGGGATTTCAGGTGTGCATCACCTCGCCCAGCTATAACTACAAATCTTGAATATGAGTAAATAATGAGAACTGAAAAAAAAAGTTAAAGTAAGATTTGATCCTCAGAAAAACTTGCTTTCTATTACTTTGATTTTTGACATAGTATTTATATTACTTTATCTTCAAATACTACATTTTACCTAAAATAATCTGCTATTTATTTATATAATTTTCTCTGATAAACAGGGCTTTGTAATTTTATTATTAATGAGTTGAAATTCATTATTAATGAGTTGCAAAATAATACAGTTATACTAAATATTTATATCAAAATTCAGATATATTTTGGGAGAATGATAGTTTTAAATTCATTTTATGATTCTCTAGAGGTATAAACAGAGTGTTACTAATTTTGACTTTATACTATTAACCCATAAATTTTTAAATAAAATCTAAAATAAGTTAATTTTGCTTACTTACTTTAATAATAATTGTCATGCCTCATTCATCATTAAACAAAAGTGGCAAGCCTTCTTTATGGATTCCCTCTCTTCTTTATCAACCAGAGGGCATTATGGCAATCTTACCCTACCGAGGCTCAGAGTGCTAAAGCAATGAATATTTAAAATTAAAATAGAGCTTGTCAAATAGAATGAGCACCTGATGCCATTTCTGAGGAACAGATTGATGTTTATTCAGGCATGTTTGATGTACCGGCAGGAATTACTTCAATTAAATATCAATGTCATTGCCATTAGAATAGAATAAAACAAGAGCAAAACACACACACACACACACACACATACACACACACACACACATACACACACACACTTAAATACTCATATAATATGTAAATGCATGCAACGATGACAGAAATCTAAAGTATCTCAACTGAGCCAGATTTGCAGAATTGGCTTAATTTCTCTGGACATTCAAAGGAAACAGAAAGTAACTTTTAAATAGATCAAATGAGTCTTATCTATAAGCTTGCGATGAAATCTGTTATTTTGAAGGTGCCATTTGCCATTACTGTTTTTTTTTCTTTTTTAAAAAATTTTTTTAATATTTATTTTTTTAGTTTTTGGCGGATGCAACATCTTTGTTTGTATGTGGTGCTGAGGATCGAACCTGGGCCACACGCATGCCAGGCGAGCGCGCTACCACTTGAGCCACATCCCCAGGCTGCCATTACTCTTTGCCATTTCTGTGGGTCAATGGAAGATAACTTGCGATCTTAAGGGACTTGGTGAATAAAAATCAATGGGAATGTCTTTACTGTATGCTATCTGGAATTAAGGAGTTAAAACAAATTTTAATGGGAAAATATACAAAATAAATATTTTGGTGTAATCACAAGTGCAGATACATCTAATTAGAAAGGAAAGAGAGAGAAATTAAAAAAAGAGAGGAGAAGAATATGATTGACCCATTTAAATTTATTTTTGAAATATTCCAAATCTGTAAATATGTGTGTGTATGTACACACATATGTGCACACACACAAACACACACACACACACACAAACAATGATGGCAACTTAATGTAGGCGAAATTAAGCGATTTTAATAGAAAATAGCATTCAACACACAGTAAATCAACAACGGTTCACACTGAATGATGTAGATAATTAATCTAATTTTCCCTCTGCTTCATTTTGTGTTCTATTACCTTTCTTATTCAAACTTTCAAGTCACAAATCTAATTTAAAACCTCTTAACTGGTCTAACACATAATGTGTTCTATCTGCGTTCAGTGTCTAGCAGTGAGCAGCAAAGCCAGAATACTAATTTGCTTCAGAGTGTGCAAAACATTCAATAATCAAATAATAAAATACTGGATCCAGCATTTCTTAATGATATGACCAAATGAGTCCAGTGGTTTCAAATAGGTTACAAAATAGAAGAAAGAAAGTACAATAATGTAAGTGGGAAAAATCATTCTAAGAAGAAAAACATTGACTATCATAGATGTCTCTTTAATATGTGCCCCATTCAGAACATGCGACTTTTAAATTAGCAAGACACGTTTCAATTAACAACTTTATTTAGTAGTGTTTCAACTTCACTATTTCCTGCTTTCATCTTCTGTCTTTCTTTTTCTGGCTCACATGCGTGCTTACACACACACATACACACACACACACTCATGCACACTATTTATATTTAATATTATGTAAATTTTTTCACAAACTCTCCATAAGTGTCAGTCTCAATTTTTTTTTAGATAGGAGGGACTTTTTTCTTTTATTTCTTGTCTTGTCATGTTCACACCCCCTTTGGTAAAATAATGTTTATTTCCATAGAGTCATTCAACTTGCTTGAATTTGAAGTAAATTTTTAAAATCAAAAAACGAAGAAAAAGGGTATGTCAGAAAAATTAACCATTAATGAGTGATTAAACTATTTTGTGTAGAAATGTCATTTCTATTTTGTTTAAATTTAATGCAATTTACCAGACCATAAAGCACTCCTTAGATGAAATGGCTGTTTTCCAGGCAATGTTACTCTGCTGCTGATTGCAATATATTCTGACATCTATGACAGTTTTATAATTCTTCTCTTCTGTTATCTGAAGTGTCCCTACTTTGCTGAAGGCTTTCTCTCGGGAAAGGACACTAAAGTTTTGTGGACTGAAAGGACCATAAAGAGCTTGATGGGAAAACAGTATCATCATGTGATAGGATATTGTTGCAAATTTGTTTTATGATAAGAAGGAGAATGTTTCAAAACACCTTTACATCAGGATTTAGAGGAGATTCTGTTACATATAAAACTACTTCAAGTAAAATATATGGGAAAAATCATTACAAAATAAATATTGATTCACAATATATTTGTGAGGCTCTTCTGTGCCTGTCCGTTTAAATAAAAGCAGCAATATAAAAAATAAGTTCTTATTTAAAATTCATTGTTTTAAATATCTTGAGGGAAACATGAGAAATGAGTGAAGCTGGCCTACAGAATCTATAGGATTAGAATCACAGGAGTTGAGTTTGTAAGTTATCAAAAAGGAAAAAAATATGCATTCATGCACACATATGTTGTGTATGTATCCATTCAATATGCTAGCAAAAGTGTGAGCATATTGCAAATAAACAAATATTTTTGTGATATTTGTTTAGAGACTAATTAAAATAATTTCAGTTGGATCAGTGTTTAATTTGAAAAAAGGCCATGTTAATTTTTTTAACTCTAATTAATTAAAAGGTACCCTCATACATTACTGTTGGAATTGAGAATTGTTACAACCTCTTTGGAAAGCAGTATGGAGATTCCTCAGGAAACATGGAATGAAACCACCATTTGACCCAGTGATGCCACTCCTCTATTTATACCAGAAGGACTGGTAAGCATAAAATCAGCATACTACAGTGACACAGCCACAGCAAAGTTTAAGAACATGAAACATTAGGTTGATGTCTTTTTCATTAAAGGAGTGTGAATTAAGCACAGAAACAAGTTTTAAAACTAAGAGACCCAAACCATTACTTTGAATCAGGAATTCTTTTTTATGGCAAATAAATAGCATATATGCAACCCAGTGTAAGAGAAAGAATTAACATAATTGTTAATTTGTTAAATGATCTACAAATTTTAAATTTTGTCTCTATTATTACACCTCTATTACACAAAATACTATGTAAATGAATTTGCTTTTAGTTTAGTGATAGACATTTTTGTGGGCAAAGCAAATAAATTGAAAAGGAGCTAACAACTTACAGGGAAATTATAAATATGTAAATATTGTAACTGGATATGGCTCTTTATTTGCATTTATCAAATTATAGCTTTTTTTATTTATTTAAATTATATTTTAAAAAGACCGAGAAACTAACCATAGCCATATATACAGAATTGACTAGTTTTCAGATTTGGTGATGTGAAATCCTTTTAGAGATATAAGATAGGAGTTGCACTATAAATTTTATAGAGTAAAAATTATTTTTGCTATTTCCATAATTCAGTCATGTGTATTATTTCTGGATCTGTTTTAATTTGCTATTTATTTTTCTTTTTGCTTTACTGGTTATGAGCCATATCCTCTTAATTTTTTAAATATACCAAGTTTTGATTAGATATTGGACACAAGTTTTACATACCATATGACCCTCTACATGCATTTCTAAAAGAAGCAAAATTTATTTAATATAATAAAAAACAGACTATAGGAATCTAGAGCTGCTAGTTGGGAAACTGATTGGTAAAGGACAAAAGAAAAAATTGAAGTAACTGATTTTTTTAGTTTTTCCTATATTTACGAATATTATTAATTGTAAAAATAATGGGATTTTATGTGATAATTCAATACATGTGTGCTTGCATTATTAAGCTTTACTCCTGACCATCCAAACTCTCAGTTCCCCTTCTTCCCTCAAGTGAAATATGCCATATAATATCAAAAGATTAGAAGAATAAGAGGTGATTTTGAATGTTATCAAAGAGTTGAAAAGATAGACAAAAAGTCAAAAGAGAAAAGATAGACTCTTCAATAAATAGTGCTGGGAAAAATGGAAATCCATATGTACTAGAATAAAATTTAGCCTCTTTCTCTCACCCTGCACAAAACTCAAAGTGGATCAGGACCTAGACATTAGACCAGAAACCTGGGTCTACTAAAAGAATATGTAGGCCTAAATCTCCATCATGTTGTCTCAGGAACTGACTTCCTCAACATGAATCATAAAGTGCAAGAAGTAAAATCAGGAATCAATAAATGGGTTGGTATCAAACTAAAAACCTTCTTCACAGGAAATGAAACAATCAAGAATGTGAAAGAAGAGTCTACAGAATGGGAGAAAAAATCTTTGTTCCTCAAATAGAGCATTAATCTCTAGGATATAAAAAACAAAACAAAAAAACCTTCAAAAACAACACCAAAAAACCCCAAATAACCCAATCAATAAATGGGCACAGAAACTGAACAGGTACTCCACTGAAAAGGAAGTACAAATATTTGAAACACATATATAAAAAACATGTTCAACATCTCTAGCAATTAAAGAAATGCTAATTAAAATTACACTGTGATTTCTTCTCACTCTTGTCAGAATGGGAATTATCAACAATACAAGGAACAATAAATACTGGTGAGTCTGTGGGGAAAAGATACTCCCATACATTACTAGAGGAACTGAAAATTGATCCAACCTCTTTGGAAAGCAGTATGGAGATTCCTCAGGAAACCTGGAATGAAACCACCATTTGACCCAGTTATCCCACTCCTCTATTTATAATAAAAAAAGAACTTAAAATCAGCATACTACAGTGACATAGCCACATCAATGTTTATAGCATCTGAATTCAGAATAGCTAAATTATAGAAACAAATTAGGTGCCATTTGACAGATAAATGGATAAAGGAAATATGGTATATCTGCACAATGGAATATTACTCAGCCATAATGAAGAATGAAATATGTTATTTGCCAGTAAATGAATGGAACTACAGACACTCATGATAAGTTAAATAAGCCAATCCCCCAAAATAAAAGGCTGGTGGAGTAAGTATGTGAATATTAACAGAATAAGTGAATGTCATGGAGAAGAAAGAAGTTAATTGGATTAGGAAAAAGAGAATGAAGGGAACAGATGAGGATGTAGATAGGAAAGACAGTAGAATGAATAGGATATTATTTTCCTTTGTTTAGTGAAACACCAAATATTTATAATATGTCAAAATACATTCCACTGTAATGTATATGTAAAAAGTACAAAAAATTCCACTTTATTATTTGATGGTCAGTGTAAACAAATGAAAAACGTTCTCCATTGAAAACATCGATATAAATGCATCTGTATATTCTTATAAAATGCAGAAATCTTGGTTCACTTACTCAGGGCTATATATTTGTTTTATCTGAGTTACTGTCATCAATACCTTTGGAACATATCAATAATGAACTGTTCTTTAGTTCTTCATTTTAAAATCTGTGTAGAGCTCAACAGTAAATGTTAATATGGATATTGCTGTGTCACTTTTTGTTTTTTAGAGAGAGAAAGAGAGAGAGAGAGAGAGAGAGAGAGAGAGAGAGAGAGAGAGAAAGAGAAAGAATTTTTTAGTTTTTGGTGGACACAACATCTTTATTTTATTTTTATGTGGTGCTGAGGATGGAACCCAGTGCCCCATGCATGCCAGGCCAGTACGCTACCACTTAAGCCACCTCCCCCGCCCAACTGTGTCACTTTTAATAAGTTATTGTATACCATATTTTAAATGTTTTAGCAAACATTTTCTAAGTAATTTTCATGATACAGTATAATGCAATATAAATTCTGAAGTTGCATGTATTGTGGTTTTTAACAAACATAAATGTTATTAAAAAATTCAGAATGCATAAAAATGTTCCTATTTGTGTAATCACTACAGAAATAAATTATCAAACACATTGACACACACAAATCCATGACATTTACTTACAGACTAATGAAAAGAATATCAGTCATGTCAAATAAACTTTTAAATCATAATTATTTAACAAATATTTTATTTTTATATTAAAATAATTATGCAACAAAATTGCAAAACATAAAACATGAATTGATAATTATTTATTAAAGGAGAATTAATTAATATCAGAAATCATTTTTAAATGATTAGATACCCCAATCAATTCTTGAATCAGAAATTATTTTCTACATCAATATTTTTTTAACGTATATTTAGCTTAGTGATAAACATATTTTGGGGGGGCAGGTTGCTTACCTGTTCTCTATAGTCCCTCTTAGCTTCTGTCTTTGCTCTTCCCCATCTTTTGTGACTGCTTTTCTGTTTCACACATTTAGAAGATTGATGCACTGGTTTCCTTAAATCACTGAGAATATGGAAATCATTTCATGCTAATAATTAAATGAGTATATCCATTTTTTCAAACTAAAAAGAAGATAAAGACATTCACGATGGGTACATTTTATTATATGCGATGTATGTATCAATAAAATGAGTCTAGAAATGAAAAAAATGTAGACAAATTTGACCTTGAGTCAACAAATTTTGGAAGGCCTGCAGCATACTGAAAGAGGCAAGGCCTTGAAGTCATATGTTTGCAGGGCTCCAGACTTTCCTTATTTGACAGTTAATCTTATCTCTGAGCCTTTATTATCTCATCACCAAAATGAGAAAAAATGGTTATAACTCAGATTGACTGTGAATAACAATTCCATGTAGAACATCTCTCATATACACTGTTCTTAGGAATCAGTCTCGTTATCCTTCTGTGATATACGTTTTGAATCTATATGATGATTGGTATGATGTTGATTTTCTACTGATAAAATTGGGAATTTTTCTCAATCAAAATAATGTTTCTCCATTAAGTTTAAATTATGCTTTAATTCGTATATTTTAATATTTGCACATGCTAAAACTATAGTACCAAAATGGTCCAACCTTTGTATGATTTATTTGATTTTTTGTTTTCCAGTATGTTTGATGAGTTTTGACTCCCAAGAGATTACTTGATATCCAGCATTCTGTACATTGGTTCATGGCAGAGATTTTGTTGGCTAATGGTAACTAGCTTCTACTTACTCATTCATTACTTTAAACAAATTCATGTTTATTTTATATCAACGTATCTCTCAAAGAGTTATACTATTCAACACATGAATATTGGTGGAAGTAGAAAATACAGGCAAATATGCATGAATGCACACATGTAAGAGTATATGCTGGAATCTCACAATGATTTATTCATTAAAGTTGGAAATTGCTGCAGTCTTTAACATTTGAACAAAGTTTAATAAGACATTTAAGTATTCCATATAAATTGCATAGATTTTCATTTTCTTAGGCTATCCCATTTTCCAATAAAAATCATCACTGTGACCCATCTTGCATCATTAACTGACATCTAAAATTCATCTGCTGGTGTGATAATAAATAGCCTAGGGAAAGGCTATAGGAGAGTGCATAGCACATTAAATAAGCTTCTGAACACAGAGAACTGATAATTTTATACTTTCTTAGAGAACAAATTATTTTAAAGAAATAAACAAGTATAAATGTAGGTAATGAAAAATATATCTGGGAAAGAATGATACTATGTAATACATTTTAGTGATTTTATTTTGAAATATTTCCTTATCCCTGATTATGATTTTCTAAATCATTTCTTAGTACACTTTTGCCAAAGATACAAAATTTAAAAAAAATGTTAAACAAAATAAGTACATTTTAAATTAGTATCTTATGAATATGCAAAGGTAACTTACAAATAGGATCTTTTTTTATGTTATCACATTTTTTTTAATGAGGGCTTTTAAATAACTGTTGGACTAGGAATCATGTGAATAGAATTTTTTTGAGAGATGATATAAAAATATGCTATTTTCAGTTCATGTGTGTTAATCAGAGAGTGAACACATTTTTTAAGTAAGAAGGTAAAGATAGAAAATAAAATATTTCTATCACTAAACTATTAAAATTACATAAGGACGTTATTCTTGAGATGCCTAACATCTTGTATGCATTATTTTATTTCCTTAAACTCTCATTCTGTCCACAGCCTAATTGTGCTCGGGCACTTGGATAGATTCCCATGAGACCAAAAATGTACATAAAGAAGGCACTCAATAGAGAAGGTTTACTAAAAAACGCTATGTAAAAGGCGTAGTAGTGACAGTCTGGACAGAGAACACCTCCATGCACCGCAGTGCTTCACCAAGTAAAAACCTCTGTTCCTTATAATATTACTCCAGAAAATAGCTTTTCCATCCTTCATGATATCAGTGGCAGCCAACTAGATGAGAGGTGATTATCACCTTCACAGTGCCCTTAATTCTGCACCAACTACCGAGGAAAATGGCTTTTATAAATTGGGCTACAGATGCAGTGATGTCACTAGCTTAGCTTGCTTTGTCCTACCCTATGACTAGAATCCCAAGGAACTTAAAATGCATAAAAAAATAAAGCTTTCTACAGATAGTACAAACTTGCCCCAATTCCTGGCATACATAAGAGTAAGCCTTGTCCTCTGAAGTATTATTTATCTAGGCATTCTGGCCCAGACATACTCTCATTGTTCCCCTAACATGGTGAGGTTATTGTGAATGGAGGGGGGCATTTTAGGGAGAGAGTGTTTTGCTTTCCTCCTTTTTTTTTTTCAAAGATCACACGCCTTAGTTAGTTACTAATATTTCATTATATAGACAATTTGCAGAAGGTCTTGAAGGTGTAAGTGATGGAGCTATAAATAAAATCCAGAAACATATCACCAGAGTTTATACTATTAAACCTAGAAATTATCATATAATATTAATAATCGAAAGGGATGAAAATAAAATAAATTGAATAATTTGGTTGAAAAAATCCAACCTGATATTTCTGTATAAGGATTTGTGAAAAAAGAAATTTTGGATTTTATGTTTATAAAATGTTTATAATGTTATTCATCATATATAGAGTATAAGAACATAAGTACAGAATATAAGCAGAGGACAGCAAGTTAAATCAATTTCTATGCTGTACAGCATTTGTGTAAAAATTTAGAAATCTTATTATCCATCAAAATTCTTTTGTATCTGTATTTGTATGCTCCTTGTTTGAAAAACTGCAATTGATTGGAATGTAATGTTGATAGAGAATAGGAAAGAAAGACAGAATATTGATTGAAAAAATTCATAGTATATCCTCACATGATTTTACTGATGGATAATAAATTCCTTTGTAAGTATTTAAATCAATCACATTGTCCAGGAATACATCATATTCCATGGCAATCTATTCTACATACTGCAAAATATTCTTTAGGAAAATAGTGGATACCATTTCAAAATGGATTATCTACTTTTAATTAAAATAAAAAAGACATTTAATTAATTTAGTTGGGAGTGATGCAATATTCACTATTCTCTAATTTAGAAAAAATAAAACTTACAAATGAACTATTTGCTTAAAATTTGTATTTGTTCATGTAGTAGAAATTTTGAATGCAAAATGTAAAACAGGATCCAAAGAGGATATATTTATTTAAGAAAGTACTATATCAGAGTTTTGTACTTTTTATCATTCTTGAAAGTAAATATAAAAAATATCTTACTAGTGAGTTTGCACTAGTTTGAGAACATTTGGGCAATCATATATATAACCAACTAATATTTATTTACTTATTTTAAGAATTATTCATTGTTTATTATTATTAAGAAATTAGCTTGTACAAAAGAAGGCACTGGGTGGCTAAACAAGTCCAAAGTATACAGGGCAGGACTTGTGTAAGAGATTATTATGAGCAGTTGGCAACCACACAGGAATAAGAGGAATCTAATGTGTTCTAGGTGAACCCAAACCCTCTTATAAAGATTTTCAACTGATTTAGCAATGTTTGCCAAAAATAATCTCCCAAATGATTCAGTTGAACACTCCCAGGATAATGCCCTTACTCAAAGTTAACTAATTGGAGAATTTAATTACATAAAAATCATTCTCCTTTGGTCATACAACAGCATCACAGAAGTAAATTCTATCATATCATACCCACGTTCAAACAGAGGGAAGTAATAAAGAGCACATTCAAAGGGAACAGGAATCTAAAGTGTCATTTGAATATCCCATCTACACAGGATGCCAAGATTGTTCAGTGTTAGAAAACTTATCATTGTAATTAACTCTACTTTTAACCCAAAGAAGGAAAAAAAATCATAAAATTTGTTCTTTAATTTTTAAGAATTTGAAACTTTTTGTTTCCTTGATTGAACCCAGAGATATTTTACCACTGAGGCACATCTCCAGGCCTGTTTATTTTCATTTTGAGAAAAGTTCTGAATAAGTTGCTTAGCCTTGCTAAATTGCTGAGGCTGGACTTAAATTTTTCTATCCTTCAGCCTAAACATCCAGAGTTGTGGGAAATCAAGGTGTGTGCCCCTAAACCTGGCAGTATTTGATAAATTTTAATAAAAGAAAATTTTACTCATTTGAAAAATAAATAATTCCAGTTGTTACCTGAAATATAAATAGTCCTGGTTGTGTTGTACTATAATTAAGCAATTCCAGCCAGCAAACTGGAAGACCTCAGACAATGGAAACAAAAGGAAATTTATAAAACTAGAAATCCCACTTCTTCATATATATTTTAGATAAATACTCACAAATATCCATCATATAAACAATGATGTTTACTTTGTTTATGGTAGCAGGAAGTTGACAACTATATGTTTTTACCCATAACAGAGGAAATAGGTAGATAAATTGTATATGAATACAAGAATTAGAAGAAATAAAACAAAGCAAGGAAACATATTAAATTTTGTCAAGAATAAAAGGAAAAACAAAAATTTATCAAGTTATAATTTATACAATTAATACACTTATTCAAAATACTGCACATTTTATAGTAATTCATATAGATACGAAAAAATAATACACACTGTCATAAAAAAGACACTAAAAAGATAGATTCACTAAATGTATCTTATCCTCAAAGAGATTTTGGAACTGAAAAAGGATATTAGGTAAAATCTAAGGAAATTTGAATAAGGTCTGAAATTTATTTAAAATAATTCATTAACATAATTTCATCAACTATGAGCAAATGTACCATACTTATTTAAGATATTAGTAGCAGGAAAACAGGATAAGGGGGGCATACAGAACATATTTGCAACTTTTTATGTATCTACTTTGAAATAAAATGTTATTAAAAGTTTAAAGATAAAGCCTTATTTCTGTCTTTTTCAAAATATTATCAAAATAAATTATACTTCATAATATTAAAATAACAGTGCAGCAATATTGAATTACTATAGTGCTATTTTTGTCTTCATAATGAATTACTATTTTGACTATCTACTTATATTGATATTAACATATATATTTCCTTAAAATAATCAATGTGCTTATGTATTTTATTCCTATTATATAAACAAGTATAGGAAATCTTAGAAATTAAGTGATTCTCATAAAATAAATAAAATTCCCCAAATAAGATAATGTGAATAGATGACAGGTGGGCCCAGAGTTCTTAATCTTCAAGCACTGGGACATCTGGGCTGAATCTAGAGTAGCAATAGTCAGTCTTGGCATAATATTATAGCATGCCATAACATTACTTTTATTTACTATATATCTCATTATATAAAAAGATTAAAAGGAATTACATTATTGCTATGCATACATCATATGAAAAATTAAAATCAAAGACAAAACAATCAAAATCATTCTTTCAGTCAAGTGTTTATATTCATAATGTCACTGCTTGAAAAAATAACTATGGACATAAAAAGAGATACTTTTAAATGGCTTAAGACTAATATCCTGTTGTCTGGATCATGTCTGAATTGTCTCTTTTTGTAATCCCCCAAATTTAAAGCAAAAATCGAACTTCATCCCACATAGTGGATATTAGTTACCAAGGCTCCCTTGCAGCTATAGCAATGAAATGAGACTTAGATACTCAGAAATGTCTGAAGGGGAATTGGAGACTTCTGACAGATAGTCAGAAAGGAGGGATGCAAAGATGTAGCAACCACATATATTTTCTATAGTCAAGACTTGTATTTGCATTGTCTGGTGTCCTGTCTCAGTAGAGTCAGTGGGGACACAGGATTATCACCTAAAAAAGAAAGCAATATTGCTTTTATGAAGAAATTTGTTGTAAGCTATAAAACTAGTGATTTGGCCATTAGTTTCCTTTTTTTCCCTTTTTTACTGAAGCCTGAGCTGTAAAGAGCAGAAAGATAGCAGAAACAATTGGAAACAGAAGATATAATGCAATGAAGATTTCTTCCTTAGTACAGAAGTTACAGAATCAGCAAAATATCAGTTTCTGCCTTTCTGATTGTCTAATGGTTTCTGCCTCTCACATATTACCTTTGAAGCCTAAAGGGGCAGAGCAATTAGAAACATCACATGCAATCTTTTGCCATATCATTTTTATTCTTCTATTATAAAAAATGTTGTCTTTTCTTTTATGTGTATCAGAATGAATTTTCTAATGATGAAAGCCTGTTTTAATAATCAAATCTTTCAAGCCAGTGATGATTCAAATGCTGACTATTTGATCTTGTCAGTTTGCCAGAATGTTTTAAAAAATGAACAGCACATTTTCAGATCATGATAGAGGAGATTTTAGGTTGATGGCATGATATTTTATCTTCAAATGGAGAAAATGCCCAAGAGTAAGCAATTTTCAAAATGTATAGCCCAACAAAGATAGGAACATATGAAAGGATTGTTACACTGAAGTATGATGAATAGTTTCTAGCTTTTCTGATTAATGGACTGTTCAGAAAGATGTGCATCTGGGAGCACTGAGTTTAAAATTAAATTCAAGGAATTCCTGAGTTCTAATTTCATATCTTCAAACAGTAGGACTCTGTAATTTATGCAAACTCTGATGGAGTTTTTTAAAGCTGCATTTAAGATGAGCAGTGTCAATTTCACAAAATAATAATACTGAAATTTCCATGCACTCATTACTTCATAGAAGCAACTGAAAAGGGAAAATGAAGTCATCTACTCATTTTCCATTCCAGAAATATAGCATTTTAAAATTTTGAGTTATTTTTGTCCATCCTAAGATCTTTCCATATATAGGAAGTATTTTAATGCCACATTGTAACATTGCCAAAATTTTTCAAAATTTTACATAAGTAATTACACTTTATGATTTATTAATTGAATGTGATATTACTTAAATATCACATTTCTAATAATAGAGATTCACTAGGACATGATTACAACATGCTTATGATGCTAACTACTCTGGAGTCTCAGGTGGGAGAATTACCTGAGCCCAGGAGTTGAGAGACCAGCCTGAGCAACACAGCAAAACTGCATACCAAAAAGTAAAGAAATAGAAATAAAGGTTCATATAATCTTGGTTCTATTTATATTCTGTATATATCAATTTAGACACAGCAACATAAAACAAAAATAAAAATTGTCAAGAATTTTTCTCTTACAATTAATGTATTAGAAATCCTATAAAGACATAAAAATTTAGAAAGAATGAACATAAATACATGCAAAAATTTAAAGAGTTTGGAGGAGATGAAAATATTATGTAATGTATTGATTTTATGGGACAAAAGAAGGAATTAAAAAATAGAAAGCAATAACATCAACAAAAAGTCTGTCATGATGCATTATAAATTCAAGATTCATTCCTTCAGAAAATATAAGTCAACTTCCTGACTAAGTTTTGATTGAGGAAAATTGTCATTCATTATTATTCCGAAAGGGTAAATATGAAATATGAATGAAATATAAAATAATAAAGTGAATATTTTGATCTATTTTAGTTTATTATTTACTGAAAAGTAAGTCATAGACTATTCATTAAACTCAATAGATTTGTAAATAAGAAAAATATAGTGGGAAATTATATAGTCTTTTATTGCCAAGCACAAATGATTAAACCTATAAGATTTTAATACATATATACAAACATAAGAAGATAAATTAAAATGATCATATTTTCTAATATATTTTTATGGAAAAAATCATTACACTTATTAGACAGTAGAAATGATTTAGTTAAAACAGAAAAACAATCACAGTAATAATTGTTTTAGAAAAAAGTAAACTATGTAGTTTTTGGAAAGTTGTTGAATTTGCTTCAATACAGTTTTACATTCTCCAAAATTCTCCAAAATTCTTCACCTAAAAACAGGCAGAACTATAATAAAAACCCAATTCAAACACAGTGTTAATAATAAACAAAGTAGCTTTTTGTTGCTATAATACCTGTGATAATTAACTTATAATGAGAAAACATTTATTTTGGCTCACAGGTTTGAAAGGTTTACTTCATTGTCATCTGGAAGCAATGCCTTTTGGTCTATCTATGATGGAAACTACATCATGGTAGGGAATGCATGCCATGATGCAAAACCACTCACCACCTAGCAGGAAAGTGAAAGCAAGAGAAAGATTGCGATCTTATTATCCTTTTCAGTGGCTTGCCCCCGTGACTGGAAGACCTGCTTGTAGGCCCTGCTTCTTAAAGTTTCTACCTCCTCCTAATATTACTGGGATGGAATCAAAGTCCTTAACACACATGCCTTGGTGGAGAGTTCAGATCAAAAACATAGCAGCAGATATCTAAAGCGACTTCCCAAAAGAGTGTGATGGAAACAAATAGATAGAAATCATACATGCATGTTATCTAGAACTGCACAAATGCAGAGGAAAATAAAAGTGCCTCACAGACTAGAAAGGAGGGAATCATGAATGTTCTTTTTTCGCTTGGAGCTGCATCTGAGAGCCAAGTGTGCAGAAGGGACACATGGTACTGAATCACTGAAGTGCCTATGATCTTTTGAACTCAAGATGCTAGAGCTCTACTACAACACAGGAACTGAAAGTAAGAAGAAAGTGTTGGGCAGAAACATGAGAGGGAGTATAGAAGCAATACCCTGCAATGGAGGCAGAAAATATGAAAAAAACAAGCTGATTGATTATAGAATGTTTTATGGGGAAAACAAGAAAGAAAAGAACACTACAAAATTCAAAAGGTGTTTTGAAAATTTTTCAAACTAAACACTCAAGAAAATTAATTTTATATGGAAAATGAACAACAAAAATATTGAGATAAAATATTTTGTAAAAACAATATGTAGGGACAGGCATGGTGGCAGGAGAGACTGAGGCAGGAGTATCATGAGTTCAAACCTAGCCTCAGCAACTTAATGAGGCACTCAGTAACTCATCGAAGCTCTGTCTCAAAACAAGACATAAAAAAGGGCTGGTAACGTGGTTCAGTGGTTAAGCACTCTTGGATTTAATCACAGGTGCCAAAAATAAAATTTAAAAAAATTAAAAAGCAGGAATAGAATTATTTCCCTTCAGAACATGAAAGCGTCCTATAAAAGACCTCACAAAACAGATACAAAAGCTGTTGCAATGGGTGAGGTGGCACATGCTTGTAATCCCAGACTCCACTAAGTGAGGTGCTAAAAAACTCAGTGAGACCCGATCTCTCAATAAAATACAAACTAAGGGCTGGGGATGTGGCTCAGTGGTCGAGTGTCCCTGAGTTCAATACCTAGTACCCAAAACAAAACAAAACAAATTGGTTTCATCATTAATGAGTAAAGATGTTAATAAAATGATAAAAGTCATGAAGAAACACAAAAATGAAAAAAAGAATGTTGTAACATATTTCATAAAAGAATCAAATCAAATATATCTATATTTGTAAAAAGTCATGAGCAAAATTTAATTTTAGTCATTATTGATTTGTGTAATGTATTTTATATTTGTTTCAAAAATGGTATGTTCATATCATACCTATTTTCTGGTCAATTGATTATTGAGGTGACTAATGGTGCCACAAACTATTCAGAATTTATGGACTAGTCTGATATTTATTTTTCACCATTATAAACATCTCTAATACTATTTTCTTTACACTGCCTCTCAGTGTTATTAAGTAGAAATGAAAAATAGCATGTGCACATATTAAACTTTGTATAATATAGCTCATAATTCAGCAGCATGCCATTCTGCCAGAGTGTTCCAAGAATCCTTCTCCTCAACTGAACTGAAGTCATCATGAGCTGGGTCTATCTAATTCTGTGCAAATTTTTGGTGTGGTGCTCAAATCACATGCATTTTTAAAGACTAAAAATAAAAGATGCTTTCACTCAAATTTATGTTCAATACTTAATTCTTAACTCTTACATTTTGTGTTTATTTGAACAGTTTGATATTATGACTTATTTTTATAGACAGGGCTAAAACATAATAAAGAATAGATTTTTTATAGTTCTGTGTAGTAAATTCTAAGATGTAGTGTATAAAATTATACAGGAAAGATATACTTTATCTATTGCAACCACATGAATTGACAGAAGAGGGTACATTGTCTACACTGTCTTTGAATTTATAACTAACTGATTTTGGTCAAAAAGGTGATATTGATGTTAAAATATTAGCAAGTCAGAAACATAACATAACATTCTAATTTGGACAATTGTCAAGGTATGACTCCAAGTAGAATCTGAACATAAATTAACTTTCACAAGTATAATTCAGCTGTTTCATGCCTTTCATATTGGAATTTATATTATGTGCATTCTTTAGAAATAAGTGTATACTCAAGAAGTTCAATTGTATAGAACTGCTGCTAAGTATTTTAGTACAACATAGGAGGTCGTGACCTGTTTGTTGCATGTTTTTTTGATAATAATATTTTCTTTCCAAATCAATTATTTGTGAGTCTATTATAGTAAAAAAAGTGGGAGTGACACTGTACATAAAATGTGGTTAGTTTTTAATACTTTAAATATATTGGAATGATTACATTTTGTCTTTTCATCTAAGGGCAAAGTACACATGTTTTGTATTGAATCTGTTGCCTGTGTGAAATTTATAGAGACAAGAAAACAGAGCAATAGTCAAGCAACTCTTTTCAGAGTAAACAAATATTAGTTGCTACAGCTACCATTCACTTTTACAAGTTTCTTCCACTGAAGCTAAGCAGACATACATTATGAAATGAAACCATATATTTACATATTTAATTCTATTTTGCAAAGTTCAAAATGTCATTAGGTTAAAAGCAACAAATACTATACTTGTTGACTATGAAGAGTTTTAGTATTTTAATTAAATGAAAGAAAAAGTTGGAAATATAACTAGTGTTCTTTCAAAAATAAAAACTTAGATGATAAAACATTATGCATTTTTCAACCAAAATTCTAATAAAGCTAAAAAAGGAAATGTATAGCATCTCTAGTAAACTCTGAAAGCACTATTATTTAGAATTATATAGGAAAGAATGACTATAGAACTAACATTTTAGTTCGTATTTTGCTAAGTATATGTCCATTATAATATTCAAATAGAGGCAGAAAGATTAAATCTTTCCTATATTTTCATGTACTTTAAGAATTTAGTGCCCATTTTGAGAAACCTCAGATAACACACACTAAAAGAAGACATTCATTATTTATTGCATTTTAATTTATTTTAAAATGAAGATTTTATAAATTAGGATTCATAGGAACATTGGGTGAACCTATCTTTCAGTCTAGGATATTTGTAATAAAAGATAAAACATTGGGTTAAATCCTGTTACCTACTGAAGAAGACACTTAGATTAGCTCTCTCATCCTTTTCTACCTGGGGAGTTTAAAAAGCTAAAACTATCTTTTTTTTTTCAAAATCCCTTGTCCCTGAGTGAAGTCATACCAATTAGAGATACTAGTACAAGATTTGGATAACTGAAATTAAATAGGGGATTTCTCCTTGTTCATGGCAGCTGATTCACAAATCCCCAAAATGAAAGTGTTTGCAGCAGTTAGATAATACATTCCTCTGTGCAGTCTTGTGGATTGCAGGTGTAGGGCAGTTTGGCAGTGGCTGCAGTGGGAGTAGTAACAGGGGAGGCCCCCTGACAGTTAGATGAAAGCTCATAAATCAGATATAGAAAGCAAATATTCAGTGTCTACCTTCTTAATTCTGATCCAGCTTTTCAAAAGGTTTTATAGTCATTGTATTGAATCCCTATGCCTTAAAATATAGAGGATTTTTTCCTTATATTAAACCTTTTTCTAGTAGTGGGGATGTTAGATAAAATGATAATATACGTCTAGTTTTTGAAGATCCTCCAAACTATCTTCCACAATAGTTGAACTAATTTACAACATCACCAATTTGTAAGTTTTCCTTTCTCCACATCCTCTCCAGTACTTACTTTTTTGTTATGTTTTTTGTTTTTGTTTTGTTATTTTTTTGGGTTTTGTTTTGTTTTTGATAATAGGCATTCTAAATGGATTGAGGATGTAACTGTATATGATTTCCCTTATGATTAGTGAGTGATATTGAGCAGTTTTTCAAATATTTGTTAGTAATTGCATTTTATTTTGGGAAATGTTAATCGTTTTAGCCCAAGTTTTAACTAGGTTATCATAATTATTGTATTTTCTATTAAATGTTTGAGTTCCTTGGGTATTCTGAATGTTAACTCCTTGTCAGGTGTATAATCTGCATTTTTTACTCTCATTCTGAGTTTTGAACAATGTTAAAAAAAAAAAAAAACCTGAACACCTGTGTTTATTGAAGCACTATTCACAAAAGCCAGTGTTGGGAGGGGAGACTGAATTATGGTCCTTGATCTGTCTAGTGACACATGTGATGCATCTTCTGGGAACTTTTAGAGTGAGGGTGCTGACTGATTGCCCAGTTGCTATGACGTTGCCCTGTTCAAAAGGAGGATCCATGCCAGCCACAAAATTATCAGTTCTTGACCCAAATTTCAAATACTAGCTACCCAGGGATAAAGAATTATGGGAACAAGCTGAGAATTACAATTGGGCTGTTAGTATCCAAACTTGTTTCTGTTTGCTTTGGAGAAACTTTCTCACAATAAATCCTTTTCATGTTAAACCTATATAATAAAGGCTACCAATCAAAAAAAAGTCCAGTACTAGATGGATGCACAGCTGAGTTCTACAAGACCTTTAAAGAAGAACTAATACTAATACTCTTCAACTTAATTCAGGAAATAGAAAAAGTGGAAGCACTTCCAAACTCATTCTATGAGACCAATATCACCCTAATTACAAATTCAGGCAGAGACACATCAAAGAAAGAAAATTTCATGCCAATATTTCTAATAACAACTGCAAAAATTCTCAATAAAATTCTGGCAAATCATGTAAAAAACTTATCAAAAACATAGTGCACCATGTTCAAGTGGGGATCATCCCAGGGATGCAAAGTTGGTTACACATAAGGAAATCAATAACTGTAAATTCATAAAATCAAGAGACTTAAAGATAATAACCATATGATCATCTCAATAGATGCAGAAAAAAACATTCAACAAAATACAGCACCCCTTTATGTTCAAAAGACTAAAAAAAGCTAGGGATAACAGGAACCTATTTCAACATCCTAAAAGCTATCTATGCTAGCCCAAGGACAACATCATTTTAAATAGAGAAAAATTGAAGGCATTCCCTTTAAAAGCTGAAAAAAAAAGCAAGGATGCCCTCTTTTACCACTTCTATTTATCATAGTTCTTGAAACACTGGACAGAGCAATTAGACAGATGAAAAAATTAAAGGGAAACAAATAGATAAAGAGAAACTCAAATTAGCACTATTTTCTGTTGATATGATTCTATGTCTAAAGACCCCAAAATTTCATCAGAAAGTATTTAGAACTAGTAAATGAATACAGCAAAGTAGCAGGATATAAAATCAACACCCATAAATCAAAGGCATTTCTGTATATCGGTGACAAGTGCTCTGAAAGAGAAATGAGGAAAAATATTGCATTTACATAGCCTCAAAAAAATGCAATACTTGGGATTCAACCTAATGAAAGAGGTGAAAGACTTCTAAAATGAAAACTACAGAACACTAAAGAAAGAAATTAAAGAAGACCTTAGAATATGGAAAGATCTCCCTTGTTCTTGGATAGGCAGAATTAATATTGTCAAAATGACCATACTATCAAAATAAATATACAGATTTAATGTGCAATTCCAATCAAAATCCCAATGGAATTACTCATAGAAATAGAAAAACCAGTCATGAAATTCATCTGGAAAAATAAGAGACCTCTGTTAGCTAAAGCAATTCTTAGCAAGAAGAGTGAAGTAGGTGGCATCACTATACCAGTCCTTAAACTATACTACAGAGCAATAGTAACACAAACAGCATGGTACTGGCATCAAAGTACACTTGTAGACCAATGGTACAGAATAGAGGACACAGAGATTAACCCACATAATTACACTTATCTTATATTTGACAAAGGTACCAAAAGCATACATTGGAGAAAAGATAGCTTCTTCAACAAATGATGATGGGAAAACTGGAAATCTATATACAACAAAATGAAATTAAACCCTTATATTTCACCATGCAAAAAACTCAGCTCAAAGTGGATCAAGAACCTAGGAATTAAACCAGAGACACTGACTCTATGAGAAGAAAAAGTAGGCCTAAATTTCCACTATGTCAAATTAGGCCCCCAATTTTTTAATAAGACATCTATAGTGTAAAAATTAATATCAAGTATCAATAAATGGGATAGATTCAAACTCAAAAGCTTCTTCTCAGAAAAAGAAACAATCAGTGAGGTGAAAAGGGAGCCTACAAATTGGGAAAAAATTTTTACCACACGCATGTCAGAGAAAGCACTAATCTGTAGGATATATAATGAACTCAAAAATCTTAACACCAAAATAATAAATAGCCCAATCAATTAATGGGTCAAGGAACTGAAAAGACAATTCTCAGAAGATAATATACAATTAATCAACTAATATATGTGAAAAAATGTTCATCATCACTAGCAATTAGAGAAATGCAAATTGAAACTACTCTAAGATTTCATCTCACTCCAGTCAGAATAACAGCTATTATTAATATAAACAGCAATAAGTGTTGATGAAGATGTGGGGAAAAAGGCATACTTATACATTGCTGGTGGGTCTGCAAATTGCTGTAGCCAATATGGAAAGCAGTATGGAGATTCCTTAGAAAACTTGGAATGGAGTCACCATTTGATCCAGCTATTCCACTCCTTGATCTATACCCAAAGGACTTAAAAACAGAATACTATAGGGACACAGCCACATCAGTGTTTATTCAGCACAATTCAAGATAACTAAACTGTGGAACCAACCCAGATGCCCTTCAGTAGATGAATGGATAAAAAACAAATGTAGTATATTTACAATGGAATATTACTCAGCAATAAAAGAGAATAAAATCATGATATTTGCAGGTAAATGGATGGAGTTGGAGAATATTATGCTAAGTAAAATTATCTAATCCCTAAATCACAAATGCCAGATGTTTTCTATGATTTAAGGATGCTGTTTCATAATGTGGTTGGAATGGGTGGCATGGGAGGATTAGATGAACTCTAGATAGTGCAAGGGAGGGAGAGGTATGGAGGGGACATGGGGATAGGAAAGAGGGTGGAATGAGATGGACACCATTACCCTAATTACATGTATGAAGACATGAATGGTGTGGCTATCTTTGTGTACAATCAGAGATATGAAAGATTGTGCTCTGTATGTGTAATATGAATTGTAAACCATTCTGCAGTCATATATTACAAATTACAATATAAAAAGAAAGATGAAAATGATTTTAAAAAGCTATATAATAAGCATGCTGGGCTGATTCTGGTCACTATCTCCCTACCAAGGTGTAATGGACCTCTGAGCCCCAGCTTTTCTCTATTTGTGCATCTGTTTGTCTTTTCTTCATTCCCTCATTGCCCCATTCGGTTTCCTGAATTAATGGCTATGCAGGTTGTGGCAAGCCAGGATATAAATGTCTATCAACAAAAAACATGGAAAAAATAAATATGGTATATAAGGACAATATAATTCTATTCAACTGCAAGAAAAGCATAATATCCTATCATTTGCAGCACATGGTGGTTAAGTGAACTAAGTCAGGCATATAAAAACAAACATCACATGACCTCATTCAAAAAATGAAATTTTAAAAAGTGTATGTCATTAAAATTTAGAGCAACATTTTTAGCAGAGACATGGGCAGGGAAGGGGGATAGGAAGGCTTTGGTCAAAGGATACAAATTTACCTTTAGATAGGAGAAATATATTCTGGTGTTCTATGGCACAACAGGGTAAATATAATGAGCAACGTTGACTTATGTATTTCCAAACAGAAAAAGAGGATTTTAAATGTACTCACCATAAATACAAGTATAAAGTATACAATATATAAAGTATAAAAACAATACAAGTATAAAGCAATGACTATGCTATGTACAATGACTTGAATACTACCAGATCTCTCTCTCTCTCTCTCTCTCTCTCTCTCTCTCCCTCTCTCTCTATATATATATATATCTATATATATATATATTTTTTTTTAATTCATATATATATATATATGAATTAAAATACCACAAGGAAGCTCAAATATGTGTGTATATTGTATATCAATAAAAAAATTTAGCTGGGCACCTGCCTATAATCTCAGTGACTGGAGAGGTTGACACAGGAGGATTGCAATATAGAGGCCAGGCTCATCAACTTAGTGAGAACCTCTTTCAAAGTAAAAATTTTTAAAAAGGGCAGGAGTTATAGTTCATAGATTCAATTCAAAGTACCACACACACACACATTTTCTGACAAAATTGATCATTCATAACATTGCATTAATGGTATACAGAGATCTAAACAACTTTCTTCAAGGGATGCCTCTTTGAAAAGTAAGTAGCCAGTTTAACATAGCGTGTATAAATATTCTTAAATAAAAAGAATTGTTGGATAGAATTAGGGGTGATCAGTTTTATTATAGAAAAATATAGGTTTATCAGAGAGACACATTGTGATTTTTTTTTATCTCATTTTTAACATGGTCATGTAGAATCAATTACAATCAGATTCACACTAATACCAATCAGGAAATAGTAACTGTAATTACAAAAACAAATTTTTTGTAACTCTTTACATTTGACAAATAATTTTCCAAAACTACCACAGTAAAAGTTAAAATATTATTTGTGGTCACCCGAGAGTTTATGATGTATGTTCAAAAATGTGTGGAGTTAATAATGGAAGATCATTCTAGAAACATTCAGGAATTGTGAATTAATTATGGATTACAGATTTATTTTTTTTCTATTAACCACTATTGGTGAATCACACCTGTAAATTACTTTTATTTGCTATTGTATAATATCTAATAATTTAAATCTTGTAAATCTTGTAAAATTATTCCTGTGAAATTAGCTGTATGATAAAGCAGTTCGAACTGATTAATTATGAAAAAGAAGTGATTCAAAACAAAGCATTGGTACTGGGTAAATAAAATTAAATAAACAATTGAGTAAATTAATTACACAAATGTTTTGTTGTTAAAAAAAAGATAAATACTTTTATCTCATCTATTGAACTTTTATTTTTGCTCAGTTATTCAAAAAGTTTCCTCAAAACTAATTTTATTTTGTATATTCTGATACATATTATATACCATAAATATCCTTAGAGAGTATCTACAGAGGTTGTCAAAAATTCTGAAATGTAATTCTTATTTAAGCATACCTCTTAGTATTTGAGTGATAATAAATATAAAAAAAACATCAAATTGAAAGTATTTGAGAAATCAGTAGGAGACCTCCAAAAGAAGCTAAAAACAATGTGAAAAGTGATTTCAATCTACACATTTAATCAATTCAAATTATCCTTATAATTTTATTGACAGGACATATGGAGAATATATTGTACAATAATAATTATATAATGAATCCCTCTCTCCTTTCCCATTCAGAGATGAATGAATGAATATATTCATGATATAAGATCATGTCATTGCATCTTATTCAGTATTGGATTGAAAAGAAAGAAAGAAATAAATAAAGAAAGAAAGAAAGAAAGAAAGGAAGGAAGGAAGGAAGGAAGGAAGACGACAGGCAATTAAATAATAATAAAGATGTATGACATTCAAACTTCTGACAACTTTATTGGGTAGATGTTTTATTTTTAAAAAGAAATAACCCAAATGAAATGGAAATAAATTTAAGATATAATTACTTTAAATTTTAGATATAACTTAAATTATTCTTACTTAAAGCATTGTGATTTTCCAAAGAAAAATATTCAATATCATTGTACCATATTTTATTTATCTATACAAAATTATATAAAATTATATATTAATGGTAAATTCTATATATTATTCATTTTTAGCTTTTGTTATGTTAAAAAAACTTGTTGATAAACCTACATATTATTCTTTAAGATTTTGATATAAAGATAGTAACAAAATTGTTAAATACAGTTCAAAAATTTCTTTCTTTTTTCTTTTTTTTTTGGGGGGGAGTACCGAGGATTGAAATCAGGGGAACTCTATCACAGAGCCACATTTTTAGCCGTATTTTATATTTTATATTTATTTTTTAATTTATATATGACTGTGCGATACAGTACAAATATTATTACACATATAGAGCACAATATTTCATATATCTGGTTCTATAAAACTATATTCACACCAATTCGTGTCTTCATACCTGTACTTTGAATAATAATCATCCTCACATTCCACCATCATTAATAACCACATGCCCTCTCCTTTCCCTTGCAGCACTCTGCCCTATCTAGAGTTTGTCTTTTCCTCCCATGCTCCCACTCCCTGTCCCACTATGTTTCAGCCTCCTTATATCAAAGAAAACATTTGGGATTTGTTTTGGGGGGGATTGGCTAACTTCACTTAGCATTATCTTTTCCATCTCTATCCATTTACCTGCAAATTCCATGATTTTATTCTCTTTCATTGCTGAGTAAAATTTGATTGTGTATATATGCTACTTTTTTTATCTATTCATCCACCAAAGGGCATGTGGTTTGTGTCCACAGTTTATCTACTGTGAATTGTGCTGCTATAAACATTGAAGAGGCTGTGTCCCTGTAGCATGCTGTTTTTAAGACTTTTGGGTATAGACTGAGGAGAGGAATAGCTGGGTCAAAAGCTAGTTCCATTCCCAATTTTCTAAGAAATGTCTAGAGAAATGCAAATCAAAACCACTCTAAGATTTCATCTCACTCCAGTCAAAATGGCAGCTATTATGTGTACAAATAAAATAAGTGTTGGTGAGGCTGTGGGGGAAAAGGTACTCTCATCCACAGCTGGTGGGACTGCAAATACATGGTGCAGCCTATTTTATATTTTATTTAGAGACAGGATCTCACTGAGTTGCTTAGTGCCTTGCTTTTGCTGAGGGTGGCTTTGAACTTATTATTCTCTTGCCTCAGCCTTGTGAGCAGCTGGGATTACATGCATGGGCCACCCTGCCTGGCTAAAAAATTCTACAATTTATTTACAATGTGGAAGAAAATTATAACAATCATTATAGAATGTATAGGTTGCATAAAAATAATTTAAAACACAAAGATCATGAGTCACTAATGCCATGTGGTGTAAATATTGTAATTTTTTTTCTGATTACGAATGGAACAGATGAGGGTGTAAGTATATGGTTCTTTTTTGTCACTAGAAAATGTACTTATAATTTTATAATTTAACGCATTAATAACCTAGTTTCTAAAAATATGAAATATATTGAATGAACTTACATGGAGACATATCATACACAGTGACATGTGCATTCACATATTTAATCATTTTTCTCCTTCTTTGTTTAAAACTGGCCTCAGAAAATGAATTGGGTAGATAACTGTAGGTACTTAATTAAACATATGAATAAAAACAGTATTAGTTTATTTTAAGCAGCAACTTTCATTTATTCACAAATACACAGAAGGTCCATCTTTTAGGTAAAATGTGGAGAGTTGTATAAGCAACTTAGAATTTATTCTTGAATTGTAAGGGATGTACCTTTAGATGTGCTTGTGAAGCATAACGTAAATAATGGACAAAGTAGCCACATAGTACACATGAAACTATTACTCCCCCTCCCCTGCAAGCAGAAGCTATGCTTTCATAATAATCTCATAATCAACTTGGGAATACTTTGCAAAAATTCTCCTTAAACAGTAGCATGCATTGTGATGTTCAGATTAAAATAATTCTTCATAAATATGGATTATGATAATATTAATGATTTTTAAAACTGATGCACAGATTTAAAATTTCTATCTTTAGCCTTACTAGAATTAGATTTAAAAAAATGGAAAAAGATACATTCTGATACCAAGAGTTATACTTAAATTATTTCCTGGTTTACTTTTGTAGAGAAAAAAGTACTTTTTGACAGTTTTATACTGTATTTAAATTTGTATACATATATGTATACACACACATATATGCATATGTGTATATGTTGGAGATGCATTGCATAAAATTAAAGCGATGTATACATTTATTTATATATAAATATGTGAGTCTGTTATACGTGTGTGTGTGCATATATATATTTTTATTTTTTATTTTTTTAAAGAAAGAGAGAGAGAGAGAGAATTTTTTGATATTTATTTTTCAGTTTTTGGTGGACACAACATCTTTATTTTTTTTATTTTTATGTGGTGTTGAGGATCGAACCCAGCACCCTGTGCATGCCAGGTGAGCACGCTACCACTTGAGCCACATCCCCAGCCCTGCATACATATTTTTATATATGCAAGCTATTTTCACCTCTTTTTGATCTATGTTATGAAGTTTGTTCCACCTCAGGATTTTCAGAGCTCTTTTATTCCCTTTAGATACTACATAGTATTTTATTATAGAAATCTATATTAATGATATGTAAAGAATCACACAATATCTGATTAGTATATATGTCACAAGGAACAACAATAAAATATCTATCTTGGGCCTTCTGGATCAAATGTTATCTGTAATATCTGTTCAAAGATGTTGAGAATGAAAACAGTCATAGACAACTTGTCAATGAGTGAAATCGGCTCTTCTCCCATGACATCTTATTTGCAAAAATGGGCAGGCTATACATATACAACTCTAATGTATATAATTAATTTTAATGATTTCTTTCTAATAGTTTAACTTTTTTCTGAATTATTTGTGATTACCAGCAAACCTGCAATGAATATCTTTATGTACTTATCACATTTACATAAGTAGTTATATTCACATGTATATTAAAATAATAGGAGTGTCAATTTTCCCTTTAAAGAAAAGTATCAATTTTCACTTCAAGCATCAATATCTGACAGTGTTTTACATTATTTTTCAATGTTTGTAAACCAGGAATATGACAAATCATAAACAATTATATTCTTAAAATGTATTTCTCTAGCTGGGTGTGTGGGTGCATGCCTGTAATCCCAGAGGCTCAGGAGGCTGATGCAGGAGGATCGCAAGTGCAAGTTCAAAGCCAGCCTCAGCAAAAAGAAGGTACTAAGCAACTCATTGAGATCCTGTCTCTAAATAAAATACAAAATAGGGCTGGGGATGTGGGATATATATACACACACACATACACACACAACACACACATACATATATAATTTTTTCATATATTTATATATCATATATATAATATTTATATATTTCTTTAAAAATATATTTTTGAAAATTTTAAGTTTAACTTAGATTAGTTTATAAAAAATATATTTTAAAACTCCTTCTAAGAGTTGGAACTGAGGGGCCAGTAAATTCTTCTGGTGGGTAGAGGTCAAGGAGTTCCTCCTTGCCTGGAAGGGCAGTGCTGAGACATACATTTACATGTTGTTAATGGTTTACTGGCTTCTTAGGAATTTGAAATCACAGGATTCTTGACAAAGATTGGCTAGCATATTAAAGAATGAGACAGTATACTCAGTTATGGCACAATCTGGAATTCAATAACTTCCTTGTTGGAAAGCTGTAAAGCAAAACGTGGTACCAAAAAAAAAAAAAAAAAAAAAAACCCAAGTGTACAAAAAAGACCTAAATCACTTAAGATCAGATACAGCATGTTAATGAATTGGAAAATAATATCACTAAAATGTTAAACCTCTACAATATTTTGTATTTGTCTATTTATAATCACATTGGAAAAATTATAAGTGACATGCTGAATATAATATTTAAATGCAAATACAAATAAACTAAAATAATCAAAGTAATCTTATAAAAGAACAAAGTTGAAAGAGTACAATACTTGACATCAAGACTAACAATAATGCTGTAGTAATTAAGACAATGTAGTTCTATGATAAGAATTGACAAATTGATCAGTGCAACAGAGAAGAGATTATAGAAGCAAATAACTGTTACTACGGTCATTTAATTTTTGGCAAAGATAGCAAATCAGCTAATTTAGAAGGTAAAGTACTTTCAACAAGTGAAACAGAAGTTACAGGATATTAATATTGTTAAAAATATAAAAATAAACCTCTTCCATGCACCATGTAAAAATAATTTGAGATATTTATTTACCTCAAAATACAATCTAAGTCTGTAAAACCTTTGTTGACAAACATAGGACAAATTCTTTGTCTCAAAGTGGGTAAATACATCTTAGGAGGGAGAAAGAATCATATAAATAAAAAAAATTGACAAATAGCCTAAATAGAATTAAAAAGGTTTGTTGTCAAAATTCTCCACTAAGTGGGTGAACAAACAAGCAACAAGCTGAGGAAGTTATTTCTGGATCATATATCTTACAATCTTGGTTTTCAGATTGTAGAAAGAATATTCATGACTCATGGGAAAAAGACAAAAAGGAAGAAGAATGCAATGCCATAAAAATAAATAAAAACTTGAGCAGAAATACGTAATGAAGACCCAAACTTCCAATAAGCATGTGAGCTTTTCAAAATCACTTGCCATTAGGAAAATGAAAAGTAAATCATAAGGAGATGTCACTACACACCTGCAAGAAAAACTAAATGCCAAATGTTTTCTTTGATATAAGGAGGCTGATTCATAGTGGGCTAGGAAGAGGGAACATGGGAGGAATAGAGAACTCGAGAAAGGGCAGAGGGATTGGAGCGGAAGGGAGGGACATAGGGTAATTAATGATGGTGAAATGTGATGATCATTATTATCCAAAGTACAGGTATGAAGACACGTATTGGTGTGAATATAATATGTATACAACCAGAGATATGAAAAATTATGCTCTATATATGTAATAAGAATTATAATGCATTCCACTGCCATTTATAAACAATAATAAAAGGAATGTCTAGCATTTAAAATATTAGCAAAACCAAATGCTGTTAAACATATAACATAGCTGAAATTTGAAAAATACTTCTAGTCATCTTTCATATCTATTAATCTTTCATATCTATTAAGTTGCTTTTCTTGTATGTTTTGAAAATATTTATAATAATGTGTCTAAGATAAAGTAGAAAAGAAAAAAACAATAATCATAAAATTAATTGGAAGTTGTGATTCTGGAATTGGGAAATAACTTCAATAATAGTGTTTTAAGCCTAATAATAATTAGATAATTTTTCATTTTATAATATGGAGAATTGACAAATAATATTCTGACAGAGTAGCAAAAACTTTAGGAAAAATGAAGGTGCTGAAAATGCATAACCAAAATTTAATAAAATAGATCACAGAGCAGCCCAAACAGAAAATAAAGAGGAATCTGAGGAAAGACCAGATAAAACTATTGAAACTGGAAGAATGAAGTACAGAAAATACATAGTCCCTGTTAATTAAAAAGTATATGAGATAGAGTGCAAGTGTCTAATGTACAAGTAAAATGAGAAGAAAGAGAATATAATAAAACACAGAATTTCATATACTCTACTTTCTTCCACAAAATGTAAATAACACTAAATAACTTTTATCATTTTAAAAGATAAAACATGGAAAATGATAGTAAACATCAAATAAAAAACAGTGTTTTTATAATAATGATAATAATAATAATAATAATAATGAACATAGTTGGAAAAAACTTTTCAAGAGTATGTATTATTAACAATGACAAATTTTTCAGAAATAACTGATTATTATGACATGAATATTATTTGCTGTTATTTATATGTTTCAATATTTTGAATTCACATTGTATCATATTACTCTTTCTATATATTTTATTACCCTTACAGGCCATAGTTGTATATCTTTAAATACCTAAATTTTGGCATATATTTTATACCATGCAGACTCTGAATAAATATCAGTGGAAATATTCAGCATAATATATGAAAGCTGAACATGTATGTTCTGTGTGTGAATGGTTTCAAACCCAGATAAACACACAAAGAATATGCAAGAGTGTTTATTGCAGGTCAATTCCTAGTAGTAGGAAACTGAAAAAAATAAATTCAAATGTCCCCTTGTTGAAATGGTAAATAAATAAATGAAATCATACATAAAATCCATTATATTAAAAATTCACATGATAAAGAATAATAAGAATAACCTCCAGCTATAGTGAACAAACTGACTTAATAACCAAAAATAATATTTACAATAGAACTGAGTAAAATGCAATATGATTTCATTTCTGTAAAATTTAAGAATAGACCTAATTCATCACTGTGACTTCCAGATTCAAGGCTACAGTAAGCTGAGGGTAGGGAGATGAGAATATGGCAGAATGACTGAGTATTGTGATTCAGCTAATTTTTTTTGTTGTTGTTTTTGAAAAGCCATTCTGTCAGTTAGCCTTTGGCTACTTTCCAGATTTCAAAAAAATTTGATTTTGACATATTCTGGCAGTGTTCTCATGTTTCAATGGAGAAGCATATGTTGTGAAGTCCTAACTCCACCATCCCAAAGCAGTTTAAAGCACCAAGCTTTGGGCATGTTTGTTTAGAAGCAATAGAGAAACTAGAAAACCATTAGATGGTGGAGAGTAAGCAGAAAAATAAGGCACACTGCATTTTAAAACCCACCTTAGTATGACTTAGAAACTTTTGAAATCTAGTATTCCTTTCTGTATTCTAACAGAGCATTGGTTTCATATTTTATTCTGGCAGATTTTATTAGCCAAGTTTCTACACTATGTAATTAATGAGCCATTTACATCAAAAATTGCTTCTGTGATTATTATGAAATGAAAAGATGCTCCCTTGTTGATTAAATTTGTTGTCTTGTTTTAATTCTGTTTTCCCCCTTAGGCCACTATCAGTGTCAAATTTGTTTTATCCAAAAAGCATGACTACAGTGTTTCATCATGAAATATACGTGGTCATAAATAATAATAAAAAAGATATCAGAAGTTCATGTAAAATGTATATACTTATATTTAAGGCACAGCTCTATAACAAGTTCAGCATTATCTTCACAGATTTAGTAATTTGCTTGATTGATATAACACTCCAAAAAATAACTAAAGTTAGAAGTAAATATACATCCTTCAAATATTTCACAAATGCATTAAATGACTTAGCTTTTAAAGAATATGTTATTATAGAATACTAACCTGTCACTTGTTTTTGTATGGCAATAGAGAAGTACACTTTTTGGACTCATTACTCTTCTTTTTAAGACAGAATATAAATGTTATCAAGTAAATCAGTTGTTATTGAAATATTCAGCTCATCACCATTTTATTTTAAGGAGAAGTATATATGAGCATACACATTTATTTATATAAGCATATACATATTTAAGAAAGATAATATAATATATATATATATATATATATATATAAACATGGTTTTCTGACAGTATGTAATATATATATATATAATATATATATTATATATAATATATACTCAAATTATATATATATATATATATATATATATATATATATATATATTTTTTTTTTTTTTTTTTTTGAGTAGGACTAAAGATCAAATTTCTACTTCTTGTTTGTACCTCAATCATTTTTCTTATATTCTTAGCAGGAGACATATTTTATAGGATAAGCATTTCCTAGAGTATAATCATTGCCTTCACTTATATTATATCTAAATTTCCAAATATTAAAAGGTAAAATTATACAAATTTTATTTTAGCAATTCTAGGAATAAAGACAAGAAAATTAATTTATTCATCTGAACTGTATCCCTTGGGTTCAAAACTACTATTTTCTTAACCATTACTATTTTTGCTGCAGGTTTGTTCTGCAGATCAATAAATATGCTTTCTTTGTAATTCATAAACTCTAGATGCAGTTTTTCTCACTAAAATTGTAAGCCACCGCTTGTAATGATAGCAGTAGCATTAGTAGATACCAAGTTGAGTTGACATCAGGTCATCTCTAATAGGTTTAAATTGAAAGAACAAACTAGGTATTTCAGGTTTCACTAGATTACTAAATAATTATAAATATAGTCTAAAGATTTTCTAATTGTTATATTCATTTTTGTTTTTGTATCTTATGAAGTAAAAATTTTCTAATAAAATTTTTCAATTATTGCTGCTATGTTCTTTTTTTATTTGAAGTATTTATCTTGTAGTTTGGTAATTCTCCACTCCACGCCACCCCAAAAACAGAAACAATATCCCAAAACCAAATGAAACACACACACACAAAAGAATCTGAACATTTTTCATTTTCATGTTTGTCTTTTTTATTAGGTGTTTAAATATACCATTTTATCTTTGTATAATAAAGTATTTGAAATATGCCAAAATATATCTGTGATGATAAAAATTTCTCAAACCTCCCTAGAGGTTCTTGATATCTTACATTTTGGTATTAAAAGATACCAGTTTATTATTATTATTATTAATAAAATTAGGAGAGAATGGGAAATTCTACAACTTTATATCATGTTTGATAGAATGAAAATCTAGTAAAACACAGAGTTCTAGGTTTGAAAGTAAAAATTATGGGTGGCAATTTCAACACTAAAAACCTTTGTGTACAGAATACTGTTCCAACTATGGGGTCTACAATTTGTTTCTTTATTTTACAAAAATATGTGTCCTTAGATCTTATTTTCTGTCTGTTTAATCTAAAAAATAAACAACAACAACAATGAAATGAAGAACAGAGAATTGACTACAGTCCTTCCTTTATTAATGGGTACAATTTTTACTTTCCGAAAGGTTCTTAATGAATTATAAATTATTTTTTGTGAATTTTACTAAATTATTTTGAATTTTCTGACCTGAGTTTCAAAAGCTTCAATTAAATTCTTAAGCTAAAGTTTCAATCAGTTTTCCTATCTGAATTTATAATATATTGGTGTTGACTCTATGCTTTCTTCTAACACTTGCAGTGTTTCTGGTATAATTCCGATATCTTTGATCTAATTTGAATTGATTTTTTTTTTTCTGGGTGAACGGTGTCTAGTTCCACTCTTCTATACATGGATATCCTGTTTTCAAGGAACATTTGTTTGAAAGGCTATCTCCTCAAACATATGTTTTTGATGTCTCTGTCATAGATCAGATGACTGTATTTATGTAGATTTCTATGTGTTTTCCTGTTTATTCCATTAGTCATTATATTTTATTTTAAAGCCAATACCATGCTGTTTTAGATAGTATAGCTCTTTAGCATAATCTGAATTCAAACACTGTGATACCTTGAGTATTGTTCTTATTTCTCAGAATGGCTTTGGCTATCCTAGGTCTTTTATCCTTCCATATGAACTCCAGAACTCTTTCTTTTAGTTCCAAGAACAATTTCATTAGTATTTTAAATCCTTAATATATCTCCTAAAACTCAAGAAATTCAATAAGTGGATGGCTCTTCACAACATTGAAAAGTTCTGCACAGCAAAGAAAACAGTAAAGAATGTAAAGGGGGAGCCTAAAGAATAGGGTAAAATCTATGCCAACTACTCTTCTGACAGGGAATTGATACGTAAAATTCATACATAACTCAAAACACCACCAAAAAAATCAATAAATGGGCAAATGAACTAAACAGACATTTGTCAAAGAAAGAAATAAAAATGGCTAATAAATATAAGAATAAAATCTCAACCTTCCTAGTAATCAGGGAAAGGCAAATCAAAATTTCTCTGATACTTCATCTCACTCTCATCAAAACCAAAGGAAGAACAGTGAAGTAGAGATAGGGGATTGAGTTTGAGGGAGGAAGAATGGGAAACAGGAATTACAGAATAAAATTAATCAAATTATTCTGTGTGCATGTATGTATATATCACAATGGATTTTATGTAATGTGTAATTATACTATATCAGTTAAAAATAAAGATATGAATAAGCAGAAGGGAGATGGATAGAGTAAAGGAAGCAGAGGAAGGACAAAGGGAATGAAAGTAGGAAGTACTAAGAATTGAAATAGAGCAAATTACATCACATCAATTTATAAACTGTGTCAAAATGAACTCCACTATTATGTATATCGATAAAGCACTAATAAAACATTATAAAATATATAAATAAACAGATAACATAGCATTCAATGATTCCAAATAATGATGACCAAGTGCCAATCCATTCTAAACAAATAGTTCTCTAAGGATACAATTGTATGAAATTGTATTTTAAGCATTTCTTATTATATTTTTAATGAGATAATTACATTAAAAGAATACACTCAAGTGTTTGAGGTGGGGAGGAGATTTTAATATTGAAAGCATTTCATAGTAATCCAGGTTGAGTGTCTATTATTAGTACTTGGGACAAGAAGCATTTTGAATTTCAGATTTTGCAATATTTTCATGTGTATTATGAAGTATCTTGGAAATGGGACTCAAGTCTGAGTACAAAAGTCTTCTATGTTTCATATATACCTAATAAACACAGTTGCATGAAATTTTAAATAATATTTTTAATGCACCTGGATTTGACTCCAACTTGCCATATAAAGCCAAATGTGGAACTTTCCACTTGTAATGTAATGTCAGTCCTAAAATGATTTTGAATTTTTATTAAAGCATTATAATATACACATTATTTAGATTCATTTTGACAATATCATACATGCAAGAAATTTGATTTTAATCCCTGTCTCTCTCTCTTTTCTTCCTTCCCCTTCCTCCTAGTCTCCCTCCTCTATTTTACTAAACTTTGTTTAATCTATATATACATAAAGGTAAAATTACCTTTGATACCTGTATATATAAATTGTACCATGATTTTGTTAAAGTCATTCCATTTTTCTTTCCCTTTTCCTTCCTTCCTCCTTCAATCTTGTTCTTCTTTTATTCCACTGATCTTTCCTATGTCTTTATGATATATCCAGTTCCTTCCCAGACCACCTTCTTTCCTTTATTTTGCTCTAGCTTCCACATATAAGAGAAAATATTTGAACCTTGATTTCCTGAGCCTGGTTTATTTCACTTAGAGCATCCCCCTCCCGCCCCTTTTCTATCTATTTCCTGGAAAATGCCATCATTTCATTATTTTAAGTACCACTTTTTCTTGATCCATTCATCTGTTCATGAGTATCTGAATTGATTTCAAAATTTGTCTATTGTGAATTGTGCTGTAATAACTATTGAAGTGGCTGTACTGCTATAGTATGCTGAGTTTAGAAATTTGGGATAAATATTGAGGAGTGTGAAGACTGGGTCATATGGTGGTTTTATTTCTAGTTTTTTGAGGAATCTCCATACTGCTTTCTAGAGTGGTTATACTAATTTGTACTCTCACCAAAATGTGTATAAATGTACCTTTTCCTCCACATCCTCTCCAGTATTATTTTCTTGATAATTGTGACTCTAAATGGAGTGAGATGAAATCTTAGAGTACTTTTGATTTGCATTTCCCTAATTGCTGGAGATATTGAACATTTTTTCATGTATTTCTTGGTTATTTGCGTTTTCTCTTTTGAAGATTCAGTTTAGTTCTTCTGTCCATTTATTGACCAGGCTACTTATTTCTTTTTGACATTGAGATTTTTGAGTTCTTTATGTATTCTAGAAACTAGTCACTTGTCAAAGGATTAGCTGGCAAAGATTTTCTCTCATTCCATAGTCTCTCTCTTCACTCTCTAAGTTGTTTCCTTTCCTGTACAGAACCTTTTAAACTTAATGGTATACCACTTTTTAATTCTTGGTTTTGTTTCTTGAACATTAAGGGTTTTGTTGAGGAAGTCTGTGCCTACACCTATGTGATGGAGTGTTAACCCTATGTTTTCTTCTAGCAATTGCAAATTTCTAGTTTAATTCCTAAGTCTTTGATCATTTTTTTTTCACCTTGAAATTTGTGCAGGATAAAAGATGGGGATCTAAATTAATTCTACATATGGATATTCAGATTTAACATTACCATTTATTAAAAAGTCTGTCTTTTCTAAAATATGTATTTTTGGCAACTTTGTCAAATATCAAATGGCTATAAGTATGTAAGTTTTTCTCTATTTCTCATATTCTATTCCATTGATCTTCCTGTCCATTTTGACACTAATATGATGCTGAAGTATAGCTTGAGATTGGATAAAGTGATGCCTCCTGAATGACTATCTTGTTCAGAACTATTCAGCTATTCTGGTTCTCTTATTTTCCAAGTAAATTTTAAGAATATGCTTTTCTAGTTTTGTGAAAAATATTCTTGGTATTTTGGTGAAATTGCACTGAATGCATATGTTGCTTTTGGCATTATGGCCCTTTTGAAATATTAATTTTGCCTATCCAAGAATATAGGAGGTCTTTCCATCTACTGATATCATCTTCAATTTCTTTCTTTAATACATATAGTTTTCATTGTAGATATCTTTCACCTATTGTTAGATTGGTTCCCAGATATTTTATTTATTGATTTTATACTTTGTTGTGAAGTGGGTGAATTTCCTGACTTCTTTCTCAACTGAATTGCTGTTGGAGTATAAAACAGCTATTGAGTTATGAGTGTTCATCTTATATACTGCAATGTTTCTAAATTCATTTATAAACTTTCGAAACCGTCTAATGGAAATCTTTGGTTCTTCAAGATATAGGATCATGTCATCAACAAATAAAGTCATTTTTAATTCTTCTTTTTCAATTTGTATCCCTTTAATTTTCTTTTCCTGTCTCATTGATCTGGCTACTGTTTTGAAATATATTGAATAGCCGTGGTAAGAATGGACTTCCTTGATTGGGACCAATTTTAGAAGAAAAGCTTCCAGCTTTTCCTTATTCAGTATGATGTTGACTTTGGGTTTATCACATGTATTCTTTGTAAATATTGAGTTCCTTCTATGATTTTTTTCCAGCGTTTTTGCTACATTTTACCAAAGTCCTTTTCTCCATCTATTGAGATGAACTTATGATTTTTGTTCTTAACCCTATTTAATTAATTACATTTTAAATTTTATGTATATTGAACGAATCTTGCATCCCTGGGAGAAAGCTCAGTTGAACATGATGTATTATCTTCTTAATATCTTCCTGAATGTGATTAGCTAACATTTTTTTTATTAAGGGTTTTGCATCTATTATTTTTGTCTATGATTTTCTTTCATAGATGCGTCTTTGTCTGGTTTTAGTATCAGGGTTATTCTGACCACATACAATGTGCTTGTTAGTGTTCCTTCCCTTTCAATTTCATGGAATAATCTAAGACTGACATTAGTTATTCTATACAGTTCTCATAGAACTCTGCTGAGAATTCATTTGGTCCTGGAATTTTCTTTGTTGGTAGGCTTTTAAATGCTGTTCCAATTTTATTACTTGATTTTGGTCTGCTTATGTTTTCTCTATCATCCTGGTTGAATATGGACAAGTAATGTGTGTCTAGGAAAATGTCAGTATGTTCTAGAATTTCTAGTTTATTGGAGGATAAATTTTCAAAGTAGTTTCAATTGATCTTTTGGATTTCAGAAGTCTTTTCTTTCTTTTGATTGGTTAAGTGTTTATCAATTTTATTTATCTTTCCAAAGAACCAGCTGTTTGTTGCATTGATCCTGTGCATCATTATTTCTTGCCTCCTATGGACTTTGAAGTTATTTTTGTTCTTCCTTTTCTAAGATTTTAAAGTGGAACATGAGGACATTTTGGGGTATCTCTCTATTTTTTTTTAATGTAGGCTGTCAATGCAATAAAATTTTCTCTTACTACTGATTTCATACTGTCCCACAGATTTTGTTAGAATGTATTTTGGTTTTCATTTGTCTCTACGAATTCCTTGATTTCTGTTCTCATTTCTTGTTTGTTACATTCTTCGTTGTTTAATCACCATTTTTATATGGTTTCTTTTATTTTTCCTGCAGTTGATTTCTAGTTTCTTTCTATTATGATCAGATACAATGCATGAGATAATATCAATCTTTTAATATCTGTTAAGGCTTACATTGTAATCAAGAATGGGGTCTATTTTGGAAAAATTTTCATGAGCTGCTAGAAGCAAATTGAATTTGGCTGTTTGGTGGTGAAATATTCTGTGAATGTCTATTAGATCCATTTGATTTATACTAGTATTTAGATTGGACATATCTTTGTTGATTTTTATGTTTTGATGAGCTGTCTATTGATGATAAGAATGTGTTGAAATCACCAAGTGTTATTGTATTGGGATCTATCTGGAATTTAATGTTATCCCAATGATTCTCAGGTGTGGTCTTTAATCTTGTCCCAGATTTTGCATATATTTGACCATGTTCTGTTATTTTTTTCCCTTTATTTCATTTCATGTTCTCAAATTCATGTATCCTGTCTTCAAGGCCTAAGTTCTATTTTCTATGCAATCTAATCAGCTGGTGATACTGTGAAGTGAATTTTTAATTTTATTTACTGTGTCTTTCATTTCCAAGAATTCTGATTGTTTTATTTTTAATACCACTATTATTGAAGAGTCTTTCATCTTGTGAATTTGCTCTCTTAATTCATGAGAATTTCTCAGCAATAGGATCTCTACTCTGTAATGTTTAAGTGTCCTAATCACTTTCCAACCTCTCTTTATAGGAAGGGGAGCCAGGAATTACACTAATTGATGTATAGACAAATGTCTGGTATCTACTTTCATGTTTGTAACATTAATTGACATCTCTATATAGAATGTGGTGGTCAGTAATTAATATTAGTACCAGCAATACAAATTGTGAACTAGATCAGGTATGTGAGATCAGGTATCTATTATATAATCTACTGTATTAAAAATCAGCTTAATGTGAATGCCATAAATGATAAAATTCTATTATACAGTGGAATTTCAATTTGTTAAGTAAATATGAAATACAGTGGGAAGATGTGAGAAAGTTTTGAAATATTTTTTAAAAAACTTTTTATGACCCAGACAAACAACAGTTAATGTAACCCAACAGGAGCACATGTTCTAATTCTACTTGAGCCAAACCATTATTTCAACATATAGAATCAGTGAAACAAAAACACCAAACCCAAATCACACCCAGTGGAGGAACAATCAGAGGGGAAATTCAGTTCTCCTCTCATATTGTAGATAACAAAAACAGAATTTTTAGAATAAAAAAGAACTACAGCTTGGCATGGTGACACCTGCCAGTAATCCCAGCATCTTGGAAGCCTGATTACAAGTTAAGTCAGCCTCACAAATGCAAGGCAGTAAGCAACTCAGTGAGAACCTGTCTTTAAATAAAATACAAAATAGGGCTGGGGATGTGGCTCAGTGTTTGAGTGCCCCTGAATTCAATTCTCTGTAACACCCTTCCCCCACCCCCAAAAAAAAGAAGTACACAAAAAAAGGACAAATATAATAGAGGAAGGAGAATACACCTCAACTGATGTGCAAATCCAGGACCTTTAAAAATGTGAGTGGGCAGGTAAAGAAATATCCCACAAATTTACAATCCCCAAACAGAGGAATCCACAGATACAGAAGTGGATAAAATTCCTGAGAAAGATTATTAAAAAATGATTATTAAAATGTTAAATGAACTAAAGAAGATCTAAGGAATAAACATGCCTATTTCAGTTGGCCTCGTTCATGTACCTTCTGGGAATTTTATTTTTAAGTCAACTGCAGGAGTTCATAGTCTCCCATCTCTGCTAACAGTTCTGCCCTGAGGCAGTGATGGTCTTCTACCATATGTACACTAGAGAAGTGGGGGTGATTGTGGTGGTAGCTGCTGATTTTCCCACCAACATTTGTTGGTGGTGACTTTCCTTGTGGGGCATAGGCACTTAGCACAGCTACTGCATTGGTGGCTTTCCCTATTGGGCATGCAAAAAATGTAGGCTACTTTCCTTGTACAGAAACATTTTTCAAGCCCAGAGCATTTCCTGGTCTATGGTAACTAATTTTGAATTTTCTTTTACTAAGCTGCTTCCGCTATTGATTCTGTCCATTAAAATCAACCTTCCTAATTCATAGGTTTCCCCAAGTCAATTTTTAAAATTTCTTTATCCACAGGCCATACAATCTCCTTGTTTGTCTGCACTCCCCCTCCCATTTGTTCTTTCTGGTGGTATCCAAACTGGCACCCAAGTTCACAGTCAAGCTAAAGCTCAAGCTGTCTCTATAGATCAGTGTCTCTATAGATCATTGTTTTAACCTTTTGGTATTGTTTCAATGAGTTCTTTTAGTTACTTACCTCTCTGAGAAATGGTCTTCCTGCTTTGTAAGTCCAATGCTGAGGGGCTGCTGAGAGGTGCTTCTTTAATCTAATCCACCATTTTCTCCCATCATTTTGGATTTGAAGGCATTTGCATCTTGAATGCTTGAATTAAGGATGGTCAGTTTGTACTTCATTCCTTTTGATTGCTAAATAATACTTGTATGTTCATTACTTGGATATACATTTTATTTCTCCATTCAATTCATACATGTTTTGAGAAGTTTTCGTTTGGGCTATAAGGTTTATATTAATATGACAATTCACATACAAGTTTTAATGTAGATATATTTTCATTTCCCTTGAGTATGAACTTAGATATTGGCATTTTAACAACTGCCAGCTTGTTTTTCAACAGGACATAACAGTAATGTTCTCTAGAACCTTGACAACATTTTTTTAAATTTTATTATCCTAGTGGAAGTTAATATTATAATTTTATTTGCATTTCCTAAATGACCATTGATGTTGAGCATATTTTTTTATCATTTTGATAAGTTTATTTATTTTAAAAGGAGTATTAGTATAATAATACTTTGAATAAAATCATGATTTTATAAATTTATGGGACAAAATGTACTATACACATGTCCACAAAAATGTGACTTGCTTAAATCAATTAACAAGTCCATTAACTCTCCTACCTGTCATTTTTTATCGTATATATTTGAAACTTTCATAGTCACTTTGAAATATAAAATACATTAGAATTGACAATAGTCATTTTGTTGTACTACAGAGCTCAAAAGCTATTTTTCTGTTTATCCACACTTCTACCTTTTAATGAACAATCAGTCATTTTTTTTCCTCCTATATTCCCAATCCCCAGTCTATGGTAAACATCTTTATGCCCTCAATTTATATGAATTCAATTTAATTATTAGATTGTACATATAAATGTCTTCATGTGATATTTGTCTATCTGTGTTAGGCTTATTTAATTTATCATACTGTTCTTCAGATTATCCACATTTTTTGCCTATGATAGAATTTTCCTGTTTAAGAAGACTGGATATTATTTGTGTGTGTGTGTGTGTGTGTGTGTGTGTGTGTGTGTGTGTTTTGCCTGTGACTAGGATGAAACCTGGGGGCACAATCCAGAGTCAGTGTGATTACTAGCTTCTACCACCATGCCCAGCTTCTAAAGTGCACTTTACTAAGCAACCCAGGCATTACACTTCACTTCAAGTAGATACAGGAATTTTACACATTTCCTAAGAGCTATTGATTAACCTCAGTAAGGTCAGAAAGAAAAGTTAAACTTATTACGCTACATCAGTTACTCATTCATGCATTTGTTAAACAAATATTTGTTACTTTTCTACTTGGTTCAGATGAATCTTAAAGCAAGAGGTTGCCAGGGGATTCAATAATTCAAGTTATCTTGTTTTGGAATTTATATTTGTGTGCCTATCTTTTGCATATACTTAATTATAATATGTTATTTAAAACTTTCCAAGGGTGTAGGACTGTTGTTTATCTCGAATATTGTAACTTTCAATGCAATGCCATTTTTTATTTTATTTGATCAAGATTTTTTTCTATATAATTTCTTCTCTCATCTCACTTAAAATAATGCAGAGCCAGATTTATCCACTAATTCTCTCATTGACTCATTTGTTTAACAAATATTTATCAAATGCAGGGTTTGTTTGCTTGGCTCTAGACTAATAAGTTCTGCCTTTCTTCTCAAAAAGCTCATACTAAGCACATACATGCAGAACCTATTATATTTTAAAACAGTACTTCCTGCTGATTGATTATCAGCTTCTAATACCTCTTAAAGTAAGAAGATGGGATGGATTAGTTTTTACTTTCAAATTTATCAAAAAATAGCCTGTCTCTTATATAATCCTGAGGTCTGAGACATTGATAGAACAGTCATTGCTGGAAACAATAATGCTCAAAGAATCAACTAGTGACGAAGATAAACCTTTTTTCAGCAAATTGGACAACCAGAAACTGTTTTAGGGTACTGTCTAGTCTGTGTAGAACTGGTGAAGAACCACAAGATTGAGATGGGAAGGAAGACAGGATATAATGCTGCTGCAACCTTGTAAGGAATATACTGCCCCAGACATAATCAGAGAGAGGCGCAGTAAGTTACATAAATTTGAATTTAGTGAGATGTCGCACACAAGTGTTTATAGGATACATTAAAAGACTGGGAGAATAAGAGCATTGTTATGTATATATGTAAGGGATATATTATTTTGTAGAAAGTGGTGAGGCAGGAGCATAGGTCTCATTTAGTTTTACACTCACTTTTTAATCTGCAAGGTCATCTAACTTTTATGTTAGAAGCTATGTTAGATATATATAGTGACACAAAATTCTATGATCCTTCTTTATGTATCATTTTGCAGTTGAAAGGAGAATAGTGGCATAATATAATAAATTAGAATAGAAAACTGTCCAAAATAATAATCTACTTAATCTTAGGTTTGTGTTTTTGAATTCATCAACTATATCCTACTTGTAATACAGAATATGAATCCCTGAAATGTAGAGGTTTAATTTTCTAAATTTCTCTATTCTAATATAATATTTTTGTAAACTATAAAACCGCTTTCATTTTAGATAATATGTCAATGCCTATTAACTGTCAACTTAAGAAATGTATGGAAATTTCATATGACATTGCACACACGCTCTTTATTCTAGCTTGCATAGTAGAGAATTTTCAACTGCAGCATCTTTTCCCTGCAAGAACATGAAGGGATTTTTCTTGATTTTCTCTTTTTACTTCTAAATAAAGTTTAAAAATGTTTTAAAAGAGATGTTGACTGGATAAAAAGCAGTGATAGAGAAAGGTAAGAGAAATGTACATTACAGACTGACATACCAGTCAATATGGCTGATGTGTTTTATGTGAAGTGTCTTCAAGTAATAAAATCCCAGCTTGTAAACTTGCACAGGCATGGCAACTGGAGACTTTTATTTCTCCTGTCCATAGAGAAGGCAATCAACCTTTTTAATTTACTTTTCTTGGACAAAAATAAATAATTCTAAAGTTTTTTGTATCTTAATTCTTACAGATTTGTTTAACATACTCACTAATAAAGAATATTTATAAGGTGGAAACTTCAAATATTCATCTCAGTTTGTCTTCACTCATTTTTCTCCATATCAAATACATTTTTAAAAGGCCAATGTTAAGATAGGCATATGAAAAATGTAATCAGTTCTTAGAAATATAAGCATAATAGAACATCATTGTCTGCTTCACTCTTTTAAAAATTATAGTTATTGGCAAGATTCCTCCCCATCAGAGAGCAGTATAAAGATCCACTTGGGTTTTTCCGGGCTTTTTTTTTTTTTTTAAGTAAGAAATCCTCTCTCAGGATTTCTATCTCAATTTCTCTTCTTACAATCTGACAAGCCAGAATTGATGGTTGAATAACTCAATTAAAACTTTTTTTTGCAGTTTCTCTCTCACTGCCTGAATATTATATAAATGATTTCTATTAAATGTATGAGCAAAGTGAAATGACTTTGCAGGAGATGAAACTTTGATAGCTAGGGATTAACTTTTCTGTGTTTGCACATGGAAGGTCCCTTTTGATTCTTTATAAGTGGGTTCTAATGATATAGAAACTCCATTTATCATGGTACATTAATTAGATGTGCTATACTCACTAAGATAAAATGCATAATAAAAATGTAAAGCCAGATGAAACAACCTTTCCTCTCAAGAATGTCAAAAACCAGGTTATTCAAATGCAAAGTGCACATTTTCTTTCTTTTCTTAACTTTAATAAGCTATTGTTACTTTAACACTGAGCAATACTTCTTTCCTATTCATCAGATTTATCTGACCTCCTTAATTTTCCAGATTCCTCAGTCAAATACCAGTCAGTCCATTAAGTGACATATAAGTATGCTGAGTTTCAAAAATCTAACATCTTTTTTCTCCATCCTGTATGAAGGCAAATCCAGTAAGTTGCTCCCTGGGAGACCCCTGCACTCCATTTTACTGAATTCACTGATCACAACCAATTAATCCAGTCTCCTCCCTGGATAGTTCTGTAGATTCAGAATCACTCTATCTTTCCTCCAATTATTCTCTCACTTAGATAGCAAAGTTGTAAGAAAAGCTTCAAGGTTTTCAGGCATTTCTTATGATTCCATCTTTGTTCTTTTTATTGGTTTATGTTTTAAGAAAAAAAGATTCCTCAGTCAGAACCCAGGATAACAAAGTTTTCAGTGTGATTTTGCAACAAATATAGGATTACACCTTGTTTGCATTTTCTTCTTTTTTTAAGCTTTGCTCAACACAATTCTTTATTAATTATATTGACCATTTTGTGACATTGAAAAATGTAACTAATATCAACTCTTTCTTTTGCAGTTGACCCGCCTTCAGACTTGAATTTTAAAATTATATATAAAAATACTGTTCATACGTCATGGACAATACCAGTTGATCTAAATGTGTGTTACAGAAAAACAGTGGACCCTAAAACAGATAAGTTTTGAGATGTTGTGTTTTTAGGATAGAGGCATCAAAAATGATAAATTCAGTCTTCTCCCTTTCTCCTATCTTATCACAAGGAAATAAAGATTTAGCAAGCCTGAGATCTTTGGTTAATGTCACTAGATATTTTGTAGACTTGGCTTTGCTGTGCCAAGTTGTTATTAACAATGGACTTTTGCATTGTTTAAACTTTATCAGATTATTACTGATAATATTTAATTTTTTAAAATAGAATTATTCTTGAATTAATATTTTCACATTTAAAATGCCAAGCAATGAAGTGAGTTGTTATGGTTTTTCATACTTGGGAAACATCATTAACACTAAATACCCCTGTAGCTAAAAAATCCACTTAGCAAAGGTAAATTCTTGTCTTTCATCATGGTCAGTTACCATGACCAAGAATATGGTTTCCTGAGCACCAGATATAGGGCAATGGATAAAGCATAACAACTTACTTCATTGCATTTTCTTATCTATTTAAAAAAAATGATAGAGTAAGGGGCTGAGGTTGTAGATAAGTGGTAGAGTAATTGCCTAGCATCTTTGAAGCCCTGAGTTTGATCCTTAGGACCAATAAAAAATAAATAATTACAATAAAGTTATTATGTCCATCTACAACTATTTTTTTAAAAAGAATAGAAAAAAATCTAAGGTTCTAACAAGTTTAACAATTATAAAATTTTATCAGTTAAATTATTTATTATAATAAGAGATATTTATTTAAGGTAAACATCATGAATAAGGAAGAAATTTCCATTGTGAGGTCTAACATATAAAGAGTTTGAAGTCATCTCTCCCATTATCAAGAAGAGAAAGAGTAAACAAACTTACTAACACTTCTTAGATTCACTTGAAGTTGCAGGGCAAGCTGCTGTCCCTCAACTGAACAGACAGCTAAGGATGTAGAGAAAATCACAACTTACTGAAAGCAGGTGCTCAGATGCAGATGCCTGAAGCTGAGTTCATTATCAAGAGAACATATTAAATGGTAATTGATGAATTATGAAGGCTCCACATGGACTAGTTTCAGTGATAAAACTCTGAGAATACTATATCTTCGGGGTCCCCCCACATGTTCTGTAGTTTATTCCAGGAGCCTTACTAATTTCTCATCATTAGAAAAAAGAAAACAACTTTCTTTCTTTTTTTTTTCTTATACTTCAGACAAGGGAGGAGGAGAAGTAACCACTGTGAAGGAGAGCCAGGGCTTTCTCTTCCTATTAGCAAGGCCTGCCCTCCAGGAAATCTATTTTACCAGAGCCTACTTGACTGGAGTTTTACAAAGGATAAATCATATGGAAGACCTAAAATACTCAAATCTAATCCCCACTAGCCTTTGACATAGAGGGCAGGAAATATACAACTCTGGCTCACTAATCATGGGACCACAGAAAGCAATATCTTCAACTGCACCTTCCCACCACATCAACAGGTTTCCTGAGTAATAATATGTATTTATAAAAGTAATTGAATCACTGATTAGTGAGTTTTCAAATTGGAAAACACCATGACCAAATGAATTGTACAACATGAAGAACAAACTATAATGTAAACTGTGAATGTTAAGTTTGTAAGACATCAGTATTGTTTTCTTAAGTGTAGCAAAATCATGATAACAATACTGAACATTAGTAACAAAGGAAACAGGAAGAAAGGAAAGTATGCATATGGACATTTTTTGCATTTTTTTTGCTAAATTTTATAAATACATTATAAGTCCATTTTATAAATACAGTATGTTAATTTAAAAGTGATATAAAATTGATTTAGAAGAGTTATTGAATGCCTAATATAAACAAATTTAATTTCTCATTTTTATTAGTGAATACTATTAGTGAATAGTATTACCATTAATAAATAATGGAGCAGTGATTTGAATTGAATGAAGTAGCTTTATTTATTATCTAACAATTCAGGAAGATGACTTCAAATAATTTTACTGGGACACTTTGTTTTACAATTCATAGTTATTTTTGTTGTTGTAGTTGTTGTTATGTTTTTCATATTTTCAGTCTCTATATTCAAACCATATTTGAATTTTAGAGTTATGGAAAATTTTGACAAAACCAAGATTACAATTACCTTAGATCAGGAGTATTTAGATGACCAAAAGTAATTGCTGAGTTTTACATCTATTAATAAAACAATTGTTCCTTGTGTAGTAATATATAAAAAAATTTATGAGTATTTTTATATTTTACAAAACATTGTCTTGGTTACAATTTTTTTTTCATTTGTTCCGGGGTTATATATCCTTTTAAATCACTTCATCCACCCTTCTTTCTGAGCCGTTTTTAAACTTTCTTTTGATTTTAGTGCTTTTATTTCAGTGTGAAGTGAAGGGGAGTGAAGAAAGACTCTAAAAAAAATGTCTCTTAACAATATCATCTGAATGATATTATCTCATAATGGAGATGAGAAAACAGTACTACTACTCATGACGTATTAACATAGTGTTTTATGTATACCAGACAGTATTCTAAGTGTAATGACATTTATGTATTTAATCCTCACCTTGTATGCCCCAGTTAAATATGTTTTATCATTGTTCACACTTCACAGAGTGGGGAGCCAAGGCCCCAATGTTTTGTAATATATTGAAAACCAGTCAGAGAAGATGTATAAATTAAACTCACATGGTTTGTTTCAAGATCCTTATTCTAGTCACTTCAAAATACTGCCAAATGAAGGAACTTTTCCAACAACAGAAATATGGCTTTTATGTCTGAGAGAAGAAAATGTAGCACATATTTTAGATAATGTACACACTTCCAGCTGTGGCTAATCTCTACCATTTTATAAATGAAACTGAGGAAACTGATGTGAAGTCTTAAACAGTCAAACTTCAAACTAATATTAAAAAGACTTTATTTGGTTTTACTTGGAGGTGAGTTGCTTGAGTTTTCATTACATGAGAAACCAAGTAATATAGTACCTATGTCTAGAGGGAAAATAATATATAATGAATGTGATAAATTATAAAAAATATTTAAAAACTCATAACTGTTAAATACTAAAATAAGTTAAGTACTAATTTAGCTTCTGTCAAGTTCATAATAAAATGGAAATTGTTCTCATCTATCCTATAGGTTTTTCCCCCAGTGGAAATTTGTAATTATGAAAGTAACCATTGTGCTAATAATTTGAAATTAAACCAAAATCAGAGTCAAATACCTGGAGTAGCTTACACTAACCAAATAAGAAATTATAACAAATAACTTTATGTCAAGGGTCCTGTGCAGTAATGATTTTAAATTAGAACACAACATTTCTAGGATAGGTTGCTCATTTAACATTTTTAGGATCTGTCAATAAGATTACTTTTGGTATGAAGCAGCCTATTTATTTTGATTAGAATCAAAATCCCCCAATGAAACAGAGGCCAACAGTAACACTTGACTACCAAATGCCCAGAAAGCTACTGCACAACCTTGAGGATTCAAATGAAAAAAAAAAAAAAACACAAAGATATGAAATGTTACTGCTGCTTGCAAATACCATATGTACCCATTAAAAATAAAATTTTACAAAGATTAGGAAACTATAGATCTGAGTAGCTGATAGAGGACTCTGTGTTATTTTATATTGTTCAGAAGTTGCAAGTTTTCTATTATGTCATGAAATAAATTAAGACAACCCATTAGTTTTAGTTATACAATGATATAATTTAAAAAAACAACTTCTTGTTGCTTTCTATTACAGAGAAAATGTTTAAGTATAAGTTGTTTTGATTTCATAAATGACTAAAGTTATTCAGTAAGATATGCTTATAGTTATTTTCAGAAAAGATATTTTAATGTATTTACAAATTTCTTCCCCAAACCCATCTGTGTAAATGTCTAACAAACAGGAATAATTCTCAAATTTGGTTTTAGAAAAGGATCTCTGGAAACTTTATAATTTAAAAAACTGTTTTGTTGATGATGGATGTGTGCTTCAGAATTACAAATTAATTATAAATCCTATGAGAAATGAATAAAAATACTTAAGAAAAATTAATACATGGAAGAATAAGTATATGTAAAATAAATATAGACTCTTCAGCAAATCCCATATCAGAATTTATATATATATATATATATATATATATATATATATATATATATATATATATATAATTATATATATACACATATATTTTTAGATGAACACAATATTTTTGTTTATTTATTTTTTTAATGTGGTGCTGATAATCGAACCCAGTTTCTCACATGTGCAAGGTAAATGCTGTATCACTGAGCCACAGACACATATTATTTTTGTCAAAAAGGAGAACATGAGAAGAAGAGGGAAGAAATAATGCCTTTTTTAATATATCAATGTCATGATCATAAAGAGACTTCTAATTCTGCAGCTCTTTTTAATTTTTTATTTATAAATGACAGTGCATTACAATTCTTATTACACATATAGAGCACAAATTTTCATATCTCTGGTTGCATACAAAGTATATTCACACCAATTCATGTCTCTGTATGTACCTGCACTTTGGATAATAATGATCATCACATTCCAACATCATTTATAACCCCACGCCCCCTCCTTTCCCATCCAACCTCTCTGCCATAACTAGATTTTTCTAATTCCTCTATGCTCCCTATCCCTATCCCACTTTGAATCAGCCTCTTTATATCAAAGAAAACTTTTGGCATTAGGTTTTTTGAGGATTGGCTAACTTCACTTAGCATTATCTTCTCTAACTCTATCCATTTACCTGCCAATGCCATGAATTTATTCTCTTCTATTGTTGAGTAATATTCCATTGTGTACATATACCACATTTTCTTTATTCATTAATCTACTGAAGGGCATCTAGGTTGGTTCCACAGTTTAGCTATTGTGAATTCAGTGCTGCTATAAACATTGATGTGGCTATGTCCCTGTAGTATGCTGTTTTTAAGTCCTTTGGGTATAGAACGAGGAGAGGGATAGCTGGGTCAAATGGTGGTTCTATTCCCAATTTTCCAAGAAATCTCCATACTGCTTTCCATATTGGCTGCACCAATTTTCAATCCCATCAGCAATGTATGAGTGTACCTCTCCCCCACTGACATCCTCGCCAACACATATTGTTGTTTGTATGCATTATAGCTGCCATTGTGACTGGAGTTAGATGAAATCTTAGACTGCTTTTGATTTGCATTTCTCTAGTTGCTAGTGATGACAAACATTTTTCATGTATTTGTTGATTGATTGTACATCATGTTCTGAGAAGGGTCTCTTCAGGTCCTTGGCCCATTTATTGGGTTATTTATTTATTTGGTGCTTAGCTTTTGAGTTCTATATATAATCTAGAGATTAGTGCTCTATCTGATGTGTGAAAGATTTGCTGCCAAGATGTAGACCGTCTATTCACCTCATAGATTGTTTCTTTTGCTGAGAAGAAACTTTTTTAGTTTGAGTTTGTCCCATTCATTGATTCTTGATTATAATACTTGCACCACAGGAGTCTTATTAAGGAAGTTGGGCCTAATCCCACATGATGAAATTAGGGCCTACTTTTTCTACTATTAGACACAGGGTCTCTGGTTTTATTCCTTAGTGCTTGATCCATTTTGAGTTTAGTTTTATGTGTGGTGAGTGATAGGGGTTTAATTTCATTTTGTTGCATAAACTTCCAAAAGCAAAAAATATATTCAATGCAATTCCAATCAAATTCCCAATGACATTTCTCATAGAAATAGAAAAAGCAACCATGAAATTCATTTGAAAAAAATAAGCGACCCAGAATAGGTAAAGCAATCCTTAGCAAGAGGGGTGAAGCAGATGGCATCACTATACCAGACCTTAAACTATACTACAGAGCAATAGTAACAAAAACAGCATGGTATTGGCACCAGAACAGACTCGTAGACCAATGGTACAGAATAGAGGACACAGAGATTAACCCACAAAATTACAATTATCTTTTATTAGACAAAGATGCAAAAAACATGCATTGGAGAAAAGATAGCCTCTTAAACAAATGGTGCTTTGAAAAATTTGCAGCTCTTATGAATAAACATAAAGAGAAAGCTTACTCTCTTTAATGTCTGTACATTTAGAATTTGTAGGGCAACTTCATTTCAAAAAATGTTCTCAGTCCCTTTTCTTTTGCAATAATAAAATATTTGAGACTGGGTCCTTTATAATGAAAGAGATACAAGAGGTTTATTTAGCTCAGAGTTATGAATACTGGAAGTTCATCAATGGCAGCCCCATATATTCAGCCTTTGATAGGGGAACTCTAGCTCAAATTCAACATGGTAGATGGCTTCATAGTATAAGCATGTATGAGATAGATAGATAGATAGATAGATAGATAGATAGATAGATAGATAGATATTATATAGTGAAACAGAAAGGCAGAGAGATTCCAGATTTCTTTCTTTATAACAACCTGTTTGTATTTGAAGTAACAAAGATACTGTGAGAACAACACTAATCACTATCCAGTACACCAGTGACCTCACAGTCTTCCACTAGGCTCCACTTCTAAAAGGTTCCTCTGCCTCTCACCATTGCTACGTGGGGAACAAAGCTTCTAGGATATGAAACTCTGAGACATACACTCTAAGCAAATTGAAACAGTATAAAAAACATAAATTATGATTTCCTCTGGTACCATAACTTGATGACTCTAATGCATTTACTATTTCCAAGAAAGCTACAAAGGTTATCTTACCTCTTTTAATTTATTTTTAATTTGTTTATGTTTCTTTATTTTGAGAAATACATGAGCTTAAAGATTTCGAAAAAAAAAAAAAAACAGAAGATTATCCAGATTGTCTTCTATTATTAACACACACAAACAACTCAGTGAGACACACACAAAAAAACAAACAAAAAAACAATACCATAAGGAGCAAAGGAGACTGGAGAGAGTTAAAATGTATTTTCCTTTATTTCCATTAACTTAGATATAATAGGTATAATCCTTCCTGAATTTGATATCAATATTTCCAAAATTCCACTGTCTGAGGAACCAGGGAAATATTAAAGAGATATAAATAAGTTGAGATTGTCTGAGTCTTTGGTCTGATATCCTTAAGTATGGCAATATGACTATCATATTGGGGATGAATTGACAATTCAGATTCAAGAAGTCTCATACTTCCTTCATTATTGAAGTTGTGAATAATAAAGGCTTACAGGACTATCTGAGTAAATCTTTATTTTACCTTACATGAGACTTTGATGAAAAGTTTCATAGATAATACTTAAGATTTATCTCCTATTTTTGTTGTAACTGCATTATGCTATCATATTAACCAATCTTATAACATATGCATTTTCTATATTAGATGCCACCTGGCATCTCAGCATGTCTCACATGACCCAAATAAACTTCTCAATTCCACCCCACCCTTGTTCTTCTCATATATATATATATGTATATATATATGTATATATATATATATATATATATATATATATAATACTGAACTACTCTGTGTGTGTGTGTATATATATATACACACACAGTATTTTTAAAGGCAAATGAGTTTAGAGAAGAGAGATTAAAAGCTTTCTCAAAGTCATACAAATGGTGGCAGTTGGTTAAATCCCAGACAGTTTTTCCAAGAGATCTTTGGATATTGATAAAGAAAAATTGCACCAGATATGTTACACAGACAAAGAGAGAGAAAAGAGACTGAAGTCAATCTCCTAAAACAAAAGGCAAGTTAATTGTATATGAACTGGGGTGAGCTACTAAAAATGTTAGGGTGGAGGTTAGCCAAATTAGGCCATCTGTGCTTGATAATTGCCTCTGATCTAAGTTAGGCTTCTACTTTCTCAGGAGACTGAGAGGTAGGTGTGCTAACTTTCTTATGAGTTACACTTCAAAGAATGACTCACATGTCTTTGAGAAAGGTTTTCCTGGGTTGTAAAACTGGCAAAATGTTTGGAGAGGATTTACATCTCAAAGAAATAGAGAAAAATTGTGATTTAAAAAAAAATTAAGTAAATTCTCTTAGGATAGGGAGGCTCTTGAAAGGTAGTTTGTATGTTCTGTTATTTTTTTTTTATTTTCTGTAAAATAAAATAAAACAAAGCATTATCTAATAATATCACATAACTCTCTTACTCTATTGAGATAATTACACCAAGGCTTCTCCAGAATGTTCAGTGATATATTACACACCTCAATTCATGGTAAGCTTGTGCTAGTATATATAATCATTTTATTTTTTATTTATATATTCATATGTATACATTTGACAAATATGAATTAGATAACTATTATGCTACTGGTAATGTCATATACTAAGGCAAATTAGGAGAAAGTAATGTTGCTTTAGGTATAGGAAACATGAATAAAATTTAAGGCAATAGAAGCCTACTGAGAATGAAATGTTTTTACCCACTGTTTGTTTTGATTATTTTACTTTGCAGGTAATTAACAGAGACATTTCTGAGTAATGAGATTGAGTACTCGGGTAGTGAGGATCTGAGGCAAAGTAACAATTAGTGCAATTACATTGAGTCACGATTTAAGAATAAGTAAGGAGTGTATTTTAAACAGAATGGGGGAAAGCATGAGTAATTGAAGAACAAAGGATCAGACAATAAGGACTTCATACATCATGTTATATGTAATAGCGACATCATCCTAAATTTGAGAGTTTACTTTGATGCAGTTTGATGCATTTTCCATCAGGGACACACATCAGATTAATGGGTTCCTTGAAAAAACAATCTGTGCTTCCGTACTCTGGTATCATCTGAAATTGTGCATAAATGTTTAGCTATACTTTATGAATAGAGATCCTGGCAGTACATTTTTAATTTGCACAAATTTCAAGGCTTTTCTTATACTTTATATAGCAGTGATGTTCAACTATAATCTTCTAAAGAATCCCACGTTATACTTCTGCCTAGGATGTTTAAAGTTGGAAAGAGTATCCACTCAATCCAAGAAGAAAATGATAACGATTTTCATTGAGAGAAACCAAATACCCTGGCTTCCTAGAAGAGAGAGGCCAAGAATCTCTTTGAGTGTGAGGTGTGTGGACTACTTTCCTTGTGGCAGAGTGCAAGGGAAAAGACAGTTTGTAATACAGTGTGTAAAAATAAGTTTAATAAAATTTAATGAATGTTAAAAGCTGGGTTTTAGATAGTATAAATCTACAACCTAGAGTCAAGGTGACTTTGCAAGAACTTTGAACTGTTTTCCACTGACCTACACTTGTATCGTGATATATATGTGACCTGTATTTATAGGCCAATTATACATTATTATTCACAAAGTCTTTTTTTTCCAATAGTGATCAACATAAATAATAATAAAATCATATTGGATAAAAAATAATAAATCATTTTTCATCATTAAGTAATTGGCCATGGATATATGTATTTTTATGGTACTGGAGATTGAACCTGGAGTCTTGTATTGTATGTTATTAAATTGCTTTGCCACTGAATTATAACCTCAACCTAAAATCAGTTTACTTTCATTAAATTAAAAATAGGCTTTTAAAATGTTCTTTCATATTCTTATTAAAATACCTATAATGAATTACATCGATTTATTTTTGTCTTTTTTTATCCAATTCAGATTTACATTAAGTATATTTCATGAGATATACCTAGGTAAATCTCAGTAAACTCTGCATCATTATAAGCAGTGAAAAGACATGTAATATCTTCCTTTGGTATTTTTTTTAAACAGGATGATCCAAAGAAATATTTGCTCCTTTTTTATTTCTTATGGAAAAATTCATCAATTTAAACAGTAATACTCAAGTTTTTATGGCAAATATGTATGGAATATGAATTTTTGTAATCATAAAATGTATCCTAAAATTAGAAAAGTACCATTCATGATGGTGCATGCTTGTGATCTCTTTTACTTAGAGACTGAGGAAGGAGCATTGAAAGTTTAAAGCCAGCCTCTGCAACTTAATGAGACCCTGTCTTTTAACACAAATAGAAGGAATGAGGATGTAACTCAAAAGTAAAGAACTCTTAGTTTCAATCCTCAGTACCAAAAAAAAAAAAATATTTATGTGAATTTGATCTTTGCCTTCAAACAATCTGTTAAAATAGAGTGAATACATTAAGTTTCTATGATCAAAGATGGAAAAAGCAAAACTTAAAAGTGTTAAAATATCCATTGAAATTTATTCTGTTTAAAAGTTTTTTTTTTAATCACAGATGTTTTAAGCAATAATATTCCATTTCAAAAATAAAAAAAAATATTTTAAATATTATGTTTTCCAAGCACAGAATGCACTATTAAATCTGTTGTTTTCAATGTCTTTCCTCTGAATGTGGTATTGTGGTCACTTATACAATTGTATTTGATTATTTCTCTAATTTTATTTAAATTTGTAAATCTTAGGCTTAGAACCTGATTTACTTAACGACACACAAAACAATCAAATTTTATCCCTTCCTTATACCATATACCAACATTAACTCAAACCATCAACCTATATTTTAAACCAAAATTATAATCATTACTTTTAGAAGAGTATGTAAGTATAAATTCTTATCATTCATGTTAGGCAATGGTTTCTTAGCATTATATTAAAAGCAAAAAGAGCAAACTTTTTCTAAAAAAATATGTATATTTTACTTCTTCATAAAAACAGTTTTAAAGAATATTGTCAATAAAAGGAATGAAATGGATCCATAGAATGGGAGAAAGTATGTGCAAATTATGTATTTGATAATGGACTTAGAATATATAATTAAATAATAAAACTTATCCTTTATAAAAATAAGCAAAGAACTTTAAGAAGTGCTTAGTTTAACAGAGATATACAAATAGTAAATAAGCTTATTGATATTTGATTAATATCATTGATTATATTAGAGAAATAAAAAGTAATATTCCAATAATGTATGATTTTGTGCCAATTAGGTGACTACAATAAAAACACAATAAGAAGTGTTGGTGAGTATGTGGATATATTGGAAGCTTCACATTGAAGCTTGAATTGCAAAATGATTTAACCATTTTAAAACAATAATTGAGTGATTTGTGAATTGGTGAAGACAGAATTACCATATGGCATGTGATTCAATTTCCAACTATATATCAGGAAAAAGGAAGATATATTTTCATACAAAACCTGTGCATGAAGGTTCATTGAAGTTTTATTCATAAAAGTCAAAAAGTGAAATAATTCACATGTTTATCAACTTATAGATGAATAAATAATATTGAAATATATATATATATATATATATATATATATATATATATATATATATTCAACACAAAAGAATAAAATAAAAAGAATGAAATACTATTATCACAACATGAGTGGGTATTAAAAACATTTTGCTAAATGAAAAAAGAAATTCATAAAAGACTACATATTTTTTTACTATATTAGTACAGTATGCCCACTACAGGATAATCCACAATGCCAAAAATGGGTTAGTGATTGACAGAGGCTGGGGCCTGAGGTAAAAGATCATAAATGTACTGGGATAATTTCTGAGACTGATTATGACAATTTAAAAATAGATAATAATTTTTATGACTTTTATGACTGTAAGAATATGTCAAAAACCTCATTATTGTAAAAGGAGATGTTATGTATGTGAATTTTGTTTTAATAAAAATTTTTAAAGATAAAAATTATAGGGGCTGGGAATGGAGCTCTGTGGTAGAGCACTAGCCTAGCATGCTCAAGACCTTATGTTCAAACCCCAGTACTTCTAGTCATCTATTTCACTGTTGTGAGCAAAAGACCTGAACAAGAATAATTAGAGGAGAAAAAGTTTATTTCGGCATTCACAGTCTCCTCAGTCCATAGATGGACAACTTCTTTAGTTTGTGTCAGAAGTGGTAGAACATCACGGAAGAAGGCAGAGGAAAATAGTTCAGGACATTGCTTCCTAAAGCAGAGAGAACTAGAGCTCTCTTACCTCAGACAAGATATAAAGTCCAAAGGCATGCCTTGAAATGATCCACTTCCTCCAGTCACACCCTACCAGCCTACACTCACCACCCATTTAATGTGTTTCAGGGGATTAATGCACAAATAATATTAAGGCTCTCATAATCCAAACATTTCACCTCTAAACTTTCTTGCAATATCTCACACGTGAGTTACCAGGGAACACCTGATCTAAAGTATAACAGCTAGAGGAAAAAAGATAATTGAAAAAAGAGGCTGTAACTGGAAAGTTTTTACCAAAGATAAAGAAGAGAAGACTAAGCTTCAATCCCATAGCAAGCCAGGGTTCTCTGTTTCTGAACGGGGCAGTATAGCCAAATTACAAGGGCACCTACTCACTAAATAGTCCTGGTTTAAATTTCAACCCTGTTGATTATTAGTGTCATAAATTTGGTCTAATTTCTGCATTTATAAATGGGATATATTGGATTTTTTCAGAAATTTAAATGAACCAGAACACATAAAATGCTTCAGTAATGGTTATATCTGATTAATATCAGCTATTATTATTATCTTAGTAGGCAGGATGTGGATCAATTGAAGCCACTACCCAATCCTAGATGCCACTTTGAAATTTCATTATCATACCTCCTTAGTATTCTCTGGTCTGTGAAAGTTTTTCTCAGTTCTTCCTTATTGACCATGAACATAAATGTTTTGTCAAGTAAAGTTAAATATCCTGTGTGATGCTGAACTTTTCTAATGATTTTTTTCATGCTTAGACTGGAGTTTTAAGTACTAGGAAGAATTCCACAGAGGTAACTTGCCTTCTTAGCAAATTACAGGGAGGGTGGTGGTACAAATATGACTCCATTGGCGATGTTCACTTTAAAAAAATGTCATGTCTGACAGGCTTCTACATTCTAAATTTACTATATTGCCCTATGTATACTTTATTCTTCAGAAAAGAGTCACTAAATCCAACCTAATGAAGGTATCTACATCCTAGAGGGAGTGCCTACATTTATTACTTGAAATTCTTTTCTAAGAAATATTCTCTCCAGTGTTATTTATATACACATTTATGTATGTTAGTATTAAATCACATGTATTTATGTTTGCTTTGTGTTTATGGTTGGCAGAATAATGGCAACTAGTCAAATCCACATCCTAATTCCTAGAACATGTGAAGGTTATGTCAGACTGGACTTTGTAGACATATTGACTGTTAAAGACCTCAGGATGAAGCAATTGCCCAGGAATATTTTGGTTACTCTGTTCTTCTCATGCAATGCTTTAAAAGTTTATGTGTTCATAGAAAGATGAGACTTGAGCAGACTAGTCAGAGGAATGTAACTTGCTGACTTTGAAAATGGAGACTAAAGGGCAGGCAACAAATGATATGAAGGGCCTTCTGAAGCTGGAAAGAACAAAGAAATGTACTTTCCCACAGAGTCTCCACAAACAAAGCAACCTTGCCCATAACTTCATTTAAGACAGTGAGCTCCTTATTTGACTTCTGATTTACAGAGTTGATTGTTGTTACTTCAATAATTATTCAACTATTACAGATATAGTAGTTTGTGTTATTTGAAGCCACTAAAATTGTGTTGATGTATTAAAGTAGTAATTAAAACTAATGCTGTGTTATAATCTTATGATAGATCATTAATTTTATTGCAAAAATTATTCATTGGGACCACTGGGATTATTTTCTCATTAACCCTTACATTCTTTGGGAATGCTCTCTCTCTTTTTGAGCTTTACCTAACACTGCAAGATGATCTAGATTCAGCTTTTATTTTCTCTGTCCCACCATACAATTAGTATTTTTTGCCAAAACGTCTGGTTCTATTTATTTTGGAATGATGTATAGAAACAAAGTTCTGGTGTGTCACTCACTGCTTCTAAGCCTTCACACCAAACAAGAGAGGGAATACATGCAAGTATATTTTTAAATAATATATCAACACAGACACATCTGTAGTCATTTCTGTGTATCAAACCTAACCTGGGTACATAATGATGTCTCAGACTAATCCGTTATCAGTTCAGTCTTGTCTATTTTTTTTTTCCTGACGGTAAGAAAGTTGTCTCTTATCATTTTCTGTTTATTTCCTTTTCTCAGCTTTGATATTTACATAGAATATTTTCAGAATGGTTAAAATATTTATGCATGTGAGAAAAAAAGTTACCATTTAGAGTAAAGTTTGGTTTTGGCTTTAGAATTTTTAGTCAAATCAACACTGGACCAATGTTAAATACAATAGCTTCTCCCTGTGCTTTTCAATAAGGTTATGTCTTAAATTCATGTGACAGATTAATTTTTGACCAGTATACACTTCATTATATGATGTTCTTTATCTTATGTACTTAATTTTCACAACTTGAATTAATTTTTATGTTGGGTAGCTGCAGATGCTTTAAGAAATATATAAAATTATTTATTACTCTTAAAATTCCCCTATGTCTCACCTTAATAAAAATCTACTCCTCGTTCAAATTCTGGCAACTAGTCATCTTATTTATCCCTATTATTTTGCCTTAATAGAATATCATGTGAATAAAAATGCATTAAATTTGTAGCTATTTGTATGTGTCTTCTTTCCCTTAACATTTTTCATTTAAATTTATCTACATAATTTTGTGGATTCTTCTACAACTCTGAATAATATTCCATCATATACATGTACAATTTATTCATGTCATAGTTGATGAACAGCTGGGTTGCTTTCAGTTAGTGATAATTACAAAAGCTGCTATCATTACTGTACAGAATTTTCTGTTAAATCTCCAACTCAATTGTCTTATGCAAGAATTTTTTGGGTCACATAAGTCTATATTTAAACTTATAAAATATTAACAAACTATCTCAACTATATCTTAAATAGCATGCACCTTTTTTATTTTTCCACAACCATTAATGAGAGTTTCTGTTGTTTTTCATCTTTACATTTGCAATTATCATTTTTTAAAAAATTTTAGTCATTAAAAAATATGAGAAATGAAATAGACTTGTAATTTTAATTTGCATTCATAAAATGACAAATGATGTTGAAAATCATTTAACATACGTAATTGCCAATCTTTTATTATATTTAGTTATGTGTCTTTTTAGATGTTTTGTCCATATTTAATTTTTTACTCTTGATTAACTTTAAGAAGCCTTTATATATTCTGTATATGTCCTAATTACATATATATTACATATATGACTCCAAATTTTTTTTGCATTGTGTGATTTGTTTTTCTTTAGTCATTAGGGTTTTCAGAAAACTAATTTGGGATTTTTATTTTAACAAAATCCAATTTTAGTTAATTTTTGATTGAAGTTAATTTTTTAATGGAGTAGATTTTTGCATTATATCTAGAAATATATTATCAAAGTCAATGTCACATATTTTGTATTTTCTTCTGTAAGTTTTATAGTGTTACATTTTGTAATTAGTATATCACCAATGTTGAATAAATTTTTCTATATGGCTTGAAGTGTGTATTGAGGTTTAATGTTTTCAATGTAAACACTTGAAAAATGTTCCTATAAGTTTGAGAAGACTGTCCTTTTCCCATGAAGCTTTTTTGTTCATTTTCAAACTCAATTCACCGGAGTATTTTTTGTGCTCAAAACTGATTGGAAATAGCTGTATAAGCTATTAGTTGGTATTCTGAAAGAAAGTATGCTTGTCATATCTAGTAACTTGCTGCTTATAAGTGTTATTCTAAAGTCATTTTAATAATCTAGTGGCATATGCTATCTCATTTTATTCTCACAACCTCACAGAAACATTTTCAACCTCATTTTTATGTGCTTCTTTTAGATAATTTATATAGCTTGCTTCCTTTTATTTTATGAATGTTTATGATTAAAAGTGTATATATGATGTTAAAACCCCCTTTTAACTAACATCAACAGTATTTCACATTTATTATATCAAAGGGTACTATGTTATAGACTCTTGATATTGATTACATATGTCCATTTTTCTTTATTTATATTTTTTTTCTCAGTGTTGTATGATGAATAGATCCCACATTGTCTCAACAAGAATTCCATCTTCCTACATTCTATGATTATATTCTCTTCATTCATTGTGGTTGGGACCTGTGACATTCCCCTAACCATTGGAAAATGGCAAAGATAATAGGAGGCTATCCATTGATAAGGTTACAACATGCATTAAAATACATTGATATGTCCCAGTCTCCTGTGGTTTAGTTATATATTATAAAACTGTGTTAACTGACTGGAGGTAAAGATTTTCTCCTTGGCTGGATTGAAGAAGTCATCTGCCTGTGGTGAAAAAACTTGTAGACAAAATCAAATGGCAGTAAACTGCAGGCAGGCAGGAGTGGAACACAGTCAGCGGACAGTAAGTAAATAAAAAAATAAACAAACAAACAAATAAATTAAGGATCTCAATTCTTCATCCACAGGGAGATGAATTCTTCCAATGGATCCTTGATCTTTTCCCATTCTTGCTATGATGAGACTATATGTAGTTCAGGTAATAACTTGACTCTTAAAGAGAGAACCCAGCTAAATAAGACTTAAAAACCCAATTTAGGAAAATAGCGGAATAACAAATATTCACTTCTTTAAGCTGCAAGATTTATGTTAATTGTCTATGAGCAATGTTATGAAGTTAACATAGACTGCTTTATATAGTTTTTCAGGATGTGTAATGAGCAAATCTATAGAATAACCTTCACATTACAGTATGGCTTATTTAATGTAAAATCTGCATGACTATATGACAGTTCTGTCTTTCCAAATGTTAATCTACCTGGGGGAAATTCTTCATATCTTGCTCCTCTGTGAATCCATACTAGTCTATCTATATGCAATAAATATTCAATGAGTTGAAAATAAACATATCACATTGTGAAAAAAATAGTGCTTTCAAATGTTCAGCACAATTAGTATTTTTATTAACTGTTTTATACTAAAAGATCCTTGAGATCATATAATCCATTTTGCATGTTTTATTGATGAATGAAATAAAATACAGTTTTATACTGGCTTGTGAAAGCACACAATTTTAGTAAATTCTGGAACTGGCTGACATTTCATGTGTTCTACACCCAGTCTTATCTCTACCTGACATATTATTCTGTTAATTTTCCCAAATGTGTATTCTTAAATTACATCAGTGAAAATAAATATGAATAAAAATATAATTGCTCATTAAAGCTATAAATGTCATACTTTTTGAATGACATAAATGCAGAAGAAATACAAATATTGTGATCAAACTATAATGTTTTTTCAAAAATACTAAATTAGTATTTTATGTATTTCATTGTTTAATGAATAATTTTAACAATAATTTATTTAAGTTTATAGAAGTTGGGTTCCTGTGTTTTAGCACTTTTTGTGATGTGGTAATGACTACCTTAATGATTAACTAACTAATGTATGTATTTGTATAGAAAAATTGCGGGGAAGAAGAGGAGATGCCTCCCTCCAGAAAGTAGTACAGTATAAAAAATTTTGGTTCCCAAGGTTCAGGGACCCTCTAATATAATGTCCCTTACAGAGAGTACAGATATCCTTTCATCATTTTTTTTCCACATTATGAGAATGAAGCTCTAGTACCTAGCACCAGAAAACACTGATTTTCTGGTTACTTCTGTTTATGTGAATAATAATGCGATTTTTTTTCTAACCCAAGATTGTCCTATATTCCATAAGCACTAAGATAGTGGTAGGCCAATTTGTTACAGTGCAAGTAGGGAAAATTTGAAGATCCTGTATAGTTCTTGATGGTAAAATATTGTATTTTCCCACATAGTATATTTCTTTAGGGGTTTTTTACTTTTCTTCAACAAAATGATAAAAATAATTAAATATAATGAAAAAGCAATCAAGAGGAAATATAAATTCCTCTATTTAGGGGCACTATCCTTCACCATTCTTCTGATTGTATATGATAGTTTATGTTCCAATTTAATATTGATATGCATTGTACCTTTAAGAATTCTCACTTAAAAGTTTTTATTTTTATTTATGTATATTTCAAATGAATTTTTATTTTCTCCAAAATGTATGTCTCTATAATATTGTGTGAATTTAAAAGAAAAAATTTGCAAGGCAAAAAGAAGGAATGAATAATTTTTCCTCTAAATTATTATTTATTTTCCAAAATTCTGATCACTGTAATTTTTGTTTATATATATATATATATATCAAATAAGATTTACAGTGAAAAATCTACACGATAATATTTTTTACTAAAGTCAAAAGGGATATACATTTTTATATTTCAATAAGTATTTTATCATATCAATAAAGTTTCAGAAATGTATACCTAGGTTTAAAAATCTGGCACTGAATACATTTCTTGTTCTGATACCAAAAAATTTATTTGTCTTTTTTTACTGTGCAATAGCTTCCAGGCAAATTTTGCTTAATTTTTTTTTTCAGAAATATAAATCTTAAACTATACTGAAATAACATTACTGCTGGTTTTTGGAAGCCATAATTATTCATATTATTCTCACTTGTCTGTTTGTGGTTCTATTGGGAAAGAAATACTGTGCATTTTATAAAGGCCTTCTGCCACGAATACCAAATCCTGCTGTGAAGTTTAAAATGTGTGTAATTGTACAATATTTGTGAAAATAATCACACTGTTTACATGCAGTGATGATGTTAATGAAACTAGGTCATCATCTTTAAACAAATGTTAACCCTATTAGTGGAATAAATATTCTCTGCTGAAATAATTTGCTAATTGCTTTCCCTTGATTCACATATTTGTTAGCATTTGATCATTTATTTATTCTACACATTGTTTTATTTAGGTTTAAAAATACTTTTAAATATATAAAAAGTCTCAATTTCTTATGAATTATATGATAATTTTAAGATAATACTCTGAACATTAGAATAATGAAAATATTTTGATATGCTACTGAATAAAAATTCAAATAGAATTATACCTACATAATATGTTTTCATTGTTTTATTTGATATGCCATAAATATGATTAGAAGTAATTATATAAAATAACTTCTTAAATAGTCTTAATTTTATCTTAAGCAAGATTGGAATTATCATTACATACTTAAAAGCATAAATTTAGGCTCTTACAAACATTTTACATTTGACTTGAAATTTAACTTTCAGAAACATATATTAAAACATATATTTGTATAACAACAAATCATTGTTACTACCTATAAACATTTTATATGATTAATGAGACAATATTTACAATGTACACATGGCAATGCCCATAAAATAAAAATATTCAATACATGTGCATTCTTCAGATTCTAGTCCATTATGGATTTTAGTTAATTCCTACTATTGTAAATGGTTCCACTTAACATTTCTTCTATTAGATAATCTTCTATTATATATCATGTTGAATTTATCTATCTATGGAAAGCATCAAGTTATATAAATAAAAACAAGGGCATCAATTATACTATATTCTTAATAATAATATACTATGTTTATAATCATAATTAATAATAATTAATTATTAATTTATATAAGCTTATCCTTGATGTTGTGATAATTCAAAGTTGTCTCTGTATAAGGGATTCCTTCATCTGATATAAAAGAAAGTTTTGCATTTTAGGCAAAATGTTTCATAGTTATATAATAGCTCATTAATCAAATTTTTCTATTTTTGATTCTTAAAAGACTGAGTTTTATGTATTTATTTTACATATGGAATTTATATTTATGTATGAATTGTCTAGGGCATATGCATAATGCCTCTATATAATATTTGAAATATCCTGTTTATTATAAAGCTTGTAAGTTTTTTTTTCAATTTGTTTCTCATGCAAACATTTTCGTTTCAAGTATTTTAAAATGTGCTGTTATTTTAAGTCATTTGTCATTTTATTAATACAGAATATATATGTATATATTAAAGTAATATACATTAAGAATGAATAAAAATACTTCCACTAAATATTATTGTCCATAAATAATTATTTTAATTATCCTGAGATATCCATTAACTTTTTGATATGCCCAGAATTTAGGAGTAAGAAATGTTCTTCAAAAATTGCATGTACCTGCCCACTAAATGTATATAAGCTTAAAAACCTGCATGAGGAATTTTAAAATAAATGGATTTGGGGTATTCTTAAGTTCATAGAAAAGTCAGAGACAATACATATTGATTACCTGTTATTTAAAGTTAATTTCTCAAACAGCCTGGCTCCTCTCATGTTTTACTTTGGGAAAGAAAGTGGGTGGACTGAAATGAAAATAATGTCTTCCTATGCAACTCAATGGCACTGCTTCTGAGCTAGTTGTGAAAGAGTAAAAAGTGCAGTTTTTACTCTTCATTTTTTTACATTTCTTTTTAAAAATTTAACTGATACAAAAAAGCATAATTTCTGCATATTAATGGGGCAACATGTAATATTCTAATACATGTGTACATTGTGTAATGTTTAGATTCTCATGTTAAACATCTCCATCTTCTCAAATGTCTACCATTTCTTTATAGGGAAGGCTTTCAAAACACATTCTTTTAGTTCTTTGAAATACGTAGTATAGTTTTTGCTATATATAGTCACCACTCTGCATTGAGTACATCAGAATTTCTTGCCTTTGCGCAACTGTAACTTAGTACCAGTTGATCACCTCCTTCATCCATCTGCACTGCATAACTCCTTCCCACTTATAATAAGCACCATTATACTCTCAACTTTTTGTAACATCAACTTTTTTTAGGCTACACATATGAGTGAACTTATGTGGCATTTGTCTTTCTGTGACTAGATTACTTAATGTAATTATAGCTTTATCTTTTATTGTATTTTCCCTTGTACTTGTTATATCAGAGTTGCCTCTCCTCTGTGACACCTGGAAAAAGAGTGTTTAGTCACTTTCACATGCAGTGTCTTAATGTGTGCATATTAAAACTTTGGTATCGATTACATTTTGTAGTCCAATATATTAAAATATATGCACAAAAATTAATGTTGCCATGAAATCATATTACATGAATGCACTCTGTTTTACCCAATCAATAATTTAATGATGGGCATTATTTCAAATCGATGAACACTCTTGAGTTTTAAGTAGTATTATAAAGATATAAGTGTTATTTTAGACTACCATTCTATCTGAATGAGTATTTCTTGGAAAATTTATTGAATATTTTAAATCACGTAAATGAAACACTTAAAATTTAGTGGACAATAATAAAACAATTCTAAAATGAGCATAATCATGGTGTTAATCCTATAACATAATTAGAACCCAAACATCGTCGCCATCTATCAAAATAAAATAAAGGAAGGGAAGAAGGAACAAAAATTGAAACTATGATACAGTCATTTGCTTTATAAAAATGACCTCCAAGATATTTTAAAAATTTTACTCTATCCAGAGGTTGTTTGATATTCAATGCACTTCTATAAAAATTTCTTTGTAAAAGCATTTCACCTTTTCTAATCAGTTTTACAATTTTTATTTTTTAATAAATAATGATATTGGGTATATTAATTTCTATTAGACATTTATATTTCTTAATTTTGAATTACTAGTATCCTTTAAACTTTTTTCTTTATATTTTTTTTATATTTTCTGTTTCACGTGTAAATATTTGATTATACAATAACGATTTACCCCATTCAATATCAGTCTGTAGCAAACACTTTACCACAATTCTCAATCAGTTGCAAATTTTATCTTTCAATTTTAGATTAATATTTTTGTGTTCATAAAACTCAAATTATTTTGCTTTGGAAAATTATTGTGTTTTGTTACGTTATTCTCAGGTCTGGTGTCATACAGAAATACATTCCCCACGCTTCTTAATTTTACATGTGTGTTTCTAAATATAAGTAGACACAGAAAAAAGAGATAATACAAAAAGTTATTTTGTGGTACCTTTTCCCGCTTTGTTACATTCAATAAAGATTGGAAGCTGTTTTAGTCAACTTTCTTACTACTGTGACAAAAAAATATGACAAGAACAATTTTAGAGGAAGAAAATTTTATTTGGAGCTAACGATTTTAGAGGTCCCAGTCCACAGACAGCCTGTTCATTCCTCAAGGCTTCAGGTGAGGCAGAATATAATGGCCAAAGAGTACACAGGAGGAAAGAGTGGTGGCTCAGGACATGGCACTGAGAAACAGAGAAACTCCTCTCCTCACATACAAAATATATATGCCAAAGTCATGCCCCCAGGGACCATCTTTCTCCAGCGACATCCTACCTCCTTACAGTTAATTCCTATAGGGGAATTCATTCATTAATTTGGTTAAGATTCTCATAACCTGGTCGATTCACATTTAAACCTTTATTGCTTTGTTTCACACATGAGCTTTTGGACAATTAATATTGAAATCATATCAGAAGCAATGTAAGAAAATGAGAAGATTTGAAATATTTTCAAATGAGTTTATAAAATATCTTAACTTATAGATCCATTAGAATCTTTTAATTGTCCTCAAAAACTTATTTAACTTTCAGGTGAACTTCTCTTCGAAATTCTTGCTCTTGAGGCTGCTTTTCAAATTTTAATACTTTTTTTTTTTTTAATTTTGGGGTACCAGGAGATTTACTTAGGGCTAAGTAACCACTTAGACATATCCTCAGGCTTTTTTTTTTTTTTACATAGTCTCATTGACTTGTTTAGTGCCTCACTAAATTGCTGAGACTGGCTTTGAACTCGCAATCCTCCTTCCTCAGCCTCTGGAACTGGTGGAATTACAGGAGTGCACCATCATGCCCAGCTTTGAATATTTTAAATATTAATTTTCATATACCTGTCCTTCAGATGCTTTATTATTCCCAATCCATAATTCTCAAGTACCTGACTCTGATTATTCCCAAAGTTGTCATTTTCTCCTATAATGCTTATTCATTCCACAAAATTTAAATGTCACCCCATAAAAGTCTTCCTCACTCAGCTCAGATGCAATAGCAGAGAGCATTTTTCCATACCTGTGGTGAGTCCTCCATAATCAGACAATCTTTCTTTAAGGAAAGTGATGTGTATGTGTGTTGGGTCTCACCCTGAATCTGAATTATGACACACTTTACCTTCATATTCACTGTTTTTTTTTTTTTTTTTTCATTTGGATTTTTACTGTTTCCCACGGGAAAGGATTACATGAGATGCCCCCAAGCATCTCAGGTTCTATTACACAAATACCATTTTCCTTCATGGATCACTGTATCATTCAATGCCTGAGTTTTGCATCAGCAAATGAAAAATGAAAGTGCCCACACTGTCTTAAACTCTTAAAAGTGCTTTCTTAGAAATATCCCCTTGCGTAATAGAGCAAATCCAACTACTACAATTTTTATGAAGTCTAGTATTTTGGGCCATAATCACAGGCATGGAAGACTCACTCGACTGGGAAGCAATAATATTACTTGCATTTCTCTATTTTTGTGTGTGTGTGTGTGTGTGTGTGTGTGTGTGTGTGTGTGCATGTGGTGGTGGTGCCAGGGATAAAACCAGGGTTTTCCGCATGATATACAAGTGTTCTTCTGCTCCCTAAGCCTTTTAAGTCTCCTGTTAGTCAGTTTTTCATTGCTGCAAATCAAAGTACTTGACAAGAACAATTTAGAGGATGTAAAGGTTATTTGGGGCAGACAGTTTCTAAAATTTCCATCCATGCTCAGACAACTAAGCCTCTGACCAGGAGGTGACACAGTCAGAATGTAGAAAGCAAGAAGATATAGTCCAAGGACATGTGCCCAGTGATTTACTTCCTTCAACAATTCTCCACCTGCCTACAGTTGTCTCTCAATAATCAATTCAAATGATTAATGCATCAAATAGATTAATTGACTGATGAGGTTATAATCACATAACCTAAACTTTTCATCTTTGAACATTCACCAAATATATAATGGATGAATTTTCAGGGGACACTTCATGTCCATACTATAATATTCTGCAACTAGAGCCCAAAAGTTTTATCCATCTCACAGTGTAAAATTAAATTAGTCCATCTCCCATAGTCACCATAAGCTTAATAGTGTAAGCATTGCTCAAGCCTCTAAATCCAAAGTCTCTGAGACTCAAAGCAATTTTGGTTCTGAGTTCCTATAAAAAATCAAAAGCAATTTAGATACATCCACTATACAGTGGCAAAGAGTAAATATTTACATTCCAAAATGGAGGAATAGGGGCATAGAAAGAAGTGATTGGATCAAAATAATACTGAAATCCAGACAGACAACCATTAGATCCTATAACTACATGTCCTGCATCTAGTGAACATGGTAGTTAGATGTGAAATCCAAAGGTCTTGAGCAGCCCTGTCCCTATGACCTTGCTGTTTACATTGACAAGATGGCTCTGTTTATTTTCTGAAGCTTTCCTTTGCAGATGTTCCACATTCCTGGCATTCTGAGGTCTACACTGCAGCTTCAGCCTTACTCTCACATCTTCATGCAGCACACTCTTGGTGGGTGCATACTGGAATTTCAACCTTGCTACACTTTATCTAGCCTCCTATTTCTTCCTTTTCAATCTTAGTATAAGTCTACATGACCCTCTTACTCTATCATCCAGCTTTCCTATAGCGCTAACACAGTCTGCCATCGGCTCAAGCAAGAGCCAGACTACATTGGGCCATAGCTGCAGTGGCCTATGAGTGTCTGTGTAGTCCAACATAGTGAAAGTAATCCTGGGGAAGCAATTTTCTAGGCACACTAGTGAAAGCAATATGACTGCCACATTTTAGCACCACTGAGGTATCTTATCAAAGAAGTATCATTTTTACACCCTTGACACAGCAATGGGTATAATCTTGCTAATTCCTGAGCATTTTTTTTCCTATTGTCTCTGTGCAAAGTACTTAGCCCCTCCTTAGTGGCAGTAATTTCTTCAACATTCACACCTTTCTTGGCCTCAGTTGTACATGTGTTTCTTCTCTGATCAAACTTTTAAAATTTTTCCTCTCTGATTTTTACATTAAACCTGGTTAAAAGTTGTCTGCAATACCCATGACACTACCTGAATATTGGTGTCACCTTGAAATTGGCTTTACCAGAAAACTTAGTTCATTACCATCAAAGTCATCCTTATGTGGAATCTCAGAATATAGAGAAAATTTAGAAAAGTTATTTGCCAAAATGTAACATAAATGATCAGTAGTCCAATTTTCAAGAGTTCTCATGTCTTCTGGATCCTCGTGAGCACTGTCTTTATTTCTGAATCCCTATAAGCATTCAGATCTGGGCTTCTACCAGAATTACTCATTAAGCTCTGCTTACAAAATTTTATGGCTTTTCTAGCCTGACTTTCAAAACTTTTCAAACCACTCCTACAAAGCAGTTCTTAAGACTTATGAACCATATGGTCAGGTATGGTCACATCAATGACCCTACTTATTGATACCAAATTCTTTCTTAGGAAACCAAAATATCTGAGAACATCTAATTAAAGGGGGATAGGTTTATTTTCAGTTCATGGTTTCAGAGATTTTGTCCAAGTTCAGAAAACCTCATTGCTCTTGCCTAAAGATGTGGCAGAACACCTTGTCAGAAGGGTGTGATAGAGAAAAAGTTAATAACTCAAGGCACCCAGGAATCTAGTGAGAGATCAAAAGTACAATCCAACCACACCCTACCTGTCCACAGTTACAACACAATTAATAGACAATTGGTGAATTAATACACTGATTGGGTTGCAGGTCTCATAATCTAATAATATTGCTTCTGAACATTTTTGCATTGTCATACTAATGAGTTTCTAGGGACACCTCATACTCTAAACAATAATAGGCATATCCCAACTGACTTATTTCCTCTAGCCATGGTTCAAATGCCTACATTTACTTCACAGTAGCTCAATTAAGTTATTAATCCATCCAATGCATCATTTCATGGATGAAGTTACAATTTTCATAATCTAATCATCTTATTGCTGAAAAATAACTATTGTCAAAAATTTAAAATTAACAAATGCAGGTAACAATGTTGGTAAAAGGAACACTTTTACATTGTTGGTAGAAACATAAATTAGTACAGCCACTATGGAAAAGAAAATAAAAAAACTAAAAACTACCAGAGAATCCAGGTATTCTACTCCTGGATATGTAGCCAAAGGAATCAAAGTCAGCATACTATAGAGATTCGTGCACCCCCATGTTTATCATTGTACTATTAATGATAATCAAATTATAGAATCAGCCAAGGCTTCCATTGATGGATAATGGATAAAACAAATATGGTACATATATACACAATGGAGTATTATTGACTGATGTAGAACAAAATCATATCATTTGCAGAAAAACATGAATTGAACTGCATGGATGAATGCTGAAAGAAAGTGTGTGTGTGTGTGTGTGTGTGTGTGTGTGTATGTGTGTGTGTGTATATATATATATATATATATATATATATATATATATATATATATATAAATTTTATTCATCCATGAAAAATAATAAAATTATTTCAACAGGAAGCAAATGAATGGCAACTATGTTAAACAAAATCAGTCAAACTCAGAAAGTCAAGAGTTGTATGATTTCACTCATATTCAGAAGCAAAGGAAAACAACAAAGGAAAACAAAAGTGGGGGTGGATCTCATGCAAATCAAAGGGAGATCATTAGAGGAAAGTGATCAGGGTTGGGGGCAAAAGAAGGAGGAGGGACATGTTGGGGAGTGATATTGGCCCAATCATATTGTTATATTTTATGCATGTACAAATGCATAACAATCAATTCCATCATTATGTACAACCATAATGAATCCACAAATGATGTGGGAAATAAAATGAATGTTAATTGGAGATCTCCATGTTGCCATTGTTACTATGGAAATAAGGTATAATTTCAAACCCTGAATATTTTTGAGAGATTTATATATTGTTTAGAAGTGAATCCAGTTAGCATGCGAAGTTGAGTGTGCAAAAATGTTTTTGGGTTGTTGGGTATTTTAAAAGGAAGCTAAATCACACAAGATCTAAAACAACAGAGGATATTGGTATATTGTGGTAAAACTGTCTCATATAAACCATTCACATCTGTATAATCATATCTTTTTTGAATCAAATTTATCAAATATTTTACTGGCCAAAGAAGGGATGAAGTTAGACTCAACTTGACTTTTGTGATTGTGCTTTGTGAATTTATAGAAGAATATAGTTCTCTGATTATTTTTTGTGTGTTTCTGAACTAAGAGTATTTAGTTTCTGCTAAAAAGAATGAGATCAAAGGAAAGCATTTGAAAAACTTATTTATTCTATCTTTCTACATTTTCCAGGAAATCAATATGATTCAACATGTGAAAAAATTACTTAAATTTTTCACTCACTAACTTTTCTTTCCTTCTCCAGGTTGTTCCTTTTGGTCACAATTACAAATATCCCATATTACTCTTTTTAATTTGAGCTCATTGGAGTTTGATAATACTGCCTAAACGAGTATTAACTACTGAAAGACCACCCACATTCCAAACATTCTCATTTCACAAGGTTAAAACATCTGCATCAATATTATTGTTAAGTTTTAGTTTTTAATCTATCCATGACATAGTTCTTGTACCACATGTAAGTCTTTATCAATTTGTCATGAAAGTCAAAATCCATAAACTATCTGCAAGAAAATCAGAGTACTATATTTTCTATGACTTAAACTAATTTTTCTTTCATGTGTCCTCTACTTAAATGATAGAAAATTTTAACTCCAAACATTCTTAGAATTTCCCTCCTTTTCATTCTCATACTCTTTGTCACCATTCCAAAAATTTTAAGCAGTGGTAGTATATTTAATGTAATGGGGTGGTTCCCCAGTCATTTTTCCTTATGTTTCTGAAAAGTCTACTTCACAGATCAGTCAGGACTATCGTTTTGGGTAATCCCTCCTGGTCTTAGAGTGACATGTCTGGAAAAGAAAAAAACCTATATTTAAGGTTGTCATTTAAATACCATAAAATGTTTTCTTTTCTTTCCTTTTTTTTTCCTGGAGTCTTTCCTCTCTTTGCAGATGTTACAGGGAATTCAAAGTCTACAATGTCTACATTGTTGGCATCATTATCTCCAAATACTTTTCACTTTACTGTGTTTTTAATCCCCATTTTCTGTCAATGAACTTTTAAAATTTTACCATGTGAAATCTACTTTATTTTTGTATTGGATCATTATTTCCTCTACCAAATATCCTGAATTGTTGCTTTACTTTTTCCATTAACTTTTCTTGTAAACGTTCCTTTAGAAATATTCCTTAGGTTCACAGATTTTATATGTCTTATTTTATTACCATAATATTTCAGATACTCTAAATTCATGGGTATATTTTTTCTTTGACCAAAAAACTGTTTATAAAATGCATTGTTTTTATAAAATTAATATGACAAATGTCCAAGTGTTTGTTGTTGCTGATTATTGAAATATTTTCATGTTAGATTCTTGGGTTTTTTTATAATGATGATATACATTTTAGACTACACTTCAGAGATTTTATCTTAGTATTCTTTGTGGACTAATATTAAATTACTTAAAAAATTCTTTGACTTTCATTAAAAGGGAAAGAACATTAGCTGTTGATGAAACAATGAATTTAAGATATAACTAAACTCTTAAGATATAACTATATAACTCTTCCTTTTAAATTACATTTTTTGCTGTATCTTTGTTTGCATATTTGGGACTGTTAGATTAACGAAGCCTGAGATGTTTGTGTTACACAAACCCCCCTTTATCAAATTTTATTATTTATCAATTTGATGCATTTTTGCACTTGGAAATTATACCCTCCAATTTTAATTCTGAAGAACAACTTATTTATCCTCTGATAGCCTACTATTTCACTTGTTTGGTTTATTTTCAATTATATAAGCGGTGTTATATCAAGGTAGATTTTTTTCTTTATTTCTTTTAAATTATGTTTTAACACAGAATTCTTCTACAAAGTTGGTGTTTTACTGAAATTAATGTATATTACATGAACAGTAAGATAATGAACGGAAGAAAGGTAGAGAAGGTTGTAGCCTTAGAAGGAGAAATCTATCTGTTGATTATCATCTTCATAATGCTTTCCTTGCTTGTATTTGACCTGGCAAATGTAAACTGTGTTGCTATCTAATCCTTACACCCGAAGACCATTTATTTCTCATGAAAATTACCAACTTCCTGAAAATTTTTGGCTTCATGTTCTATAATCTGAATGATTGTGTGATGTTTTGTTATGACCTAAAGTTTAATGTTCATATGAGAGCTATAGTTCAACAAAAAATAAGATTTCATATATTGCATGTTTTATGACAGTGTTATAAAGTGGAGGAAAGAGACAAAGCATCTCAAAAAAACATAATAAAATGCAATTAAAATAATTATGATTAAAAAAATGCAATGACTCACAGCAACTCTAGAGATCTCTTTACTTCAAACTTGCAACCTGTGTTGCTTCTCTTTTCTTAACTCTGTCTTGCTTCTTTTTGTTGCATTTTTATCTGTATATTTACCTCTCTTTCTTTATGTGTGTGTGTGTGTGCATGTGTGTGTATATTTCTTGCAGAAAATAGTAGTAGTCATTCTTCCTATAAAAGAATCATTTTATCTCCACTTTTTAATTTTTCTTGATATCACTTGTACACTAACTATATAGTTTAGGTATTTAATATAAGAGCAGTGGACATATTTTTCTTCTTAATGTACCTTTATGTAAATAATACCACCTTCCATGGCTGTTCCTTTTAAACATAGCATACAATTTTAATCAAATAAGGCCTATATGATGAGATAAAGTGAAGTGAATAATGTTGGTGTTATGCTATATCATTAGGCTATGAATAAGGCTTAGGTGAACACAAGCACTATGATAACAGTCTGTTTGATAACAGAGAGGGTTAGTAAGCAGCTAGAGAGAGTAGGAAGAATATACAGTAATGATACTCTAGATAAAGGAATGACACACATCTTAGTCAGGTTAAAGCAGAATGGCACAAGACTTCATCATACTACCTAGAACAGTCTTAGGATTCATAATATACAGTAATTTTAATCAAATAAAAGTTTTATTCCTTCTTAATTATCTAAGCAAATATATATTCAATAATTACTGTATTCTGGTTGGGTAGTGGAGTAGGTACAATGCTAGAACATTGTGAATAAGAAGCATTACTTATGATGCTTGTACCTTTATGAGGAAGATAGAGGCTATGGTTTGGACTTAGCTAGTACTCCCCCCACCCCCGCCAAATATTCAGATGCTGGAAGCTTGGATTCCCAATGTAGTGAGGCTGAGATGTGGTTGAATCTTTAAGAAGTGCATCTAGTGCAAATGATTAGGTCACTGGGGCGTACCATTCTTGGAAGTCCTATGCAGTTGTCACGGGACCCTATTAAGTTTCATAAAAACAGGTTGTTATAAAAATAATAATGGTGGATCCTTGATCCCTCTGGCTTTCTGTCTTGTTATGTAATTGGCCTCAGGCTCTTACATCATGATGTCATCTTCCATACGGAGACACAAGCAAGGGGGCCAATACCAGAGGCCAAACAGATGGGACTATTCCATCATGGACCTTCAGAATCCGAAAATGAGCTAAGTAAATCTTTTTTCTTTATAAACCACCTAGTCTCCAGTCAATTGTATATTATTTAAAAAGGAAAGAATAATAATACAGTTATCCAAAGGGTATAAAAATGAGAATGAATGAACAATGGAATAAAAAAACAGCTTTCCATGTTCAAAGACTTCATTTTAAGAGGTACTATTTTGTTATTGTCTGTAGGCTTTCAAATTAGCCTTGTTTGTACTTGCATTACCACATTAAGACCTTATAATTTATAGTTAATTTACATTTTAAAAAATTTGAAATTCTTTTCTATTATGAAATCATTTCTAAAGTATTATTAGTTAATACTACTTATTTTTGAAGGAAATGTTGAAAATCCATTATATTCTAACTGATTACATAGTTTCCCTTTGTTTGTGGCTCTATGTTACCAACTCACAGTTGACCATAATTGACAGCAGTCTAAAAATCTTAAAAGGGAAATTCCCAGAAACAAATAATTCATAAGTTTCTAATTGCACATTTTTCTAAGTAGTATGATGAAATTTTGCCATTCTGCTTTGTCTTGACTAAGAGGTGTTTCATTCCTTTATCTACATGTTGCAGATTCTATTGACCCACTATTCACTTACTAGCTTTCTCTGATATCAAATTATCTATATCACATTGCTTGTGTTCAAGTAAGTCTTATTAATAGCCCAATGATAAACCACAACACAAACATCATTCACTTCACTTTATCTCATCACATAGGCCTTAATATACAGGACAGTGGACATACTTTTTTCATTGGAATGATGTATCTTTTCACATCTTCACTTGATAAAGGGTTTGTATATAAGATAGTTTGAGACATAGAAATCACAGTTGCATTTTTATTATAATATTCCACCATTATTATATTATATCATTAGAATCATTAATCTAGTCAGGCGTGGTGGCACACGTCTGTAATTCTAGCAACTTGGGAGGCTGAGGCAAGAGCATAACATGCTCAAAGCAAAAACCTTAGCAATTTAGCAAGGCCCTAAGCAACTGAGAGAGACCCTGTCTCAAAAGAAAAAATAAAAAGGACTGGGAATGCAGCTCAGCAGTAAAGAACCCTTAGTTTCAATTCTGGAAAAAACATTGATATCATAATGTCCTTAATTTATGAATTAAATATTATCATTCATAGGTATATAGAAAAAAAAATATAGTGCCCATTTCTATCCATGGATTGAGGCATCCACTGAGAATCTTGGGACATATCTTCCGGGGTTAAAGGGGAGCTACTGTACTTTGAGAAAATCTTTAAATGCTTTGATTTTCAGTTTAAACTATCGTCTCATGTAGTTATATTTACATTTGAATTTGATATAAAAATATGGGTTACTTCATCTCCACCTATCTTTAGCATATAGATTTAAAAGTACTTCTAAAATATATGACCACAATTTTATCCTGAGAATCAAGGGGTTATTTTTATTTTATTATTATTTTTTAATTTGTTCTAATTAGTTGTGCATGACAGTAGAATGCATTTTGACACACCATATATAAATGGAGTATAACTTCTCATTCTTCTGGTTGTACGTGATGTAGAATCACATTAGTTGTGTAATCATATATGTACATAGGGCAATAATGTCCAATTCATTACACTATCTTTCCTACTCCATAGTCCCTCCTCTCCTTCACTCCCCTCTGCCTAATGCACATTCCTCTATTTTTTCTTAGGCATGTACATATTACCAATTAGCTTCCATTTATCAGAGAAAACATTCAGCCATTGGGTTTTTGAGACTGGCTTATTTTGCTTAGAATAATATGCTCCAGCTCCATCCATTTACTGGCAAATGCCATAATTTCATTCTTTGTTAAGGTTGAGTAATATTCAAATGTTTATTTTTAATCTGGTGACTATATAAAAAACTTTCATTGTAAAATCATACATATATTCTCATAATTTTGAGTCTGAAACAAATTTTTATAAATCAAATAGTGTAAATTAATTAGAATAAATTTTATATGTAATATCAATGTCTAATTACTCTGGGAAATATGTTTTTTAAATTATTAAATATTATTATTAATTTTTATCAGCCTGATGAAAAATTTTAAATTCTTGTGTTATGAACTGAATGTATGTGTTCTCCCTCCTCTGCAATTCGTATGTTAATCCCTAATCTCCAGTGTGACTATATTTGTAGTTAAAAAGTATTGAAGTTTCAATGAGGGCATAGGTTGAGAAAAGATGGCAGAGAACAATCTCTTTCTCACTCTCCTTTCCTTTCTCAGCATAAACTTTAAAGATCATGTGAAGGCACAGCAAAAAAAAAAAAAAAAAAGATAACTACAGTCCAGAAGAAGACCTTAAACAGACAGCAACCCTTCAACAACCTTGATCTTAGACTTCCAAACTGAACTACCATGAGAAAATAAGTTACTGTATTTCATACCACTCAGACCATGATACTTTGTTTTGGCAGCTTGAAAAAATAAATATAATTTTAAAGATATTTGTATTGATACCAAAATTAATTAGTTATTAACATTTATTCAAGAAATTTATATTGCTTGGTAAATATTTTATTCTATTAGGAAATGCATACTAGATACTTATTTATTTATCTGTACATAAAAACAAAATTATTTAATTTATATATCAATACTATGAATAAATAAAAAAGCATAGGATTCTGATTATAAATTCATCTTTGTCTAGACAAATTATGGTAGATATTGAGCACAATAAAATAGCATTAAAAACTGAAATATTATTTGTATAAATTCAATGAACAATGCCAAAAATATTTAGAACCTGACCTTAAAGAAGTGGATAGGAAATGATGGGTTTGAGTAGTTTTGGAGCATTCATAGAGTATATTTTTGTTGATGATTTGTCAATATGGATTTAGTGGAGTTAAGATAACCAAAAGTTTAGAGCAATTTTAAAATTTTAAAATAGAACAAGAAATAGAAATAGAAAGCAGGTTTAACATTATATATCAAAGACAAAATAATAATGTCCGGGCATGTGGAAAGTGTAGATGCACTGAAGTGAGTCAAAGAATGCTGGTAGAAAAACCTCAGAGCAAATTAAAGAAAGAAAACCCTGTGCATGTACAAATTATGAGCCGTGTTGTACTTTGTTAAAAAGCACCTCTAAAAACTGTTATAAATGGAGAATATTCAGTAAAGCACAATATAAAACCTCATTTGTAAAAGGATGGAGATCACAAAAGACTGACAAAATTATTTCTATTCTATACAAGATAACCTATGGAGAAAGTGATTATTTGCAATTATATAGAGGTTTCTTTTAAAGATTCTCTCTTCAAAAGTTCTGAAGGAAATAAAAGAAAGGGGTTTCTTTGACAGCAGATAAAATGTCCATTGTATGAGACATACATATTTTCTTTGAAGACTTTTTTTCTGCCATGATGATCAGACAAATGTTTTACATAATAGCTTGGAGAAGGATTTCTAGAAAGTAATTACTTTTTTGAACAATATTAAACTCTGTAGCTAGTGATATAAAAGGCTATTTTGAATTTTAAATACAAAATTCTTCCAGGTACACATAGTCTAATTGCAGGGATTTCTTTCTTTATGTTTTAGTGTTATGCGTAACTTGCAAATGTAAGGGATTTCTATAAAATCATTTATGGCTGAAACAACCTATTACTCACTTATGAAAATAGAAATTTGAAAAATAAATACAGGAATAACCATTATTAATATTGTAAAAATTTGATTCAAAATTCATTAGTTTGCACTGTTGGTTTAATAATAGAGAAGTAAGGATATGTCTTTACACTTTTTAATTATTTAAAGTTAGAGTAAAACACTAGCATAAAATGCATTGCATATTTATAGACATAAATGTCACCTAGAAACTTTTTGAGTGTCTATTTGCAGCTATAAGAATGAGTAAAATTAAATTTCATAGTAAGGCAGTGTAAAAAAATAATATTCCAGCCTCATTCTAAATGTAGCAAGGAGTCAAGAGTTGAAAGTCAGAAACACTAATAATACTGTAATTATTTTTGCCTTGAATATAAATTCTTCTGTTCTCCCTATTCATTCTGATTTTATAAGCAGTGTTCATTATTTTAAGAGAAAATAAGAAACAGCAGCTAGTCGTTGTATGTGCCACAGTTAGTAATCATTTCTTAGTTCTTCCTCTATTTAAATAGTTTTGTTAATTTAATATCACAAAATCTCATGTGATTTTTGGATAATTATAGTACCTGAATGATTATAGGGCCTCATTTTTATAAATGAGTTTATGTATTTAAAGTGTGTAATGGATATTAAAGTATATATCAACCCTCAATATAACAATTATTGGTAATTAATTACATTAAAATTAGCATAGTCTGAACCAGCATATCAACAATTGATGCTAGTTGGGGAAAATCACATGTGTATATTGAGCAGTTGCCTCATTAATCATCTCTAATAGTTCCTCAAAACTGTCCAGCAGTCTTATTGCCCTTCACTATGTGTGTTTTCCCACATTCTCAATATCCATTTTTGCACCATCTGTTTTCCCCTCAAACTTCAATACTTCTTATCACTTCTCATTCTCAGCGCACAATATTGTCTTCTTTCCCCCTAAAATATAGATATTATAATATGTATTTTCATAGAGATTGGTAACACATAAATTTAGTCATATAGTAATGACCTCTTCCCAGCACCAGATGTATCAAACCATTTACATCTCATTCACACTGTGCTTTCCTTTCTGTGTCCCTTAACTCATGTCAGAGGCTATCCCTTATTCATGAGTTTTGGATTCATCTTCCTTAACCTTCACAAGGGCATGCAATGCTGTAAATACAGACCCCTTTCCTGAATAAACTTTTGCCTCAATACTAAAGGCACCGACAAATTTCAAACATTGTATATCCTTCTAAACATGCAGAAGCACAATGCAGTTTAAATCACTTCTCTGAATGTTTCCAAATTTTAGGGAGCATAGTCAAGGTTTAGAAAATTTCCAGCACTTGAAGTCTTAGTCTGGATGGGGGCCAGAGGTTGGTTTTCTTTCACCTTTATTGAACAAGTGGATATATAACTACCTTCTCATGATGCTTCAGGGTCACAGTTTCAGATTTCTTCTAATGCATTCTTGGCTTATACTTACAAACTATTCTAGAATTATATTACTTTAAAAATATGTTGAAACATACCAGTGCTGAAAAATATTACAGCTTTGTCAACCTGTATAAACTTTGCAGCCTCCCAACCTCATTGCTCCACTCATGTTTTTCTATTCAGGTTTTCTTAAGGCCAAATACTAATTGAAGACAACAGGACTCTTTGTGATGTCTTAAATTTAATTAATTTTTGGAGTTGAAGTTAATTAATGTATTGAACTGGCTAATATACTGAATTGAAAAACAAAATAATTATTATCAAAATATGCACATTTAAACAATAAGAGTAAAGTTCTATCAACCAATAGTTCTATTTCACTGCAAAAATAGAAGTAATTAAAACTAGTTTCTCTACAGAGACTCTAATACTAAGCGAAAAGAATACTTTTGCATTCTTTTCAAGTTTTCAATTAATTATATCTGAGATTGCAAACTAAAATATCAAGTTAAGCAATATAAATGAATTAAATGAGTTTGGAGGTTGTTCTAACCAGATTTCTCTCTGCTTTGGCCAAAGGAGTTTATAAGAACAATGTTAGATGGGAAAAAGTGTATTTGGGGGCTCATGGTTTCAGAAGTCTTAGTTCACAGATGGCCAACTCCATGGTGGAAGAGTGTGGTGGAGGAAATCAGAACAGGATATGGATGGAGCCAAGAAGCAAAAAGAGAATTCTCCTCATCATGGACAAAATATAAATCCCCAGGGCAGGCCCCAGGGACCCACTTCCTCCAGCAATACCTTACCTGTCTACAGGTATCACCCAATTAATCCCTATCAGGGGATTAATGCACTAATTATGTTCAGACTTTCATGCCTCAGTCATTTCACCTCTGAGATTGCATTATCTCACTGTGGGAAAACCATCTCTAAACCATAACAGGTGTTTTTTTTTAATCTTTATTATTTTCATATTTTATTGTGGCAAAATATTCGAACATACTTATGTGATATAATATGATGATTCTCTTTATATATTGTGTAATCACCAAATCAGGGTATTAGTAAGCACATGCAAAACCTTCTAGCTATTTATTACTGAGCATATGCCTAGTCTAATGTATGCAACCAATAATAGATTATTAACTGATTGTAACCCTGAAACAAGTAGAGATGGTTTTATTACTTAATAAATGGGAAGACTTCATTCTTTCCATTTCCATTTTAGGATGTTTTATTGAGGATTGAACTCTTGGAGCTTTTGAAACATTATTTGTTAATAATAGCAATAGTTACATACCCTAAAAAATGATGAGGGAGAACTTGGGCTTTGGGGTGAATGATAAGTCGCAAAATATTTTCCTTTGGACTTCTGTTTAGAAGTGAAGTTATCTATGAGACAACTGTGAGACCAAAGATATCTATGAGACCAAAATTCTTGTTAAACTGTTGTCTTTTAACTATTTCAGTCACTCATTTATAGATGTTTTAACTTATGTTACAGATATTCACTGTATAGAAAAATACCCATTAACCACATACTTTTTTCTATTTTAACTTCAATTTAATTTAAATTCCATTAAAATAGTAGCTCAGTAAATTAGACAAAGGAGACTGAAGGGAAGGGAGAGAGGATAGGAATAGCAAAAACAGTTGAAAGAATCAGTCATTACTTTCCTATGTTCATATATGAATACACGACTAGTGAAATTCCACATCATGTACCACCAAAAGAATAGAATCCTAATTTCCATGTATGTATAATATGTAAAAATATACTCTGCTGTCATTTATGTCCAAAAAGAACAAATTAAAAAAAATCCTTTGCCATTGCACTAGGCTTGCCAAGTGCTCAACAGGTGCATGTGGTGAGTGGCTATTGTGAAGCCCCTGAACAGGTGCATAACCCTCCTATCTCCATGTATCTACATCCAAGAGTGCTCAACAGAGATTTTTATTTCTTGAGCTCTCAATACAACTCTAGGTGATTACTATAAACATCATAATAGATTTCCACATGTATGTGCTGTATTTGTATCATCGAGCTAGAAAACAATCTTGGTAGAATAGAAATTTTTCACTCTGAGAAATACAATTCCAGAAACATATGTTTTTTTTTGGTCTCACCTTTAAATACACATCGAATCAGAAGGTTTCATGATGTAATAGCCAGTAAGGGGCAAAATGCTACATTTAACCAGACCCAGTCAACCATATTATGTATTAGGCATTGGTGTTCTACAATGGATAACAGATGACTGTAATTTAACATTTCCATATTTTTTTGCCTTTTAGCAAATCCCCAAAGCTACCATTAATTGTCAACTTCATGACACAATTAATGCCTGTGATTGGTGAATAAATAACATAAGGATAATATTATGATTTGTCTTAAATTTTGTCACAATCCTCCTTCAGAAGTAGAATTTGATACATGTCAGTGAACTGATTTTTTTGTACTACAAGGAGACTGTCAGCTACAAACCACTCTGTTACCAGAGTATGTCAAATTATACACTAGATCCTCTGTGGCATTACAAATATGAATAAACAGCTAATTTTGTAGTACTACCTCATATATTTTTTGATTTCTCAATTGCTTCTTCCCCTATTCAACTGCACATTGACTTACTTTAGTGATTTACTGAAGTTTGTTATGGTTGTTACAAGTTTGTTATAGCTCTAGCCTGATCTGTTACCTGAGATCTGAGACCATGATGGTTTTCTAAGCCAGTGTTCAGAATGACTTCTGTCAGTTCCTACATGACCCTGTCTATCTTTCTCACTTAGTCCTAGGCTACTACACAATATTAAGTGAAGAGACTAAGAAAAGGAAAAACAAAATGTAAGTTGTAAAAACAAAATACAACAACAACCCCAAAGAATCTGGTAAGAAAACAATCACTATGAAAATAGATTATTTTCAGAACTAGAAAAAATTTTGACAAATGGACAATACTGCTAAAAATGATAATTGAATTTGATAAATTGAAAATATAATGTGAAATTTTCTTAATGAAAAAGAAAATTCCATTTTATTGATTCATGCCATATGTAGATTTACATATCCACAAAGGAGTAATATTTCTGTGATTAATAGAATGTTCCTATTTTTGAGTGTTTCCTTATTATTTATTTACTATCTTTCAAAAAAAACATTTCATAATGTTTGCATCCTTTGATGTTTGTTTCACAAGGCATTTTTGCCTTGCGAAGTAGATCATGATGTGCGTGATTTGGTTTCACTCTTGACTCTGAAGGCATGTTTAAGGTTACTTCACCCATACTTGACACTGTGGAAGTTTCATGTTCATTTTTGCACATATTTCCATTCTGCTGAAGCTCTCTCAGTTAGCTCTGAGGCAGGAGATTCTGTCTGTCAGAATCCACTTAGATCAAATAAAACTCACTTCTGAATCAAGCTGGAGAAACATTCACCTTTGATTTGTTAATTTTCAAGCCACACGTAAACTACGCTACACTCTGTTACCTTTACTAATATATAATTCTATCAAATGACACCACTATGGATGATCTGCAAATATCAGAGAAAACACATATAACTTAACTTCTTAAACTTCTCTGCTTTTCTTAGCAGTTCAAAAAAGATCTATTCATAAAATTTGAGAGCATCTCTCATATGATGATTTAAAGACAAAAACAGAGCTTTATCTTTCTGAGAATATAATAATATTTTTTTCTCTTAAATGAAGATACATCTCAAATGAATATCCATTGTGTTCAATGAAAAATTAGATGGTAAGACAAACATATGGACGAAAGGGTACCATTCTTATGTTTTTTTATTATTATTATTTGATTATAACAGTCCTGAATGTGAAAAAGAAAATGACAACTTACATGTTGTTTTCTGCAATATAAACGATTGTTTGACACCAAAATCTATTTTAAATGAAATAAGTCTATTTTAAAAGAAAGATTTTTATTATAGTTTCAGTATTATTTACGTGACTTTCACTTATGTTTCTTTTACCCTTATAGGGTTTTAGTAGAGTTAAGGGAATATGGCAGAGTTAGAGTAATGTCATTCTAAAAGAATAAGGGAAATTCATATTTCCACTGAGGTCACTAAAGTAATGGAGGTTAGCTTTTGTTGATTGCAGTATTTCATATATGTATATATATATATATATATATATATATATATATATATATATATATATATATAATGTATGTATATATGTGTATATGTATATATATGTATATATGTGTATATGTATATATATGTATATATGTGTATATGTATATAAAATATACATTATAATTTTTGTATTTTTAGTGCTTATTATTTGTGATAAAATTTACTTACTTAAGGAACACAAATGATTTTGTTAGTCTAGTATTCTTGATATTTTAGTGCAAAAGGCAAGAAAAGATTTTAAGTGAAATACTATTCTGCTTGTCTACAGATTTTGTACCTTAGCCATTGAAACAATACTAGTTTATTTTGCCGCCTTTTGTTGGGGGTGGTACTGGGTATTGATCTCAAGGGCGCTCAACCACTGAGCCACATCCCCAGCCCTTTTTTGTATGTTGTTTAGAGACAGGGTCTCACTGAATTGCTTAGCCCTTCAGTTTTGCTGAGGCTTATCATCTCTGGAGATTTCCGACTCAAACTTCCAAGCTGCTGGGTTTATAGGCATAAACCACCACATCTGGCACAATATTAGATTTTTAAAAGCCCAAATAGTCTTAATTTTCAGGTGATTTGAATGTTTTCTTCCTTAAGAGAAAAGGTTTGGGTTTACTTGTTGTAGTTTTTTATTATTAAGTTTCTTAATACTAGCAGGCACCTTTTAGATAAGAGAAAGTATCAAGAAACATGCCTGAAGTGTTTTTAGAGACTACAGTTTAACTTCTAATCTTCTTAAAGGAAGGAAGATAAGTCTTATTATGTTTCAGCATTCCCCTCAAAATTAAATTTGTAATGAAATATATATAAAATCTAAAAATTGTTTTTAAATTTTTGACTTATTTTTAGAAATAAATTTGGACACTAGGAATCACTAAACAGGGAAGTGACAGGCAGCTTCACACAAGTGTATGCACATGCACAAAAGTAGACAGAAACATGCACACATATACACACAGAAATCTTCTAGAAATTGTTCATGAAACCAGATGCTGTTATTATTTAATACTCATAATTACATTCAAAATGCAAATGAATATCTTTCATTTTTGTGTAAAATTAGCTACAATGTTTTCTTCAAAAAGTCATTAAGAATTATGTTATTGCAGATTTTAAACAAGTAGGAATAATTAGCTATAAAAACATATTTAAAAATTCACATCATTTTATTTGTATACCTTAGGCAAATACTTGAAAGTATTACTATTATTATTTCACATGTACCACATTAAAAATACTTAACTTGATTCTTTATACATAAATATTTTCCTAATTATGTAGAAATTCATGTCAGTGTTTTACCAAAGACCTTTTTTACTTAACAGCACCTGTAATTCTTTTCATCTTTCTATTTTGTTTCATAGAAACAAATATAATAAATACTTAATTTTAGTTGGTTTTGATTATTTTTTAAATTTTCCTCCCTTTCTCTCAGAGTGATATTTGTACCCTATTACATGCTGGATACCTTCTATTGTTAAAAAAAAATATTCTTTGTCCTAACATAATTTTCCTCTTTCTGCATTAAAAATGAGCTGAGAATAATTATTGTCTTTAGTTTAACTAGAATACCCATTTTCCTTTTATTCTCTTGAATCCATCTTCTCATCTACTTCCACATTCACATAAAAAATACAAACCATGAGAAAGTTAACACTAAAATGATCACTGTAGTTTCACTGATGTATTTCAAATAAGAAGCACATTAGAGATGAAATGTTATCCTTGATAATATTTACTGGTTATTAAAGGACATAAATGCCATAATTTAAATATTTCTGTGAGCTTGTTGAAGTAGTATCTGAAAATATGATAAGGAAAGATTTGACTAAAATGGAAGACTAGAGAGGTGAAAGCATAAATATTGGAACCAAGTAAGGAATTAATTTTAGGTAAATGTAAATGCAAATTTGAACTATAGCAATGTCCTCTGGAAAAAAATAACCAAAATCCAGCTCATAAACAAAGAATATAAGTGAAATTACTCATGAATGGCATACAGTGCAATATGAAAGAACAGAACTAATGAATTTATATAAAGTATTGGAAGATATGCTATTACAGACAAATTTTATAGAGATATAGAAGTTCTTAATATGCAAAGAAAAATATTTGTTTTGTATCAATTAATACTTATTTAAAACAACTAAAAAGAAATATCTGAATATTTTCTCTGATATAAGGAGACTGTTTCAAAGTCGGATTGGGAAGGGGAGCATGGGAGGATTAGATAAACTCTAGATAGGGCAAAGGGGAGGGAAAGGGAGGAAGGGGGCATAGGGGTAAAAAAGATGGTGGAATGAGATGCATATGATTACACTAAGTATACATATGAAGACACAAATGGTGTAAATATACTTTATATACAACCAGAGATATGAAAAATTTTGCTCTGTATATGTAATATGAATTGTAATATTCTTCTGTCTTATATAACAAATTAGAATAACAAATAAATAAACAAATCAAAAAGAAATTTCCTACAAATTCAGAATTTTTCAGAAACTAACAGTCTTTACACCATTGAAAAATAGGGCAATAGGAAATAAGTAGAACAAAAATTATCAGAACACATCTGAAGACTATCATTAAAATATTAAAGTAAAAGGTATAGAATTATATACCAGCATTTTGTACATGATTCTATAAAAAATATTGTATGCACTTCTTCAAAAGTATCAAGATCAAAATGTCAGCACAGCAAAATAGTACAATGAAAAATAGCACAGCTATTAAATAAAGTGAGTAAAATAGGGTGTCATGACCTTGGTACTAATGATAGAAAAAAGAATGGTGGTAATATGCTAATTTGCTCATACATCCAAACACAAATAATTGTATTTCAAAACCAAAATACAATTGATATTATTATCCAAAACAAAAAACCCATAAATTTTATAGGCATATAACCATGAAAAGGTAACATAGATATTTTTAATATCAGGAAAAAATATGAGAATAAAGGACAGGTTGTGAGGATTTGCTTGTATATTAATTTTTCTAATTTCATACTAGAAATCAACAATATATATAACAACATGTTAATGCATTGAATTTATCTTTGGGAATAAAGTTTGGAGCATTAGTAAATTATATATTAATTTAAATACCTATGTTATATGAGCTTTTCATAAAGATATTATGCTACTTTATTGTGAGAAAAGTGGAATCACAGAATTTCTATTACTCTAAGTCAAATTAATATAACTTTGTATATATTTAATGAAAGTCATTACTTAGTGAAATCTGTATAGCATATGTAGCAGTATATTTCAGAGAACAAAACTTATGATTTAATTATTAAGTACAACATTAAAATGAAAATTGAATTATAAACATGTCTTATTTTTTTCAGAGAAAGAGAGAGAGAGAGAGAGAGAGAGAGAGAGAGAGAGAGAGATAATTTTTTAATATTTATTTTTTAGTTTTAGGTAGACACACCAACTTTATTTTACTTTTATGTGGTGCTGAGGATTGAACCCAGTGCCCTGTGCATGCCAGGTGAGCACACTACTGCTTGAGCCACATCCCCAGCCCCAACTTGTCATATTTTTTTAACATTGACACTTATTAAAATTATTACCTACCATAGCTTATAAAAATTATGTCTGTATATGTCATACAATATAAATGTACACTTTTAGATACAGACACATAATAAGTAAAAAATAAAGCATATACTTGTATACACCCATGTGTGCAGTGAAACATTATCATATTATAGCTCATATTTTTAATGTGGCTTCTTTTGTGATTAATTTCATAATTTTATACAAATGTAAATTCATACTAATTCCAGTGCAAATATTTCACATGTTAAATGAAATATTTTGCTAATAAAATTATTCAAGAAATCTACATTGTTTGGTTGCCCCAATTCAAAACTTAAACACAGTAGATATTGCTGAAATGCAAAAAATGTCAAAGGGAAGACAATAAAATGGGATGAAAAGAGGTAATAAAAATACGAATTGGCCGCAAGTTCAACTAATGCATTTCATTCTCCATAAGATGGTAATGGAGTATAGGGAACATTAATATGATGGACATAAAAGTTTCTGAAAAAGAGGAAAACATAACAAAAATTCACAATAATATATTGACATAATAAACCTACAATCATTGGAAAGATATTGAATAACACTTAACTTCAATGAAAAAGATTTTATTGATTTTTCTCATCTGCCATGATTGTTTGAAAAAACTATGTGGCCTTTTATGAGAGAAGTAAAGGAATCCAATGAGAGAAATATGTGCCTATTCTTTTCCTTTACTTTATATTTTTTTCTTTCTTATTTTGGCCTGAAGCTTTATTTTCTCTGCTAATGAAGAACTATTGATTCAGGGTAACCAAATAGGTCATGCTGGGACACAGGGAGAATCAGTAAGGACCTAACAGCTTAGGGCTCTAGGCTAGAATTTCAGATGAAAAGTGGCCCAGCTGGGATCACCAGGTAGAAATTGAGCCAGAATTTCAGTAGGTAATTTTTTTAAAAATATAAAATACGGAACATTGTCTTTACCATCTCTTGCTGAAATCCATAAAACTCTCAAGTATGAAAATCATAATAGAGGGCAGTGAGGATTTACCAACTTTATGACACAAATAGCTTTATATAAAATGAATCTTCTGAAGAACTTTCTTCATCTTCAAGAACCAAAGTGTGTATATCTTAAATATTTACTGCGATAATAATCACCAAATGAATTAAAATAGCACACCTGTAAGATCGTAATTATTTCTGAGGATCCTCTACAGAGTATATTCGTTCTTCAAATAAACCTGCAGTCATGTTTTGGGATTTCCATTCTTCTTTCTTTTACTTTAGTGAGCTGCTTAAAGAAATCTCAATGTTCCCACTCTCCTCAAGCTCCCTTAGGTGTTCCTGGTTGTAATTAGTAATCACTGCATTCTAATGTTTTTTTTTTTTTTTTTTTTTTTGTTATTTTTGTTTGTTGGTTGGTTTTCTGATTGTTGTTGTTTTTCTAAAAAACAGTCATCTTGTGTTAAGGCTTGAGAAGATTTGCCTCTATTCCCAGTTTTGGAAGGTGCTGTCAATATGTTAATTTGTGTCTATCATAATAACAGGGTTGATATTTTACAGAAAAGAGAACTTTGAACAATTACATGCATTCTTTCCTTTTCTGCAACTTCTCTGATAAAAAGAGTCTTTTGATTCACATATTCAAGAAAAATTTTGATTCATATATGTGGGATATATGTGGTTCAAAGCATATAAATGGAACTAATCAGATTATGAAGATTTGCTGTTATATTTTGTGAGATAAATTTTAAAGTCATAGGAAGTAATTGAATTTATTACTCACAGAAACAAGGTAAACATATAAAATAAAATTTTGATTAGAATTTAGTTTACTTATTAGGTTTCCCTCTTATGCTACAAAATACAGCTTACCCTATGAATTATATGTTAATATCATTGACATTTATAGCTTTAGCTATCACATTTATCATTGCATGTCTTCATAATTAAAATAAAACAAGTTCTTATTGTGTGTGTATTAAGCAGCCTCCTCACTAGTGAATTACAGCCTTTAATTTCTTGTATTACTGGATACTGGCTAACTAAGCAAAATCTGCCTGTGAATGAATAGCCTAAAAGTAAAGGTTCAGCTTCAAATCTGCCAAGATTAATTTATATTCCTCTGTAGGCATTGGTAATTCTCCCAATAGTTGAAATTACAATACAGGATACACATAGAATGAGGTGTTGTAAAATAGCATAAAATTTTTGTTAGGTGGCATACTTTTTGAATATAGTTGGTTTGCTAGTGTTCATTTCTAGATATAGGACTGGACTACTATAATTCAATACTACTTGTCAAAATACATTTATAATTGGTATTGGCCTAAGCAAGTACTATTCAGCTTCTGTTAAAATTTAAACCCATTATTGATGAACTCCTTATGTTATAATGAGTATTGGATTAATTAATATTTTCTAGCACTAAAAATCCTATATTCATTTTGAAACATTGAATGCCTTTCTTCAGATGTTAAGAACCTTGGGACATCCAATCAAATGAATGCACCTGTATTCATACTCAGACAAACATTGTGCTGTCAGATTCCACAAAAAACTTGAAGTTTTGCCATCAAGCTTTGGCTTTTCTGGCAAAATAGGTCTCCATAACATCCCTTTCTCCCTCTAGGTTATTCTTCATCTTCCCTGACACATGTCATTCAGAAATTCTTTGTAAAATCTTTAGAAACCCACTTTTACAAGCTAGTCAAAGGGAGAAGGCTTTAGTGGACTTCCCTTTTATAGACTTCCCTCAGACTAAGAGCAATAGACTATCAAATTGCTTGAATTAATGTGATAAAACAAAGAATTAGTAAGAGTTTTTAAATTTGAATTTGCATTATTAATAATTTGGATTATTAATCTGCAATATCCAGAACATGAACATGTTCAGTTACCTCTCCCTTGCAAGTAGTTCTTGAGATATTTTTTTAACATTTTAGAAATCAACATACAAAATCATTTGTTATTTGTGAAGAATTTCATTAGAATGAAAGTTATTTTAAGGGTAATAGTCATCTCATATGCCTAAAATTTAAGTGAACAGACTATATTTTACACATATATGTGTGTGCATGTATATTTGTGTTTATGTGTTTATATATATATAAAACTTCAAGGGTAAATGTGCCTTTTTTTGAATAATATACTTCCAATAATTAGAGAAAGATATCTTGCCTTTAAGCAATGAACTTTGAAATCAATGGGTTTTCTGAAAAACTACTAACATCAAAGTAAATGTTTTCTAGCAAAGTGGTATTACTTATATTGTAAGTGACCTGTTTAAGAAAGCAAATTATAAGGAGTAGATATGTATAATTAGACATTTGGAATGAGAGTGACAATATTAGTGAAAAATCTTTGATAATAAAAATATTACTTCATTAGAGTAACTTTAAAAATATGAAACATTTTTCTTTGCTAGTAAATAGCTATTAACTAAATGAAAAAGAAAGTTTTTGTTGTCACTTTTGTTGTTACAGTTGGTTTGTTTGTGTTCATTTCTGTTCAAAATAAAGACAAATTCACACCTTAGTTAATATCTCCTTTCTACTTTTAACATAATATAGAGAAAAGATAATATGCATGACACTGTCACCTCTGAAATATCTATGGTATCACAAAGGAGCACAATCACTTAAATAATTTTCATTTCCATGTATATTTTCTACATATATAAAATCAGGTTATATATTTAAAAAACCTTCACACTATATTAAAAGTAATACAGCTCTATTAAAATGAATACAGATGTAAAAATATTATAAATATTGAATTTAGTGTGCTAAGAAGTCTCAAATCAGAGGGCTAGGAATGAAATATTTCATTTTATTCCACTCACTAGGCTTAATCATGCTCTGTCAAATTTCCATGTTTTATTTCTTAATGATGTCTTGAACAGATTCCACCACTCTGTGGAGACCATGAGGTCTTTAAAGGTCAATCCAGTTAAGGTTAAATTGATTCAATTTCCCCCATCTTCATGTCCATACCGCAGCTCATGTTTTATCAGAAACTCTAAATGGTAGGAATAAAACAGAAGTTTACAGTGAGCCTTGAGTCACTGTTTTCATATTCTCTCTTTAAAACGAGTTTCTTCTAAAGTATTAAAAAAAGGAGGAAGTTGAAATAGCAATGTTTTCTCACCCACTGACAGTTGCTTTTTTTTCTTTCTTTCTTGTTTTTGAATCTCCCTCTGATTGACATTAGTTGGCTTCAGTATTCTAGGTGTGGTACAAGTTCAAGGGCTGGCTCTTTCAAAGGTGTCTAGTTTGTTTGTTGGTACTGCAGATTGAACTCAGGGGCACTTGACCTCTGAGGCACATCCTCAGCCCAATTTTGAATATTATTTAGAGATGGGGTCTCATCAAATTGCTTACCATCTTGCTTTTGCTAAGTTGGGCTCACCCTCTGGAGCCTCTGGGATTACAGGCATGTGCCACCATGCCCAACCAAAGGTTTCCAGTTTTTGATATGTCCTAGGATTCTTGACACTGGGGGATTAGTTCTACCTAGTCTTCATCAATGATTCTCTTTGCTTCCTGCTATCTAATATATGCCACAGTCCTTGCTGTTGGTTTCATCATCTGATAACCTTCTCAGAAGAAATAATAGCAAGGCAGCTCAAGTTCTACTAATTTCTGAAAGGTACCCTTGTTCTATGAGAAAACGTACTCCTGTGTCCTAGTGATGCAGTGGAACTCTTGGCCACTCTCTTACCACTTTCTTCTTTGCTCTGCAGTCTTTCAAATTCTCTTCTTCATTACTCAGATGCACAGGAAAGACCACAAAACTTTTGCTTAAGCAAAGATCTATCTGACAAATAAATCATCAGTTCCTCCTTCTTTTTAAGAACACATACCCTCTCACATACATATACTTGGCTAATGGGAAAGAAAAATATATATGGGAATGTGGGGGACACATTGGGGCTACCTCTTGGTTCTAATGAATTACTCTGATTCTGACTGACTTGATGTTTATAAAGAGTTAGTTTTGGCATTTCTTTTTCATAATTGTGCTGCAGTGGGAAAACACAACTCACACCCTGTTATCTCAGAAAGCAAAATGTATTTTTTTTACTTTGGATTGTTATAATTGAAATTTATATTCCAATTTTCAAAGTTTCTTATATCCCTTTTAATTGTAATGTATAGAATATTTATTTTCTTTTTTGAAAGACTTTTATTTCATATAAGCATGAATTAATAAATTATAAACCATGAATGTGTTCTTGTCATTTTCACTTAATTCTAGATGATGAGGTTGAATTTACAATGGTTAATTTGACTGGCTTGCACTTTTTCCGTCCTTCTCATTATGAGAATTACTATAGTACCTAATATTTTTAGTCCTATCCTCTCTCAGACTATATTTGTCATCCATATACAAACTGATATACAATTTTTAGGGTAGAAGCAAAACTAATATTTTCAATTTTCTGTTGTTACTAACCCTTCCTTTAAGGGATTTTGTGGGTTTTTTTTGTAATAACATTTTCCATTTGATATAATGTGAGAGGAAAAAATTAAATCTGAATCAATTAATTTGATTTTAATTAGTAAATATTAGATTTTTAATATCACATAATATATTACAAATTTGGGGCTGGGGATGTGGCTCAAGTGGTAGCGTGCTCGCCTGGCATGCGTGTGGCCCGGGTTCGATCCTGAGCACCACATTCACACAAAGATGTTGTGTCCGCTGAAAACTAAAAAATAAATATTAAAAAATTCTCTCTCTCTCTCTCTCTCTCTCTCTATCTCTCTGTCTCTCTGTCTCTCTCACTCTTTCTTTAAAAAATATACTGCAAATGGACAGAGTATAGATATGCTATCAAAATATCCTATTCAAACATACTTCTGATTACTTGAAAATTTGGAACTATAACTAATATCACCTATCACCTCAAATTAAAATGCTTAAATCAGATATTACTTTAACTTCCTTTATCTGAGGATTTGAATTGGAAACTTTACTAAGTAATACTTGAACCAATACTCTTATAAATCCAATTGCTAAGTATTAAGTAATTGCAGTATTCCTTTGGTATAATGTATCTTTACTGAAATGAAACAATGATAATTGTTCAAGTGAAAAGATTGACAGCATTTTAAAATGTCTTTGTTCTTTTAAAATAGAAATGTTATCTTACAGTAGGAAATTTCAATGAGATTAAATTATTGAACGATTTTTTTATTACTCATTATATGTTGTTATCAACTTTTCTGTAGGAAAGTCTAATGTAGGATTTATTTCTAGTTTAGTGAACTATACTATAGTCCATTATAGACTCAAATATCTGAATTGATTATTATATATTCCAGACATACTTGACCATTAATAAAAGTTGACTAAAAAATTAAATATTTAATCTTATTTATCATATAGAAGAAAAAGATGCTAGTGAAGCATATTGATCACTGTTCAGGGCTTGATTTTTTTTCCTCCTTTACTTTTTTTCCTTTCAAATTTTGACTTTGTGGAATGTTTTCTTAAATACTTAAAAAGAAAACTGGAACTGGCACATAAGTAAAGTGTGAATTAAAAGAGAATTTTTGAACTATTTATATCTCTAAAAGTGGTTAAAAGAGTGTATTTGGACCAGAATAAGCAGGTGTTGGTGAATTTTTGAACATGATTAAGAGAGATTTTAACTTCTGTCCTTGAGTCTCACAATAACATCATTCATTTTCATTCTCCTAGATTTTGCTCCTTGAGTTCTTTTCTGTAAACACTAATCACTTGAAATTGAATATCCAGAAGAGTAGTCATCTCAAGAGTCATAAGGCCTGCTTTACTAAAATATACCAATATAGAAAATTCCAAGCAATATAGTTTTTTTTTAAATCTTCTGCTTCTTTCCATTGAAAGCAAATGTCCAACTAACTACTGTAGCATTATTGCAGACATATCTAATGCATATAACAAACATTTTAAAAAATGTGATTTAGGTGAACTTTTCTTAGAGTCTAAGATTACTTCTAAAAATCATACAAGACTAACTCACATTCATGACAGATTTATTAAGAACAAGTAATATATTAAATCCTTGGAAGTTAGATTTTACATTAAAGATAAATTAAAACCATAAATTAAATGTGTGCACAGATGAGCCCAGTCTTAGCAAATAGTAATCAGGTACTTTTTAATTTTCCTATATGGGATAGATTCATTAGGACCTGCCCAATCTTTATAATAGTTTTCCCTATCTCAAATATCTCTGAAATTTTCTGTATCATTAGGTCTTATAGTGATAAGGCAAAGCAGAAGAAAGGGTGATACCACCATCCCAATATTTAAATTTGGAAGACATGTATCTGCTGTTCTGTATAATGAGTATTTGGGGACTCAAGTCTTTCTTTAGAAATAAGTTTACTATAACCAATTCCAGTCAACCTCTTTATTAAATATCTAAAAGTTTCATGTGTAAATGTATACTTGTTTCAAATGTGTAGATTTTTTTTCTCAAAGAAGGGTCTTTTCCATATATATATATATCTCCTAATGAAATATTTGGAAAAACACGTGTTTAAAAAAATTTAGACATTATTACTCAATCATTTAAAAATATGGCCAAAGCAGTGTTTGATATAGGTGTTTTTAAATACTCTGCATATTAAAAAATGACTTTTTAAATTATTTAACTTAAAATTAGCCCTTCAGTTTTATTTAATTCATAAAAAGTTAATTCTGACTCATTGTATCACATCAGTTAAATAATATTGTAAACACTACAGTCAGCACTAATGAGATTTTACAATTTTGTTTTTTGGTTTATATGTTGTATTCTGAGTTAGAGTGTTAATTAATGACCAACACTTTTCTCTGTGATAAGGAGTTAATTAAATCTTGCTCTACCTGACAAAGCACTGTAATTTCACTTAATTGTTTAAAAGTAGCACAATACTAAAACTATAATTTTAGAGACTTCTCTGAGCTCCAATTTTGATATGTGGGTTGACTTGAAGCATTGTGTGAGCCTATGATCATAGCTATATTGATTTGCGAATATAGAAACACAAGAAAATATCATGGCTAATACTTCCTGACACATTCAAAACTAAATGTTAACTAGTGCAATGCAAAAATATCCCTGCCTATAGAAACAGATATTTTGTATGTTCATCTCAAAGTTTGATCCAAGATAATAAATCAAAATATATTTTCCCTTAAACAAAAACCTCTTTCTTGAGAATTAAATTTTAAAGGTAACATTCAAACTTATTTTTCCTTACCTCTACTATAAACAGTGGAGGCGAGGGATGTACATTGTACTAGATGTGCTCATAAACATATGAATCATGTAAAAGAAAATATCTTATCAATTTTGAATGTATTAACCAAAACCTAGTGCTTAAAATAACCACAGGATACACATAGACCTTGCTTACCTAATAAATAAATGTCCTGCACTCTATAGACTTCTTCATAATCAGGTTCTCCAAAAGGTGATTTGTGAGAGAGTGTGTGTGTTTTATCTGCTGCTGCTATTGCTGGAATTAGTATAACACATGGCTATTAAATAAAAGCCACATGATAAGACACAGTTCAGGGCTGGGGATATGGCTCAGTTGGTAGAGTGCTTGATTGCCTCACATGCACAAGGCCCTGTGCTCAATCCCCAGCATCACCAAAAAAAAAAAAAGTTCAGTAAACACTTTTATAATTTAAAAATCAGTGGAAATATTTATTGCTGTTTAAGAAAGTTGGTCCTGGGGATGTTTGAATGATGAGAGCTTCAAAAAAGAAAAGGTGTCTAAAGAAAAGTGCTGTTACCCTCTAAGAAAGTCTATGCTCCATCTGGGCAAATTGATCTGTGTAAATTAGCATGTGATTGCAAACCTAGACTAAAATAAAGCTAAGTATAAGGAAAAGATATCAAACAGAAGGATGACAGAAAAGTACTGAAGAACCCCTGTCTCTTTTTCCAATTGCTTTCCTACTAGTTTCCAAAGAAATGTGTGTGGGTGAGAAAGATTTTGATTTTCAGATCCACAGATAATTTTTTGTATATATGGGAAACAGTTGGGGGTAGAAAAAAGCATGACCTCAGGATGGGATGTGCAAGCTAGTAATGTCAGAAAGATTTGGTGAATTGGAAAGAGTTGTCTGTTCTTAAACATCAATAAACAATAGTATATTGAATTCAATTTAAAGAAAAGTGTATTTAGGAAATGTCTAATAGCATAAAATATTTATTATTTGTTCTAAAGAAAACTGAATGCTAACTTCTATACAGAAGTTTTGATTACCTAAAATGTGTCATTGTGTTATATTTTATCATTATCCTAAACGTGGAATCTCTCTCTCTCTCTCTCTCTCTCTCTCTCTCTCTCTCTCTCTCTCTCTCACACACACACACACACACACACACACACGCATGCACACACAATTTTGTCTTGGGTGTACAGTATGAATATAGCACATGCATATGATCAAAGTATTAAAATGTTTACTACTTGCACTTGTGATATTCTAGGAAAATAGGGCTAACTCCCAAGCAGATCCAAAACTGAAAAATCCAGAAAGGAGAGACTAACTTGGGTTTCTACAGTGATTACTGTGTGGGAGTGTGGTGAAGGATTTTTCCCAAGTGAGATTTCCACTCCTGTTGCCTCACCCTCTCATAGGTGCAACAGGAAAGAACAACAAGGCTTCCCTAACACCTTTCCTATTTGTGGTCTAAAATAGGAAGAAGGGGAAGAGAAGCCTAAGAGTTTTCAGAAATGTACATTAAATGCAGTGAGACTCTATTTCATTTTAAAGTACTTTCTGAACATCTTGGAATTATTTCATTTTTTCCTAATTGAAACATAAAAATTGTAATTTGGTTATGAGATTTTTAATATATGTACATGTTGTGCAAGTTTGTATCAACCAATTTTACATATGTTGTGTCCTATATTTTGTGGTGAGATCATTGAAAACTCTTTTCTCTAGAAATTTTCAAATGTACAACCTATTGTTATTAATTGTAGCTAGGATGATGTACACTTGATTTCTTGAACTTTTTCCTTCTATTTAACTGAAATTTCTTGTCCTTAACCAAAATTTTCCCACACTCCGGACTCTGATAACCAACATGTAATTTTGTTCTTAATAGTTCAAATTTAGTACTCCACATACAAAATAAAACATGTGGTATTTGTTTTTCTGAGCCTGAGTTATTTCTTTTAACATGATGTCCTCCAGATTCATTCAGATTATTGTAAATGAGAGGATTTCTTTCTTCTCTAAGCCTAAATATCATTCCCTGTGTGTAAATACCATATTTCTTTATCTGTTCATCTGCTGGTGAACATTTAGCTTGATTCCTTATGTTGGCTACTGAGAATAATGATTCACTGAACATGGGAGTATAAATATGTCTCTTCAATATAGAGATATCAGTTTCTTTGGATATATAGACAATAGTGGAATTGCTGGATCATATGGAAATCTTTTTAATTTTTTGAGAAGATTCATTATTTTTCCATAGTATTTGTATTAATTTACATCCCCATCAATAGTGGTTAAGGATTCCCTTTTCACTCCATTGTAGCCAACATTTGCTATTTTCATAATAGCGCTTCTGATATTTCATGTGGTTTGCATTTCCCTGATTATTATTGAATTTGAGTGGTTTCTTATATGCCATTTAATATCTGTATATATTCTTTCATATTTTTGTCTATTCAAGCCATTTGCCTATTTTTTTCAAATTTTAATTTCCTTCTCACTGTTGATTGTTAAATGTTATATGTGTTAATATGTTATCACATATAAGTTTGCAAATAAATTGCCCCATTTCACAGATTCTCTTTACTTATTTCTTGCTTATAAAGGGATATTTGATTCTCTTGTTTGTTCATTTATTAATGTATTCATTTATTTGACAGAATCTCCCTATGTCACCGTCACTGAACTCCTAAACTCAAGCAATATTCCTTTTCTCATCCTCTCTAGTAGTTGTGTTCTTTAATTTACTTCATCAGTGCTTTTGAGTTTTCAGAATAGAGTTCTTTCATCACCTTGGTTCAATTTATTCCTACCTATTCAATTTTGTTTTGTTTTATTTTTTGTGGCTATTGTATATAGGATTGCTTTTTTCAATTATTAGTCAAATATTTTCTAGTGTATAGAAATTATACTAATTTTTATGTATTGATTTTGTATCCTCTAACTTCACTAAATTTGGTTATTCTATTGATACCGCTGTTGACTGGTGACGAGTTCTTGCTTCCCCAATGTTGAAGAATAACACCAAAGAAGCACGCCGAGGCAAGGTGAGAATAGAAATTAGAAGTTTACTCCCGGAGGAAGAAGGGGACCAAAGAGGTGGGAATCCGTGGAAGTGTGGTTGTTTCCCCTTTTTATAGTTTTGGTGATGGAATGTAGGTTGGAGGCCCGAGGGGTGGGACACAGGTGGGCTTAATTATCACCTTTTGGGATGGGCTATCTCCAAATCTGTTGGGGCTGTTTCCTGGGCTCCATTAACATTTCTTTGAGGTGGACTTTGGCCTAGGGCCTTTTCAGGGCTTCATTAACATTCCATGAGTTGTCCTGCATTTTCCCTGAGTCATTCCCAGCATGGCCTCCATTTTAGATTTCACTTGATATTAGACCCGATTTACCTAACTACCTAACTTTAAATCTGGCTTCACTATCAGGTTCTAGGTGACTTCTTTAGGATTTTCTATAAAAAGACCATGTCATCTAAAAACAGGGATGATTTAACTTCTAACATTCTGATATGAACTTTCTTTGTTTTTCTTACCCAATTGCTCTTATTAAGATCGCCAGTATAGGCTGGGGATGTGGCTCAAGCGGTAGTGCGCTCGGTTCGATCCTCAGCACCACATAAAAATAAAAAATGTTGTGTCCACCAACGACTAAAAAAATAAAAAAAATATTTAAAAATTCTCTCTCTCTCTCTCTCTCTCTCTCTCTCTCTCTGTGTGTGTGTGTGTGTGTGTGTGTCTCCCTCTCTCTCTCTCTCTCTCTCTCTCTCTCTCTCTCTCTCTCTCTCAAAAGAAAAAAAAAGATTGCCAGTACTATCTTCAACAGAAGTGATAAGGGTGGGCACCCTTTGTCTTATTCCTCATCTTAGATTTTTTAAAATTATATTTTTACCATTGAGGATTGTATCATAGTTTCTTAAGTCTTGCTCTGTCCTGCATGGGCAAGGAAATGGGTTCCCATTGGAGGGATGGGCTGACTGGGAAATACAAGCTACGTAAATAGTACCATGAAATAACAATAAATATGAAAAATATAGTTTAAAGAGTGGGGGCAGTGAAGGACTAGGCCAACCAGAGGAGTATGGCTTCTAACAAAGTTGAATCCCACTCCTGCTTTATTTATAGCAGTATAGATCAAAGGGAATTAATTGGTAGGTATAAGGTTTCAGTGTGGGAGTAGTCTTGTCTCAGAGCTTGCATATTCACAAAAAGCAAGATATAGGTGGGGGTAGGCAGGTTGTTTGGCTCTTAGCAGGTCACACTCATCTCCAGAGCTAAGCTGCATTTCTGATGGAGCTAGGTAGGAAGCCACAAGCACCTGGCATTCTCAAACCAGAAGGATTGCTGCTGGGAGTTCCTCACACCAGACTTTCCAGCCTTGAACTTGGCTTGAAAATGGTTTTAGTTCAGGCATAGTTCATGGATGCTTCCTGCATTTAAGACAATGAAATAAAAGCCAGAGTATTTTCCAGTATCAGGAATACAAAAAATATTGCCAGTACTATGTTCAACAGAAGTGATTAGTGATAAAAATTCTCATTTACCTGAAGGAAGCCACATTTATACTTTTGTAAAACTACATGTATGCCAACAAAACAAAAATATTACAATATTTGAAGGAAATAATTCAGATGAAATTAATAATATTTATGGATTCCACAGTTTTAGAGACTATCTCAGAGTCCTCTTATCTACAAAGTCTTCAATTGTACTGGTGCAAAGATCACGTTTACAATCTGTCCTTTTTGCTCACTACCTTGGTTTGCTCTTAGAAAAAACTACTGACTTTTGTGATCTCTTTTAATTTTATTTCCAAATAGAACTAGACTTGAGTCCCATGCTGGCGCTTACATTGTCACCTTAGCAAAAGTGTTACCAGAGGCTAGTAAAATGACTTTGGGAAGAGGAAGGGATGATTTGTAATGTTTGACTATTTCTAAATTGTGAATTCTCTCAAGCTACCAATTAAATATATATCTCACACAATTCCGGAATATTTTATAATTAGCTCTCATGTTCAATTAAGGCTTAGCTCCTGCATAACATTGCAGTAGCTCATCTTTAGTCAAAGATGCCAGAAATAGTAATTATTACAATAGCAATTAAAATGTCACAAAATTACTAAAGATTGAGTTTGTTTACTCATTATCACGTTGAATTTTTTTTTTTTAATTTCAGCCATTTTAGTAAATATAGAAATTTTTCAGTTATTGGCAGACACAACATCTTTGTTTTTGTATGTGGTGCTGAGGATGGAACCCGGGCCATACATGTCAGGTGAGTGCGCTACCACTTGAGCCACATCCTCAGCCCAATTTTTAGTTTTCTTAATCACAAATCTTTTCGTTTAGTTATTGGTCAACTTTATATTACACTGGCAATGTGTCTTTTCAGAACTTTGGTCATTTTAAAAAGATGAAATTTTTTAACCATTTTTGAGCTTTAAGTGTTCAATGACTTAGGGACAAATTATTTTATCACAGTGAAAATTTAAGTAGGATCATTGTCTAATTCATCATTATTTTCTCCCATGCTTCTGTTTTTGGCATATCTGAATTGTATAACCAAACTCTGTGTCACCTATATATTTTAGTTTTTTTGGTATTTATAGAGCTATGAGGTCCATGTTTATATTCTTTTATATTTATGCATTTCTTTAATTTTTTCTTGGAGGGGTGGGGCTCAAAGTCATTCAATTATCCCAGCACCATATGTTGAAAGATTCTCCTTTACCTGAAGGAAGTCACATTTATACTTTTGTAAAACTACATGTATGCCAACAAAACAAAAAACAAAAACAAATTATTTTACATAGATATTATTTATATGTGTTTACACTTTGGGCTATTTTTTCTGTTTCCCTAATTTATGTGTTTGTTTTTCAACAATATTATACACAGAATGTTTTATATTTTAAGCCTTTAAATAAAGTAATACAATTTGTTTGACTTTGTTCTTTTAATTTTATATTGAACAGTTTTTTGAACTTAGAAAATTTTCTACTTAAATTTTTTATACAAGTTAGTTAAGATATTGGCTCAGACTGCAATGAATCTTCTACTTAATCTGGGAATAATTGATGCTTAAATAATATTGATTTTTCTAATCTGTGAGTGTAGAGTCTCTCTCTTTTAAAATTTTTTTCTGATATTTCTTAACATATTTTTACCTACCAAAGTTTTGAAGTTTTCTATTTGAGGATTCTGCTTACATCTTATTAGATTTTGGAACCCAAATTTTCAACTATGGTGCTTTTTTATTGTTTTTTTAAATCATCATTCAGTGCTGGCACATAGGAAACTGTTTGATTTTTGCATATTGATAATAAAACCAGTGAACTTAGTACAACCTCATTTTCAAAAGTGTTCTTTATTTTTTTCCTATTTTATTTCTCTCTTTTTTTACAATCATATCTGCAAGCAAAGATAATATTACTTTTATTTTCTTTCCTTAGTGCAGTCACTAATAATTCCTGTATGGTGTTAAATTTGAATATTGATACAGGATATGCTTGCCTTGTCTACAGTCTCAGAATCAGAGTATTCAATCTTATGTCATTAAATATGATGTCAGTATAAGATTTTTACATATATACTTCATGAGATTAAAGAAATTGACTTCTATTCCTTGTATTTTGAAAGATATTTTTCATGAATATATAGAAACTAGATATTATCTGTTTAATATTTTTTCAAATATGAAAATTCTTTTTTATTTGTTCTTTTTAGGTATATATTAGAGTGTATTTTGACATTGTATACATAATATACCTTATTCTAATTAGGATCCTGTTCTCATGATTGTATGTGATGCAGAGTTTTACTGGTATTGTGTTTATACATAATTATAGGAAAGTAACATCTGATTTATTGTACTGTCTTTTCTATCCCATCCTCCATCCCCTCTTCATTCACCTTTATCTACTCCAGTGAACTTCTATTCCTCCCACACTACTTGTTTTGTGTTAGCATTTTCATATCAAAGAGAATACATGGCCTTTGGTTTGCGGGGATTGGCTTATTTTACTTAGCACAATTGTCTCCATATCCATCCATTTACCATCAAAAGTTATAAAGTCATTCTATTCTTATGGATGAGTATATTCTATTTTTGTATATATCACATTTTTTTTTCAGTCATCTTTTGAAGGGCAACCATGTTGGTTCCATAGCTTAATTCACAGATAAAACCAACCATGTTTTGTATTTTCTTTTTTATAACAATTTTACCTACTAATCAAACTTACTAATAAATATTTGACTATTCAGTTTATTTATACTTGAGTAAGTTTTGGTAGTTTGGTTTTCTAAGGAAGTGGTCTATTTCATCTCTTATCAAATTTGTATGAGAGACTTATTCAGTGTATTCCTTTATATTATTTTAATAGTCATAGAATTAATATTTGCAGCCCTTTCTTCCTTTCAGATATTGTTAGTACTGTTTCTACACAATATTGATAACCAGTGTTAACCAAGAAAAAAATTAGACTCCAAACTCATTCAACTCCAAAACAAAGTGTACTTCTGGTCAATGGTATCAGAAGTCCTTGAGAATGGCTGACCTTTAGAAATATTTTTTCACCAAAAAAAAAAAAAAATGCTACTCTGATTGTAAATTATTGCTTTGTTATTTTTAAATTTATTTAATGTACATTATCATAATGAAGTATGAAAAGTTGGTTTAGGTATTTAACCATTATAAGATTATTTATAAGTAGATAATCTATTTCTGGATTTCCCAAGGAATAAGTAAACAAATTAGGACTACAACTCAGTTGTAAGTTATAGCCTGTCTTAGAAGATAAACATACTGCAAACTAGAAATAGTTGCGAGATATTAATACTAGAATTATATTTTTAATATAAAACTACTTACTTAAAACATATATATATATAAAACATATATATATAAAAGTTATGAGTGTATATACACTCATAACTTTTATATATAGTGATATCTATTTGTTTTATCTCAGTGTCAATTATTAAATTTATGTATTTTATAGAGATTGTATGTGAAAGTAATTCTGTTCATGAGTCAATTTAATGTTTTAATTTTATGTGACTTTTGTTCAAAAGAATAAAATTATTTTTTGTAGGAAAATGAAAAATATTTTTAAAGAATAAAATTCCATTGGCACAATGTAATATGAATATCTTTTTAAAAGGAGAATCAATGAGAGTATATTTATATTCAGAAAAATGTAAAAAATATGTTATTCATAAAATTCTCTTTACTCATAGGTAAAATCTTATTTCAATCAATATTTGATATTAGAACAAATCGCCCCTCATTCAAAATGAATTATAGTGGTTAACAATCAGCCTTATTCTGAAGCATATATGTTAAATTCCTTAATACAGAAAAAAGCTTTCACAAATTAGTTTTGAAAGTTATATAAATTATATATTGAAGGTATATTTAATATTTGATTCAGATAATCATCATTATAAATTCCATAACATAGCATATATGACAAATTTTTAGCACAAACTATCTCAACTTTTTACTTGTTTTGTTCAAGGACAGAAGTATTGTTTAGCAGTATGTGCTTTATAAGTACATCTTTATTACCATTTTTTTCTCATCAATTTAAGTAACATCAAAGATATCTATCTAGTCTTATCACCTGTCATTTTTATGGGGATTCTAGTTACCAAAGTGATTATTGTAAGATGATTTTTTTTCCTAAGTGACCAAAATTTCTGGAAATGTACTCCATTTATTTCTGAGTCATACATTCCAGAAAGGATTGGTTCTTGAGTATAGGTTTATAACAGAGATAAATAATTACCTTGAAAAAAATAAATAGCTTATATATCCTTGTAATTCCATAATTGTTTTTATTTTTTCAAATTTAATAAATTATGATTTATATGTTAAAATAATAACCTTTTTTACATTCACATTTTGGTGAATTTTGACAAGTGTATGCATTCTGGTAGCCAACACTACTACCGGGATGAATATTGCCATAAACAAAAATTTCCCAGTACCATTTGCAATTAATACTCTTCCATTTCCCTCAGACCCTGGCATTCATTGATTTGGTTTCCTTCTTTTTAGTTTTGAGATTTCAAGGATTTCTTGTGACTAGAGCCAGATAGCATGACATTCTTATTCCATTTTCTTGTTTATACAAAGCTCTCAAAAGCTATTCATTTTGGAGGGCAAGAAATATTTTTGGCTCATGATAAGTAACATTTCTATAGATATACCACATAGTATGCAAATCAATATACCCATTGATGAATACTTGTAATATTATGAGAATTTGTTAATTATGAAGAAATTAGTTGTATGTATTCATGTATTGATTTTTGTGAGAACATATATTTTTAATTTCCTTTATGGATATAAATAAAAATGGAATTACAGGGCCATAAACTAACTATATAATTAACTTTACAATGAACTAATAAAACTTTTGACAAGATGGCTGTGCCAATTTGGATTGCTGCCAGAAATATATCAGCAATCTGATTGCTTTTATTGTATCCAGCCATTGATTTCTATTCCCGTATGGATGTGAGGCACCTGCTTAAGTCAGGCTTTTTGTTGCTGTGATCAAAAAACTTGATAAGAAGAATTAGAGCAGAAAAATTTTATTAGCAGGCTCATAATTTCAGAGGTCTCAGTCAATAGACAGCTCCATTCCTTGGGGCTTGAGGTGGGGCTGAAGATCTTGGCAGAAGAGAGAGGTAACCACTTAGCTCAAGGAGGATAAAACATATGCCCCAAAGGCAAGCTCCCAGGGACCCACCTGATCCAGCCACACCCCACCTGACTACAGTTACCACACATTTAATCCCTATCAGTGGATCACTTCACAGATTGGGTTAAGGCTTTCATAACCCAATCATTTCATCTCTAAACCTTCTCACACATGAGCTTTTGGGGAGACACCCCACTAAAATGCTGAATATAAGTGGCCAGTGAAAACAGAATTTCCCTACTTCTGATTAGGGCAAAAGATAGGTCAGCCTGCTGTTTTTCCTCTATTGAGTATAATGTTTGCTGTAGGGTTTTTAGATGTCCTTTAGGAGTTTGAAGGAAACTTGTTTCTTGACCTAACATGGTAAGAATTTTATTATGAATTCATATAATATTTTGTCAGATTCTTGTTTGGTATATATAACATTTTAGTTCTTTCTTTCTTTTTTTTTTTGGGGGGGGGTTTTCAAATGTTATTCTAACTACATATTATTGAAATAAACCAGAATTGATCATGATCACTTACCTTTTTGATAATTACTGAATTGAATATGATGATTTTGTTATCTATGCTCATGAATAACATTATTTTGCAGGTTCATTTTACTGTTATAAATTTGCCTGGGATTGGTATCAAGGTAATTTTGGTGTCAAAAAAATAAATTGATAGTGTTTACTCATTGTCTATTTTCTTGGAATACGGTGTATATAATACGTTTATTTTTTTCCTATTTTGTAAAAATTCAACTGTAATGCTTTCAGGGGCTCAAGTTTTCTTTGTAGAATAAGTTTTGTTGATTCTTAATTAAATATTTTAATAGAAGAGGTATGAAGATATTCGATTTCTGTTTTAGTAAGTTTTGAAATTTGAAATTTGTTTTTTTCAAGAAATGATTCAATTTCACAGTCAAATTGAAATCCAATCCAATCCAAACACAACAAATTGATTCTTAAAATGTAGTCCATGTCAATCCCTTATTATTCCCATAAATTTCTTTAAAATTATAACTTTTATTAATATATGTATAAATTTTACCTTTTCATTCACAATAGTAAGAACTGGGGTGTTTCTTACTATTAATCTATAACTTACTAGGGTGAAATTTAGATGTATCCAAATATGAGTTTTTTTTTTTTTTCATTTCAGTCAATATTGTTTTATATATTGTTGAGAGCCATAGCTGAGTTGGGATGTCGCCTGGCATAGCCAGAAGGAGTGGTTGAGAGGTGACGCCAGCAAGCCATTAAGATGATGATAATTAAGTTATAATTGCTGTGATTGGATGATGCTGGATTGAAACAGGCTGTGTATTCAGTTGTATATTAGACCCCTGCTGTCCGGCAATAGGGTGGCTCCTGCTGCCTGGGCACCTGCTACTTTTGAGTTCTCCCGGAGTTCCCTTTGAGCTCTCACAGGATTCAAGGAAAGTTGGCCAGGAGCCAGTGGAGAACTGGGGGAGTGCGAGTCAAGTGTGGGTTGAGAGTTCCAGCAATAAAGTAGTTCCTGTTTGAACCTACAAGTGCCTCGTGGTGGCTCAGTTATTTTGTGCCCAGCCAGACTGCGGCAATATATCTCAAAAATTTCTTGTTAAGTGCATGTAATATTTAAAATTGTCCTCATGGTGGATTAACCCCCCATTTTTCGTTATATAAAAGTCCATCTTATTTACTTTCCTGAAGTATACATTAACATTAATAGAGAAAATCAGGTTTCTTTTGGTTAGGTTTTGTTTCAGTCAGCTTTTTTTTTCTTTTTTTTTTTTTTTTCTGCAGTGATCAAAAGACCTGAGAAGAGCAATTAGAAGAGGAAAATTTTACTTTGGGATTCATGGTTTCAGAGGTCTCAGTCGATAGAGGGTTGACTCCTGTGTCCAGGGTCCCAGGTAAAGCAGGATATTGTGGAAAAAGAGTGTGGCAGAGGAAAATAACTGAGAGCACCAGGAAGGAGAGAGAGAGAGAGAGAAACTCACCTCACCATGGACAAAATGTAAATCCCAAAGGCACACCCCCAGGGACTCACCTCCTTTAGCAACAAATAGTTAATCCTTATGGGGGGATTAAAGCAGATTAGTTTAGAGCTCTCATAACCCATGGGGTCCTTTCATCTCTGAACTTTCTTGCTTTGCTGAATGCATGAGCTTTTGGGGAACATCTAATAACTAAACCATAACAGGCTTTTTATAATGTGCTTTGCTTCTATCCCGTCTGATTTTAACTTCTTTTTACTGAAGGTATATATTTTATATTTTAAATCTTATGGGAAAAATACAGGTGACTTGATTTTTTTATCCTGTATTCAAATCCCTGGCTTTTAATTATGATAAGCAACTAATTTGCATTGATGTTATTTTCAATATATTCATATATAAATATAAATAGTTGTTTTTATTTTCTCTTTTGTATTTTTGTTTTTACTTTTTTAATGTCTTGTTTTAGATCACTTCAAAATTTTTCAAAACCTCTTTTTGTATCTGCAATCAGTTCATGCTTCAGCTCTTTTTAAGTTAAATCATGGTTTCCCAAGGGTTTATATAATACAGCTTTAACTTATATCTTATGCCCAAATAATACTGTTTATGTCTGGCATAAGATTCCTACAGCAATATGTTTCCAAATTGTTTTTCTTACACTTACTGCTAATGTTGTCATATATTTCATTTTTGTTTTACAGAAATAAACTGCTTATTTATGCTTGTTATTTCTGTCTCAGTCATTTATATTTCAGGTTTAAATTTTAGAAAAATATTTTTATACATACCTGCATTTATACTACTTCTAGTGCCCTTCTTTTCATATTTTCTCCCAAATTTATCATTCCATCTGTGATCATACTTTATCAACTTGAAGAATTTCCTTACATATTTATTTGCAACATAGTTCTGCTACAAATAAATTATCACAACTTTTGTTACTTAAACAATTTCTTTATTATCTAGGCATAGTGTCATATGCCAGTTATCCCAACTACTCAGAATGCAGAAGCAGGGGGATTACAAGTTTGAAGCCAGTCTGTGCAATTTAAGGATATACTCTCTCAAAACAAAGATATATACCATAAAATGAGATGGAGGCTATAACTCAGTGGTAGCGTGCTTGCTATGGTAGGCCCTGAATTCAGTCCCTCCATTATATCCATTACTTAAGGTATATACCTTAGCAAAATGTATGATTATGTTTTGAAAATTTATCTTGGCTTTCCCTGTCTTCATTGCTTTCAAATTTTAATTCATTTCACTTAGCTTATATATATGGAAATGGCATAGGTATAATTTTATTTTGACTTCTCTTTATTTATGCTTCTTATTTCTATAGTTATATTCAGAATTTAATTTTTATCTTTGGTTGTCCATACGTTAACTATAATGTTGCCTAAGTATGCATATGTGTTTCAACTTCTTGTGTTTTTTGTTCTATATGCATTTTGAATCTAGTCCCTCTCTCTCCTTCACCCATTAATTTTGGAACATTCTTGGCTATTATCTCTTTGAATTTTCTTTTACTTTACTTCCAAAGGAAGATTTCTGGAGCATGATACTTGGTATTTTCACTTGTTATAAGAGAGAGCAATTCTCTGTTTTCCTTAAAACCTCAGGCTGGATTATGTGTCTCAAGTATGAGGCTCTCTCTATATTCTCATATCTCCCATTGTTGAAAACAGTGCCTCAGTTATCTGCCTGCTACATCATGTTGCATGGAAAATTTCCAGTTGCTCTTCCCCTTAACCACAGATGTCTATTTTTGTCTTCTAGTGTTTTACTGTAGAGGTTACTCTAAGGATTATAAGTTTTGTTTCTTGGTTCTTACATGTATTTTTGAAAGGTAATGGATCTTTCAGAGATAGTGAATGTGAAATTTTTGTTATTCCATTCCACCACAGTAAAGAGTTTTCTTAAAATTATGAAGGGATCACACAGGTAATATTTGGTTAATGTCCATTTGCTTGTCTGATAGTCTCTATGGACCTGCACATCTTATGGTCCTCCCTCTTGCTCTTATCTTTTTGTAAGTTGCTAGTGAAGATACATGGAAGTTAGGTTGTGTGTCACTGCCACCTTCCCTTCCTTTTCAGATGAGGGGGTCCCAGAAATTTCCAAATAGAACATACACTCATTTTGACTGTAAAGAATTGTTAAAATGTTAGCTGATTTATTTTATGCATGAGTATCATCCTCCTTTTTCCCCTCCTTACTTGTGTATCTAATCATGAAGCTGATTTTGAATTTCTTTTCTCTCAGACTGACTACTCTTCTTTAGAAGTTTGTTTGTGTGCTTTGTGACCTCAGCTCTCTGATAGACTAAAAATATATGAAATTTCGGGTAATCAGAGTTTTTTTTTTTCTTGTTTTCCATTGTTAATACATACCTTGTCTTATATCAGCATATACAGAGTGCAAGCACAGCTTCCCATGTCAGGGTGATACCTATAAAATAATGAGTCATGTATGACAGCTATAAAACTGAATATGGGTAATAAAAAGATGAACGTGCACACAGAGTACAGATAAAAAAATTCACCTTTGTTTATATACTTATATATTTTACAGAGTGAACTTTACCATCATAATCTAAACATAAAGAATCATGTAAACTATTGAATATCCACTTTATTTAAAAACTGATTTAATCATTTTCTTCAAAACTATTTCTTGGTGCATTGCCAAAATCCATAAAATTAAGTATTGTAAAATATAGCAAGGGCCAGGGTTGTAGCTCAGTGGTAGAGCACTTGCCTAGCATGCATGAGGCACTGAGTTAGATCCCTATAACCACCTAAGAAAAAATAAAATAAAATAAAATAAATGTATTGTGTCCATCTTAAAATACAAACAAACAAAAATATAGCAAAACATGATTTGTTGGAATTAATTCTTAATATTTTTATTATTACATAATTTTATGGTATAGCTGCAAGAAATGAACTGGTAGTACCACTGCCTTATATTTCACATGCAGTGGACCCTTGTTTTCCTTTCAGAATTGGTTGTAGAACCCAATGTGGAAACCAAAATTGTGGGTAAATATAAAATGGCATAGTACTTACATATGATCTATGAAAATCCTCCTGTATACTTTGAATCATCTCTAATATACTTACCTATTACAATGTAAATGTTGTGTAAATTATCATTATATTACATGTTTTATAGAATAATGACTAGAAAAATGTCTGCAGATGTTTGGTACAAATGTGATCTTATAAAAATATTTTCAATCCTCAATTTTCAATCCTTTGTTTGGGTACAGAACTCCTGGATATGGAAGGTTGACTATGCTCTTTCAGAAAGATAATAGTCTGCTATTGTGTAAGGAAAAAGAATTTTGGAAACAAGTGAGTTATTAATTGTAATTTGAAGTTTTACAAATGAATGAATAAAACATGGATAAACAGGATAAATTGTGCAACAATTTAAACTTAAAAATCAGGCTAATTATGTACAATAAATAGTGTATTCATAACCCAAAGCTTCTGACTAGCAGAGGTTTTTTCACTACCTCAACTCAAGTAGAGCAGCAGTCCTTCTGCTGAATGTATCAAATACTAAAAGATAATATTCAAGATCAAGAAGCTCTGGTTAATGGTGTGAAAATTCGTTACTGGCAATATTTCCATCACTGGATTCAGTTCTGTATTTCTTAGAAAAATCATGTTACTGAAAGTATGTACCTTAATTACCTATCAAAATAATTTTTGAGTGCTTTATTATATTAAAACCAACCTATTTAAAGAGTAAGTCACCTACCTAATAGTCACTACAACTCTAGGTATAATTTTAAATAGAAGACAGAAATATAGAGTAATCAATAAATAAAACACATCAGTAGATGCACTGATAGAAACATATCCTTAATCTACTCTTACATTTTTATTCACTTTTTTATACACAGTTCACCAGTTTAAAGTTATTTATATTGTTCTCATAAAATATTAAGACTTTATTCTTAAAAATATTTCATATAACTCTTTCAAGTTGATGAGAAATAGCCTCTAGATATTTTTTATACCTTATTATATTTTTAACTACAAGGGATTCACGTAGCTATTCAGACAGACTAAGACCAATTTATTTATGATGTTATAAAGTTAAAATAAATGGAACATTAAAGCAAATATAGGGCTTTCCATCTCCAAAATTATGACTTTTAGGATTGAATAACCTATATATGGTTTTTTAAAATAATTTTTTCTGACTAAACTGCCTAACATCAAACACTTTTGAAATACCATTCTAAATTTACTCTATGAAGCCTATTGTCAAATGTGGACCCTTTATTATTAGAAAATAAAGTATAATATTTAACTGTCTGTCTCCATACAACTATCTTACTAACATTCCCATAGTTTTATGAAACATTTGCTATTATAGCCATTTTGTGGTTAATGGAATACCCAAAGGGAAGATATCCATATGTCTGTATTCCTTTTGCTATAAGAATTTGCACCTCACTTTATTTGTCCCAATATTGTATGTTGCCAGGCTCATTTAATTTGGGGTTCATTTTCAGCCATAATACCCTCTCTAAACTGTGTCTAAATACCTATTTAAGTGATTGCCAGGTCCATAAGTAATTTGACCATGAGGTGTCATGCAAGAGAATCGTAACTGTTTTGAAGGAATGAATAAACCATGAATCTTTAAGTGTCACAAAACAGTTGTGACCAGCGTTGTTCATTCAAATATTAAGCTTATGAAAGGGCGTGTTAGGATGAAGTTCAGAAAAAATTTATCAAATTGAGAAGCTAATTATCAACTAGAAAGAAAGAGTTGCAAAAATGAGAGTCTAATTTTAAAAGAACTATACTATGTATAAGTACAGTGGGAAGAAATGTACTCTCCATCAAAAGTACATATTGATTTGAACTCAAGCCAGGAATGCACTCACACATTTGATGTCTTATTTATTTAGTTTGAAAAATAAATATGCTTCAAACCACATCTAGGTTTTAGAAGCTTAACTCAATAAGGCAGACATGGCAAAAATTTATAGAATAACTTTTAGAGAGAATACTTTAACTTTCAAACATGTTATTATAGTACTTGTGATAGAACAGATTTTAAGCCTCGGTGACTTTTCATTTCAGAGGGTGTAGAGCAATATGGGTTTAAATTATTAATGATATCAATAGTTCAGTTTCATTTCATTTGTAAAACTGGAAGGTCAGATTAAATAATATTATCATCATTTTGTTTTGTCTCCATTAATGGTGTTGCATCTTCCTGGAGACCATAGAAGTGTATCTGTCCATCTGCAGAACCATAATAAGCTACTTCTACAGTCTTGCATGTTCTTGGTGCCCATATATGATTTAAGAAGAGAGAAATATACAGATAGCAAAGTAAATTTTTCATAAACTTAGTATTTCCATTTCTGCGAAACGATAGAGATTTCTGAGATCCAGTAACTTACAGAGATATCTTTTTTCCTCTAAATTTTACTAATATAACATAATTTCAATTACCCAGAAAATCAACATCAGTGCTTATATTCACCAATTTCAAAATGAATTGATTCATTTTCATGATCAGAGATAAAGTGTTGCTTTGTAATTTTACTTAGAAAGTAAATAATAGATAGTAGTAATTACAAAGCGAGGAGTGTAGAAATGAGGATGTCACTAAGTTATATAGTGCATGTCCAGCATGTGTGAAGCTGTGCGTTCACTCCCCAGAACAAGTAAAAAAGTGGAAAATATAATGTGACTTGACTAATTTAGAAAGAAATTGTAATAGAAATAAACTAGCATAGGTTGTACAGTAAAAAGGAAACTGACTCTTGTTCCTTATTGTTACTTTTCCCTCATAACATAGTTATATTTACAAAGGTAAGATAATTTTAGACATATTGAACTTGAAGTAATACAGGTAATTTAGTACAAGCTCTCTATGCAGAGAGAGTTGTTTGAAAACTATTGGTGCAGGGCTGGTGGTGAAAGTTATTAAAATAATTATATTCACTTTATTATTATCAAAGAAAGTTATATATCTATCTTCTGGTTACTCCTTTCTATCTATGCAAAAGTCTTTGGTATTCTGTAAATGCACCAGAAATGGCTTTAATTTAAGGCTTTTGCATTTGCTACTTTTCCCCAGACTGAACTGTTATTCCTTGAGATATTTGTCTGGTTAATTCTACCAAGTTTTTCAGTTCTTTGCACATATTACTCACTAAATGAATGACACACAAAGTTCACCTTTAATAAAGTGTTATATAACACTTTCATAATGGCAGTATGAGCAGCTCCATAGATCCTCTATAGAGCCAAACAACAATAACTTATGAAAATTATTTTAAAATACAATCATTTCAAGTCTTTGAAAATTGTAAAGAGATAGGTAACAGAGTACAATAAATGAAGAGACATCCATTGCTTAAAAAAAAAAAACAACAAATAACTGATTTCTAGTAAAAACAGTCTATGCCATTTGGATCAAGATCACTTCCTCCCCATCCCCAAGATTACTGTGATAGACATACAAGAAGTAGAGGAACACAGATGTATCTCCCCTTTAAGCACCAAGATCTATTTCAGGAAAGAGTGGCGTAAAAATGTGGACATCCATTCCTTCAACCAGGACACAAGCTCTGCCTCACTGATGGCACACTGAAAATATTGTACCTTTGGTCACTTATTTTCCTACTTGCTTGTGAAGCAGAGATTCTATACTGACAGAAGCAAGATACAAAAGTCAAGTATCATCACCTCTATCTAGTACCCTAAATGCGAAATAAGAATTTTACTCCAAGAGAAGAATATATTGTTCCTAAACCTATGTTTAGAGACTGGTAGAGATTGTACCCAGGAAAAGGTGTACGTGATAATAACAGAGACTTTTCTACCCTTCTTCTCAGGAACTGAATTATTTAAAACAGTGTTTAAGAAGGTCAAGCCACCAAGAATTGTTGAAAATAATGATTTATTGGTGATATGTGTAGCTCCAAGACAGCAATGATAGAAACCACAGCCCATCTACAAGTTTTACAGGGGAAAAAAATAAAGCATGGGGGAGAGACAACTAGAATGTATTAGTCAACTTTTTTTATGCCTCTGAGACTTAAAACACAACTGGCACAATTGTAGAGGAGAAAAAGTTTATTTGGGAGCTCATGGTTTCAGAGGTCTTAATCTATATATAGCAAGCTCCATTCTTTGGTGCTCCAGGTGAGGCAGAAGAATGTGGCAGAAAGAAGCTGCTCACATGATGATCAGACACGAGAGGAGAGAGGGGGGGGGAGAGAGAGAGAGAGAGAGAGAGAGAGAGAGAGAGAGAGAATTTCCATTTGCCAAATACAAATATAACCCAAAGCCAATACACACAATGCCCTACCTTCTCCAGCCACACCCCATCAGCCTTCAATTACCACTCAGTTAATACCATCAGGAGATTAATTCACTGATTGAGTTAAAGCTTTTATAACCCAATAATTTCTCCTCTAAAGCTTCTTGCATTGTCTCACACATGAGCTTTTGGGTTATACCTCACATCCAAATCATAACAAACCCTTTCTAAGTTAGAAATTGAAAGTTTGACCTCAAATACAACCTCTGCAAAGTTACCTGGATTTAATTATATCAAAATATGTTATGAACTAAAAGCATTGCTACCAAAGCTCCAAAATTGTAAGCAACAACTGTTAGTGTAGGTAAAGGAATGTGGGTGACATGACAAGATAAGATATCCTAACAGAAATATCAAGGAAAGAGAAGAGGGACCAGAGCAAAACCATTATCATCCCCAGGGCATTGCATATACACCAAAGACTGTACAATTAGAGAAGTCTATAGCTTTTCAGTCAAGTTGTCAAACATAAGCAAGCCAAAAATTAAAGCAAAATAGCTCTAAGATTGGTGGTTCAGTATACACAGTTGTTATTATATATTAACTAAAATGCCCTTTTCAGCAATAATATCTTAAGACATTTGGAAAAATGAGAAAGAATCCCATAAATAGGATCAATATCATGAAATAGAAACTGCCTTAGAAAAGGCCTGTGTATTGGATTTCAGAGGAAATCTTAGTCACTGTTATATATCAGTTCAAAGAACTCAAAAACAAATTTAAAAAAAATAATAATAAAAGTCTGAAGACCAAAGCTCATCAATAGAATAGAAAGTATATAATAGAAAGTATATATATATATATATATATATATATATATATATATATATATATATATAATCAAATAGCAAATTCTGCAATTGAAAATATAACCAAATTAAAAATTCACTGGTAAGTTTTAAGTATAGATTTGTGCTGGTAGAAGAAAGAATCAGAAAACATGAAGATAGAGCAATAGAGCTTTACAATCTGAATAACAAAGAACAAAATAATAAATGTTGATGAATAACACCTCAGAATAATGTGAGGAAGCATTTGGCACATCAACATGCCAGAAGTGAAAGAGAAACCAGAGAGAGAGAAAATAGAAGGATTAATAATTTAAAACATCCAAAACAACATGAAAACACTCACCCACACATCCAAGAATCTCAACTGACTCCAAGAAGGATAAATCAAAGAGATTCACATGGATACTCATCATAGTAAAAATATTGAAAAACAAGCAAGTGAGAAAAAATGATGTTTCTTTGAATGGCGTATCAGTAAGATTAATAGCTTACTTCTCATCATAAAATTGCACGCCATAGGCATTGGACAGCATAATCTTATGTACAGCAAATCTGTTTCAAAATTGAAGATAAAGTTTCTAGAATAGAAGAGTGAGAGGCCATATGTAATAAGATCTTTCAAAATTGAATTAAGTTAGTTAATTTTGTAGTATATGTATTATATATAGGTAAATCTGTTTCAAAAAATAATATGCAAAACTTCAATTCTACTTAACTTGATCTTTTTCATTAACTTAAAATGATTTTTCATACCATTTGCTTATTTATATTGCAGCCTTCTTTTTTCTCATCCATAGTACAAATTTCATAGGGGCAAAGATTTGGGAGTTCTAGTTTTCCATTGATATTTCTCAAAAGTATAGCAAATATTAGCATTCAATAGGAATACTATCAGAATATCTTCCCAAATATGTCTGGCTTAAAAGTAGTGAAATTATTAATTTATGAAAAAACTGACAAAAACCCTTAATGAACTTAGACTAAATCAGTGGCGATTATTATAGCACACATATGATATAATACACTGAGAAAAGATAAGAATAATTTCACAGTGTCCCAAGAGGGCATTGCATATGAAATGCAATTTACACATGAAAACGGTGGCAAAAACAGATGCAGGGGCATTCTACTGAATGGAAATCCTGTACTTTTAGCATAGTCAAGGACATAAAGGACAATAAAAGATTTAAAGATAAATGTTCTGAAATTAAGTAGATTTCTGAAACAACAACTAAACCTAATATGTTTTCCTGGATGTAATGTTGAAATGGAGGAGAAAAGACGCTGTTGAGAAAGCCAGTGTAGTAATTTAAATGAGATTTTCTTGTGGTGCTTGTTTTCTGATAGAGAAGTTTGCATAATATGGTTAAAATTTTATTTGTTTTAGAGTATTCACTGAAGTACTCACAAGTACACACACACACACACTCTTCTGTAACTTTTTGGATGTCAGTACTATGGAGTGGAAGGAGGAAAGGGAAGATAATTCAAAATAGAAGACTGAAAGATAATTTCAAATTCCTGTAAGATTTCAAAGAAAACATTTTCATGTAATAAAATTTAACGTTCATTTGTGTTTATATTTTATTATTTGTTCCTTTAATGTGACTTACATTCATGGATTTAAAAAAAGAGTAAAATGAAGAAAAACATCAGAATAGATATTTACCTGCTAAGTATCATAAAAGCCAGTACAATTGTAAGAAATATTTTTTTTCCAAAAACAATATTAAATGTTCCCTCCAGGAATATTTTGCTAAAGAGGCTGATTTATACTTTTTAATCATGTCTTTTGTTTAATTAGACATTTCTGAGATTAAAAATAAATGGAGTTCCTTCACATATTTAGAAAGTACAGAAGCAGAGATATTCACTTTCTCCCTTTCCTTCTCTTGATGAGCTCTTAGTCCTTAATATCTAACTCATATTTATCTTTCTAAGAATAGCCTGGTAGGGCTGGGGTTGTGGCTCAGCCATAGAGCACTTGCCTTGCAGGTGTGAGACACTAGGTTCGATCCTCAGCACCACATAAAAATAAATAAACAAAATAAAGGTATTGTGTTCAATTACAACTAAAGAAAAAAAATAGCCTGGTAGATAGTCCAAGTTCTTCAGAAGGGCTGTTCTGAGTGTCTCTATAGTTGTCATGCAGAACACACTATATTGTGCTGAGAATCTCACCACACTTCTATACAGCAGGTTTCTCAAAGGCACATAAGATAGATCTCCTCAGAACATAATACGACTGATGCCTAGTAGATTTTAAAAGTCTGAGGGAAGTATTGGATAACAAAAATGGAAGATCCAGAACAGTACTCCATTGTAATCCTTAAATCAGTAAAAAATAATGATTAAACCTAAATTAAAATACCAGCAGGTGATGCCACCTGTTGAAAAGAAGAACCCTTACAAACAACTCTCTTCTCCTGCTATTAAAAATTTCCTTCTTTATTTTTTATACAGTGAGTGATAAAACACTTAGTCCCCTGATCCTCTAACACTGTCCTACTGTATTTATCTCGATATTGTTTTTGCTCTTGCTCTCTCATGCTCAGTGGCGTATAGTTACAGTGTAAAATAAAGGAAATACTTTAGGGAAAAGAAAAATTGAATGCTTATGTATTTGCTTGCCAAACAAGTAATGTAGTTTTCTAGAAAGACATTAAAGTCAAATAGAAAATATTCAGTTTCCAAAAGGAAAAATTGTATTATTAGTAATTCCCAATTAATCCTAAAAAATTATTATAGGTTAAATATGAAAGTGAAGCTTGTTTAGACTACAAATGGATAATGGCAGAATTTTCATAACTATTTTGTGCTTATGAAGAACACTAGCTCAAAGTTTGCTAAAATTGAAGGGGATTTATTATTACTCTGAAGATAATGCTTTTATTTGATAAAATATTTTCTATTGTGCTATGTAAAATACAACCATTTGTATTGGGATCTTAAGATACAACATTTGACTGAAAATACATGTATAGTCTACATTAATGTATAATAAATGTTAAAGGTCAAATGGTAATGTACTATAATGTTTCTTTGGATTACTACAACTGAATTAGCAGGCTCATCACTTTTATACATTTTATGAGCACCATCAATATTCATAAATAATAAATGGATTTTCAGAGAGCAAGTGAAGTAACTCAATGTAGCTAGGAAATCCCACAAATTTTGAAACATTGTACATTTTATTAATTTTTTATTACTTTTTTAAGCATAAAATGTATTTGCTCAAAATTTGATCATCTTTCAAGAAAAACAAAAAAATAGAAAAAGGTCCAAAGATTAAAACCAATAAGAATATGTAATAAGAAAGTCATTTATAAGATCCACATGAAAATTTAACATTTTTAAATATTAGTTTTAAAAATAATATAGACCACAGCAAAGAAATGGATTTCAAAGTTTGAATGATATATCTACACAAACATCCAAAAATATTCTTAAAGAAGAAAAATCTGAATATTTGCCTCTGATTAATCAATACATATTAGAACTAAAACAAGGTTTGCAGAGTATTATTTGCACTTCTGGATGTTGCAACCCTCATTAAGTCATATATAATGGACATGAAAAGAAAAAGTATTTTGCAGAATTAATTTTATAGTTTTGTTGATTTTATCTTATAACAGCAGTTCTACTTCTCTTTATTTTGTATTTATAATCCCACTATTGGAATTATAATGCAGACTATATCATATTGGGTACATTGGGGCTTGGGGAAGAATTGACTTGCTGTGGTGTTGTATAGTATCAGGGTGAAAGAGAATAAATATTTTGTCCAAATTATTAAAATATACTGTTTAAAAGCCATGAATTACACTTGATGGAAGTTTACATTAATTTTTAAAAGGCACAAATAACATGGAAGATAAATTTGAAATAGTGACTTCTTAATTCAATAAGAGTGTACATCAAATTCATCAATTAAAATCCCAGAAATATAAATTACAAAGGCAGAAATAATACATTTTTATAGATAAAATTGCTATTTTTCTATTTTGTACCATATTTCAAATACTAATATTTCACTTACCAATAATGTACTGTTATACTCATTCTGTAACCTTCTATTCATGTATAAATAGATAATTAAGTACCTGTTGATGAAAATGTACTTTCTTTTTCTTTTTTTTTAAATGTTTTTAGTTGTAAATGGAAACAATATCTTTATTTGATTTATATATTTTTTTCATATGGTGCTGAGGCTCGAACAGAGTGCTTCACATGTGCTAGGCAAGCACTCTACCCCTGAGCCACAACCCCAGCACGCAAAATGTACTTTCCATTAAATCAAACCTCTTTTTCAACAACAAACTTTTTTTTAATCAAAATGAATATTCCATGGGTGTAAAATTTTAGAAATATATTCAATTAGAATATGGATGAACATAACTTTAAACTCAGAAAAATAAGATTATAAAAATAAAAAAATACACAAAATATGTATACTCTTTCACCATAATAATTAAAGATGAACTATTTCTTAAGTGTTTTCATTTTCATAGTTGTTATATTTAAAGCCACCTTTGAAAACTCCTCTATGAAAGATGAAACATGACAACATGAGATTAAATTAGAATCTGAGATACAGTAAAACTGTTTTCAATTCTGTAAGACTGATCCATTAAGTGTCAAAACAACATGGGTGAAATTTTAAAATAATGAACAATGTAGATCAAACATGATAAATTACCTTCCAAAGGGAATGTTACAAGAAATAGATTCCCTCTGAAAATAAAATGCACATTTAAACAGAAAAAAATAACTGTCAACTTGATTCAACTTCAAAATCATCTCTCTAATTTCACATATCTTGGCTGATAGATGGTATATGATATTTGACATGGCAAGAATATCAAAGATTCCATTCTAGAAAATAATATTGTAATAAAATCTGAGACAAACATAACCAAAGATGTTTTAAAAAATTTGAATAAACAGAACCATTCTAGAATTCATTGTTTTAGAGATAAAAGTCAAATTGGATGAATAAAACTTGCTCTTTGATCACATTTATATAAAGGTCAACTTAAATTAATGGAAAAATCAAGTCATTACACTTTTGAAATAGTGGAATTTATCTAAAATTTTAAAATTTTATTTTCATAGGCCTTTTTATCTGTATGTTATTAATAAATAAAATTCTCAGAAAACCTGAATTAGCAGATATTTAAATGTACTAAAATGTTTATATTCTAATTGAGTAGTTGGGTAGGAGTAAGATATGAAATTTGTTAAATATATTTTGTACTTTTTATTTAATCTCTACTTTGTTTCATCTTGTGGGAAGGCTACTTCTTCATTAGATAATATTCTGTTTTTATTATATAATATCAATGTATATGTCATCTGCTTGATCAAAAAAATCAAATTAATTATATGTAAAATTCTTAGACAAATCCCCAGCTTTTATGGTAAAATAGAAAATTCCAACTCCCTTTATCCTTATTATTTTTAAATATTATAAATATACTTAAGAAAAAAATTCTTATACCGTGTATTTATACTTTGTGGTTCAATATTAGTAAAATTAATACACAAACATTATTTATTTTTTAAAACATGAAAAACATCAATCCATATGTGTATTTACGTAGCTTTCACATACTGAAATTCTATGTTTACATGATATATTGAGTTAAGAGAGTTTTTTAATGAGAAAATGGAAGTAAGATAGTTTGCTGTTACCATGTAGCAATGCTACTGGTGTTATATGTTGATTCTGTATCCTATAATTTTACCGAAATCATTTATTCTTTCTCATGTTTTTGTACCTGTATGTGGAGTCCTTACAATTTTCTCTGTATAAGTCCATGTTCTCTGCAAAAAACAATTTAAATGCCTCCTTTCCAATTTGAATGACATTTAAATTTTTCTCTTTACTTATTGTTCTGCTTAAGGTTTTCAATCTTATGTTGAATAGAAATGAGAAAAGTGTGCACTCTGATCTTGTACCTGATTTTAGAGTTACAAGCTTTCAGCATTTCCCCACCAGCATGATGTTAATTTTGGGATTTTCATACATGGCTTTAATTGTTTTGAGGCTCTCTAAATAAAATTGTGAAGAGTTTTGTTTATTTTTTCATACCAGGGATTTAACCTATGGATGCTTAACCACTGATTCACATCCCTAACCATTTTTTACATTTTATTTAGAGACAGGGTATAACTGAGTTGTTTAGGGCCTCACCAAGTTGCTGAGGCTGGTTTTGAACTTGCAGTTTTTATTATGAAGGAATATAGAATTTTTTTCCAAATGCTTTTTCTGAATCTATTAAAATGATCAGATTTTTTTGTGCTTCATTTTGTTAATACAATGTATTATGTTCATTTGTGCATATTGAAACTTCTTTGCATCCTTGGGGTGAAGCCCACTTGATCATGGTCATCATTTTAACTCCTCTCGTATTTGGTTTGCTAGTGATTTGTTAAGCATTTTTGCTAATAGATCATAGGGAATATTAGCTTATAATTTTGTTTTATCATATGTACTTGTTTGGGTTTAGTATACAGATAATCTTGGCCTCATAGAACTGAGTTTGGAAAAATCTTTCCTCCCTAATTTTTTGGAAGATGTTTTAGTCAGCTTCTATGTTTCTATGACTAAAAGGCCCACTAACACAACTCTAGAGCAGGAAAAGTTTATTTGAGGGCTCACTCTTTCAGAGGTTTTAGTCCACAGAAGGTCAGCTCCTGGTGAGGCTGAAGGTGAGGGCTCAAGGTAAGGCTGAACATCTTGGTGGCAGAGGGTGGCAGAGGGAAGCAGCTCACATCAAACCAGAAAGCAGAAAGAGATTTCATTGGCTAGATACAAATATATACACCAAAGCCTCACCCTAATTCCCACCTTCTCCAGCCACACCCTACCACTTCAGTTAACACCCAGTAAATCCCTATGGGGGATTAAGTCATTGTGTTAAGGCTCTCACAACCCAATTATTTCTCCTCTGAACCTTCTTGCATTGCCTCACATATGAGCTTTTGGAGGACAGATCACACGCAAACCATAACAGAAGAATTTGAGAATTTGTATTAAGATTTTTCTAAGTGTTTGATACTATAATTTGTATCACTTTGGTATCAGTTGCATGGCTTTTTTTAAATCTCTTTCTTATTTATTTGCATCTTCTCTCCTTTTGTTTTTAATCAGTCTATGCAAAGGTGAAACAGATTTTATCTTTAAAAAGTCTTTTGATTTCATGTGTCTTTTTTATATTTTAATTTCAATTTAATGATTTTTAACTCTAAATTTTATTATTATTTCTTTTCTCCTGCCAATTTTCAGTTTAATCTTTGGCTTTTCTAAAAAAAGAGAACAAAAGTTTCCTCTTAGAAGTGCTATTGCTGAATCTCATAGATTCCAATATGCTATGACTTTTAACACTTTTTATTTGTCTTATTTTTTTTATTTACCTTATAGTTTCTTCATTGACACATTGGCTGCCTAGGTGCAGAATGTTCAATTTAATTTCCTTTTATTTATAAATTTTCTGAACTCTTTTACCCATTAATAATTTTGTACATTGAAGTTTGAATAGATTGTGGATATGAATTCACTATTCTTCAGTATGTTGAAACTTATTTTGTGACTAAGGACATAATGTATCCTGGAAAATGTCCCACATAGAGTTGAAAGGAAAGGAATAAATAAAACAAATTCATTTGTAATAGCTCCAAAAATCTACTAGGAATAAATTTATGCATAGAGGCAAAAGTATTTACAACAAAGTTATAAACTACTGATGAAAATATTTGAAAATACACAAATAATTGGAAATATATTCCACATTCATGAATTATAAAACATTGCTAAAATGATTACATTACTCAAAGACATATGTAGAATCAACACAATCCCTACCAAAACAATGACATTCTTAACAGAAATAGGAAAAAGAAAACTTAACTAAAATTTGTATGGAATTATAAGTAGTTCTGAATAGCAAACTTAAGGAAAAGAACAAAGCTAGAGACATATTAGTACCTGACTTCAAAATATACTACAAAGTTATTGTAATCAAAAGAGCATGGTACTAGCATATAAATAGATAACATGGAACAATAGAACAGAGTAGAAAACCTAAAAAAAAATTATGAATTTGCAGTCAACTTATGGATTATTGACAAGCTCACCAAAATCACTTTTTAGGGGAAAAGGCAGACTGTACAATAAATGTTTTTGAAAAATTCCATAGCCATTTACAGAAGAATGAAATCAGATCTTATTTTTTGTTAGTTGTGTATAAAAATAAACTCAAGAAAGTGCAGCCTTAAAAATGTTAGACTCGTTACTATGAAACCACTGTAAGAAAAAGTATGAAAATACTTCATGACACTGGTCAGGATAAGGCAACAAAAGCAGAAATAGACAAGTGTGATTACATCAAACTAAAAATTTTTTTGCACAGCAGTGGAAACAACAGTGAAGCAATAGCTCAAAGAATAAAAAAAACAAAACTTATTTGAACTATAGATCTGACAAACTGATGGGATAATATCCAAAATACATAAGGCACTCAAACAGCTCCATAGCAAAAATAACTAAAGAAAAATTAATCACTCAAAAAATAAGCATAGAACCTGAATTGGCATTTCTCAAAAGAAGAGGTACATATGAATCTCCACATCCTCTACATCTACAGGGCTGGGATCCTCAGTAGAATAAGATGTAATCCATGTTTGTATAAATCTGTCAAAATTGACTCCACTGTCATATATAACTTAAAAGAACAAACAATAGAAAGGAGACATACATGTCCAATAGGTACATGAAAAACTGTTCAACATCACCAATGATTAGGGAAATTTAAGTTAAAACCACAATGAGACATCACTTCATACCCAGTAGCATGGCTATTAACAAAAAGACAAAAAATAGCAGCAGGGATGTAGACAAAAGGAACCCTTACAGACTGCTGATGGGAAATGTTAGTACAGCCATTATTGGCAAAGGGACTTTTAAAAAAAGGTAAAATTAGAGAAAAACATTGTTCATCAATGCTGTTATTGCTTACATGTCCAAAAAAAATTAAACCAGTATTTGAAAGATACTTTTTAAAAAAATAGTCAAGAATTGCTATCAATCTGAATATCTATCAAAGGGTGAATAAAGAAAATTAAATATATGTATATAAATTTTATATATAAAATTTATATATATATATATATATATATATATATATATATATATATCACACACACACACACACATATTTTCTAGATCTTCTGATTATACTATAATTATACTTCTGACTATTCTATTTATATGTTATGTTTTGGATCTTGAGTGTCTCAAAAAGTTCAAAACAGAATGGCTTAGTGGAACCCTGGGGAATGTGGGTTCAGTGAAAAAAAAAATGAGGTCTTTAGTGGTATCCCTTAAAAGGCATATTTAGTCTCTGGTCCTTCCTCTCCCTCACCATCATGAAATGAGCTGTTTTCTCTGTTGTTATGTATTACCTTACCACAGTTCCAAAGGCAGCAGGATCCATGACCATGGATCAAAATCTCTGAATTCATGAGCCAAAGTGAATCTATCTACAGTATAAGTTGATTTTCCTAGCTACTTTGTCACAGTGATATAAAGCTGATATTGTATCATCTTATTTTTGAACACACCTATTTCAAACATTTTCACAGGTTCACTTATGTAGAGAACTCATTCAACAAGTGATATTCATATAAAATATACATTATCACTTGTACATTGCTGGTGGGACTGCAAATTGGTGTGGCCAATTTGGAAAGCAGTATGGAGATTTCTTGGAAAGCTGGGAATGGAACCACCATTTGACCCAGCTATTCCCCTTCTTGGTCTATTCCCTAAAGACCTAAAAAGAGCATACTACAGGGACGCTGTTACATGGATGTTCATAGCAGCACAATTCACAATAGCAAGTCTGTGGAACCAACCTAGATGTCCTTCAATAGATGAATGGATTTAAAAAATGTGGCATTTATACACAATGGAGTATTACTCTGCATTAAAAATTGACAAAATCATGGAATTTCCAGGGAAATGGATGGCATTAGAGCAGATTATGCTAAGTGAAGCTAGCCAATCCCTAAAAAACAAATGCCAAATGTCTTCTTTGATATAAGGAGAGTAACTAAGAACAGAGTTGGGAGGAAGAGCATGAGAAGCAGATTAACATTAAACAGGGAGAAGAGGTGGGAGGGAAAGGGAGAGAGAAGGGAAATTGCATGGAAATGGAAGGAGACCCTCATGGTTACACAAAATTACATACAAGAGGAAGTGAGGAGAAAGGGAAGAAAAAAAACAAGGGGGAGAAATGAATTACAGTAGATGGGGTAGAGAGAGAAGATGGGAGGGGAGGGGAGGGGGGATAGTAGAGGATAGGAAAGGCAGCAGAATACAACAGACACTAGTATGGCAATATGTAAAACAGTGGATGTGTAACCGATGTGATTCTGCATTCTCTATACGGGGTAAAAATGGGAGTTCATAACCCACTTGAATCGAAGTGTGAAATATGATATGTCAAGAACTATGTAATGTTTTTAACAACCAACAATAAATATTTATATATATATATATATATATATATATATATATATATATATATATATATATATAAACGCACATTATCCTCCATTGTTTTAAGAGTTAAATAGAGTGTATGTGTTAACACTTTAATTTTTACTTGTAACAGATTTCCTGAGCTACTAATGTATACAATTTAAGTGAAAGGAAAAATATGCCTGGCAGAGTACAAGTTTATAATTCCAGAGGCTCTGGAGGCTGAGGCAGGCATATCATAGGTTCAAAGCCAGTCTCAGAAAACAATTTAGTGAGGCACTTAGCAATTCAGCAAGACCCTGTGTTTAAATAAAATATAAAAGAGGGCTGGGTATGTGTCTCAATGGATAAGCACCTCTGGGTTCAATCCCTGGTACCATAAAAAGAAAGGAAAATATAATCCACAGGAAATTCACAAATATAAAAGTAAAGTTTGTATTTCCTTTGATATATCTTCCATTCAGAAAAGTAATCTGAGCTCATCTTTTTCTCTTCTTAAAATATTTGCTGGAAAAGAATTTTGAGACACACAGGGAAGTTAGTCCATAGAGATTCAGAATATCAAATTATCTAAAATTTAATTATAAATTTGCATTTAAAATTTTCTGATTTTTTTTAATTTTCATTTAACTTTCTGAAACGTTTGGATCTCAGTCAGTTTCTTAAAGTGCACTGCTGTTTTGCTGATGCCAAGAATTTCTAAATCATATTCTTTGGGAAAAAAATATAATATTTTTTATTTAAACACCTTTAAAATTGCTTTCTACAGGAGAGATCCCTATAAATACTAGATAAAATAATTGTCTTTCTTTTTACTGTATACATGTAGATATATTTAAATGACATATGAAAATATTTTATTATTCAAAAAAGAATTTGATATATTAAAAAGAATCAAAATGAAGAATAAAAGTTAACCCGATTTATTCACATTGCTATACAATCTTCTGATTATGTGCTTTAATAAATTCTACAAATTCTACTAAACACTGAAGAGAGGAGTCGGAGGCCAAGTTGACTTAGTATAAGTGTCCTTATGTACAGTACAGTTTCTAAGATAGGAAATTGGTCTTCTCTATAAATTGAGTAATATAAGACAAATCTCTACTAGTTCAGGGGATGCCAAAAAGATAAATAAATGTATGAGAAATAACATTGCATATTGAGAATATAAAAATGAAAATACAAAAATGAGAATATAAAAATGAAAATATAAAGAGGGCTCTTTCAAATGTGCTGCTCAGAAAAAGAAGTATTGTAAAGGGGAATTCCACTGTAAGCATCTGGCTGATTTTTAACATCTTTAGGAAATGCATTTTTCTTACTTTATTTGCTATTGGAATATCCTAATACCAAGATTAAACTGACCAACTTTAAAGGTACAATGACCCAAACCTTTTAATCATTCTCAGTTTTCCATGACCTGTGAATGATTAGAATTCTATCATGCTTCTCATTTCGTTATAAGCTCTTTCAAATTAATGTTATAATCATGCTATATCTGTAAACCAGGTGGCCACAATGATTTCCTAAGTCTGTTTCATTTGGCAGATATTTACTGATATCGTATGTTCAATATGAGTAGAAAAAAGAGAAGAACTTTCTATGTAAAACTATAAAGTCCAAAAACTTTCTTAGAAAAACTTGCTTGGATTTGAAAAATAAGCAGCAATTAGTTAAATGAGCAAACTTCAGAGAGAAAAATATTCTAGAAGGAACAAAGTTCTCAACCTTCATAATATTTGAAAAAGATATTCTTTTATTTCTTTAGTTTGCATGATTTTCTATTCTATTTTCTTAAATACAAGTAAATTAGATTTAGTAATTTTTTAGACAGCATGCATTATGAAGTCATCATTTAGATTTTTAAAAGAAATTAAACATTCTGAGAATTATTTTCAATTTATCTAGCTCACAGAAAATATATTTCATTGGGAACAGTAAAGTCAAAAAGCAATGTAACCAAATTGGGTTTACACTAGCTGTTTATGTCACATCAATTTATTCATTATATGTTCACAAATACACAGTCATTTTGAATATCCTCCACTACTTTATTAGGATACAGGTTTCTTAAAAAAAGGAACTTCTACTATTTTATGGTATTAATTCATCAATTAATTTACTTTACTTTATTCTACATGTTTGTGGGTTTGTTTTATATTTTTGATTTCTTTAGGTTTAAATTTTATTAGCAGGTTATTTTCCATATATTGTAGGCATTAATGGAGTCATATCTTTTTGTTTTACTTTTACAATTCACTTGTTTTAATTTTAGGTGCATTTTTTCTCCCTAACTTTTTTTTTTTTTTTTTTTTTTTTTTTTTTTTTAGAGAGAGAGAGAGAGAGAGAGAGAGAGAGAGAGAGAGAGAGAGAATATTTTTCAATATTTATTTTTTAGTTCTCGGTGGACACAACATCTTTGTTTGTATGTGGTGCTGAGGATCGAACCCGGGCCACACGCATGCCAGGCGAGCGCGCTACCGCTTGAGCCACATCCCCAGCCCCTCTCCCTAACTTTTAGGGAAAACTTTATCTGACAAAAAATACCTCTTTTGCTCACTTTTGTGTACATCAGAAGAGTGATAAGTTTAGTTTTTCATAACTCCTTAAAATAGGCCTTCCCAAGAACAAACTCTTTGAGAATTGTGTATGCTACTTAGTGTTTATAGAGGCATTTATTAGTTCTTTGTTATTCCTCCATATTTCATATAAAGAGGGTTCAGAACTTTATTCCATCTAGAATATTTTTCTCTCTTAAGTTTGCTCATTTAAGTAATTGCTGCTCATTATTCAAACTCAAGCAAGTTTTTCAAAGAAAGTTTTTGGACTTTATGGTTTTACATAGAAAGTTCTTCTCTTTTTCCTACTCATATTGAACATATGATATCAGTAAATATTTGCCAAATGAAACCGTATCACAAATTAATAATCTAATAAATAAATATTAAAATAAAATTATATGTTGGAAAAAAATATTAAACAAGAATGCTATACCTGAAAAAATTTCTCACTGGAAAACAATTAAAGATTATATTGGCCATTGGCTTGTCATGTATAGCTTTTATAATCTTGGAGTATGATCCTTTTTTTTGTATTTTTTTTAGTGCTTTAATCATGAATGGATGCTGTTTTGTCAAATGCTTTTTCTCAATCTATTGAGATAATCATATGATTATTGTCTTTCAGTCTCTTGATGAATTACATTTGGTGAATTACATATTGTTGAATTACATTTATTGATTTTCTTATGTTTATTCAACCTTGGATCCCTGAGATAAAACCCACTTGGTCATAGTGCACTATGTTTTTAATGTGACTTTGTATGAAATTTGCTAATATTTTATTGAGAATTCTTGTATCTAGGTTTTTCAAGGATATTGGCCTAAAGATATCTTTACATGATGTGTCTATCTGATTTTAGTACTAGGGTATTATTGACTTCATAGTATGAGTTTGTAAAGGTTTCCCCTTTTCTATTTTGTGGTATAATTTGAGGAGGATTGATATTAGTTCTTCCTTAAAGGTTTGGTAGAACTTGGCTAAGAATCCATCTGGTCCTGTGTTTTTCTTTGTTGGTAGACTCTTGATGGCTTCTTTAATCTCTTTACTTGAAATAGAGTTATTTAAATTTTCTATTACTTCCTGGTTCAATTCAGGTAGGTCATATTCTCTAGGAATTTATAGATGTCTTCCATATTTTCTAGCTTATTATAGACTTTCAAAGAAGCTTCTGATTATCCTCTGTATTTCAGTAGTGTCTGTGGTGTTATCTCTATTTTCACATGGATTTTTAACTTGCATTTTTTCTCCGTTTATGTTGGTTAGCTTTGTTAAGGGAAAAAAAAACATGCATTGGAAAAGATAACATCTTCAACAAATGGTGCTGGGAAAACTGGAAATCCTCATGCAATAAAATGAAATTAAACCCCTATCTCTCACCATGCACAAAACTCCACTCCAAGTGGATTAAGGACCTAGGAAATAAACCAGAGAATATGCCTCTAATAGAAGAAAAAGTAGGCCCTAATCTTCATCATGTGGGATTAGGTCCCAACTTCCTTAATAAGACTCCTAATGCACAAGAATTAAAATCAAGAATCAATAAATTGGATGGAATCAAACTAAAAAGTTTTTTTTTCAGCAAAAGAAACCATTTGTGAGGTGAAGAGAGAGCCTACAATCTGTGAGCAAATTTTTACCCCTCACACATCAGATGGACCACTAATTTCTAAGGTATATAAAGAACTCATAAAGCTAAGCACCAGAAAAACAAATAACCCAATCAATAAATGGTCCAAGGACCTGAACAGACACTTCTCAGAAGAGGATATACAGTCAGTCAACAAATATATTGAAAAATTCTCATCATTTCTAGCAATTAGAGAAATGTGAATCAAAACTACTCTAAGATACCATCTCACTCCAGTCAGAATGGCAGCTTTTATGAGGACAAACAACAATAAGCGTTGGCAAGGATGTGGGGGAAAAGGCACACTTATACATTGCTGGTGGAACTGCAAATTGGTGCAGATAATATGGAAAACAGTATGGATATTCCTTGGAAACCTGGGAATGAAACCACCATTTGACCAAGCTATTCCTCTCCTCCCTCGGTCTATACCCAAAGAACTTAAAAACAGCATACTACAGAGACATAGCCACATCAATATTTATAGCAACACAATTCACAATAGCTAAACTATGGAGCCAACCTAGATGTCCTTCAGTGGATGAATGGTTAAAAAAATGTGGCATATATAAACAATGGAATTTTACTCAGCAATAAAAGAGAATAAAATCTTGGTATTTGCATTTAAATGGATGGCTTTGGAGAAGATAAGGCTAAGTGAAGTTAGCCAATCCCCAAAAAACAAATGCTGAATGTTTTCTCTGATATAAGGAGGCTGACTCATAGTAGGTTAGGGTGGGGGGAGCATGGGAGGAATAAATGAATTCTAGATAGGGCAGAGGAGTGGAAGGGAAATGGAGGGGCAGGGGATTAGTAAGGATGGTGGAAAGTGATAGACATCATTATCCAAAGTACATGTATGAAGACAAGAATTGGAGTCAACATACTTTATATACAACCAGAGATGTGAAAACTTGAGCTATATATGTGTAATAAGAATTGTAATACATCCCACTGTAATTATTTCTTTAAATCAATTAAAAATACTTTTTCAAAGAATCAACTTTTTGATTCATCATTTTCTTTAATTGATTTTTATATCAATATTATTGATTTCAGCTTTGACTTTAATTATTTGCTGACTTTTTCTAATTTGTGTGTGGATTTTTCCTACTTTTAACAGGGTCTGGAAATGTAATGTTAGATTATTTATTTCATATCTTTTCATTCCATTAATGTATCAGCTCAAGGCTATGAACATTCTCTTAGAATTACCTTTATAGTGTCTCAGAGCTTTTGATATATTTTTATCATTATTCTCATTTACCTGTAAGTATTTTTATTTCATCTATGATTTCTTCTGTTATCTATTCATCATTATACAGTGAATTTTTTAGTCTTCAGATGTTAGAGTAATTTTAATTTTAATCTTATTATTGATTTTCTAGTTTCATTCCATTATTATCTAATATAATGCAGGTCATTATCTCTCTTTTTTCACATTTGCTAAGGGTTGCTTTGCATTCTAAACTATGGTAGATTTTGAAAAATGTTTCATGTGTAGCTCAGAAGAAAGTGTATTCAGTCACTGATGGATAAAATATTCTATATATGCAATAAGTCTAAATTATTAATTGGATTTTTTAGTTCTGTAGCTTCTTTATTGGTTGATCTGTCTAGAGATGAGACAGGCGTGTTAAAGCCATCCAACCCAGTATTATTGTTTTATAGTCTATTTGATTCTTGTTTTATGTATGTAGAGTCTCCATTGTTTAGGGCATAGATATTTATGAATCTCATTTATTGTCACCCTTAAGCAATATAAAATGGCCTTTTAAAAATATTTTTTATTATAGATGGTAACAATACCTTTATTTTATTTACTTAATTTTATGCAGTGCTGAGGATTGAAATCAGTGCCTCACACAGGCTACACAAGCACTCTACCACTGAGATACAACCCTAGCCCAGAAATGGCTTTTCTTAAAATATATTTTGATTAAGTTTGGCTTAAAGTTCACTTTTTTACATATGAAAATAGAAATTCCTGCTTATTTTTGAGTTTCATGTGAATTATATGTTTTTCCCCCACTCTTTTACCTTTAGTCTGGGGATGTCTTTGCCTATGAGTTGAGTTTCTTGGAGACAGCATATTGTTGGGTCTTATTTTTTAATCTAATCTGTCAGCCTATGTCTTTTAATAGATGGGTTGAGTTTATAATATTCAGTGTTATTATTGAAAGGTGATTTTAATTTCATGTCATTTTGATTTATTTCTAATTTTTAAGTTGAATTAGATTCTCCTTTGTGTATAGTATTCTTCTAGTTTTGTTTTGCCCTTTGCTGGTTTTCATCTTCTAAGGTCTTCTACAATTTCTTTCTTAGTATTCTGAAGTTTTCATTGTAGCGGTGTTTTGCCTTTTTTGTTAGATTGATTACCAAATTATCTTATTTTTTAAGGCTACTGCGAAGGGGATAGTTTTCCTGGTTTCTCTTTCAACTGATTTTTCATTGGTATGTAGGAATACAATTGATTTACGGGTGTTAAGTTTATATCTGCTACTTTGCTTAATTCATTTTGAGTTCTAGAATCTTTCTGATGGATTTTTTCATATATTCTAAATATAGAATCATGTCATCTGGCAAATAAGCATAGTCTGAGCTCTTCTTTTGCTATTCTTATCCCTTTAATTTCTTTCTTTTACTGATTGCTCTGGCTAGGTTTGCTAGGACTATGTTGAATAGGAGTGGTGAAAGAATGCTCTTTATTTTTAAGCACAGTTGGTGATTTTACTGATGCTTGATCATATTTATTTGATTTTCTTATTCTCAAATGTACAATCAATGACTTTGTATACTTCATGTAAAATCTATAATTTTTGTTGATATATAGAAGAAAGGTCACCTTTTCTCTTACAAGATATGCATGGATTTCATGAATTTATTTCTGATAATCAGACACTAAAATACTATAAGTAAATCTTCAGTTTTGTCATGTTATACCAATTGCTCTGATTCAGGGATTACTAGAGAAATACAATATATAAAAGAAAAATGATGTATGCTATGCATTTCTGAGGAAGGATTTCTTGATCATTCTACAAGACAAATCACATGAAATTGAGAACCACTCTCTTCTTTTCTGTGTTTTACTTTATTTTTCTGGTATTTGTAATGATTTTGTTTCTATGGTAGGAGAGTATGTGTTGTCATGTTGATTAATGATAGCCAATTGAGAAATATTAGAGTCAGAATATTTATGTTTACCCTATATTCATTTGTTCAAAACCAGTCACCAATATGATGATTTGGGAAGATGGGAGGAGAGTAGAACATGATGAAGAGAACATTTTCACTCCCTCAATCCTGTAAAAACAAAAGGAAAAAGGGACATTTATAAACCAAAAAGAAAGTCAGTATCACATTCCAAATCTGATAACAGCTTTTGAATTTCCAAACTTGAAAACATTAATAAATAAATTTCTATTGCTTATTAGTCTTCTAAGTTTGAATTACTTTTTCTACCTACTCAGGTCCCTTAAAACAGAAGGAATATGAAATATGAATAATGATATTGTTTAAATGATAAAATATCACAAAAGTGACTTTGTTTCCCATTCTTCAATTTTGAAATAAGATGTAAACTGCTCTTATCATTGTGATGGAGACTAAATCATCAGTACACTCCAATATTCTTGATCCAAACTTTTTATTGCCTTGTGTATGTTATCTTGAGATGACACATTTGAGATTTACTCTTAATCATCATAGAAAAATTCCTATCTTTCTATTTTTGAGAACCATGTAAGGTAATGAATACCACAGCAAGTACAGTAAATAATAAGGCAATTCACAGAATTATATTATTTTTATAAGCCCACATATGGTGCACATTTGAAAAAAAAAGTGTGTTCATAAAAGAATTTAGCAAAATATATATAATATGTTCCTCAAATATTTATGAGAACTATATTAATACATTAAGTTTACTAATAAACCACATATGAAATGAAAATGAATACAAAATGTAAGATTTATATTTGTCCCATATTAGGAAAATATAAAAACATAATTAACATCCAAATTTTAAATTTTTTTGGAGAAATAGATAATTAAATCGTTTTTTCTTTTAACGTGCCAGAATCCTAAAATCTTAGATGATATTTTAAGAATAAACATTATGAAATGTTAAGTAACTATAGCATTAAAATGTTCACTCTTTCACACTCTACAAATCATTTTTGTAAAGAAAAGTAGCATTGCATAAATGACAATGCATTTAAAAAATTATAAGCATACCAAAGTAATTGATTGGTTTCACATGAATGCACATTTCACCCACCTAGCAAGAAGCAGTTTATGCTATGTCAATTTTGCTTGTGGATTTTATCAATAAGACCATTGAACAAACTGAACTATATCTCCCCAAATCCCAAACATCATTGGGAAATTCATGAACAATATAGCTCATATAATACATGAATTAACAGATAGAAAATATATATTCCCATGCAAACACTCAAATATAAACACACACACACACACACACACACACACACACACACATACACACACACACAATCTTTTACTATCATCAATAAAACGTTTACAGTAGATTTCTTTCCCCACCTGTTGCTCAAGATTGATCCATTCAGCCAGAAATGCTGGTCTATGCCTTTAATCCCAGGAGCTCAAGGGACTAAGGCAAGAGAGTCATAAATTCAAAGCTAGCCTTAGAAAGTTAGTAAACCCTGTCTCAAAAAAAAAAAAAAGAAAGAAAGAAAAGAAAAGTTATGTATTTATCCCAGCTAATCTCCAAACATCTACCCATTCACATACTCCTTTGTGACAGAGATCTCAATATTTTTCTGGGTTTTTTGAAGTGATAGGAAAAAAACACATTTCTAACATTTAAAATAACTAAGTGAGCAGATGATAATACAATTATTTACAAATTAGAAGGAAATATTTTTTTCTTTTATTTTCCACTATGACTGCAAATGTCACTGATGTAAAATATAAAGAATACACTAATATTGAACCAAACATGCATCCCAGGGATGAATCCTACTTGATCATGGTGTACAATTTTTTTGATATGCTTTTGTATTCGATTTGCCAGGATTTTATTGAGGATTTTTGCATCTATGTTCATTAGAGATATTGGTCTGTAGTTTTCTTTCTTTGAAGTGTCTTTGTCTGGTTTTTGGATCAGGGTGATGTTGGCCTCATAGAATGAATTTGGAAGAGCTCCTTCTTTTTCTATTTCTTGAAATAGCTTGAAAAGTGTTGGTATTAATTCTTCTTTGAAGGTTTTTTAAAACTCCGCTGTATACCCATCCACTCCAGGGCTTTTCTTGGTTGGTAGTCTTTTGATGGCTTCTTCTATTTCTTCCTTTGTTATTGGTCTGTTTAGATTGTGTGTGTCTTCCTGACTCAATCTGGGCAGATCATATGACTTAAGAAATTTATCGATATCTTCACTGTCTTCTATTTTATTAGAATATAGGTTTTCAAAATACTTTCTAATTATCTTCTGTATTTCTGTAGTGTCTATTGTGATATTGCCTTTTTCATCCCATATGTTAGTAATTTGAGTTTTCTCTCTTCTCTTCGTTAGCTTGGCTAAGGGTCTGTTGATCTTATTTATTCTTTCAAAGAACCACTTTTAGTTTTATCAATTTTTTCAATGTTTTTTTTTGTTTAAATTTTGTTGATTTCTGCTCTGATTTCTGCTATGTTTGCTGTTGTTTTGCTCTTCCTTTTCTAGGGTTTTGAGATGTAGTGTGAGTTCGTTTATTTGTTGGTTTTTTCTTTTTTTGAGGAATGAACTCCAGGAAATGAATTTCCCTCTTAAAACTGCTTTCATTGTGTTCCATAGATTCCGGTATGTTGTGTCTGTATTGTCGTTTAACTCTAAGAATTTTTTGATTTCCTCCTTTATGTCTCTGTAACCCATTGATCATTCAGTAACATATTGTTTATTTTCCATGTGATGCAGGATTTTTCCTTCCTTCTTTTATCATTGATTTCCAGTTTCATTCCATTATGATCAGATATGGTGCATGGTATTATCTCCACACCTTTATATTTACTAAGAGTTGCCCTATGGCATAATATATGATCTATCTTTGAGTAAGATCCATGTGCTGCTGAGAAGAACGTGTGTTCACTTGATGATGGTTGATATATTCTATATATGTCAGTTAAGTCTAGGTTATTGATTGTGTCATTGAGTTCTATAGTTTCTTTAGTTTTGTCTGGAGGATCTGTCTAATGGTGAGAGTGGTGTGTTGAAGTCACCCATAATCATTGTGTTGTGGTCAATTTGACTGTTGAACTTGAGGGGAGTTTGTTTTATGAACGTTGCTGCACCATTATTTGGTGCATATAAATTGATAATTGTTATGTCTTATTGGTGGATAGTTCCTTTTAACAGGATATAGTGTCCTTCTTTATCCCTTTTGATTAACTTAGGTTTGAAGTTGATTTTATTCGATATGAGTATGGCCACTCCTGCTTTCTTCCGAGGGCCATGTGAGTGGTATGATTTTTCCCAACCTTTCACCTTCAGCCTGTGTATGTCATTTCCTATCATATGAGTCTCCTGAAGGCAGCATATTGTTGGGTTTGTTTTTTTGATCCAGGTTACTAGCCTGTGTCTCTTGATTGGTGAGTTTAGACCATTAACATTTAAGGTTACAATTGAAATATGATTTGTAATTCCCGTCATGTTTATTTATTTATTTATTTATTTTAGTTTGGCTAGTTTTTACTTTTGGTTGTTTTCCTCCCCCTTTACTGAGATACCTCCTGCTGTTGGTTTTGGGCACTATTTTTCCATTCCTCTTCTTGTAGAATTTTGCCCAAAATGCTTTGCAGTGCTGGTTTTCTGGCAGCGAATTCTTTTAGCTTTTGTTTATTGTGAAAGATTTTAATTTCATTGTCAAATCTGAAGCTTAATTTTGCTGGATACAGTATTCTTGTTTGGAAACCATTATTTTTCAGCATTTGAAATACATTGTTCCATGATCTTCTCGCTTTCAAAGTCTGTGATGAAAAATCAGCCATTAACCTAATTGGTTTACCCCTGAATGTAATCTGCCTCCTTTCCCTCATAGCTTTTAATATTCGCCCTTCTTGGTCTATTCCCTGAGGACCTTAAAAGAGCATACTATAGGGATACTGCCACATCAATGATCATAGCAGCACAATTCACAATAGCTAGACTTTGGAATCAACCTAGATGCCCTTCAATAGATGAATGGATTAAAAAACTGTGGCATCTATACATAATGGAGCATTACATAGCACTAAAAAATGACAAAATCATGGATTTTGCAGGGAAATGGATGGCATTAGAGCAGATAAGGCTAAGTGAAGCTAGCCAATCCTTAAAAAGCAAATGCCAAATGTCTTCTTTGATATAAAGAGAGCAACTAAGATCAGAACAGGGAAGAAGAGCATGAGGAAAAGATTAACATTTAACAGAGATGAGTGGGGTGGGAGAGAGGGAGAGAGAAGGGAAACTGTATGGAAATGGAAGGAGACCCTCATTGTTACACAAAGTTACATATAAGAGTTTGTGAGGGGAAAGGGAGAAAAAACAAGGGAGAGAATTAAACAACAGCAGATGGGGTAGAGAGGGAAGATGAGAGGGAAGGGGATGGGGGATTGTAGGGGATAGGAAAGATAGCAGAATACAACAGTCATTAATATGGTATTATGTAAAAATGTGAATGTGTAACCGATGTGATTCTACAGCTTGTATTTGGGGTAAAAATGGGAGTTCATAACCCACTTGAATCAAATGTATGGAAGATGATATGTCATGAGCTTTGTAATGTTTTGAACAACCAATAAAAAAAAGAATACACTAATAGAAAAATAAGAAAAAAATATGAGAATTATAGAGAATCATGAAGTTTAAAAATTATTTTCAAGAGACATATTATCCTTTTAAATTTTTATCAAGGTACATATAAATTTGTACACTCAATTTCAGTATTAGACTCAAACTATGAGTAAACCATTCAAAGAGCAGCATGAGTCCAAGAATCACTGCTTGATACTACTACTTAGAATAGTTTTGCTCAAATGTGGGTTTATATAGTAATGCATTGTTGTTGTTGTTGTTAAGTATTAATTTTCAGGTTCCATGAGCTGTGAAACTGAAGATTGCATGTTTAATGTCAGATAAATCTAGGCAGAAGACCACAAATAAATGTATGATGAAAACAACTACAAACCAACCAAATCTCAAAGTTTTCCATAGAACATTTCACCCCCAAACTTGAGAATACACATTCAAGTGTAAGGTCATAAACAATTCAGTAAATTGTTAAAAAATAAAAAAAATACTCAAATTATTTTCTTTCACTTCAACTGACTAAAATTTAAAATATCAATAATTGGAAAATGTTTGGGAAACATACACAAATGCATAATATTAAATAGGCTTCTAAATAATCCAGGAATCAAAGAAGGAATAATAGATTAGAAAATACATTTAGATTAGTGAAAATGATAACAGGCACAAAATTTCAGGGTTCACCTAAAGAAATACTGAGATGAAAACAGCTATTCAATCTGTAAAAACAATAAGACAAGCAAGAAATTTTACTTCACAATTTTAAAATTTATTATTAAACTATAGTAACTGCACAGTGAGATACACTGGCATGATGACAGAAAAAGAGACGGATGTACTAAAATTAAAGATCCAGAAAGAAAGCCATACATTTCTGGTCAAGTGACTTTTGACAAGGGTGTCAAAATACCTCAGTGAGTTAAGGAATAGGCTTTCCACAAGTTGTACTGAGAAAAATGCTTATTCACTGCCAAAGAAAGAAAGCTGTTCCTTACCATACAATATGTGAGAGAATTACCTCAGAATTAATCAAACACCTACAAGTATATGTGACATTGCAATACTAGAAAAAAAAATGAGTATTAATCTTTGTAACCTTGGATTTGGTCATAGCAAAATTACAAAAAGAAAAAAAAGAAAAATATAACTTTAAGTAATTAAAAATTGTATGTTTTAAAGAACTCCATCAAGAAAGTAAATATTTTTCAAGCCTATATATAACAATACATGTGTATATATATCCAAAAACATGGCTATTAAAAAAAGATGAGGGCTGGGGATGTGGCTCAAGTGGTAGCGTGCTCGCCTGGCATGCATGTAGCACCACATACAAACAAAGATGTTGTGTCCGCCAAAAACTAAAAAATTAAATATTAAAAAATTCTCTCTCTCTCTCTCTCTCTCTCTCTCTCTCTCTCTCTCTCTCTCTTTCTCAAAAAAAAAGGTGAGAAATTGCTGGTGAGTATGGGAAGAAATTGGAACCATCACACACTGCTGTTGATTATGTACAATGAAGCATTGAGGTTGCAAAACTTTTTTTATTTTCTCAAGTGTTAATTAACAAAAATAGAAACAACCTAAAAAATCTTTCAAGGACTAGATGGATAAAAGCAAATTTGGCATATTCACATACAGCAATATCAGTCATAAAAAAGGGAATTCTGATACATGCTACTATATAGCTGATCATTGCAAATATTATTCTATGTGAAAAAGCCATCACAGTGGGCCTGATGTTGAATAATTTTGTATACATCGAATATCCAGAGTAAGCAAAAGTGAAAGTACAGCATTTGTTGTCAAATCTTAAAGGAATGTCAGAAATTGGGGATTGGAAAGAGGGGTAATAGCTAAGGATTTTTGAACACAGAAATAAGTATTGATTTATATACTTGGAAAGGGTCAAAGTTACACTACCTGAATTATAACACAATTTAAAATGAGAAAAGTACATTAAAAGGAATGTAAGAATCATGGGAATTCAAAATTTCAAAAACTTCAATTTTAACATCAATGAGAGAAAATTATTTAAGATGAAGAACTAATTGTGATAAACAGACCTTATTAAGATAACCATCAAAAAAGCTATAAAAATGCATATTAAGTTAATTACAGAAGTTTTAATAAGGGTGCTAATTAGATAGTATAAATATTTAAAGATAAAATATAATACAAGGGATTTGCTTTAAAATATTCCAATAGGAAAAAAATAAGAAACATAATATAAAACCAGAATAATTGCTAAATCTAGATATTATATTTATAGTGATCATATCTCCATCATCTCTACTCTTGTTCTTGAAGTTGTTATGTTTCTAAGAATTTTTGAAAATGAAAATACATTAAAATCTTGATTTTTGTTATATACAATTCTTAAGATGTTTTTAACATGTTTGGCATCTGCTCTTATCTCATATTAGGATTGATACCCAAGAAATACTAAATAAAGTGCAATAATAGCTCTGACCTTGATTTGCTCACTCACAAAACATATACACAGTGACTCTTGGAGGTACACAACTTTTAGAACAGAAATCCAGTCTTATGTCACTACTCCTAGTAGCTTATTCTAAGCCAAATCACACTTGTTTTGTACTGGACTAATATGTCAGAGTGGATGTAGTATTGTTTCATAAGAATTTCAATTTTAAATACATGTCAATTTTAGAGACCCTTCACTTTGTTTCTATCCCCCAGTTTTTACATATGTACCTTTGGCACTGACCTAAATATTCTGAAAACACAAACACTGTTTGAGGACTAAAGACAGTTATTGTTGCCTTAACAGCATTAGTTTTCCAAATTTTAGCGAGACCTCCAAAGAATGCCTAAAGTTTTGGCATTAGCTCTACTTCAAGATTATCAAGAACATCTTAGACTTTCAATATATACTAGGAAATACCTTGAATTAAAATAAGCTAGTTTTGATTTTCTTAAATGTTGAAATTCTGATTGCTTTGAAAATGTCTTTATTACAAAAGTAGATGCTCAAATGGTAGCAAGGAATTGTATGCACAATATTCTCTTCAGGAGGGTCAAGCACTCAAAGAAATGATTACTTGTCTCAGTGCTGCAAAAAGCCCAACACCCTTTCCTATTTTTCACTTTTCTGTGCAACTACAGAGTAGTCTTTTGTTTTTACTTTTTCTTCAAAATACAACAAATAAAAATTTTCCATATCATCATAAAACCTTCGTTCTTACAATAGAAATGGAGCAGAGACATTCTCATCTACTCTGTCAACTTTTTAAATTTCCTTTCTCTAGATTCTTGTCAATGTAAAACATTTGTTCTTCACTACTTTATAAGATACTATTATAAATCTTAACAGTTTACTTGCATAAAATTTTGCATAATTTTAATATGGCCTCAGGAAAAAAAACTGAAGAAAATTAATCTGGGTAGAAAAAAATAAAAATGACAGTTTCTACACGTTTTTATTAGTGCTTCACAATTGTAAACAATATTAGGGTCCACTGTGATATATTCATACATGCCCATAAAATAATTTGGTATATTTCATCCTCCATTACCTCCCCTTTCCCTCTCCCCATACATCCCCTCTAATTCATATCCTCTATTTCTCTCTTTTGGTAGTCTCACATCTATTATTATTAAATCCTCTTCTCCACTTCTCTCTACACACCATGTATAAGAGAAAACATGCGAACCTTGATTTTCTGAGTCTGCCTTCTTTCATTCAACATGATGTTCTCCATTTCCATCCATTTTCTTGCCAACAATATAATTTAATTCTTGAATAAAACGACAGTGTGTGTGTGTGTGTGTGTGTGTGTGTGTGTGTGTGTGTGTGTGAAGATTGATTTTCTTTATCCATTCATGTGTTGATGGGTACCCGGGCTGATTCCATATCTTGGCTATTGTGAACATGGCTATGAATGTGTCACTGTAGTTAGGCTGACTTTAATTCTTTTGACTAAAAATCAAGGAGTGGTATAACTGGGTCATGTGGTGTTTTAATCCCTAATATTTTGAGGAACCTCCATAATGATCTCTATAATAATATTACTCTGCAATCCTACCAACAGAAAGAGTGTTTCTTTCTGCCATATCCACACCAGCATTATTATGGTTTGTGCTCTTGATGATTGTCATTCTAGCTAAATTGAGATGAAATCTCAATGAACTTTTGATTTTCATTTTCCTGTTTAAGATGTTGAATTTTTTAAAAAATTTGTTGAACAAAGAATGCCAGTTTTAACATTTTGGAAAAGTTGAAAACTCAATATCAGGAATATTTCAAATATATAAAGTTATTAATCAACTGAACTCAGCATTTAGCATTGAATTATATCATATTATATCATTGATAATACTAAGGAAATTATTAATAGTGAGATCTTATCATTTTTACTATGAGTAAATGTGAGTCAGTGAAATCTTTTATCTCTGTTATATGCAAACAGAGTATAATGCCCAGTGTATGAAAAATTGTACATGACATTAATTCTGAAAAAATTTCTGAGAGTATTTTTCTTTCTTATGAGAAAAAAAATGATTCACAAATTAAATGATCTCTATGGTCTGAATTAGAAGTAGGAAAGCATTCATTTAAGGTAGCCTATATCTCAATTTGAAATATAGTTAGGGTACTTAAAAATAATGACTCAGAGACATTCTATGCAACAAAATAATTTATTAGGGTTTGGGGCTGGGGCTCAGTGGTAGCACACTTACCTAGCATGTGTGAGGCACTGTGTTTGATTCTCAGCTCCACATTTAAATAAAAGAAAAAAATAAATAAATTTCTTCTCAACAACTAAAAAACAAAAATTAAAATTTAAAAAAATCCATTAAAACAATGCAACTGCTTAGAGGAGAATATTTCAATCTAACATAAATGTCAGATTTCTGCAGAAGTACTATGGAGGTTCTTCTGTGGCCAGAATAAATTTAAAAATTTCAACAAATTTTTGGACAGCCCTCCCTTGAAGTCATGCTTCTCCTTCCTTTTTCCAGTCAAGGTAGGTTCTGTAACTGTGTACTGCACCCCTCCACAGTTGTTTTGTCCAGTAGAATATGTTAGGATAGATGTTAGATTATTTCCAGTATTAGTCTTAAGAGCCTGAGAGGTTTCATGTCCCATATCTTGAAAGAGTTGCCATCAGAAAATTCCTGTGTAACAGGAAGAAGCAACTGCTAGAAAGAACTTGTGGAGAAATGTTGGGCATACATGAAGAGAGCTGGCCTAGCCTTTTGGTCCAGCCATATGAGGGAAGGCATCCTCCATACAATCCCTGCCACCTATAGAACATCACATAGTCCACTGTCAAAATCACGTAGCATAGAAAAATTAGCTAGTAGAACTGTGTATATCACATGATAAAATAATAAATTGATGGTTTAACATCCTAGGTTTGGGGGTCATTTGTTATACAGGGGATACAATACCAGAGTAGTAACCAGGCACATTCAGAATTGAAGCTCAATCACCCTGATTCTGTGATTCTCAACCACTCCAGGACTGGAGTACCATCAGCCTCATGTTCACAACTTCCCAACTACAAAGCAGAAAAGACACAGGGCAAGACGGACATTTCTTTGTCCTTAATGTTATAACACAAAGTTTGAAATTGTGGTTTAGTTCCCCTATGTGCAATCATGAAAAAATATTTATATATTTGTGAAGTTAGGTTTTTTTGAAAAAAATCTTACTGAAACTTGGGACTTGAACTAAAAGGTCAAGCCTTAGATTTCAATTTACTACTAAATTCAGAAAAAAAAGACTCATTTACTTAATTAATTTACTTAATTACAGGCATGTATGTTTAGATTTCAAAAGATTTAAGACCACAGATCATAAGATATCACAAGTTTTTAAAATTGATAACATAGTCTTATTTTCCACATGGACATATATTTATTTCTGGGTTAAAGGCTTATCATAAAGTTCTTTTCCATTAAATTTCCAATGTTCCTTTCTGAAAATGGGAGGGAAAGCAGTTGCATCTTTCTTGGTTATAAACCCTTCATATCCATTGTTTTGTGGGCCTCTAGCCAAGAATACAGGCCCCTTATGTCTATGTATGAGCCAAACATGTCATTGTTACAGGTGAGACCTTGACATGAAGAAACCTTAGGTACTATTTGCCTGTACATAAATAATAACAGAATACTTTAGAAATATTTTAACATTCTTTAACTCTATTAAAAAGAAATTCAAAGACAATTAGAAGTTTTTAGTAGCCTATATTTGAGTACAAAAAAAAAAGCTACTTCTTCAGATTCCTTTCAACTTTATCATTTGTGTATTTCACATGAAATGAATTAAGATCAGAATTAAAATTTTATTGTGTAAATTATCATAATTTTCTCATTATGGAAATAATAAAGTTGATACAATGTCTTTACATAGAACTATTACATTCAACAAAACCTTGAAAATATATTTTCTAGTGTAAATTTTCTTGATGTAATTCCTTTCAGCTGTGGTCTTTATTAAAAGTGATTTGGTTTGGCCTTCCAGACCTTAGGTTTTACAGAAAAGACTTGTGTTTGCAAAAGGAAATAAAAGGTTGAAATTAGTAATGAACAGAAAAAGACAGTCTTAAACATATTGGTGGTGTCCTCTTTTATTTTACATAAACTCCAAATCAATTAATATATTGAAAAACATACATTTTCCTCCGGGGAACATGACAATACCATGTCTCATTAAAGGTTAATTTAGTCTGAAAGAGATAGGAGAAAATAAAATTCAGTTTTTTTATGAAAAATATTCATCAGCAGAACACACATTTAGAACTAATTACTGTTGTTGGTTGTACATACTTATTTAAATACTTTTATAAATATTATTCTTACATTCAGCTTACAGCAGTGGCATAAAAATTTATCTTACAGAAGATATTTTGAAACTTTTCATTTGATCATGATCACTTTTATCATGAGTTTGCAAATTTGTATATACTTACTTAGTGATATATTGATTTCAAAAGTAATTTTTACTTCCATGAATTTTCAATTAATTTATTTGATTTCTAATGCACCCAACACAATATTCTGCCACTGCTTAATCAAAGCAATTAAACTAATATTTCTAAGTCATTTCTCCCTGACCTAGAAAATTTACTCAGCAATGTTAAACTATAATGAAAATAAGTAATATTGAAAATTGTTTTATTTTAAAGTCCATTAGCATTCCAAAAGCTTATCTCTATATATAACTAATGCTTTTATGATAGTAAATAAAGCTAATGTTTTTAAAATAATTTTATGTTTGATCAATATGAGAATATACACATAATTTTCATTTTTAAGAAAACTAGACAGTCATATGGAAAAATAAACTCAGTTCTTCACTGTTTTCAGATCTTGGACTACTTACATCTCTACTTAAACTAAAAATAGGCTTACTTTTTAACTAACAGCCTGAATATTAAAGACAGAATAACAATAATTTCAACTTCATAAATCTATAAAATAGGTACATCTATATGAAATTTCATACATTTATAATTTACACCTATGAAATGATTGTACTTAGATACTATAGTTATATTTTGTTATCAATTGGATGGGGCCCCTTCCATTAGTATATAGAATTCTGTTTGACCAGACCTAGATTGTATTTTCATTTCTAATGTCTCTTTAACTTTTTGTAGCAACAGAATTGCCTACTGCTCTGTGGTGGGTTGGGATACGATTACTGTAAACTTTCAGTTGTACATCTTTATTTGTAACTTTTAAATGTGCTGATTTACTGATCTCTGAAATCAGATTCCCTCTTTTCCTTTCTGCTTATACAATGCTATTCACTTTCAATGGTCCAGTTTAAAGTAATTTAAATATTTTAGAAAATTATAGAAAAGCTAATAGTTTCACCTATTTCATATTCAGTTTTCAGAATAAACTGTGTTCACTGTGATTCATATTTTTATGTTTCCATTTAGTTTTTTTTTCTTTTTACTGGAATTGAAACCAGAGCCGTGGGCATGCTAGGTAAGAACTAGACAACTGAGACATATCTGTAGTCCACTGATTTTTATATGGAAATTTTTATTTTAACTCCATATATTTCTTTGAATGTTGAGTGCTTTATCTTTGCTCTTAAAAGTGTTTTGTGTGTTTGTAAGTTCTCTAGGTAAACACAATATCATCTTAGAATGAACTAAAGGAAACCATAGCAAAACAAAATGATAATATTACACAAAAAGTAAAACAAAACCAAAAAAATGACTATATAAGACATTCTTTAATTTTTAAAATCATTATTCAATATTTATTTCATGAATATGTACATAGAAAATGTTCAGCATATGACTTTTAATTAAGTTAATGAGGGAATAACTAAATTCATGTCCCATAACATTTTAGTTGATTGATTAAGCTTTATGTTTCTGGGTAGGAGGAGTGTCTGAGTTTAAAAGAGGAAAATTCCAGAATTTAAGAAAAATATGCTGGACACAGTGGTACTGCCTTGTTATTCCATGTATTTTGGATACTGAAATAGGGTTGCCAGTTCCAAACCAACCTGAGCAACTCAGTAAGATCAGGTCTTAAAACTAAAAAGAAAGAAAGAAATGGTTTTGGGGGATTTGGGATACTGAAAAAATAGTGAACTAATTAAGATAAAGTATTTATTTTAGGTTATTCTAGCATATTTAGTTTCAATATGATATTTGTTCATCCATTCCTTTGGGGGTTGTGGAAAGACTGACAGTGATGATAATAGTACATTCCAGAGGAATTTGCTCATCTCATAGCAACAGGGACTCAAAGCAGGGAAGGGCTATGGTCTACGTCCAAGAACCAAGTCTTCAACACATGGTCTTTGGGAAACATTTAGAATCCAAATTGCATTTTGGACTATAAGGTGATTTGAAGATGGAAGCCATTCGTTGAACATAATGCAATTCATTTTTTAAATATCCCAATTTGTATTCATTAGATTTTGAGTGTGGGGCCATATATAGTCTGTGATTTTTTTATATGTTTGTGTGTGTATGTATGAGACTTGATTTGTTTGAAACAGGCACTGCTTTAAAAGTATATGTATAATTGTCATTACTTTTTCTTCCATACAACTAAAGTCTTAAAATAATAGTGGGTTGTCAGTAGCTGCCCTGGATGCAGACACAATTGTCCTGAAGCAAGAGATTCTGAATAATTCTTGCATTCTGCAGTGACTTGGCTGTTACCTCTGCTGAGATAATGGGGCATGGCTCCAGGAGTAACTCGACCTGCTGGGGTTGAGTTATACTCACCTGTTCCTTTGTAATACTACCCCTTTGGCCTTTTGGGAATAGAATGTTTTATGGAAACTCACCTTGTATGTCTCCTATAAAATAATAAAGAATTCCAGTGTCTCTCTCTTTTTATCCACAGACCCCTTAGGTCAGAGAGACATTTTGTATTTTGAAAAGGTACTTCTTGTGTTTGCATGCTTTCTTCGCCATTTTCTTAAATTATTGGGATAATCAGATTAGTGAACCCAGCATAGGTCACCAGTGAGGATAGAGGGCAATAGTAGATTGAAGGAAATTGAAATTCTCCTCACAAATGCAAAAATGTCTTAAGATTGTCAGTCTGGTTTGATGACTCCATACCATTTTTGTCACCCAAGTTTTAATATTTTTCCACTTTTTCTAAGAATGACTATTGAAATCCTAATAGCATATTTTAGTAAGAGAATGGGAAATATATGAAAATCTAAAATTTTTCTAAATAATAAAATAATATTTGTTATTAAAGGTCAATATAATTTTTTTTAATTTAATTGTATATATTAATCAAGTTACAACTTGCACCAATCAAATCCATTCTCCCTTTATCCATCCTAATCTTCTTTTCAACCTCTAATAATCTCTAGTCTATATTCATTTCTAATTTTCTTTTATATTTTTTAAACATCCACCTAAGAAACAGAACATATGGTACTTGTTTGTCTGTTATATTTCACTTAACATAATGTCCTTTACTTCCAACCATTTAGCTCCATATGATTGCATTCTACTTTATGGATGAATAATATATATGAAACATTTTCTTTATCAATTCACCCATTGATGGATAAGTAGTTTGATTCCATATCCAAGCTATTGGAAATAATGCTATAATAAACATGGGAATACAGGTTTCCTTTTGGTATGATGATTTCATTATCTTTGGGTACATATAAATACCCTAAAGTCGGATAGCTAGAAAAGATCAATATAAATCTTAATAGCATTCCTATATGAAATATAGTAAAGCCCTTACAACAGTGCTAGGCAAATAATTATTGCTTTATGAGAAATTGTTAACTGAATAAAATAAATTAGGAATTTATCCAAGAAACAGTTTCTCCAGGTGTCCAAAAGCATCATGAATGCAAAGATTATATTTCATCTACATTTTCAAACTGATTTTGTCATGACTAATTAAATGAATAATGAAGGTCATGCAGACACTGTGTAGACTTAACATTCAGCAACAGGATTTCAATAAAAATGTTAAAGTAAGTTTAAGAAAACAATCTCAAGAACAGAGCATTGACGGGTTTAAATAACCTCTCATTCAAAGGTGTTGACACTTGTACTTACAGCAGAAAAAACACTTAAAAGAAATATCTTTAAAACTATAAATACCACCAAACCTAGACCTTGTAACAAGTTCACTGTTATAGGCATTTTCTGAAAACACACAAAAAAGTTTTGTGTGTGCAATATTTCATTATTAACTTCTTAAACACATGGAAAAAAAAAAGAAAGCAGAAAAAGGCAGATGACATAAGAATTATTTGAAATGATTTACTTGCACTTTTAATTTCTTTGCGAAAAATTATAATTTACACTGATTCAAAACCATATTTATCATGATATTCATAAAGATGTTAATTTTTCTAAATGAAAACACTACATGCTTCTCCTCAACACATTGCCACTTATCATTAGTTTTTGTTTATGGTCTGTTAGTCAGTTTCAGTCCGTGTGACAGTGCTCATATCCAAGCCAATTTCAATTAATATCTTAGTAAGATTTTTGAGACTTGGTGTCAACTGATTTATTAAAGTCAACTTATATTACATCAAAGAAATTAATGCTAGTCAGTAATTATATAAAAATAAGTAATCTATTTTTCTGACATTACTTATTCCCTATCCTTCTTTCTACACTGAATTATATTACATAGTGCACTATTTCTGTCTTTTTCCTTTTATAAGTTTTTCAACTTCCTAAAGGTGGCTGTGTGAAATATTTTTGGTTGATTATTAACAAAATCATTGGCCTTTCTTCTTCCTTAACAAAATCAAATTTTATTTAGATACATAGCTTCCATTGAATACAGGACACATGAAATTTAGTCTTAAATTAAGGGTAAAATTACAAGTATTCTAGTTCATTCATGAAAGTCCAATTACTCTTGGTAATGAGTAAGATCATGCAAAGATATATTTGCACATAAGCAGAAACATATTAAGAAAATTATTGAGATTGATTTTCCTCTTTCATTAAAATATATCCCTCTTCTTAACAGATACTTTAAGTTTATATATAATGCCTGGTATTCCAGTAGTTCTCTTGAGACCATGAGGTAAGTTATCTAGAAGGAATACACCAACAACTTGAAGAATAGGGAAAAGAACTTGGAACTTTGAAAACAACAACTTGAAGAATACACCAACAACTTGAAGAATAGGGAAAGAACTTGGAACTTTGAAAACAAGATTAAGCCCAGTATTAATTCATATGGAAATTTCCAGATTAAAAAATCATGTTTTTGTTGTTGTCGTTTTGTTTTGTTGTTGGTTTAAGCTTGAATCTGAGATGCTTGAAACATTCCCCCAAAGTATTGTTTTACAATAATCCTTTACCCACCAAGACATAATTGTACAATATAAACATTATTAGTTTTTAGAAAAAAATAAAAGAAGCAAGTGATTTATAGCTAATTATCAGTTTTTTAAATGTTCATAGCAATTTAAATCTACCAGATCAAAAATGATGTAGCTATTTTGCGATACACTCATCTAATAAAAGATGATACATTTTATTTCAACACAAACAAAAATAGTTCTAGTTTTGTGCATGTCTAAACTTACATTGTTCAATAGGGTTGTCATTAGCTATATATAATTATATGCATTTATCTTTCAAAGTTATTGAAGTAAAATTAGTGTAGTTGATCAGTATCTTTAAACATGTTTCAAGTGTTCAATAGTCAAATGTAGCTTATGTCATTCGTGTTACTTAACATTTTCATCACCATATTTTTATAAAATAGTTATATATTGTTTGTTTTTACCATGTTATATATTTTCATTCATCAATCTTCACAGAATTCCAAATAAAAATAATAATTTCATTCATATTTAGAAGCTTATAAAATTAAAAAGATGAACTTAAAAGTATGTAAACATTGTCAGTTTTATGTTTGACATAGAAATTTTTCTCAAACTCATTTATTATGTATTTGTAGAGTTTTGTTTCTTCCAAGGGATTGTTCTCCTCAAGTGATGAAGAAATTGTTTTCCATATTGCCAAACTTTAGCAGTAATTCAAATCCAAAGAGAATAACTTCTTGCACCTGCTAAGTTATATATCTGTGGAATGTAAGTTTATTTGGCTGTACAATTTTCTGATTGTGAGAAAACCACAAATCCCTTCTGAAATTGATTTATATCCATAAAGAAGTATTTCAGGAATTTCTAAAATTACAAGAAATATGTTTTTTCCCCAATCTCCTATGATTGTGACACCAAGTTTTGCTTTGAAGCTAATTTTAAGATCTGTTTAGAGAGCAGCACATGAATACAATACATAATTTTGGAATGAATAGTCTTCTCAATAATGGCTCTAGAAAAAGTTTGTTTGAATGTTTGGAAGTTAAAAAAAAAGAAAAAAAATATTACAAGAATCTTAACCTTACATAGTTCACAAACATTATTTCAAAATGCATAATAGGACTAATTTTAAAATTCAGTATTATAAAATTTGTAGAAATAATAAAACAAAATATCACACTACCCTAGGATTAGCAAAAAATATTTAGATACACAACAAAAATCAATATCCATAAATGAAACGCTGATAAATGGATCTTCATGAAAAAAGGAAATGAAAATTAAACTAGAGACTGTGAAAATGCATTTTCTACTACATATTTAAAACATATTGAATAAAAAATTGAAAAAGTTTTCTTAAAACTCAAGAAAATAAACAAAATAAACCAAAACAAAACAAATTGAGTACTAAGAAAATATTTAAATAGGATCTACAGATTAAAAGTAAGACTAGGGGAAATCATTCATAGTCAGTAATTGAAGCAATAAAATGATACAACTTTAAGTCTAATAGAAAGGCTGAAATTCAAACTGACAATTATTAATGCTGGCAAGGTTTACAATAGCAACACTCCAATTCATCCTGCTTGAAATGCAAAGTGCCACACCCCTCTGCAAGATATTTTGACAGTTTCTTACAAAATTGAACAGTTTTATCCAATCTAGAGAAAGTGTTTCACAAAACTTACTTGTGGTATGCTTCAGTACTCTTAATAGTGCCCATATAGTTCTACTTTTAAAAATCTTTAAAAAAAAAATCAGGTTAAAATAAAATTTAAATAAGAAAACAAACAATTGCTTGGGATAGGGATATCAAACTCAATTAAACATATTACTGTATATTTGTAGAATATATTATTTTTGAAGATTCAAGGGTGTGGACAATGATCAATATTTATTATTAAAGTTTTAAAAGATATAAAAAAATCGAAAAATAAACACATGTTGACTCTTTGTAATATCTTACTATTTAAATTAAAAAGGTGACAAAAGATTAAAATTTTTAGGAAATGCTGCGCAAGGTGGCACACACCTGAAATCCTAGTGGTCTGGGAGGCTGAGGCAAATTACAAGTTCAAAGGCAGTTTCACCAAAAGTGAATCACTAAGTAACTCAGTGAGACCCTGTCTCTAAATAAAATACAAAATAGTGCTGGGTATATGACTTAGTGGTTGAGTTCAATCTCTGGTACTCTCCCAAACAATAAACATAAAAAATTTTTAGGAAATGCATTAAGATTTTAGTGCAACTTATTTCAGAGCTTTATGATTACAGGAGATTTTTTTAAAATAATCTCTTGTGTTATAAAGTTTTAAAAATAAGCATTATAAAAATAAAATGGTTACATATTAAGTACATTTCTCTATAACTTTGTTGGCTTTTTTATTTCTTGGGGTATATATTTAGAATTCATCATATAAACTAATGAAATAAAAGAATTAAGATTACTTTAAAATATTTTGGGAAGAGAAATTATTCTGTAGATTTAAAATGACAGAGAATAAGCCATATTATTTTATAAATGGGACTCCAGATGTGGCAGGAGGATAGAATGGTTACTTTGGGAGGCAATTTTTGTCCCTAATGTGCTTTCGTCTGTGATGGTAACAGTCCTTTATTAATAAGACTTTTTTTTTCTACTAATTGGAAATTTCTGCATTTGTGTAGAAAACTTTGGGGAGGGGGTGTGGAAAAAACATGTAGTGTCCCTTCTGTTTATTTCATAAAGGCCCTTGTAAATAATTGTATAAAATTCTGTTATTCACCTTTCTTAACAAATAGACAGTACCAGCCCTTGTGAACAGAGCTCATTATCTTTAATCTCTAGTAGAAAATATCATAGAGGATTTTGTTTTATTTGCTTTTCTCAAAAAGTAATGCATCTTGGTATGTAATTACATATTCATAATTACCTGCCTTTCTTGGGCCCCCCATAGGAATTGTCTGAACAATTTGTATGTAGAGTAATATACCATATATGGAATATGTCTCTCAGCTTTTCAGTTCCTTTCCTGGGATTTATATGCCCTTATTTAACACGTTCCTTGTTTCTGTTATTATGCAAGAAATCATGCCTGATTAAGTTCAGACAGTTTGCAAAGCAGGGGGTTTGTGTAATTGCGATCATGCTCTGCAGGTTCTTACTTAATTGTCATCTCTTTTGAAAGTAGATTAAAGAACTTTTTTAGAGTGTGCTGCTCACCTGTTTGTTCATTACATTAATTTAAGTTGTCTTTCCTGCTATTTGTTAAAAACCTATCACAGGGAGAATTTGGTGAGGTCATTTTTCCCCCATCCTTCCTATCTGCCTAAAGGCATTATGTCAGTTTGTCATACAGTATATCATGTGTTCAGTGAATTCCCTACTTTTTTTCAGATACTTAGTATGATAAAAGAGTCAGAAAACGTTTCTCTCTCCCTTAGAATACATAAGTACAAAATCTTAAAACATGAGAATGGATTTCAGAACATTTAAGTAAAAATTGTTATTATTATTTCGCTTTTTTTTTTTTTTTGCAATGCTTTCGATTCAACCCAGAGCCTTGCTCATGCATGGGAGCATACTATCAGTAACCCTCAGCCCTAAAAAGATATCCTCAATATATGATATTGTGGATACTTCTTGGCAAGATGCTGCAAATCAGCACTTTTTTTCTACAAAATGTGTGCCAACAGGAAATTCATTTTCTGAACTAGAATTTAACTTTTTACTTGCTATAGATTTGACAATAAATGCCTTATTTGTTTATTGTTACTAATTACCCTGCATACTTATAATTTATGTATTTGAAAGTTTGATAATATATATATGAAAAGATAATTAAACATAAAATATATATATGATTCAATAGAATATTTTATTAAATAATTATTTTGGTATTAGGGATTCAATCTAGGAGTGCTTTACCACAGAGTTATATTCCCACCCTTTTTATTTTGACATAGAATCCAGCTAAGTTGTTGAGGGTTATCTGGAACTTATGATCCTTCTACCTCAGTCTGTTAAGTTGCTGGCATTACATGCATGTGCTAAAATTCTTTGTTCATTGCATAATGTTTTTGATTACTTGAACATAAAAAACTAAAGCAAAAAGTGGTTAACACAGTTGTGCCAAGATAACTAGTAAATGCTAGACTTTATATTGAAAACTGACTGATTTGGAAATACATGCTTTTATATTTACAGCATATTTATGTATGATAATTCTGCATTTTGGTTAATAATTAGAGCTCAGTGGAAAAACATGTTGTGTGACAGGTCACAAAAAGAGTTTTGAATATGAATAAAGCAAGAGAAAGAGAAACTCAAATAAAAAACATAAAATATAATTTTTTTATTATTTTAATAAGGATTTATGTTTAGTAAGGATTACATTTTCATAATGTGTCACTTAGAAAATTAAAGAATAGCCCTGTCATCATTCTATCATTTATAAATTGCTGTGTGTAAGTAAAAAGAAACCTATTGCTTGGTAGTTTGTATATGGACTTAAATTTATGGTATAGCTGTGATTTTCATAAAATCTTTACAATATCTCCTTGGCGTCCTTCTTAATAAAGGCTTTTCACAAGATCTTTGAGTATTCATTATAAAAAGAATTTCATTTTGCAAATTCTCATCTACACAGTATAGCCACTAAAATTTTATTTCAGAAAATATTTGATACTGATATAGTTTATTTGTGAATTACTTAATGAAAAAGAATCGTGTAAATGAAAAAATAATGTGTTCAGGGACATCTATAGTGTTTTCGTAAATGATGCTAATTTATATTTCCATTAAAAATGTGTGTGGGGTTCTTGTTGTTAATAATTTTGCCAATATTTGTTATTTTTTATTATAATAGTAACTTTATCAGGTGTGAGGTCATATCTCATTGGGATTTTAATATTCATTTTCCCAGTGAGTAGTGATGTTGAAACTTTTTAATATTCCTGTTGACTATTTACATACTCTCTCTTGAAAAATTATTCAAGTCTTTTGCTCATTTTAAGAGTCAGTTTTTGTCCTTATTAATGAATTGTTTGAGTGTATTATATATTTTGTATGTTAGCCCTTTGTCAGATTTACAGTTATAAATATTGTCTTCCATTTTTCAGCTTGTTTCTTTATTCCATGAACTGTTTCCTTTGCTGTGTAAAAACATTTTAGTTTGACATAATCACATTTGTCTATGTTTGCTTTTGTTTCCTGTGATTTGGAGGGTCCTTATCAGAAAAAAAAAGAGCATTACATAGGCCAATGGCATACAGCTTTTCTTCTATGTTCTCTTCTGATAGTTGCATTATACAGTTTTCTTAATAGAAGAGGAAAAAATGTATTCTTTCCCCAAAGTGCAGATTCATTAATACTTGTTTACTCAAAATTTCCATGAGGGTTAAAATATATAACACTATGGCAGACGAAATAAGATAAAATATGTAGCTCAATAGAACTTTAATTTGGAAAATCACTTGTAAAGATGTTATATGATCCAAGACAAATAGGTAAATTGTTTTTAATCCCAGAGTTAGCAAGAGCTAGAAAATGCTACTCACTCGAAAAGCTTATGAAACCAAGAGAGGTTTACCCAAGGCTCAGAAACTATGGCTGATCAGGGGAAGCTGAATTCATGAAGAAGATATAACCATTGCCAAAGATACTGCCAACACTGGAAACAATGGGGGAGAAGGCCCTAGGTTTCTCATTCATCTTGTTATCCATTCTCTTACTAGTGCCTTGCATCATCCAAAGTTTCAGGAAACAAGTTAGCAAGGAAACTTGCAAAGTGTGGTTTGCAAAAGTTTACCAACAGAAAGTCAACTGACTTGACTATCAGGCTCTATTTGTTAACCATGTATACTCTAAACTTTTTATTCATATAAAATTCTGTAATTCCATTTAACATGACTCAATTATCCATTGTACCAAAAGAAAATCCTCTTATCTTTTCTCCTGTTAAGGAAATATAACTAAAGTTAATAATAATAATAATAAAATAAAAGTCTTCTCCAAACCTAGAAAACCTGTGCATAGATATAGAAGAGAAAGAATATGATTTTATTATTGCCTAAGCCTTGGCCTAGAATGTGATATGTATCACAGGCAATCTGCCAGGAGACTGCAAGGACAAAGAAGAAATCTCACCTTCTATGTAGTCAAGTGAGTAGAACTCATTGCACACATGTGCTCAACGTAAACAATAATCATTCTCAACAAGAGAACTTGATGGCACCAGTAGTCTACCTAATCCATTCCAGTTCACTTGGAAATCTCTGTGTGAATCTCTGTTAAACAACTGACTCCATCTAAAGAAAAAAACCAAACTTCTTACATCTTTATTACATAAAGTAGTTTTGCAGTTTGGAACAAAATATCCACCAGAAGATATTAAATCTCCATCTTTCCTCAGAAAGTGGGAGGTAAAGGTGTTCTCATCCTTAATGTTTTTATTTCAAAGAGATTGTTATCAGGTCATTGAGAAAGACATTCCTAGTTAAAGAGACTTACTTAGCTTTTCAAAAAATTTATACTCATTTCAAAAAGAAAGAATGAATGCAGTTGTAATTTTTTAAAAGTAAAAGTTCTGAACAAGGAAGTGGAGGAAGCCACTTGAAGTAAGTCACTTTTTAATTTTGTTTGGCCTCAGGCCCCAAAATAAGCATAAATGCTCTCATCATTCACTGCAGCCTACTCAAAATTCATGCTCTTTATCTTTCCTTTATCTCTGATCTAAAAGTATCTGATCAAGATCAGATCATCCATGAACCAAAAATCATAAAGGTAAGTCTTATCATCTCTCTTGAGCTAAAATACCAGGGAAGAGAGAAACAGAAATACATTTCCTGAATATCTAGCCATATAAATAAAATATACATTATTATAATGTCCTCCTTTCAGCTGTTCCCCTAAAAGATTTATTTTTGTTTACTGCTATTAGTTACAAGTATTTCATTGTTTTTAAATTTAGGGCTATTTAAATGGCTTAACTGTGCTTTTGCTTCCCCCTGATAAATTGTGTTCTCAAGAAGGTTCATTTTGATATCACCACTTGTTGAAGAAAGCAAGCAGGGTCCTACCAGCCTTTGGTTCCTCTTCCAATCGTCTCTAAAATGGAACCCCCTTCAAAACAAAGGAGCTGATCACAAATATTAAATCATATGGTGCCATGAACATTTTAAAAATAATATTTGTTATTTTAATAACAATATTAACAATAGCAGTGGCAAGTTCCTCATTTGATATTTATAAACCTTAATTGATTTGAGAATGGTAGAACACCAGAAAGATTTTGGATGATTCCACTTGTTTAAACTCCCTTAGACAAAAGGCTTAATCAAAGATCTCATTAGAATAGGAAAATATTTATTTATGCCAGGATTATAATTTCAAGCCCACCTTTAAGATCTATAAGCATCATTCAGTGCCCTTACTTCATTCTGAGCTCATCAAGTTATGGCCACTGCTTCATTTTGAAACTTCCTGTGTCCTTTACAAACTTAAAAGCAGGCCTCAGATCTCATTGCCATGAGTCATGTTCTGCTCCAGCTGCTGTTCAGACCGTTCCTGTTTTCAACCAACTCTCTCTAAATAGTCTGAATTCTATATTTTCTCTTCCTAAACATCTCATTTATCTATCATTGACAGAGATCTGATTTCTGCCCTTTCTGCTTAAATCACCAAATTGCTGCTTTTTGCTAAATCCACTTGGCAGTATCTAGGTGTAACAGTTATATTTGAGAACATCAAGGACTCTTTTTCTCAAAAATTTTCTCTTCTGGCATCAACAACCATAAGCTACATTCATTTATCAGATAGTTAAGAATGAAAAAGTTCACCAATATGTTTTTATATTGAAGCAAAAAGCTTTAATTCTGTTTTCTGCATACCCCTCTCAACCTCAAAAAGTTAATTGTTCTCTATATGTGCCAAGATGGTGCTTCATATTGGTTAATATTGGGTCTCTGTAGTAAGACAACATTACCTTTAATTCTGACTCTGCAATTAACTAGTACTAAGAAAATACCTTTGATTCACCTCTCTCATCTGTAGATCTAGGGATAAAATAGAGATAATTTGTGAAAATTTTAGCCCATTTCTTAGCAAATAATTATTTCAGTTTTATCAAGCTATTGGAGAATTCAATGATATAATAAATGACAGGAAATAAAGCAGTCCTTGAACTTGTAAAGATTTTCAGACTGCAAAATTCCATGAAGACATGACTCTAAAGAATTAATAAATTTTGGAAAGAATACATGGTACCTGTTGTATATGGTTATAGTAAATGGAACGTTTTGCTTTCAGTCCCAAATAGAAGTCTAGGGTGTAAAGGAGAAGTTTGATAATTGAAAATCTTGATATAAAATGATTTTAGATTTGGAAACTTGCAACAAGTTGGAAAGAAAAGAGTACTTGAAAATGCTGAATACTAAAGCCATCAATCTAAATTTAACTTTAGGCTGTTTTGGCTGTTTTTATTATTTTTTTCTCACGAAGTGAATCTGTGGGCTTATTTACTAAGTCAACAGTCCTCATCATTTAAGGAGTCTCACAAGAAAACTATTGCATATTCAGTTTTCTATACATTGGGTACCACCACCTTCCCAATACCAACAGTGATAGATTTTAAGAAGTTAACACAACCAAAATAAAAAGTTGAAGAAAGTGTAATGAGCCTAAAATGAGATAGGAAATTCTAAGAGACAGAGATAGACCTTTCTATGGAAAAAACAAACAAACAAACATTGTCAGACAGACACATACACACACACACACACACACACACACACACACACACACACACAAATACACACACACTCACCAGTGGCTGTAATTCAAGTGTTTGATTCTGTGATCTCTCATTTCTGAATGACAGCACCAAGCTCTCCTGCTTTTGCCTATGTGACTTCGTTTCACAGACCTTGGCAGAGCACCAGGACTTCATTTTGAGAAATATTGCTCCAGGGTACATTGACTACAGTGTAGCTATTAACACTTGATTATAGGTTTTAGAAATTGTATTTAGAGGCTTCAATATATTATGGATCACACTGGTTTATTTGTTCATGTTTTGAAATATGAATTTGCTTGGGATTCTAGACAGGGACATTTTAAATGCTCTCATCTCTGGCTATCCATTGCTGTTTTCATATAGATTTTCTGTTTGGTAATTTTATAAGAGTTGACTTACTATACAATTAGTTAAGCCAGTCCCTTTGCTCAGAGGGAATATGGGCTTATAGGAATTCTTTATTGTATAACTCAAACCCCTAACACTTTATATACTTACTGTTTAAATTTAGATCCAAGAATCTTTATGATCTGTATGTGAAAAAGTTTTGATTTTGTATTCACATATCTTCAAATTAGAAAGCTAAATTGATTTACTAGTTATAAAGTTAAATGCTTTTAAAAATTCATATTTCTAGGTATATCTTTTCTAGTCAGTCTTTCTTAATTGTGCTAAGGATGATGTAAAAGAAGAGTAACAGAAATCTTTCAATAGTATAACTAGGACCAGCTCACCTTTATAAACTAAGAACAGGTTCCTAATTGTCATTTATTTTTAAATGACATTTAGGCAGTATAAAGTTTATTAAACATCCAATTTTTCATGTTAGCTTATTTTAAACGTAAAGTTGTTTCTGTAATTCTGTTCACAGCCTTCTCCTTCAACATGATTTTCTATATCCTATGAGCTGAGAGTATATCTGCTGAAAACAAAATTACACCTGAGCAATTTTCCTGACATTGGTTTAGAGATGCAATTCTTCTATCAATTTTCACAGGAGTACTTTTTTTTTTCAAAACTCAGGGTTTCAAGCATGTGCAGGAATTGTAAGAGTGTGCAAGATGAAACCTCTCCTGATTTGGGGATTGTGTATGCCTTTTTTACTACAATCCAGCCTACTAATCAAATAGACTCTCCTTCTGCAGTGTGTTCGCCATCATGCAAAAAGATTCTTATTTACAAAATCATTCTAAGAATTTATCAAAATCTATAAAGGGACTACCTGAAAGATGTGGTTACATATAATGTTACTAATTAGAAATACTGTATTTTTCCCACTCATAACATCATATTCAGTTTTTAGAAAATAATCTTAAAATTAGATAGAAATCTATGCTTCGCCTATTGCCACATAATCCCTTTATGGATTATATAAGTTTCTTGTATTTATTTCAAAAACACTTTGTAATATGCGCTTTTTAAAAGAAATACATTTTACCATAAACAAAGGGTGCCAGAAACACAGCTTTCAGAATCTCCAAATAATTTAAACATGACTCTCAGTCACATACTTGCTTTCCTATTTTGTTTTGTTTTCTTATGGGCCTCACTGAAAGTGAAGAAAGAAAGAATATTTTTAAAATAATTTTATTTAAAGAAACTATGGAGGAAAAAAAGCAGATGATTTCATCTTTTCCTTATTCATTGCACTACCCATTTTAAAATTGGTTGAGCACCAACTCAGTCTAGGATATTAGACTGATATATATAAAAATGCCAGACTGAGTGTATTATTACCCTTGTTTCTATGGGGTTCAAAATTTGGCAAATCTAAAAATATAACACTAATTATTATAGTTGTTTATTGTGAACATTAAAGTGTGAAATGAAAAGGAAATTTATTTGACCTACTTTCTATGTTAAAAATTACAAAAATATTCTTTATATTCATTGATATCCTTATACCAACCTCATACCCCAGCCACCACTAAGCCCTTTGAAGAGTCCAACTTGAGCAGGGTTATTTGACATCCAATTTTTTTAATAGCAAAAATTATTTTGGGGCCATTTCAACTGATTTTTTTATTTCTTCTGTTTTGCATAAAAAATGTTTAGTAAACATGTCTTTCTTGTGACTGATGTCTGGTAAAATCAAATTTAAGGGTAAATTTAATTAGGTCCACAGATGGTGAAGCAAAATTGATGGTAATATTTCAATATAAGCTGGAATTAACTGTTTTTAAAACTGTGTCAACACTAGGAATAAAATAACAGCCTTGTCAAGCACTGTATTTAAAATGTACTTTGAAGAGTGATGCAGTTAATTTCTAATTTCACGTCAGATGTCCTAGGCTGGAGAAATGCTTTAGTTTGTATTAGCAGTCATTCTTCAATGGGATAGTATTTAATTTTGTTTCATATGTGCTACAGAAGAAAAGAAAGAGAGCTGATTTTTTATGCAGATAATATATAAGCTATTATTCTTAGGTAAAATGTATGGGACACTAGCTACTAAGTAAAGGAAAAGAGAAAGAGTACATAACCTCTCCTTTGGATGATTTAGTGTCCGCTGTACTGAAATAACTTTGATTTTATGATTTTGTGTTCCCTGCTCATTTGTACATGACTCGATGAGTGTAAGTGTGGAATAAGTACTATTGGATAAAAAATGACCAGGCAAAATCTGTAAGGAAAGAAATATCAAAATGATTTCTAAAGTTATATGTGTAGTGAACTTTTACTTATACTATGAATGAGGGAATGGAGCTGAATTATGGAAATGCAGTAAAGTAGATTTATATAAAGTCACAAATTTCAAAAAAAATTGACAGCAACACATTTCAAGAAACATAAAAAATTTGCTGTGGAATAAGCTATTCACTATTGTCTCATCTTATTTTAAATATATTAAATTATATCTTGATTCATTATGAAATAAAATCTTAATTATTCTAGTAGAGAGCAACTTGCCCTCAAGATTTATTAGTTTAGTTCAATTTTAAATATATAATTATAATGAAAACAGTACCAATAATAGAAATAATATATAGCATATTTTTGCTTGTTCTTATATATAACACATAGTACTTGTAACTTTACATATACTATCCCATTAAGAATATTAAGCTGTGAAGGCAAATTTATTAATATTTGAAAGTTAAAAAATGAAGTTCAGAAGAATAAATTGATTTTTTTATTTCAGGAATCATCAGGGGAAAAAGAAAGGCAGATCCAAATTCACATCTGTCTGATCAAAACCAATGTGTCTCTAAAGCAAGAGGCTCTTTGTAATTTAGTGGAAAATTCATTTGTGGCTTGGGTTTAACTACCAAATATAATGATCTAAAAGCAGTACCCATGCATTTAGCTATTTTCCTTTCCAAATGTTTCTATTCCTTTGCTCTGTATCACAAAGACCACAGTGCATCTTGTCTTCATCTAATGTGTATGAAGCACATGCACACAAACTGACACTATACACAGAGATATTAATGAATACTTACATTTAAAAATGCCTTTATATAATCTTCAATCAGCATAGAAGATCAAAATTAAGTAGAACTTTTGGACTGGTAGGAGGTAGAAAATTGGATGAGGTAGAATGCTGTCCCTGTATTAATGCTCTGAGAAATATTTTTCTGTAATAAATCCCCTCATTATCCTCTCATTATTTTAATGAAATTAATATCCATGTGTATTTATAACCACATATGCATGTGTATGTGTACAGATATGTGTATTATTTATTTATTTTTTATTATTTTGCATTAGTCAATTCTAAATCTATAAAAAAAATTGTCAAAGCAGATTTGAATTGTTCAAAAATAATTAGATTGGCATATCTAACCTTCATCATCTTTCAATAGTGGCTCAAACAAACGTTCAATGTACTTGAAGAATAGAGTTGAGTGCTTCTGAAAAATCAAAAATCCCTTATCCAAATTATTGGGGCTGAGGATTTTTTCTTTTCTTATTTTGGAAGTTCTATGGATGTTTGTGCTAAGTTCATATTCAGCAATAACATAGAAGCATAGAAATTCTACTTTAATTATATTTGTAGTTTGTCTCAGATTTGAAGATGTCATGAGGTCAAAGATTATTGAATAAATCAAACAGCAGATGCAAAGTGAAAAATGTAAATAAAATGTGTGATTTATGTAGATATTAAGCCATTTAAAAAGTAAAATAAACATCTTGAGAATTCCAGTCATTGCAATTTTCATTCATCTATAGTGCTTATAAAATTAAACATTTTTTTGTTTTGTTTCCTTGTTTGTTTACTTTTCAGTAGTAGGGGCTGAACTCAGGGACACTTTGATTCTAAGCTACATCCCCAGACCTTTATATTATTATTATTATTTTAAATATAGTGACAGGGTCTCACTAAATTGCTCAGGCTGGCCTTGAACTTACAATCCTGTTGCCTCAGCCTCCCATTTAGCTAAAATTACAGGTATGTGTCACATGTTCAGCTTTATCATTACTAGCACCATTCTTTTAGTCTAGAGTCAAGTTTGCAATTTTCTAGCATACCAAATTCATACAGGTTTGGTGACAGGCCTGCTTCTAGTCATTGTTCAACACTGACAGGAGAATCACAATACTATTCAAATGAATCAAGCTTTTGGTAAACTTTATTTATTCATTCCTGAGTTGTTTGGTTTGGTTGGTTTTGGTAGGGTATGTTTTTCTTGGTTTATGATTAGGGTCAATGAAAATCAAATTTTTTTGTCAATATTTTTTAATTGTTAGGTACTTTAATTTATTTCTCTCTCTCTCTCTCTCTCTCTCTCTCTCTCTCTCTCTCTCTCTCTCTCTCTCTCTCTCTCTCTCTTGTTCTTTATCCCCAATAGTTATCTACACAAAGAAGTGAACTTATTTATTTCAGCTGCTGTCAACAGCTGGTACAGCTACAGCAAGGGTGAGAAAACACAACTTGAGGAGTGCTTTAGGTTTTAATGGGAAGTTACTTCACCCAGCCCAGGATGGTTAGCTATAAACCGATCCTTAAACTGAAAGCTGAAAACTGAAGGGTAAGGAGATAGTAGCTTGCATAAGAGACTAGTAATATAATCCGTAAAACAGAGAAGGACTATCAAAATATTAGAAGTGCAGAATACTAAACATTTAAGTATGAATTTGTATTCATTCATACATTCACTCATCCATTCACTACAATTTTATTGCATGTTATGTACTATATTCTTAGAGACAGGCATTTTGACAATTGAAATGTATATATTTTACGGTACAATATGTAAAAAAATTTGAGATTTAGTATAAGTTCCTATCAGAAATATCTAAAATTTGTTCAATTACAGGGTATTTGTTATTTTTACATTAAATTTCAGTTTTATCTGTTAGAAATGTCTTCATTTTTAAGTTAATTTTTCATAAACTACATACATTTAACAGTGATCTATAGGAAACTATTATACTCTGAAACGTCTGCCTATATCTAGGCCACAACTTGTTTTCTGCCTTATAGTACTCTATAATCACAGTACTATCTATCCATAATGAGATTCTTCCTTCAGTAAGTACCAAGAAACACAGGGACCAAGCAAGCCTTGGCAAAGGGTGAGAACATGTTTCCTGTTCATGAACATTTGCAAGGTTGTTTTTTTCTCCCCATGAGATATTTTGCACCATATCATTCTCTTTCTCTTGTATTTCTTTATAGGGAGAATGCCATACACACCGAACTTTAAACTTTTCCTCTTGGCTGTAAATATTCAATGAGTTTTCTAACATTAAACAGGTAACTCACAGTGTTGACATGAATCTTTTATTCAGGAAAATTATAGCTCCATTTATTCTTTAACTTTAGCTGAAGATAAACTTTAAAAATCTATAATTGCAACTATTCCTTTATAACAGGAATTGTGTACTGGGTCAGCAAATATTAGTCAGCTCCAAATTGGCTTTATATAATGGTTATTATGGCTTTTATTATCATAATATTCACCTGTACACACTTTCTCATTTGGAATGTAATATTATGAATGTTCAGGGCTTTTGCTTATTTCTTAAAATTTCATGCATTCTATGTCTCCCTAATATATTATAGAACATGCTATTATTTCTCCAATGAAACATTTAACATGTATGTAAAACATCTTTTTGGACCAGGGTGTTGGAGACAGGGAAGGAGAGGGTAAAATGCTGGGCAGTGATGTCCGCCATATTATAATGTTATATTGTGTGCACATACATATATGTAACAACAAACTCCATCAATATATACAACTACAATGCACCAGTAAAAAAAAAATGAGGGAAAAAATATGTTTATTTTTGTCCACTTCCTATTCTACATTTATTATTTGTATTCTTGATGACTGCCTTTCTGGTTGGTATGAGATGAAACCTCACAGTAGTTTTGTTTGCATTTCCCTAATTGCTATTGATGTTAAACATTTTTTCATATATTTGTTGGCCATTTCTATTTCTTCTTTTGAGAAATGTTTGCTTAATTCATTTGCTCATTTATTAATCGGGTATTTGATTTTTTGGTGTAAAGTTTTTTGAGTTCTTTATGTATTCTACTTATTAATGCTCAGTCAAAAGAGTAGTAGCGAAGATTTTCTCCCATACAGATTTAATACAATCTCTATCAAAATGCCAATGAAATTATTCATAGAACTAAAAAAAAACTGCCAAAAAATTTAGGAAGAAATAAATTTGGAAAAATAAAAGATCAAAAACAGCCAAAGCGATTCTAATCCCCCCTCCCCCACAAAATAAAACCTCACAATGCTTGAGGCATAACAATTCCTGACAGCAAATTATGCTACAGAGCTATAGTATTTAAAAAAAAGAAAAAGAAAAAACAAACACACTTCCCCCAAACCAAAACAACAACAACAAAAATACCTGCATGGTACTGATATAAAAACAGAAACATAGATGGTACAGAATAGAAGACACAGAGACAAACCCATAAATCTTCAGTCTTCTGATCCTTGACAAAGGTGCCAAAAGCCTACATGATGAAATTTTAAACAAATGCTGCTGGGAAGACTGGTTATGCATATGTAAAAGAATGAAACTGGGACCTTGTGTCTTACCCTGCACAGAAATTAACTCAAAATGGACCAAATATCAAGCAATTGGACCAGAAACTATTAAACCCCTAGAAGAAAACACATAGATTTAGTAAGTGGAATGACATCAAATTAAAAAGCTTCTGCACAGCAAAGGAAATAAGAAGGTGTAAAGAGAATGTGTAAAGAGAACACACAGAAAGGGGGAAAAGTCATATAGTATGTTTAATCTTACTTTTACCTCTAGAAGATGATTCTTCTAGAAATATAGAACATTTATTTCCACATTGAACCAACTGATTTCTAAGGTTAAGGAACAACTGTCAAATGGATATTTCATTCTATCTCAACCCAATTTGCATTTAATATTAAGAAAATCAGCTCATTGAAATATAAATACATGCAATAAAATGAACTTCATTATATTTATAAGAATTAGTAGGCTTAAAAAACATGAAAAATTTACCACAATCAAAATCCTGAGTGTTTCCATCACCCCAAAAAACTCATTGGGGGGAAAAGCCACCATTTTTTATCCCAGAAAAATCACTGAGATTTTTTATGTCAACTTAGATTATGTTATATATTTTTTAAAAATTACATCAGAAGACTTGTGAGTGTGTGTGTATGTTTTATAGATTCACGTAACAGTTGTATCAGTGTTGTTTTACAAAAGTCAGTTTCTGAGGAATATTTCATTTTTATGTGCACACCTAGATATGTTTATTTATTCTTCTGTTTGTGAACATTTCAATTGTTTCCAATTTGGGGTTGTTAAGAGTAAAGCTCCTATGAACAATCTTGTATGTGTCTTTTGCTCACACATGTTTTCATTTGTGTTGGTTAAATATTTATGAATGAAATTGCTGTGGCAAATGCTAAGTGTATATTTAATTTATGAGACACTGTCAAACTGCCTTCCAAATTGGTTGCAGTTTTATATTTATACCAGGAATGTATGAGTGCTTTGGTTGCTTCACATCCTTATCAACACTTGGCATTGTCTGTCTTTTTCATTTTAGCCATTCTGGTCTGTGTAGTTGTACCTCATTGCATTGCCCTTATGACTAAAATACTTATTGCTTTTCCTGAGTATATTATCCACTTGTATATTCCTGTGTTTGTTTATATATGTGCAATTTTGGATACAAGTTATTTGTCATGATATTTATAGTAAAGTATTCCAATCTAGCTAAACTTTTCAATTTCTTTTTATAGAGATTTTTGAGAAGGATTACTTTTAATATAAAAGAAGTCCAATTTAAGCCAAGCACAGTGGTGTATGTCTATACTGAGGCAGGAGGATTGCAAGTTGAAGGGCAGTTTCAGAAACTTAGCAAGGCCTTAAACAACTTAGGGAGACCTTGTCTCAAAATGAAAAATAAAAAGGTCCCACCACAGTGGTGTAAGCACATCTGTAATCTCAGCAGCTAAGTAGAATATAGCATGAGGATCTAGAGTTCAAATCCAGCCTTAGCAATTGAGTGGGGCCTTAAGCAACTCAGTGAGACCCTGTTTCTAAATAAAATACAAAATAAGGGCTTGGTATGTGGTTTAGTGGTTGAGTGTCCCTGGATTCAATCCCCTGTACCAAAAAAACTAAAAACTAAAAGCTAAATAAATAAATTAAAAGGGCTGGGGATCTGGGGATGTGGCTCAGTGGTTAAGCAACCCTAGTTTCAATCTGTGGTACCAAAAAAAAAAAAAAAAAAGGAAAATAGTCCAATTGATATATTTTTTTTTCTGTTTTTAACTAGTGATTTCATTATGTTCATGAATGCATACATTTATGTACACTTATCTCTGCTGATTCAGGTATACATACATATATATGCATGCACATACATACTGTGCTTCACTGACTGCTTTCTCCATTCATTTAGTTATTGTTTAATTTTAAAATATTTTTGTTAACACAGATTAAAGCAGCCTCCACATTTTAATTCAATATGTTGAAATTCAATTTAATTTGCCTGTATAAAATGAGAATGATGACAAAGTTTGTTCTATAATATTTTTGGAATTATTGATAAACTTTATGTGAAATGCTTAAAAATAACCTGATACATAATAAGTGCTATATAAATATAAGCTATTATTTGTGAAGTAGCCCAAGATTCTAAGAGTAATGCATTTTATTTTTTCATTGCAAGCATTTAAATTGTGAGGTGACATAACTATGGATGGTAATGATGCTATTAAACATGAGGTGACATCACTGAAATATTTTATTGGTAGATGAATTTTCAAATTAAATCTAATATGGTCATATCTGATAACTTATTACTTTGACATAAAGTAAATAGAATTTAATGAGAATCATCACTCTCACATATATCTTGGAACTAAAGCTTTGGCCAAAACACAGAATCTTTGCTTTTTCTGTATGATTGAGAATAATAAAACCATGATTCTGAGATAAAACTAGTTGAAATTAGACTAGGTGGAGATCTAGAAAAATGGACCTAAACTGAGTAAGAATCCAAGAGGTGGTTTTGATGCATATATTGCCCTGTTGGAAAGGTAAATCAATCCTTAAAATATGGGACCAGACTCATATTGATTATTTTGTTGCTCTGGTCCTATTCCAGTAACACATTAATGTGCATATGAATATCTCTTCTGGGAAGCAGAAGAGATATTCATATGCACATTAATATGAATATAGTAAAATATTCCAATCTAGCTAAATTTTTCTATTTTTTGATAGCCTGGTTTTGCCTATTCCCCATCACTTTTTATCATTTTATGGTTATTAATAACTAGTATGGAAATAATAAAATCTATATGCTTTAATACTATTTAAATAAAAATATGTTTTAAATTTATAAATAGTAATTATTAATCTGGAGTTGCATATACTATTTAAAGTAGCTTAAGTAATATTCAATTACTTACAAAAAATATTCAGACTTCTTCTCTGTTCTAGCAGTCTAAGTCATATTCCTGGAATTGAGACATTAACAAAGGACAACTGATACTAAAGTCACAATTTCCCCACTCATTTTCCCCCATTTGTTACTGCATTGAGTAAAGAATGACAGACATGTGGATGAGCTTGGTTGGGCTGAATTGAGTTTCATGATTAACTCATAAGGTCTAGGGCACCAATATTGGAGGAAGATTCAAATTCAAGCTAATTGAGTTGTGAATATTCTTAAAAAGGACCAACAGAAAAAATGACTAAGCGTTCCAGACCATCTGGCAGCTAACACCATAACTGAAATGCTTAGGTAGGAAGATTACAAGTCATTGAGTCATCAAAGATGTAGTGCATGGGGTAATTCTGATAAACACTTCTGTTTTAAGTTGATACAAATAATAATTGATGGCTCAGTTTTACAAACAATTAGCTGTATGGTTAATATTGACCTTGGTGGCTTTCGTAGCAAGTATTCATACTGGCACTGAATACTGAAAAAATCTCTAGTGGTTAGTGATACAGCATGCAATTTTAAATTACTACCATGAACAAACAGCCAGCCACATGGTCTGCTTCTCATTCATCAGAACTTTGTGAAATAAACAAACAAGAATCTGAGTAAGAGCCTTATGTTATGCAAAAATATAATGTAGGTCCTATGCTTTATCCAAATTACACTCCTATCTATTTACATCATTTGTTTAGGAAGTCTTTGCTCCCATTTCTATGCTCCTGTAGAATTATTTTTTTAATCTGCTTAGTTGCTCTCTTTTTGTAAGTGTTTCGTTATACTTCTAGTAATTCATTTTTTTTTGCTTTGCTTAATGGAGCAAATGATGTCATAGTATCAATTGATGAATAGATTTATAAGATCTATATAGTAGTGTGATTGAGCTTCTTTTGTATTTTTATTGTGCATACAGAGCTGTTCAGAAGTTATGTTATATACATGAGAGATGTAGAATTAAATTAGAATTTTAGGAAATCGCTTTTTAGTGAGTTGACAAAATAATGGAGAAAAGTAGACAAAAGGTAGAAAAATCACTTGCTGCACAAATAGACAACCTTTTAATACTAAATCTAAGAGAGCCACAGTAGTTATATAGAGGAGTGGATTGATTTAAGGCACTGCTGCTAAGAAATAGAAAAAAAAGAAACATATATAACTAGGTAGCATACATTTTACTTTTGATGTGCTTTGATTTGTTTAAAATGAAAACAGTCAATACTATCCCCAGGGAAGAAGGAAATGGACACTGTTGGAGTTTGTATGAATCGTTACATCTCTTTTGGGAAGCAAGATGGTAATATGTATGAAGAGTCCTCAAATTACTCATGCTCATTGACAGTTATTCTACTTCTGGGAATCATTCATATAGAAATAAATGTAAATAAAGAAAGATCTTGCACAAAGATGTTCAATAACACATTACTTTTGGCTGGGGATGCAGTTCAATGGTAGAACATTTGACTGGCATTTGCAAGTCCCTGTATTTGATCCCTAGTATCATCATTTTAAAAAAAAACACTATTATAGTAAAATGAATTAAAATTAATATACTTTACCACCTAACTATTCAGTTCAGTGGAGGTAGTTTAACAAGTGATTGTGTGTGGACATTTACACATAAATAATGGAAGTCAAACACAAAATGATATGGCTTTCCATAAGAAAAGGAGAAAATGCATCACCGGTATGTTTTTACTTGTAAATGGTAATAATATTTTGTGTATTTTTAAATTTATTTTTCAAATAAATGAATGCAAATATTTCCTATGTTTGTGGGCAGAGAAAATGCAAATTATCATTTGTAGTATATGATACATCATTGTATGTGATGGTAAAATAAAATTAGGAATAGACAAGAATTTATCCCAAATTACAGTCTTTCTGACTTGACATGGATACTATAAAAAAGACAATATTTCAATGGGAAAAAATTTGTATAACTTTTACATGGTAGAATCAAGGAGGTTTGCTGGGAGTCATTAGCCAAGTAGGCATGACAATTTCCTTGCCAGCATACCCCACGTTGCTTAGTGGAAGAACTCGTGGAAATAGGACATTTTACAGTGACATTTCATGTAAGGTGACCTTGCTCAAGGACCAGGGCGGATCCGGTTTAGGGCGTTCCCGGTTTAGGTAGGTTATTCCTGCTGGGAATAGGGCATATCCTGCTGCCTGAGTTCCTCTTGAGTTCTCATGGGATTCAGACAGTATTTTTGGGAGACAGAAGCCCAGTGGAGGTGTGGATTTGGGCAGAGAACGTGGATTTCCCCAGAACGTGTTTGTAGAAGGCCGGTGTGAGATCCGGAATAAAGAATTGCTGTTTGAATCTACAAAGCTGTGAGTGGCTCCTAATTTGTGCCCAGCCAGACTGCGGCAGAGGTTATAGAAAATTTAAAGGGAGACCAGCAAACATTTAAATGTGGCAGAAGTAAGCACACGCCTGAGAAACTAGAAATATTTGTGACAAAAACACACCCCAAGAAAAAACAGTGTGACTAACATAAGTAAAGCGAGAAAAGATTGACAAATATTAAATGGCAAACATTCTTTGGGAAGAATACTATGAATTTTTGGAAACATAAACAAACTTTGCAATATAGATGATACATCCGAGCTGCCCTAAATTGCCTGGGAAAAGGATAGAGGAAGACAAAAAAGAACTTCAGTATATAAATAGATCATTATATGTATAAGCACTTATAAACTCACTGTTTTAGGTTCCAGGATGTGCTGAATATCCTCCTGGAACATAAAGTCATTGTGGCAATAAAGTAATTGAGGTATACAATGTCTTTCTTTTGGAATGGGAGGTAGAAGTGACAAGATCAAGGGCTTTCGGTGACAAAAGTTTGAAGATAAGAGGTGACAAATCTGGGGAGAAAGAATAGAAAGTATGAAGAGAAAGCTATAAAACTCACTGAAAGACCAATTTTCATTAATCCTAAAAAGAGTGAGAACATAAAAAATTAATTTCTTATAAGGACAACAATTGAGGAAGTATTTGCCTTTTTGGATCAAGCTGAATAACAGAGGGATACTAGATGGATATTGTAAACATTTAAATAGCTAAACATCTGAAGCAGCTTCTTCAAAGAAGAAGTAAATGATGACATGTGGTTAGAAATGTTCTTGAGTCACTGAGCACTAAATGTCTGGACACATGCCAACTCACAGATTTCATTTTTTCCGGTTATTCTCAGCAGTCCATTTTTCAGTATAGAGCAAATGTACTATTGGATTATTTTGTGGTAGAAGTTTTAACAAATGTAAAATTCAAACTAAAATACGAAAATTATAATTTGAAACAAATGCATTTTTGGCCACTTAAAGTAGTTATACAAAGATGAATTATTGTACTGGAAGTTTTAAAATACATTCATATAATTTTCTACTTTTGGTTATGATGGAGTGAATTAAAGGACAACAATACTTTTGCCTTGAAACACTAGAAAAGTGAGTTGAAGTACACATCAAAACCAAATAAACTGAAATAAAAAACAATATAAATCATTCTACTCAAAGATTTTGGAGTAATGTGAAGGCAAGTAGAAACTAAGAGGAAAAGACCCCAGAAGGAAGAAAGAAGCAGAGAGGTAAGCCAACAATGGATAGCAATAATTTCCCTGCAAGTGTTTTCCAATACCTGGCTCAGAGTGAAAGGCTGGGAATACAGGACTGGGAGTGATACTAAAAGTCAGAGAAGTCAACAGATTTGGTTATCCATGGTGTTGCAATAATAAAAATAAAGATTTAGGATAGGATAATAAAAGGCCAGGGAATGTGTGAGCCAAGATCCCACTGAGAACATTTAAACTAGGACAGTAATTTATACAAGTTTCACTTTTTTCCCCCCTGAAGTCATGAATTATTTAACTTCACAAACCATAAAAATAAGAAGGTATAAAGATGGGAATAGTCAGTGTGGATGTGTTTCTCGATCTTAGGACATTAAAAGGACAAAAATTAGAGTTTATAAGATGCTGAATACACACAGTGTTTGAAATTCAATAGTGAAGGTGGATTTTGATGAAGATTTCATGTTAGAAAAATAATTTGCACACACACAAAGTTATACCTAATATGTAAGGATTAAGGTAGAGTAGATGCCAATGCTAGTAAAAAAGAAAGCTAGATTATGTTAATAACAGATATACTATACCTCAGACCAAAAACTACTCAATGGGGAAAAGTGGGTCAATTCATGATAAAAAGCAACTAGTTCATCACACTGATATAATGCTGTTAAACATTTATGCATCTAATAGCAAAGACTGAAACATAGGCAGAAAATACAAGTAGAATTTGGAAAGAAAAATATAAAAATGTATAATAACACATTCCTCCATATCTCAAGAGCCAAAGTATATGAGGAAAGTTAATATATGAAACTAAATAAAAATATAACATCACATCAAAAAGTGTATACTGGTAGTAAAATCAAACGTTGAGGGAAATTCACAGCATACTTACATTAGTAATGAAGGCTTAGATATAATCCTGAATTTAAAAAAAAGAAAAAAAAAGAAAATTAACCATTGTGAGAAGCAGAAAGAAAACAGAAATGATAAAAATAGTCAATAAAATGGAAATTTGAGAAAAAGAAAAAAAAAGAATATCTGTAAAACTAAGAACTAGTTCTTATAGAAGGTTTAGTTATGAATTGATCAGAACAAAAAAAAAGGAGAGAAATAATGATGTTCTGTCTTATAAAAGTAACATCATTACTGATTCTACAGATATTCAGAGAATAATAATGGAGCATTCAAAACAACTTTTATGCCAAACTATTTCACAAATTAGTTGAAATTGATGAGGTATTGAAATATAAAAAACCCAGTCACTATAAAGAAGCAATAGATAATCCATACATCCCTATATTTATTAAAAAACTGAATTTGTAATTATCTTTCTCACAAATTATTTCTTAAACCCAAAGTGCTTACCTGGCCAAGTCTATCAAATATTTATTGGAGAACTGATACAATTCTGTTGAAATTGCTTCAAGAAAATTGAACAAGATGGAACTCTATGCAATTAATTTTATTAGAGCAGCACAATGATATAAAAATTAAGAAATAAAAAAGAGAAAAATGTACACTTCAGCATTCAATATAAACATAAGATCTTTTACCTTATCATATCACGAATTTTCTAAAACAAAATTTATAATGACCAACTTGAATTTATCCTAGGAATGAAGATTACTTTCACTTTCCAAAAACAATCCTTATAATTATATGATTTGAAATTACAGAAGGACATGCTCTTACCCTGTTCAGACCCTTATTTCTCTCGTAGATATTCCCCCGTCTTGCCTTCAATTTACTACATTTGTAAATACACAAATGTCCAAATACACAAATGGGTATTAGGAAGGATAACTTAGAAAAAGGCCTTTTTTTTCCCTTGTGACTGGCTATCTATATCCTATCAGACAATGGAATTTTGTGGTCCAGTCAGGTGCCTTCCATGGGGAGAAGAGAGCCTCCAGTCTGCTGGGATAGAGTATTACAAGGATGTTATGATGTCTTGTCCAGCTTATCATCTTGTGATATTTTCTTTGAGTAGTATTTCTCAAATCCAACCCATCTCTCTGAGGATCATTCAGGTGGCTTCATTGCCTCTACCAACAGTTCCACATAACCAACACTTCTCTAATTTTAGGATACATTTTGTTATCATTCTGTTTTGTTTAACAAAGCACTTGAAGAGTTTTATAAGAGTTTCATAAGAACTAAGATTGGGATATCTTCAACTTGGGGATTTGAAAATTTTATGACTTTGAAGTTAGTTGTAAGCTCAATAATATCCCATTCCTTACAAATTCAGGAAAAGTGCTCTCTCAGCACTTCATAAACACACATATATGCTATGTTATAGATTACATTTTATTCCATGATACACGATTAAAGGAAAGGTGAGAATATATTGAATATTTTTTTACCACACAGGACCAAGTTCATATTTTTTGGTATACTAATTATGTATGACTTGCAGGCCAACAAAATTGCAAATGTTAATTTAGATGTGAAAGTGATATTTCAAATGATGAAATAAATTAGAATAAACTACAAATTTAAAAAAAAAACAGATAATTGACTTTATAAACATCACAAAATCTGGAAGAAATTGAAAGATATTGATTTGCTTTTTTAACTAGCTCTATCAGTTGCCTGCATCTTGATTGCATTTTTATTTCATTTTTACCTAAGATGGCAGTAACATATTAGAGAGGAAAAAGAAAAATATTTTTATTAGCATAGTTGATTACTACTTGTTAGTATTGATGACTTAGAGAATGCTTGCAGCTGAAAACCTCTGTTATTATTATTATTATCATATTTTGTTTTAGACTTGTCAAATAGTGGAAAACCTCTTTAAGTATCTTCATCATGTGGATTAAAAAATTTCCAGATATTTCATCTATCTTTGTGTAATGGTTACTCCTTAAAAAAAAATAATGCCTGATCCTTATTCATTATTTTGCTTTATCATCTTCAAATTGTTCAGGGCTCCAGCCTCAAAATCAGAGTAGGTCTCCCATCTACTCACCCATGCAGGAATGCAGGGTACCTGAGCAAGATCATTGGTGGCAGCATTACCACAGGATAAAAGTTTTTGGCCACCCACTCAAGAAGAAATAATGAGCTGTACTCCCACAGAGGACACCTGTCAGCTTCCCATGAGTAGGAACTCTGGATGCCACCCCTGTGTGGGCCCCATCTACCAATGCAGGGCTCCAGGTTGCTGCCATCTTGGGTCTCGGCTACAACTAGGTAGCCTGCCTGCACCCAGTAACTTCACACATCTGAAGTGAGCCTATACTGCAAGACAAAGAGCTCTTTGATGAATTCATCCTCCAATACCATTGCCCGGTTCCCCCCACCCAACCTGACATCCCACCATTGAAAGCAGGAGCCTCCAACTTGTGTCATCTTCATCACCATCATCCAGGTACCCAGTTTCTACCTCCTCCCTTTCCCCAGCAGCTGCTAATCTGACACAGTGAAACCCTGGTTACCTTCACCATCATGAGGATGGAGATACCAGCTAACAACAGATAACCCCGCCTATTGGTTGAGCAAGGAATCACGAAAGATACTGATATTCAATCAAAACAAGCCCTGTGTCTTCCTTCAGGGTTTTTTTTTCTTTTTCTTTTTCTCTTCCTCTCCTTTATCCCACCCTCACATCCCCAAGATATGTGAAATCAAGGACTTTGCATGAATTAGGAGTTTGAGGACTATGACATCTGAATAGCATGTTACAATTTATTGTACATTTTTAATTCTTTTTTATTTTTCCAAATTATTTTCTTTTTTACTCACCAATTTCTGCTATTTAACATTTATTTTTATTTTTTGATGTATATGTGTGTATGTTATGTACCCTACTGTCTTCTCACTTGTCTACCCAAATTTATTTTCTCTACTTTCTCCTGCTACTAATCTTCCTCTTTACATTTCCCTTTCAGACTTCCTAAGATATAACAACTCTATATCCTCAACCCCAATCTCCTCAGCATATCATCCTATCCTAACCCCCGATTCTTTGTCTACAATCAGAAACTGTAAAACCTTCTATAAACCTACTGAGTATATGGTGGATAATAATTAAATTCACCATTTTTGTACATTGTGACCAAACTGTAAACATCTTATTACCAAACATCTGGTTTTAGAGTGTATGTTTTTTTATATTGAGATCTGATAAACTGTCTTTCACCTCAAAAGAGAGGTATTGGATCCCTACAGGGGCACTATATGCCTATTGTGTAAAAATTGTAATGCCTAGGACTCATAATGCTAGAAAGGAAGACACACAAGCAATATGAAAAGACAAGGGAAGAAAGTGCCCCAAACAAATCAAGATACCACATTATTAGAATCCATGGCCAGCAAAGCAGAAGGAATTGCAGTGAAGAAGTTCAGAATGTACATAATTAAAATGTTCTGCAAATTAAAGTATGATATAGAAGAGCAAATATAGGCAGCAAAATATCATTTTGACAAAGAACTACATAAAAAAATACAGGAAGAAAAAGATTACTTCAATAGGGAGATAGAGGTTCGAAAGAAAGAAATCCTTGAAATAAAAGAAACAATGAGCCAAATTAAAAGATCAATTGAAAGGATCACAAACAGATTAAAATACTTGGAAAACAGGATCTTGGACAATGAACACAAAACATATAATTCTGAAAAGAAAGTAGACCCCACAGTGAAAATGGTAAGAAATCATGAGCAGAACATTAAAGAAATATGGGATAGCATAAAAAGACCAAATTTTAGTATTAGTGGGATAGAGGAAGAAATAGAGTTCTAAACCAAAGGAATAAGAAATCTATTCAATGAAATAATATCAGAAAATTTTCCAAACATGAAAAATGTGTTGGAAAACAAAATTCAAGAGGCCTCCAAGACACCAAATATACAAAATCACACACACCAAGTCATATTATAATGAAAATGCCTTACATAAAGAATTAGGAGAGAATATTAAAAGCCACGAGAGAAAGGAATCAGATTATATACAGAAGGTAACCGATTAAATATGTACAGATTTTTCCACCCAGACCCTGATAGGTAGAAGATCCTGGAATGACATACATCAAACTCTGAAAGAAAATGGATGCCAACCAAGAATCTTATATTCAGCAAAATTAAGCTTTAAAGTTTATGATGAAATAAAAACCTTCCTTGATAAATAGAAGTTAAAACACTTTACAACTCAAAATCCAGTGCTAGAAAACCTCAGAAAAATATTTCATGAAGAGGAATTTTAAAAAAAAATACAATCAAAATTGACAAAGAGCAGCAATACACTAAAAGAAATGCTACTCAAAGGAGAAATCAACTCAAGTTAAATACCAAAAATAAAGAAAAATGTCAGGAAATACAAATCATGTCTCAATAATAACCCTGAATATTAGTGGCTTAAACTCACCAAACAAAAGACATAGACTGGATCCATACAAATGACCCAACAATATACTGCCTTGAAGAGACTCATCTCATTGGAAAAGACATTCACAGACTGAAGAAGAAAGGTTGGGAAAAACCATACCACTCACATGGACTGCAGAAGCAAGCAGGGGTTTCCATCCTCATATCAAATAAAATAGACTTCAAGCCAAAGTTAATCAAAAGGGATAAAAAGGTTATTTCATACTACTTCAGGGAAAAATTCATCAACAAGACATAACAATAATAAATTTATATGCCCCAAACAATGGAGCATCTACATTCATCAAACATACTTTTCTCAGGTTCAAGGGGAAAAAAAACTGAACAAAGAAACTGTAGAACTTAATAACACAATAAATAACATTAGATGTAACTGACAAATATAGAATATTGCATCCTTAAATTAATGAACACAATTTCTTCTCAGCAGAACATGGATTATTCTCTAAAATAAATTGTATATTATGTCACAAAGCAATTCCTAGCAAATATAAAAAAAGTAGAAATACTTCCCTGCATTTTATCAGATCATAATGGAATGAAATTAGAAATTAATAATAAAATAAAAAATAAAAGCAACTCCAACACCTATAGACTAAATAATAAGCTACTGAATGAATAATGGGTTGCAAAGGAAATCAAGGGGGAGATAAAAGATTCTTAGAGATGAATGAGAACACAGATACAACATATCAAAATCTCTGGGACATTATGAAAAGAGTTCTAAGAGGAAAGTTCATTGCATGGAGTACATTCCTTAAAAGAAGAAAAAGTCAACAAATAAATTACTTAATATTACATCTCAAATCCCTAGAAAAATAAAAACAAATCTGGATCAAAAGCAGTAGAAGACAGAAAATAGTTAAAATCAGAGCTGAAATCAATGAAATTGAAACAAACAAACAAAAAAAGCAATTGAAAAATTTGACAATACAAAAATTAGTTTCTTTGAAAACATAAATAAAATTGACAGACCCTTGGCCATGCTAACAAAAAGAAAGACAGAGAAAAGTCAAATTACTAACATCTATGATGAAAAAGGAAGTATCACAAATGACACTAGAGAAATATAGAAAATAATCAGAAAGTATTCTGAAAATTTGTACCTCCATAAAACAGAAAATCTAGATGGCATTGAAAAATTTCTAGAGTCATATAATTTGTGCAAATTAAATCAGGATGATATATACAATTAAATATCAATTTCACGTAATAAAATAGAAGAAGCTATCAGAAGTCTACCAACCAAGAAAAGCCCATGACAGGATTAATACACAGCTGATTTCTAAAAGACCTTTAAAGAAGAACTAATACCAATAATACACTACAATTTATTTTAAGAAACAGAAAAACAGGCAGCACTTCCAAACTCATTCTATGAGGCCATATCTCTCTGATTTCAAAACCAGGCCAAGAAACATCAAAAAAAAAAAAAAAAAAAGAAAGAAAAGAAAGAAAAGAAAAAGAAAACTTCAGACCAATATCTCTAATGAACATAGAGGCAAAAATTCTCAATAAAATTCTGGCAATCTAATACAAAAACATATCAAAAATATCATGCAGCACAATAAATTTGGATTCATCCCAGGAATGCAGGGTTGATTCAACATATGGAAATCAATAAATGTAATTCATCACATAAATATACTCAAGGATAAGAATCATAAGATCATTTTAATAGAAACAGAAAAAGCATTAGAAAAAATACAGCACTCTTTTATGTTCAAAACACTAGAAAAACTAGGGATAACAGGAACATTATCTCAACATTGTAAAATGTATCTATATCAAGCCCTTTTTAGAACATCATTCTAAATGGAGAAAAATTGAAAGCATTTCCTCCGAAAACTGAAACAAGACAGGGTTGGTTGTTTTCTTTCACCATTTCTGTTTAACATAGTTCTTGAAACATTGGCTAGAGGAATTAGACAGTCAAAAGAAATTAAAGGGATACAGGCAGAAGAGGAAGAACTCAAATTAGAACTATTTGCCATTGATATAGTTCTATACTTAGAAGACCCAAAAAAATTCCACCAGAAATCTTCCAGAACAATTAAATGAATTCAGCAAAGTAGCAGTATACAAAAATCAACACTCATAAATTCTGTATATTATATCTGTATATCAGTGACAAATCCTCTGAGAGGAAAATGAGAAAAACTACCCCATTTACAACAGCCTCAAAATTTAAAAAAAATAAATAAATAAAATACTTGGGAATCAACCTAACAAACGTGGTGAATGATCTCTACAATGAAAACTACAGAACACTAAATAAAGATATGAAAGAAGATCTTAGAAGATGGAAAGATCTACCTTGTTCTTGGATAGGCAGAACTCATATTGTCAAAATGACCATACAATCAAAAGCATTACACAGATTTAATGCAATTCCAATCAAAATCCCAATGGCTTTTCTCATAGAAATAGAAAAAGCAGTCATGAATTTTATCTGGAAAAATAAGATACCCAAAATAGCTAAAGTAATCCTTAACAAAAAGAGCAAAAAACTAAAGCAGGTGCTATCATTATACCAGACCTTAAACTAAACTACAGAGCAATAGTAGCAAAAACATCAGGATATTGGCACCAAAGTAGACTGGTAGACCAATGGTATAGAAAAGAGGACACAGAGACTAACACACAAAATTAGAGTTATCTTATATTAGACAAAGGGGCTAAAAACATATATTAGAGAAAAGATAGCCTCTTCAACAAATGATGCTGGAAAAACTGAAAATAAATATGCATAAAATAAAATTAAATCCCTTTCTCTCACTATGCATAAAACTCAACACAAAGTGGATCAAGGACCTAGGAATTAAAGCAGAGTCCCTCCATCTAGTAGAACAAAAAGTAGGCCCAATCTCCATCATATCAGATTTGGCTCCTACTTTCTTAATAAGACACCTATAGCATAAGAATTAAAATCAATAATTAATAAATGGGATAAATTCAAACTAAAAACCTTCTTCTCAGAAAAAAAAAATTGGTGAGGTGAGTAGAGAACCTGCTAATTGGGAACACATTATTATTACTTGCACATGAGATAGAGGGCTAATCTCTAGGATATATAAGGCACTCAAAAAGCTAAACACCAAAATAACAAATAAGTCCTTCAATAAATGGGCTGGGGAACTGAACAGACACTTCTCAGAAGAGGATATACAATCAATCAACAAATATATGAAAAAATGTTCAACATCTCTAGCAATTAGAGAAATGCAAATAGAAACTACTCTAAGATTTCATCTCACTCCAGTCAGAATGGAAGCCATCAAAAATACAAACAGCAATGAGTGTTAGCAAGGATATGGGGAAAAGGTACACTCATACATTGCTGGTGAGAATGCAAATTGGTGCAGTCAATGTGGAAAGCTGTATGGAGATTCCTTAGCAAACTTGAAATGGGACCACCATTTGAGCAAGCTATCCCACTCTTGGTCTATACCCAAAGGACTTAAAAATAGCATATCACAGGGACACAGCCACATCAATGCACAATTCATAATAACTAAACTGTAGAACCAATATAGATGCCCTTCAGTAGATGAATGGATAAAGAAAATGTGGTATATATACACAATGGAATATTACTCCCCAGTAAAAGAGAATAAAGTCATGACATATGCAGGTAAATGGATGAAGTTCAAGAACATACTGCTAAATGAAGTTAGCTAATTAAAAAAAAATACATGACAAATGTTTTCTCTGACATAAGGAGGTTGATTTATAGTGAAGTTGGGAAGGGGAGCATGGGAAGATTATAGTGGAGTTGGGAGGAGGAGCATGGGAAGATTAATTAAATCAATTCTACATAGGGCTAAGGGGAGGAAGGGTAAGGAAGGGGGCAAGGGGTGTAAAAAATATGATGGAATTAGATGGACATCATTATCCTAAGTACATGTGCAAAGACACAAGTGGTGTGAATATACTTTGTATACAACCAGTGAGACCTAAAACTGTGCCTATTATATGTAATATGAATTGTAATGCATTCTGCTCTCATATATAACACATAGAATTTAAAAAATTAAAAATTCATCACTTGAACATCCCAAAATGTATGAGTTGCATTGAATGCAAATTACTCCTCAATTAAAACAAATGAGTGACAGAATACATAAAATAATAAATAAATAAATAAATAAATTAAACCCTAGGTATATTGTATATACCTAAATAATTATATATATATATATATATATATATATATATATATATATATATATATATATACAAAATATAAATCCATATAATTGGGATTCATTATAAAATTGTTCATTTATTTATTCATTCACTAAAGACACTGTAAACTCACACACATTTTATACTATGAATAAATGTCAAATAACAATATAATCCTTGTATGAAAAAAATATAAATTAAATCACTTATATTAAAACAGGCTATAATAAGTTCTAATTAACAGCGATGGAACTCAAAACAGTATATATAAGAGCAAATAACATATGATAGATGAAACTGGGTTAGTCACATTTGTTTTGTACATGTGGAAATGGCTTCTGAAGTAGTATATTTAAGTTCATCAAATAAATAAAACTAAAAACAATTATGCATTATAAAGCATTTATTTATACTATGATGATCAAAGTCATATAGTTTAGTGTAGGACTTCCAGAATGGGAGAGCAATACAAATTATAAAAATAAAGTTGAAAGCCTCTGAAAATTGTCCCAACAGAATGTAACAGCAGGTCACTGTATTATTTGAATATAGCTCTTGCTGCTCTGCCACTGAGCCTATTTTTGGTTTGTTTGTTTTTGGTACCAGGGAGTGAACTCCGGGGCACTCAACAACTGAGCCACATCCCCAGCCCTATTTTGTATTTTATTTAGAGGCAGGGTCTCACTGAGTTGCTTAGTGCCTTGCCTTTGATGAAGCTGGCTTGAAATAGCAATACTTCTGCTTCAGCTTCCGAAGCCACTGTGATTATAGGGGTGTGCCATTGTGCTTGGATTCAAAGTTTTTATTTTAAAAATGAATGGACATGTATAGTTTTATTAAAATTGGCTCTACCATCATGTATGAGTAAAAAGAATCAATTAAAAAATTCACATAAAAATGCCTAGAAGTAGAAATGTTTTCATGATTTCTCTAAAAGAGTAGTTTTGTCATGTTAAGAAGTTTTGATATCTACTTAAAATGAATTTTTAAAAATTCTCCTTATTTATACTTTATAAATTTATAAGTATAATTGAACTTATTGGTTATTGGTTTTTCTATTTTTAATCTTTTTTAATTAGGATTTTTCTAGTTGATCTCTTTAGTATTTCCTTTTGTACTAATTTATGATTAATTTTGCTGGTGATTAATTATTGTTACTTTTTTTTCTATGAGAGAATATTTTTCACTTACTTTTGAAAAATGTTTGAAGAAGTTCTATTTCATTAGCTAAATTCAAATTGCTTTTAGCCAAATTGTACATTATAAATTAATGTATTTTTGTGATTTATTAAATATTGAAATTGAACTACTCCAACAGCACACAGAGAATGTATTCTTTTAGTCACCTCTTTAAAATCCCCCTGAACCCTTTGATGGGGAGAAGACCAGCCTCTGGGACAGGAATCCCCTATGCTTCTTCTTTACTAGCAAAGCAATAAAACTTTTTTTAAATTTATTTTTCTCAAAACTACATCCTAATTATTGGGTTGGCATCATCAGGACAAGTATAATGAACCTTCTTCAGAGGGGAGCAATGAGTTGGATTAGAAATATAAGAAGTTAGGGAAATAAAGACAAAAACTCTATTATAAGCGGAAGAGAGTCGGTAGGTGATCAAGTTGTGATGGAGTCTAGTTCTAACAATGAGGGAATCTCCCCTGTTAATTTTTATAGGTTTTTAAACAGCAAAGGGATTCACTATAAAAGGCTTCTTGACTTAAAAAAGGACAGAGTTGTAAGCAAAACAGCTTATTTGGGGGCTTATCAGGTTTATTCCCATCTCTTCTACCTGCAGGCATCTGGGATTTGAATTTAATGGTTTTGAACTAGTAAATTCCATGACAAACACAGATTTCTCCCTATGAACAGGAGTCATCTGAGAATGGGTGTGATTCCCAGGAAAGGCATGACTGTCCAGAGTTCCAGAGTTTAAAGCAATGATTCATTTCCACCTCCCTACAGACTACGACCAAATTTTCAGTAACAGTAATACAACAAATGGAGAATTATTCAATCTTCAAATTATGAGTGAGAAAAGTAAGAGTCGCTGGCATGTGAGGTCAGACTTACGTCCCTATTTCCATTTTTGTTATGAAAGATTTACACAGATGAATCTACTGTGGGTATAAAGAAGAAATGGAGGGTCTCTCCATTTGCCCAGCCTGTGGTCTGGTACTGTTTTCACTCCCTCAGCAGCTTGTAGCAGAAGACATACCATAGACAGGTGTAGCCAAGAAGATGGAGCCAATTATTTCCCATCCCATCCCCATTGGTAGGGCATGAACTCAATTTAGCCCATAGCAAATCAACACTCTAAGGGCTCCATCTACTCTAGATCCCACCTTGTAAGGAAAGAAGAGAATGAAGAAAATAAAGAGAGAGGAGAGGTGGCCCAACAGTTCAAAAAAAAAAAAAAAAGGTTATTTGGGACATACCTGTGGAGGTGGGTGGATTCTGGAACAGATCTTCAGTTACAGCCAGGGGAAGATTTGGGGGAATGAGGGAGGAGGAGTTAAGCTGGCTAGGAGGCTGTCTGGGAAAAGGTCCTTGTGGTTTCACCTTTATAAGGAACTAGATGTTTTCAGGATTTCAGTCCCAGCCTACAATTTCTTTTCTTATGATAATAAAGCATTTGGGGTTTCTTTGCATGATGATGGGGTATTATCTGAGGTTTAGGTCAGGCCAAGTCAAAATGACCTTAACGTGACTCTGTTTCTAAGATGGAGGATATGTTTCAAAATGGCACAGCCTCTGTCAAGTTCTACCTGGCATTTATAAGGCAGTTTCCACAAAGGGACAGAAAACATCACCAGATCCCCCAAATTAAAAAAAAAAAAAAAACAAAAAACAAACAAACAAAAAAAACCACAGAGGGATAGTGTAATTCTGATAATTAAGGATCTCTGTCATTGTCTTAAGGTAGTAGGACAGAGGTTTGGCCCAAGAAAAAGGCAGACAATTAAAAAAAAAGAGAGAGAATTTTACATCTCTTTCTATGGGGACAGACTTTATTCCAAACAAAGCTAAGAGAACTGTCTGCTGCATTCCTGTTGGCATTATTTAAAACAATGGAGAACCTGGGAGAGAGCAATTCAGAGTGTGCTAGTAGATCCTGATCAAGAAACCAACAGTTGAACAGAGATCAGGGAAAGTGATAGTCCTGAATAGGCCTCCTGAGATCACAGACAACTCTGAGGCATAGAAAAGCTGTATATGCACATTAGGCTGCACCCATTCAGAAGCAATTGAATCAAAAGGCAGACTTAAAAGCATTCCTCAGTATGCATACAGGCCAATTAACTCAGAAACCTTACTGGCACCATAAAGCTTGAACAGAACTTTGGACCAAACACTGACTGAAAATATGCTACTATGACACAAGAGAAGCTCTTCTGGAAGTCAGTTTTTAAAATGAAATTATACTCCTTCATCTGAGATAGCCTAAAGACTGTGTGTATCCATGGCCTGACAGTACCTCCTCATAAACAATGGATGAAGGAAACTGTCAGCTACCAATCCCAGTCATAATATGGATGAACAATTTAATTTCTTCAATTGTGGTACAATCCTTCTAAACACAAACATTTTCAAATAATACAAAAATTTAGCAATTTTTAAAATTTAACTTTTTTTTGAGAGAGAGTAAGAATATTAGCAGAACAGGCTGAGGAATTTTAACACAACCATTGAGAATTTTAGCACAACCTTTGATCATTTGATGACTGGTAATAATAAAGGGACATTACCTTGGTAGTTAGGCTGAAAAATAAAGACAAGGAAAGAAGAATCTGAGCAGGTACTGAAGCTGCACACTGTATCAAAACTGAACTTGGACAAATAAACTGAGCCAAAAAACTGAAATGAAAAAAAAGTAAGCACACAAAGGAAGCAAGTGCTATGGGGAATGGGGATGAAGGAGGGATCATTCTTCAGAATTTTTATAAAAGTAAACAGTGAGACATAAAAGCAAATAAAATTAAAAAAAGCAATACACATAAATAAAATAGAAACTGGCTTTGAAGAAGCTCAGATGATGGACTTGGATTAAAGATTTCAAAGCAACCATTTTCAGTATGTTTGAAGAAGCAAATGAAACAATATTTTAAAATTTCTTTGATGATTGGAGTATATTGCATAAAATAGAGCATGTTTTGGGTCACCAAGCATAGTCATTGAATAATGTCTGAATAGTAGATTTTTCCTGACCAAAAAAATTACTGAATGAAAGATGGATCAGTAAAGATTATGCAATCAGAAAAACAAAACAGAAGAAAAATGAGCAGAGTTTTTGCAATGTGTTGAACACCATTATTTCCACTATATGAGGGATAATGAAACCAGATTTTCTGCTTTTTAAAATTAATTTTTTAATTTATATATAACAGTGGAACGCATAACAATTCTTTTTATACATATAGAGCACAATTTTTCATATCTCTGGTTGTATACAAAGTACATTGACACCGATTTGTGTCTTTATACGTGTACTTTGGATAATAATGTCCATCAGATTCCACCATCATTTCTAACCCCATAATCCTCCCATGTCCTCCCACCCTTATACCTTATCTAGAGTTCATCTACTCCTCCCATGCTCCCCCTCCCTACCCCACTATGAATCAGCCTTCTTATATCAGAGAAAACACCATTTGGTTTGGGGGGATTGGATAACTTCACTTAGCATTAACTTCTCTAACCCTATCTATTTACCTACAAATGCCATGATTTTATTCTCTTTTATTGCTGAGTAAGTAATATTCCATTGTGTATATATGCCACATTTTTTTATCCATTCATCTATTAAAGGGCATCTAGTTTGGTTCCATAGTTCAGCTATTGTAAATTGTGATGCTATAAACATTGATGTAGCTGTGTCCCTGTAGTATGCTGCTTTTAAGTCCTTTGGGTATAGACCAAGGAGTGGGATAGCTGGGTCAAATGGTGGTTCCATTCCCAATTTTTCAAAAAATCTCCATACTGCGTTCCATATAGGCTGTACCAATTTGCAGCTCCACCAGCAGTGTATGGGTGAACTTTTTCCTTCATATTGGTTGTGGCAGGCAGGGCCAATTTGTGCTAAGTTCTCTCAGCTTCACACCAGGCCAGGTCTGCTAGTGTTCCACTAAGCAATAAACTGCCAGCCATTTCTTTCTGTATTCTTGTCTTGCAATCTAAAAAATGAAATCTGTGGGACAAAGGAGAGTAATGACAAAGAGTAAGATTTATTAAAGTGAAAATAAACAAGTAAGAGGGGTTCTGATAGAGTTGCCACTTACGTGTACTGGTCTAAAAGTTTCTATGGCTGCTGGATAGGGACATTGTTCGTTATTTATGCTAATCCAGTATCAGAAATATGCTAAGGCTATAGGTCTGGTCAATGGCATTCTGCTTGGTTATGTCCTTTTATTTATTGAGTCTGAAATTCCCTGTAGCCTTCACCCAGGTATGTCCCATTTTACTATTTCCTGAGTCTTTGGGACAAAGAACTTGATTGGAATCTTTACATATGTACAGCATTATATTTCGGGGTTTTGTTTTACTTTTTATTGATTTTATTTTTTAAATACAAGACAGAGGAATGTATTACAATTCTTATTACACATATAGCACACAATTTATCATAACTTGGTATAAAGTATGTTTATGCCAATTCATGTCTTTATGCATGTACTTTTTTTGTGTGTTACATTTTTGAATCAGTCACAGAAGAAAAAAAATAATATATTTGACAGCAGTAGTAGGAGAAAGATAAGAACAAAGCTGGTTTTGAATAAGGTAATGACACAAGATGTTGACTCAAGGAGATAACTGATTGTAACAGACAGGGTAAATATAAAAATTAAAGTCATTGCAGTAGGTGAATATAGATAGAAATATATATATAGACCTACTTCCATTTCTTTCTCTCATATTAAGATAACTTTAACTAACAATTATAATATTATATACCTTGACTATAACATAGAGATGCAAAATGGATAATAACAAGTACACACACACACACACAAAAAAAAGAGCTGTATGGGTTAATATTCTATATTTCACTGAAATTATTAAGTATAAATCTGTAGTTGATTTTAGTATAATTATTGCAAAGCTTAGTGACCACTATGTAAATGATACAAAAATATAAGAATAATTAAAGAAAATAAAATTAGAAAATAAATAGTACAAATAAGTTAGCAATAGTAGTAAAGGAAAAACAAAGAAAACACAAGACATAGAATCTAAAAATAAAAATTTTATTTTTAAAAATAAAAATTGTAAACATAAATGTATTAAAAATAATAAATGCAAGTGGCTTAAATTAAAAATTTAGGATTATCTTAATGGATTTTCATTTGCTACCTAATTGGATAACTATGTAAAATTAAAGGTTGAAAGAGGAAGAATGTAAAAAAGATAAAAAAGTCATAAAGATACAGTAAAAAAAGTGGAGTTACTCTACACATATCAGAAAAAAATGATTTAAAACAAACATAAACTAGAGCTAAAGAGGAATGTTTCATATTATAAAAGTGTCCATGAGTCACAAACACACAATTATAAACGAGTATGCCTCTAATAGTCCCAAATACTGAAGAAAATGAAATAATTAGAAAATAATTGCTGTTGTTACAAATTAACGCCAAACAAACAAAATAAATCAAAATAAAAATAGAAAAGGAAAATATCACCCAATGCTTTCTATGGTAATATTGTCCTGATACTAAAATTATAAAATGGAATAAAAGATGAATTATATATAAAAAATGATGAAACGAATTTTGAATTCAAAATTCAAAAAACATTGTCAAATTTTGGCACTGCATATGATATTTTATTACAGAAAATATTAAAATCTGGTCAATATTTTCAGAATAATAAAAATTGAGAGAGGTATAATAATTCAATAAAATAATATAATAAATGTTAAAATGTGATATCAGCTTATATTTTAAAATAAAATTTATTAATTCTATATTTGAAAATAATGTACACAAATATATTGCTCATTTAATATAATACATAATGTTTTATAATCTAATCTCAAATGTCCCTAATATGTTTTCTCATTAAGATTAGAATCAGATAGGAATACTCTTGATTATTAATATTTGTTAATATTGGTCTATGTCCTTTATACATTGCAATAGAAAAATATAATAATCAAATCAGTGGTACAAAACAATTTCTCTTTGCAGATTATGATGATAGATAAGCAACACAAAATGGATATTAAAATTATAAATCTGTTTTAAGTATGTAAAAATCTCAGTGAAGTGCCTGGCTATAAGTAAATATTTTGATAAATAATATATAAAATTCCATAATTTTCCTTATAATAAGAAAACCTCTTAGAAAATGTAATGAAGTAAGACTCTCACTGCTCATTTAATTTGCTAATAGTATCAAACTAGTGTCATAAATAGTCCACTGACTAAACTTCTTTTTACTTTATACTGGGGATTATACCAGCATTGAACCATATTGCCAATACTTCTTTTGTTTTTTTATTATTTTTGAGACAGGATCTCACTAAGTTGCTTAGGGCCTTGCCAAATTGTTGAGGCTGGGTTTGAGCTTGTGATCCTTCTACTTCACCCCCCAGTGACACTGGAATTATAGGTGTGCACTACCACATCTGGTCTCATTAAATTTTTGAGGAGGAAACAGGATCAATTTTACCAAATGATTTAGAATCACAACACATGTAATATCATAATGTAAATAAAATAAAAGTACTAAAAATGCATTTTCACTGAGAAAATATGTACAGAGATGCAATATATCATAAAATGTCAATTTTTAATATAATCTTTTTTTTTTCTTTTTTTGGTAGTGGGGATTGAAATCAGGGGACTAAACACCTAAGCCACATCTCTAGCCCTATTTTGTATTTTATTTAGAAACAGGGACTCACTGAGTTGCTTAGCATCTAGTTGTTGTTGAGGCTAACTTTAAACTCACAATCCTCCTATCTCAGCCTCCTGAGCCTCTGGTATTACAGGCATGCACCACCATGCCTGGCCTAGAACATTATTTTGAAAAAGAAAATTCTAAGAAAATTATAAAACTTGGCATCCACATACAAATGAGAATTACTTTTGATCACATACAGCCTAATTCATACCTCTAGGAGAATAATATAAGGCAGAAACACATAATAGAAAATATTAGATCCTGAACATGACCTTTAAAGCTGAATTAAACTATATTGGAAACAATTCTACAATATAGTAAAATATATAATTCTAATGAAAATACAAAGAAAATTAATATGTAGCTTGTTGATGATATTAAATCAATTACATATATATGCACATTATATATGTATACACACAGAATACTATTTTATCTATGTGTTCTTTTAAATTATAGCTTCATAAAAGCAATTTGAAACATTAAAATTTATTGTCCATACAGTAAGCTAATAAATATGGAAATACATAAATATTGTAGTTTGATAGTGCCCTATACACAATTTTCTCATTAACAGTGAAAATAAGGAATAGTATCAGAGCCCAATGATCCAAAACCAAAATGATCTGAACACAAAGAGAAGATTACATGGCATTTCCCTGTGCAAGGATGATTTTTTTTATGATAAAATTACATAAGAAAAAACAGTGGGTTATATGGGTTCTCTAACATTAAAGTTTACCTCAAAATAACAAGAACTGAATACACAAGACATTTTAACATCTGTACTTTTCATAATTCCTGTTTTCATGTAAAAATGCCTTTTTATACTTTCTAATATTATTTTATCAATTCTTCCCAAGTGTCACTCCCAGATGGTTCCCTATGAGGAGCATCTTATAATTTGTGTACCTCTTCTCCCAATGATAAGGCATTTCATTGGAATATTAAGCTTTTAATTTATTGAATCATTAATAAAGGAGTGTTAGCTTTTTTTCACTGGGATCTATTTGAAAGGAGGAAAAGTTTAATTTGGCTCACAGTTTAAGAAGTTTTGGTCCATCATCAGTTGGTTCAGTATTTTGGGCCATGTAGTAACAAAACACCATGGCCTGAGTGGGTGATGGAGAAAAGTTGCTCATCTCATAGTTGCCAGGAAGCACAGAGAAAAGGGGTTGGACACCCAATTTTCTCTTCAAGTGTTGGATCCCATCAGTGTAACTTCCTCCCACAGGTACTTACCTCCAAAAGTTCTACTCTCTCTCTTCCATTAGTGCCACAAACTGGCAAACAAGTCTTTACCATAGAGACATTTGGGGGATATTTAAGATGAAAACCATAATGATAGGTTATGTACCCTTTAAAGTTCTGCTGAAAGCATTATCATCACAGTTTAACATCTGTTTGGTTCTATCTCTCTTATTGAATGGAACACAAATTAAATCACTTCATGTTTAGTTGTAAGAATTTAATTCATTATTTCCATTGTCTTTCCTTTCTTCTTTATATTATAATTCTGATATACTTCTTCAAATTAGAGGTAAAACAAAACAAAACAAAAATTCTACTAACTAAATTTACTACTCTTTTGTTCTTTAAGAAAATAAGTTTTCTGTGGTGGCTAGCATACAGATAATTAATACATAGGAGTAATTAGCAATCAAATACAAGTTAATAGAAAGACTGCTAGTCAGTAACAACAGAAAATTGGAACATGTTAGCAGCATTTTAATCTTAGAACTAGAACCTAAATTGCCTAAATTGATTGGTAAAGTTTAATCAATAAATATATCACACTACAATCATTAACTATTTATTATCTAGTTATCAGTTTTCTTTCTATCTGGGATTCAGATACACCTATGAATTTGAAGTAATTCAAATTAAATACATACTACATTCATATGAAATAGAAAGTGTCTTGATTTTAGTAAATGTAAATATTGCAAATAACCCACCCCATTTTTTTATGTATAAATCAAGTATATGAAAATCATGTTATCTAATATAACACATACATTCATTATGCACAAATTATATTTATATATGTTCCTATTATGCTATATACAATTTCTGGATACTATAATTTTGTATAAGACAATAGGGGCTAAAATGTGTTGCACACTAATAAATTCATTGTGAGTTGAAAATATCAAGAATTCATGTAATAGAATTAACTTACTGAAATCATAACTTATCAACACAGGGACTGTACAGTATTGGTTATTACTTTCCTTACTATGAAGATTATTGGGAATTATTAAGTGTCACAAGAGGGCATACTGATAGCCAGGGAAAATATCAAAATTCAAAGAGCAAAGTACTCATTTACTGAATGTATATTACTTCTTTATTACCATAAATTGAAAATCATTAAGTTGAACCATTTTTAGAGACTACCTCTGGATTATAATATATTTAGATTTTGAGAAATATGAATAAAGCAAATACCCTGCCTTTTTATTTTAAACATAAACAAGGTAATAAAATCTCTGATGAAAAAATTCATTTTACACAGAAAATATTTAGAGAAGTGGAAAGATGTGTTTTAGTCAGCTTTTTCAATGCTGTAACCAAAATACCTGACAAGAACAATTAGGGTAGAAAACGTTTATTTTGGGGTTCATGGTTCAGAGGTCTCATAAGTTCATAGGAGGCCAGCTCCACTTCCTCAGGGATGGATATGAGTGAAACGATGGCAGAGGAGCATGGTGGAGGACAACAGTTCAGGCCATTACATCAGGAAGCAGAGAGAGAATCCAAGCTCAGTTCACAAAACATACCCCAAAGGCATATCCCCCCAAAACCCACCTCCTCCAGACACACCATGCCTGCCTACCTTCACAACTCAATTAATCACTCTTAGGGAACTAATGTATTGATTAGATTAAATATCTCATAACCCAATCATTTCACCTCTAAATTTTTCTTCATCATCTCACACATGAGCATTTGAGGAACACCTAATGTCAAAACCATAACAAAATATTATGTCTCAATGCCTACGATATTCTTCAACAAATCAGTAGGTGAGCATGTGCATACAACCCTGGTGATGCTGAATCACTGACATTAAATACAGAAAGGAATAGACTCCCATAAAGTCATGGAGAAGCTTCATACTCTCAGTTCGCAAAAGAATTCCATAGTATAAAAGGGATACATTTAGAGGTATTAGAATCAATTGATTATTTGACTCATATTTTATAAGCTAGTAGAGCATTATTATTTGTATTAATCTAAGCAAATATGATTAGATATTTCATGATATTTACCAGCATGATATTGATATTAAAATTTAGCAGTTTCCACTTGAGTATATATTTAATGTAAAATGTATAACTGTTTCCAGAACAAGAAAATAATAAAAGTAGAAAAAAATCTCTTTATGGTGGCTTATGTGTATACATTCCAAACATCTACTAAGCAACTTAAGTGTTTCATTGAAATATATAGAAAAGGTCATGATAATTGAACAATATATTTTTACAAAGTAAAAACAATATAGATGTTTCAATGGATAACTGAGTATAGAATTTATTATGTGGCACTGGGAAATTATATAGGTTTAATTTTATAAAATATTATAAGACAAATATAATGTGATAAAATTTAATAAGTATAATTTCAAAACTAATAGTGATAGATGTCCATCAGAGTCTTTTTATATGCATTGACATAAACTACATTGTTCGCAACTATGTTCAAGTGAAATTATGTCACAAAATCTCTACCTTGAGATTTGTTAATATTTGTTAATGTTCCTTTCCTAATTATATAACATAAGACATTAGATGTACAAGAAAAACACTGAGTATTTGAATTTAGTGAATAAACACTTGTTTTCTTTCTCTTCTATAATTTAATTAAGTATACCCAGATATTTTAGAGAAAAACTAAAACACAATGAGCAATATAAAAAACCACTATGTAATTTCAAATGACCTGATCTGCTGTATTAATTTCACTTTCATTATTATTTTTTGTAATTAACAATTAACTATATTAATTTAGACCATTGTATACTCCTCTTAAATTTTAAACTTCTCTTTCCATCCTCAGATAAAAATTAATTTTTTAAATATAACTCTGTAAGTTTTCTGTGTTTGAATATGTCTAAAAATATAATACACATTTCTGTATATTTTAAATTTTTATGTAAACAATCATTCTGCAAGTTGTCTTTTGCTAATAAATTTATTATTTTAACTCTGGTTTGTTCAGTATAATGATCCATTCTATAACAATACAACCCTTTTTGTTTCATTTGATATTCTCATATTTAGGTTGTCTATATGTAATAGAAAAAGAAATATTAACTTAACTAATAAGAGATTTGACTTGCCAAGTAATATTTACTCACAGAGAATTGCATGCTAGCAGTGCATTCTCAATTCATGGATATCAATACTAAGGGCTAGATGATTTTCTTTCTCCCCCTTTTTAAGTAAAGTATAGAACCTGCAACTACAAGCATTGTGATCAATATGAAAGGATTGGGATGACAGAGGGATGTAAATATAGGTATATACCAATGGATTTCCTTTACAAAAAAAGCTTTCTTGAAGTGCCACCTAATGTTTTCCGCATGTGTATCTTTAACATGGAATTGTCATAGGGATATGCCTTAAAGTAATTGAGGATTGGTAATTATTTTCATCTTTGACTAGAAACAATAGCTCCCAGATAAAATTAAACTTCATATGAGAAAAAAGTATTACATTAAGTTTTCTTTTCTATGAAGAACAATGCTATGACAACATGCACGCAAATTTATGTTTTCACACATGTATATATAGTAGCATAAATACAGGACAGTAAATAAGACAATTAAATAGTTTATTGCCTAACTCTTAATTATTTTAGAATAAAAAAAGCTACTAATTATTATGTGAGCATAATAGGCAAATGCTGAGACTATTCTATGCATAACTGAGTTTTAGAATCATTGTAGTCATATATTATATGCCTCTTCAAACTGTCTAACCATTGCTTCATGGCAAATTAATATCAATCTAGCATGAAATCAACAAAGTTTCAAAGTTTCTTTGATTGCCATTGTAGCTAAATCTTTTTTTTTTTTTTGTGTACCAGAGATTGACTTTAGGGGCACTTTACCACTGAGCCACACACCCATCTCTTTTTATGTTTTATTTTAAAACAGGTTTCTCTTTAAGTTGGTTAGGGTCTTGCTGAGTTGCTGAGTTTGTTCTTAAAAATTATGATACTCTTGCCTCAGCCTTCTGAGAAGCTGGGATTACAGATGTGTGCCACCATGCTCAGCCTCATGGGATGTCTTCAATTTCTTTCTTAATTGTTATTGTAGAGTTACTTCAAATCCTTACTTAGGTCATTTCTACATATTTTGTTGCTAATGTGAATAAAATTTGTTTCTTGATTTTATATTGGTGAGTTCATTATTGGTCTGTAAAAACTCTACAGATTTCTGCATTTTGATTTTGCATCTTACTAATTTACTAAATTTATCTGTGATCTAAATGTCTTTTTAATTTTCTATGTATTGAATCATATCAAAAGTGCATAACTTGACTTCCTCCTTTCCTATTTGTATTTATTTTTTCTTGCCTAATTATTCCTTTCCTATTTGTATTTATTTTTTCTTGCCTAATTATTCCTAATTATTGCCTAATTATTGCCTAATTATTTCTAGCACTATGTTGAATAATACTGGTAAGAGTGAAAACCCTTGCCTTGCTCCTGATCTTAAAGAAAATACTTTCAGTTTTCCCTCATTTAGTATGATGCTAGATATGGGTTTGTCATATGTAGCTTTATTACGTTGATGTATGATTATTCTATACTTAATAACATCATGGAGGGATGTTACAATTTTCTAAATGAATTGTTCTGCATCTAAAAAGATGATGACATTATTTCTATCCTTAATTCTGTTTATGTGCTGTGTTGTTTATTGATTTGCATATGTCAAATAATCCTTGTAATGAAAACAACTTGAACCTATATCAATCTTGTATGTAGGTCATAGTGTCATAAAAATCTTTGCCAGGAATGAGTGGCAGGTTCCAAACAATAAAGCACTCTCATATTTGGATATCACACAAAATCACACAGGACCGTTTTCACACCCAGGCTCCAATAGCAGATCTCTTGAACTGCCAGTTTTTAATAAAGTACCTTCTGTTTCACTTTTCATCTCAGTCCACATATCCCACTACATAGTAGTCTTAGTGTATTTGTTTCAGAATCACTTTCCTGAATCAAAACTGTCTTTTTGGGTGTCTGCACATTGTGCCAATTCACAGAAGAGCAGCAAATTCAAGCATTTTGTATTGAGGAAGATCTAGGTACCAGGTTTAATTGTTTGAGAAAGACAGTTTTTATTTTCCCAGCAAGTACCAAAACTGACAAAAAACTTTCAGTTGACAGTGGTTGAAGTGTGAAGTTTTGGTTCTCTTTTACTCTTTTCACTAAGATTATATTTTTTTGAATATAACTGATCTTAAGTGGATACATCAATTCTATTTTCAAGGTTTCAAGGTTTTACCCTCAGTTTCTCTAAAGGCATTTTGGGAAGTGTTGGAACTTTTAAGAACTTGGTTCTGGTAAAAGTAAAGTTAGGTCATTGGTGGCAGAGCACTGTAAGGTTTGGATGTGATGTGCCCCTCCGAAAAGCTTATGTAAGAAAATGCAAAAGTGTTTGTGGTAAAATGATTTAATTATAAAAGCTTTAACCTACTCAGTGGATTAATACATTTGACAGATTAATAATTTTAATGAACTGTTTGATAACTGTAGGCAGTTGGGGCATGGCTGGAAGATATAGGACTTTATACATGGAGACATATTGGGGATGTATTGGGAATTATATATCTTGTCATGGGCTTCTAACCCAAATTCTTTGCTTCCTGCCTGCCATGGACTGATAGATTTCTTCAGCCATGCCCACCTTGGGCTCAGAGCAATGGACTCAGCTGTCCACAGACTGAAACTGTGAAACTGTAGTCCAAAATCAACTCTTCCTTCTCTTAATTGTTCTTATCAGGTATTTTGGTTATAGTGATAAAACAGTGACTAACATAAGCTCTGCCCTCATTGGTCAGTCTCTAGATGCATGTCTTAGATAGGCAAATCAGACTGTGTTCATTTTGGCATCTGGTTATTTCTTCTTCAACATAGAAGCCCAGCTAGGAATTAAGGGTACTATTGGTTGTTAGGGCTTGTATTGTTCTCCGTTAATCAGTGTTCTCTCCACATTTTTAATGAAAAAGTTTTCTTTAACCTCATTCTCTATTTTGTACCCCTCCTCAAAAAGAACAAAAAGACTGATACTTCTCATTTTATAAGAAATTTGGGAATGTGTAAAAAAATTTACTAATAAAACATTTTTTTAGAGATAGAAACAGATTTGTTTTTTTTTTTTTTTAGTTTTCCGTGGACACAACATCTTTTATTTTATTTTTATATGGTGCTGAGGATGGAAACCAGCGCCCTGAGCATGCCAGGCAAACACGCTTCTGCTTGAGCCACATCCCCAGCCTACAAATAAAACATTTTAAGGAAATAATCTCTTCTTGTAGCCAGTTGAGAGCTGTTATTTTTTTTATTCATTATTTTATGTTTTTCACAAAGTTACCATGACTCAGGCTGAGTCAATTTAAAATGAATCTATACAATTTAAAATGTAACCTGTTGTTGGGTGTGGTGGTAAATACCTAAATTACTCTGGAGGCTGAATCAAGATGATCACAAATTCTGGTCAACTTAGGCCCTGTCTCAAAATACAAAATAAAGGGCTGGTGTGTGTCTCAGTGGTAAAACCTTACTAGGTTCAATTGCCAGAACCAAAATAACAAACAACATATGGAACTATGCTTTTTTTTTTCCCAGTGACTTGAATCTATTGCATCCTCACACTAAACTGGGTGATACCTCTAATTTTAGCCTGATTAAAAAACAAATAAAGGAAACAGTGTATACTCTTCCCTCTCATGCAGGAGGCTCTGGGTTGAATTTACTGCAATAAAAACACAAACAACAACAGCAAACACTGAAAGGAACTGAACTGAAAAACTAAATGAAAAATTTGATAGTATTCAAATTCCCAATGCCAGCTAATTCTACATCTAACCCATTTCACAGTCCTTTCTGCAGTTGGTGTATATGAGCCAAAATATTTCTCATTTGCCTATTTGTTATACTTACATTTTTGTTACTTGCAACCAGAACATATATTAATATAACAAGTTTTAAGGACAAGGTCCTTAAAACTGAAAAAAAAAATTCTTGCTTTTCATTGAACTTTATGTACTTTATAAGATTTTTATATACAATATTTTGGCTGTTTTGTATTATAATGATACAAATGTAATTGCATTAATAAATCAGTTGTTTTTTAGTAATTTCAAAGGTCTTCTCATTTTTATCATTCATAATACTAGTAGCATTCAAGTTGTCCTCCTCCATCAACCTTTTTGCATTGCAATCAGGATGAACTACCCAGTCCTTAATTCCAATCATGTACTCACTCAAATAGTTACCTCTGATAAAATAATTATAAGGAAAAAAGAAGCAAGTTAACACATGATAGTATCTTAGTATCATATGTAAAGTACTTAAAATATACAGACAACCAAGAATTTTTAACTTAATCACATTTGTAAAATGGACATTATTTCTCTTGTGATTTTTTTCCACCAGTTATTCTTTTTTTCCATTCATTGATGTAGCAAAACTTTGTTTATCATTTATATTTTAAATAAAATACTTATTTCTCTGTGATAATTTTCCCCCCAAAACTAATAATTTAAGTAGTCTATTTATTTGATCTTATGTGAATTTTATTTTAGTTTTGTTATTGGACTTACACCACAGTTTTAACAATTAACAAATTTACATTTCTAGATATGTGCTAAATTTTTGAGGTTTAGGACTTGATCATATATGTTTTTATACATAGAAAATATATAAATGTAAATTTTTATTGGATAGAATTGATATCCATTTATTTTTACTTTATACTAGTACTGAATCACAATCAGGATGTCATTTGTAGTGCATTACAATGGGAGCTTGACTTCTCTCCAGCTCAAAATTCTACTTATCATATACTATACAAAGTAAAATAAAACCTATAGAACACAAAATTGAAAGTTCAGGAGGCAATTCTTAAAGTTCCATTTAACAGAATAATATTATAAAGATCAAAAATACCATCTTTTTAGAAGAATAGGAGATTCTACAAGAATGGGATTCGTAGCCTTTAAAAAGTACTACTTGGTAGGGGAACAAAACAGGTAGATTGCCATTGGAGTATACCGAAATGTAGTGAACTAAATAAAGCATTTCAGGACCCAAATATTAAAATTATTCTTCACAGTTGAAATGCTTGGTTTTAGAAATATTGTTAACATATAACTCAAAAGTGAAAGGTGACACTCAGTTATATATGATCCATTCTAACCACCTATTGAGTCAAAAGCTTCATATTAGAATTCAAAGACACAGTCATTGAAGAGTTGTCAGCCCCAGAGCAATGGGCTGCGTTCTAAGTGGAATTTCATGAAGTGCTGCTGAATGCTCAGACTGAGGCATAAAGTGGCCTTAAAATTGCTGCACTACCTGATGTATGAAATGTAAGTGTTCATCAGTGGGACTATTAGAGAGATGTATAATATAGATGTATAAATAAAGGTGTGATTTTGCATGTGTGTATATTTAAAAATAAAACATTTACAAGAATAAGGCAAATTTAATTGGATAAAATAGCATATATAAAGCAGTGTTAGCTTATATTGTCCTAAGTCCTTTTTACTGTTAAATATATAGAAATAATGCTAATACACAGAAATGAATTATATTAGAAATAAGTTAATATGTAGAAAGCAATTGCACTTCATACTTTATAAGTGTTTCTGACAGCAATTTGCACATAGGACTGCATTTAAGCTCATTGACGAGATGAGTCTCCATGCATTATTGACTTCTAAAGTTTTAAGATTAACACTTTCATAATACATGATAACTAATATTAAAATGTCACCTTTGTATTTATCGACGTGTGCTCAAAATTGTCAGGAATAATACATAAATATTTTTTGATTACTCACATGCTGTGTTTTGTCAAGAGTTAAGGAAACTTCAGGGACACAACAAGAAAGATTATAAATTGAAAACCACAGAGACATCTGACATGATATTGTTCTTCTTTATGGGTGAATAATACTTCAACATGTAGATACAGTATCTTTTTTTTTTAGTTCATCCATGTATTGATGGGCACTTAGACTGATTCTATAACTTGGCTGTTGTGAATTGGGCCACAATAAACTTGGGCATGGAGGTGTCTCTACATTGTGCTAATTCTTTTGGATACATACTAAGGAGTGTTATAGCTGAAACATAGGGTAGTTCTATTTTTAGACTTTTGAAAGATTATTATTAATGTAATTTTTCAAAACTCAAATGAAAAGTATTTTTATATATTATTAATGATCACCAAATGTCAGCTTATGGAATAACTAATGTTCCTCAAAATCTAATTATCTAATGTAATAAAATATCTTATGTAATCTATTTAGATATTGGATAAATATAAACATAGATTATCTAATAAATTGTATAATCTGTTTTCCAATCTAATGTAAACTAATTATCTAATCTTCACTCAACATTAATTTATGTTTAAGGAGAAAAAAGGAAAATTTAATACAAAGAATACTCTCAAGGCAGTATAACGACAATTCTGCAATATTTTACAAGAAATTCTTATACAAATTTTCTTCTATTTTGCCAGTATATTCATTCTCTTTTCATATGTCTCTCCAGTATTTATTTATTCACTCTGCATGTAAAAATTGAATCATACTGTGTGGTAGTATTCAACGTACATGACGCAGCTGCATGTAAGCTAGACAAAGAGGTACCTTCATATATATATATATATATATATATATATATATATATATAAATATTTTTATTAAGTAACACATATAGTATATAAATAAATATATTCAGATCATGAAAAACTCTAAAAAGAATATCAAATGTGATATTTGGATTTTGAATAGCATAAATAAGTTTTTAGATTGTGTAGTTAGGAAGGAATTCATATTTTACTTTTAGTGTAAAGGAAATCATAAGAGGTTTTGAAACACAGAAATAACATGGTATAATTTACACTGTTAAAAGGTCACTCTGATTGCTGTGTAAGTACACTGTAAGGCAAAGAGTATAAGCAGGAAGGTAAGGTAGGAAGCTTTTGAATTAGACCAAGTTCTATTTAAAGCAATGGAAACATAAATTATATTCATCTATAGCACAGTGTCTTGGTTTACAGAAATTTTCTCCTTCCTGATGATTGACATTTAGGGATTCCCTAAGTGTTGGTGAGAAATGTCTCTTGGAAGTACATTCCTTAAATGATATTGTCAGACAGCATTCTATCTATAAGATGACTTAATTTTATAAGATTTATTATTTTAAAAAATATTAATGTTGTTGATTTATGAATGGGGTTATGAATCTGGATTACAGAATTTATGAAAACTTGTAAGTTTTTTCCCTCAGAAAATTTAGAAAAGGATTAATTAAAATTATTAACTTGATAGACATTAAGGCATAAAATGAAGTCTTTTAATGCACATATAAATTTCCATTATGGAGAAAAATATAAGAGAACACAATTCAAAATTGAAATTTCTTCAAGTCACATCAAAGTTTATAATATATGGCTCTAAATATTCAGAGCAATAACATAATTTTAATAAATTCAAGAATATCCTAATCATACAAATTCCATTTTTAGAAACAATAATGTGAAATTAGAAATCAATAGTAAAAATATAACTGCAAACTCTTAAGTTATTTTAAAACAAATCAACAAACTTTAAAATAAATTAAACATTGAGGAAATACTACAAAAATTAACAATGAAATTAATGAAATTTATAACACTGCAAAAGTTTATAGAAAGATGCTAAAGTACTACTTAGAGGAAATTTTATAGATACAAATATTTACCTTAAATTAAAGGTTTCAAACTCAGACTTCACCTTGGTAAAAGAGAACAGACTTATTAGTTTAAAGGAAGGATAAACTAAAGCCAAAGTAAACATGGGAAGGGGTTAAAAAAAAGTCTTAATACTAAAAGATAAAAAAAACTACAGAGAAAAATCAACAAACTAAATGCTATTTCTCTGGGAAGATTAAAAATTGATAAGTCCCTAACGAAATTAATTAAAAATAAAAAAGGCACAACTTAAAATGACACAGTTGGCATGAAAGGGTAATATGAAATTAAAGTAAAAATTTTCACAACCAGAAAACATAGATGAAATGTATACATATTTGTAGACATAAACAATAAATCTTAATTAATATTCTAAGAGAAACAATTCTGTTAACAATAACCTCAAAAGCAATAAAAATTAAAACTTGGGAAAAAATTTAAGCAAGGAAGTGAAGGATTTCTATAACAAAAAATATAGACTTCTGAAGAAAAAAAATGGAGTCTTAGAAGATGGAAAGGCTTCCCATGGTCTTGGTAGAGAAAATTAATGTCAAAATGATCATATTACCAAAAACATTACACATTTTCAGTGCAATCCCCATCAAATTAACAATGACATTCATTATAGGACTAGGAAAACTGTCGTAAAATCCATATGGAAAAATAAAAGATCCAGATAGCTAAAGTAAGACTAAATAAGAAGAGTAACTCTGGAGCCATCACACAATCTGATATTAAATTATACTATAAAGCAATGTTAACAGAAACAGGATTGTGTTAGCATTGAAATAAATGTGAAAATTAATGGAATAGAAAATATACAGAGACAAACACATAGGAATAGTCATTTGATACTTGACAAAGGTGCCAAAAGCATACATTGGAGAAAAAATAGCTTTTTAAAACAAATGGTAATGAGAAAACTGGTTATTGAGAGGTAGAACAATGAAACTAAATCCATGCCTCTCAACCTGCACAAAATTCAACTCAAAGTAGATCAATGACCTAGGAATTAGGTCATCTAATAGGAATTAGATCAGAAACTTTGCAGCTGCTAGGAAAAAAAAAACATAGGTTAGCACTCCAATATTTTGTTACAGGCACTGAGTGCCTTAAGAGGACACGTTAAGATCAAGAAATAAAACCAAGAATCAATAAATGGGATAGCATCACAATTAAAAGCCTTTGCAAAGCAAAGACAACAATACACAAATTGGTGTGAATATACTTTGAATACAACCAGATATGAAAATTATGCTCTATATGTGTAATAACAATTGTAATGCATTCCACTGTTAAATATAAATTTTAAAAATTAAGTTAAAAATTCCAGAATATATAAATAAAACAAAAAATAGCAAAGAAATAAATAACTCAATCAATAAGTAGCCAAAGGATTCAACAGAAATTTCTCAAAAGAAGAAATACAAATGGTCAACAAATACATGAAAAATATTTGACACCCCTAGAATTTTCAAACAGAGGACTAACATGATGTCATTTATGCTGTTAAAAATTGACTCAGATCAACAAGTATAGATTAAACTACAAGGCCAGGAACATAAGTAGGGATATCAGGTTTTTGAAAAAAGTAAAATTAGAAATTTGATTGGAGCATAGTGGAACACACCTATAATCCCAGTGGCTCAGAATGAGACAGGAGAATTGTAAATTCAAAACCAGCCTTAGCAAAAGTGAGGTGCTAAACAACTCAGTGAGACCCTGTCTCTAAATGATATACAAAATAAGGCTGGAGATGTGGCTCAGTGGTGGAGCACCCCTGAATTAAATCCCCGATACCCCATTCTCCCCTCCAAAATAGAAATTTTAAAGAAAATTTTAAAACTGGGGAAAAGACCTGACTATGTATTTCACCAAAGGAGACATAAATATGTCCTACGGATAAATGAGAAGATGCTCAGATAACTAATCATCAGGGAAGTGAAAGTCAAAACAATAAGGAGATATAGGTTGCATCTTTAAGAATGACTGACATTTTATATATGAACATATATATGGAGAAAAAGCAAAGAATAGCAAATATTGTAGAGACTTTGGAGAACAGGAAATCCTCCTACCCTTGGTTGGTATGTACACGGGTACAACCACTATGGAAAACAGGATGGCATTTTCTCAATATTAAATATAAAATACTAGATGATCCACCAATGCTATTAAGGCTTGGATTTGGAACATCCCCCAAATTCTCATGAGTGGCTCATGAGGGTTCTAATCTCATTAATGGATTGATCCATTGATGGCTGAATGGACTACTGGGTGGTGGAACCCAGATGGAGGAAGTAAGTCACCAGGGGAATTCCTTGGAAGGGCTTATTTTCTCTCCTTCTCTCTCATCTCTCTCTTCTCTTCCTCCTGTCTTTTGTCTCTCTTCAGTCTCTCTTTTTGCACCCACTCCTTCTTCCCCTCCTTCCCTTTCCTGACGGTCATGATCTGTCAGCTTTCATCTATGATAACCATCCATCATGATATTCTGTCTCTCACATTAGGTCTAGAGCATTGGAGTTAACTAACTGTGGACTGAATCCTATGAAACTATAAGCCAAAGTAAATCTTTTTTCTCCTATAAGATGATCTTGTCAGGCATTTTGGTTAGAGCATCATAGCAAGCAAAGTTGTATGGTTTACATATGTGTCACCCAAAAGCTCATGTGTGATACAATGCAAGAATGTGTGTGTGTGTGTGTGTGTGTGTGTGTGTGTGTGTATGTGAAATATTTAGATTACAAGAGCTCTAACTAAATCAGTGGATTCACTGATATGTATTAGATGAGTGGGCAGGGGGGATTTAACTGGAGGAATTAGGTTACTTGGAGTATGCCTTTGGGTTATATTTTATTCCCAGTGAGCCCAGCTATTTGTTCTCGGTAAGCAGAATTCTCTCTCTGCTTCCTGGTTGTCATGTACTGAGCTGCACTACTCTGCCATGCCCTTTTGCCATGATGTCTGCCTAACTTTAGGATCAGAGCCACAGTGTCAGTTGGACGTTGAGAACACTATGCTTAGTGAAATAAGACAATCACAAAAAGACAAAGACTACATGGTTTCACTTGTGCAAAGTATCTAAAATAGCTGAATTCTTAAAACCAAATAGCAGAGTAGTGTCTACTGGGGACCAGGGGGAAAGAATGGAAAGTTGTTTCTTTATGGTAATAAAATTTCAAAGTTTTGCCAGACAAAATGGTATCTGGAGGTGCATAACTAGATGATAGCATTAAAATTTGTTCATGTGGTGAATTTCATCTTAATATTGTTTTCACCACAATTAAAATTATTGAAAAGAACAAAAATATAACCTGACTAAAATTATATCTAGTCAAATTATTAAATATGAATATTTGTCCCCTTCACTCAAAGGAAATTCAATTGGCATTATGACCATATTTGTACTTAGGTTCTTTAATCCAAAGGCTAGAGTACATTCACACAATGGAATATTACTAAGGGATACAAAGGAATAAACTATTCATATATGTAACAGCATGAGTGAATTCTCAAAATTTCTATTGTTACATTGAGTGAAAAAAAGAAGAATATCCATTGCATGATTATATTTAAGCTAAACTTTTAGTAAATTCAAACTACTGTAAATGACAATAAATAGAAACACAGTTGACTTGCAGTTTGGGTCAGAGGGCTAGTGCATGGAAGAAGAAATAACAAAGGTGCATGAAGAAATTTCCATAGGTCTATGGTTACCTTTATTATCTGAATTATGTAACCATAGGGTTTCAAGGTGCATACATTTGTCAAAAGCAATCATATCAAACATTTTAAATATGTGTAGTTTAACACATGTCAGTAATCTTTCTTTTTAAAAATGAGGGCTTAATTTAATCATGATACTTGTTCATTGGAATATTGCTATGCTGGCAGAACCAAATGAACACATGAGAATTATGGATTACAATCATATGGCTACTTCTAAAAACATAAAGATGCATGTGGAGAGTGGTGACAGAGAATGGGAGAGTAGTGTCTGAGATTGGGAACTCTGATAACTTCATGGCTGTGCCATGCTTGGTGTCTAAGAAAGTTTTTGTGGAAAGGTGCAGGATGCCTAGTGCTATGGCAATACCCTTCATGAGGAGGCTGTGTGCTAGAGTCTTATCAGCATTGACCTTAATCTCAGGCACACATCTGCTAGGAATAAAGAAATTATCTTGCTAGACAACCAAAATGTTTCACCAATTCTGCTGCCCCTGAACCTGCCCCCATAGCAGTAACTTTAAACAGTGGCCTTTCTTGAGAGCTACACAAAGCTCCTAACATTTTACATTGCAACTATGGTATGTAACTGAAGAATAAGCTGCATAATATTGCCAACTCTGTAACCTTCATGAATACAAAGATAATGCTTCATAGTCTTTAATCTGATTAATGAGAGATATATAAATAAAAATTACTGGCATAATTCTTTAGAAGTGCTTCTCCATCAGAGAGTAGCACTCCACTCAATCCCAGTTGTTATCTTCAAAATCTACATACATGAGTCTTTATTTATCTAATCCCCTATTGCCCCTTGGTGGAACCTGTAGTTTAGCCATGCTGGTTGCAGCAGGTGCAGAGGACTTTGAAATATGTTATTTTTGAAAATCACCTTTCCTAAACCTTAGAAATTTCTATATTGAATATTACTGAGTGGTATACCAAGATACAATGAGACTATGAATGAAGGATATACTAACTTTTTAAGTAAACACATCAAACAGACCTTTATTCCACATGCAACTATATCATTCGATATTTCATATTTTTTAAAATGTATACCAATTCCACACATTTCATCAATATAAATTTAACAGTGCTTAATTCAGAAATATTACAAACATTTTATTATTTAAGAAATAAAGTTCTGAACTTTTAGAAGCAGAGATTTTCTTCTGCTGTAAAACTATGATTATGAGTGCTATTCGAGTATTCAGAAACAGTATTTAAAAAGCTATATGTAAAAACAAATACTGCACCTTCTATTTTAAAAAATACACTTAAAACACTATGTAATTGAAATATAATTCAAATATAATTTCTTTCTTGAATCAATGTTTAAAAAGTTAGCATATATTAGGCTATATAAAGCAAACATTAGCAGAGTTTGCCCTGACTTTCAAGGTTAAACATACTTGACTAAAATCCCATTATACCACAATGAGAGAAATAAATGCCTTCTGTAAGATACCTCTTAATTGTCTCAAATTTACAAAATCAAATCACCTCTCCACTCAATTACCTGTTCTGGATCCATCTATTAAAATCTATATTCCATGCCTATTCTATTTCTTTTAAAACAGGCTCTAAGTCAGATAAAAAAACATACTCCTTTGTTTTAAGCTTTTTTCAAAATAAGTCTCTAACAAAGCAAAACTATTTAAAGTTGAATATTAGACACTTATTTATTTATTTTGCCTTGTCACTGGGCAGCTCTTCTGAGGGATCCAGTCTCCTGAGATATTGATAGGTTGTGTGCATTTGGACATTATTGATTTCATGGAATAGGAAATTCTTTGTCATCTCTGAACCAGAGGTTTGACTTCCTTGGCAGTTTATGACCCAAATATTATCCCCCCCATCTTTTTTCAGAGTTATAAACTATATACTATATTTAGCTAATTATAGGATGGGTTGGATTATTTTCAGTGTCTTACAACTCTTATTTGTGCCTGTTACAGTAAAGTAGCAACAAATAAGGGGACATATTCATCAACTACCTGCTCGGATTAGAGAATTCTCTTCTTGGAAGTCAGCAAACCTCCTACTCCTTGAGATCTAGAAACTCTGCTTCAAAAGCTTGCCTCATCATTTATGAATTCAACTAACTTGAGCTGCAATTTTCAGTATACTGCATTCCTGGGCTCTTTCTTAAAGACATAATCATTTCTTCCATGTCGCTTCTTTCTTAATGAACTTGACTTACAGAACAAAACTCTTCATATCTTTTGTTATATTTTCTCCAAAATGACTCTGTAAAGATTTTTATCAGTACCTTAGTTAAACCCATCCTGTTTTCCCCCTATTTAATGATACCCATCATAATTCTTTTTGCAGAAGTTATTATATTAATATCCATGAATCTGTACTATGTCTTCTTTTTTTGTGCTTATACATGTAGAATCTGAAATCAGATTCCCCTTTACTCAACCTACAACTTCATATATTTTTTAGTACTGTTACACAGATAATTACCTACTCCAATACTTGAAATTATAAATTATTTATAATTTCTAGAGAAGAGCCTCACTGGCTTCCAACAATGCACTTCTATGTACCTGACAACTTTCATTATTTTTTTTTCCTAGATTGATTTTTGTGGAAGGTGACTACTGTTCAATCTTCAATTTCTTTTCCTTCTCTAGAGCCTCTTGAAGATATCTCCAGGAATTATTTTGGATTCTTTCAATATAGTAATTTCTACAAACTTCTGTAAGATGTACATATATATACATATATATATATATACACACACACACACATATATGTATGTTTATCTTACAAGACATACATATATATGTGTATATATATATATATATATATATATATATATATATATATATATATCTTGTAAGATATAAAAAATTTTATATATCTTGTAAAATGTATAAAATTTAGTGAGGTGCTAAATTGTGTTGTGTAATATTAAATAAGTTTACACATATGTACATCATTAAATACTTACCAGTTCTTTGTGGTGAAAACATTTTAAAGACTTTCATTTAACTTTGTGAAAAATAAAGCACAGTATTGTTATTTGTAGAACACTACACAAGGACTTCTTACACATATCTAACTGTAACTTTGTACCCAGTGATCATCCTCTCCTCATCCCACCCTCTCCTCTCCTCTGCCCAGCTTCTGTCAACCAATATTCTACTCTCACTTTATAGGAGATCAGCTTTAAAAAAAAATTCCACACATGTGTAAGATCCTGTGGTTCTTTCTGTGACTCTCTTATTTCACTTCACATAATATTCTAATTATATATATGTTGTCACAGATGATAGGAACTTTTTCTTTCTTTTCAAATAACTAATTCCTTTTAGTTATATGCAACACCAAGATATACCCTGACATAATTGCAAAAGCATGGAACACAGCCCAGTCCAATTCAGGCTCCCAGAACTCTCCCTGGCCCACATCTTCCCCCTTTCTTTCCTGCCACTTCACCCATCCCTCTTCAATTCATTTACAGTTCAATTTTGTTGTGTTTTGTTTTGTTTTTAGTGTCCTCTGGATACATGCAATTCTGGACCTACTGTGCTACATTCATGCATGTTATGATTGAACATTATTCCACTGTGAATATGTGCCTCATTTTCTTTACCCATTCTTCAGTTGATGGACATTTAAATTGTATGGTTTTGATGTTGGTTCACATAAGAACATGTAGACCATTTCTTTGCCTGTTATATTAAGACAAAAAATACTTACATATTTTAAAAGTTTATACTTTTACATTCATTTCCTGTTTAAAATGTAAGGATTGAAAATGCAATCTCTTTTTTGGGGGGTGGGGCATACAAGGAATTGAACTCATGGGCACTGAACCACTGAGCCACATCCCTAGCCCTATTTTTTGTATTTTATTAGATAAAGGGTCTCACTGAGTTGCTGAGGATGGCTTTGAACTTGTGATCCTCCTGCCTCTGCCTCCAGAGCTTCTGATATTACAGGTGTGTAATCACAGTCCCAAAATGAATTCTGATAGTTACTTATGAATATGAAGCAGTGTTACAATGAGATACATACATTTGGACACTGTGTCATCCTTTTAGAAATAAACAACATGAAATTGTTCAGGTGGCTGCATTAGTTATTTAGATAATAACTGATTCAAGATACAGTCTTTGTTGCATGTGAACTCATGACTACCTCAGGCCTGTCTCCCCAAGTTTAATTCAAAATGGCCCTTCTGGTAACCCTCAACTTTGAGTTTCATTTTTCAGTGCATCTAGATTTTATTAATAAAATTTATATATTATTTATTTTTATTTATTATTTATTGTGAAGTTTTGTGCTTATCCCAGGATCTCTATGCAATCCAGGGGTAACAACTGAGATGATACCTACAAGAAAACTATATTATCTTTTAACCCATGTGAGATAAGAAAGATGAACATAGAATAGTTTATATAATTATTCTATTACATCTTTATTTATGATTTTTTTCCTTAGGACTTTTAGTTATTCCTAAATTAAAGAAGACTTATTTTTCTACCCATTGAATCTGTGCTTGGGGTTTTCCCTTGTTTTGATCAATAAAATAATAAAGTCACAGAAGTGGTCTTACGCCAACTTCTGGTGTACACTTCAAGAACTGTTGCACATTTTTCTTGCTGTCTTGCATTTTTGTTATCACTATCAAAATGAAGTACTGGAGGTAGCTCAGTGACCCAGGAGAAAAATGAGATATACCTGGAATACAGCTAAGCATTAGATGATCCAAGTAAATCTGGATTAACTCACTGCACTTATGCAAAAGAAGCAAATGTTAATTTCTATATACCACTGAGATTTTGTGGTTGTTTTTCAATCAAAAACTTTGTGGAAACACTTAATTGAACTAATTGAGCTAACTTCTCAAAACCAGACAAAGAACACCATGTGTTTTAATTGAGTTTTCCAGGGGCAATATACACATCATCCTGGTTTCCAATATGAAAGTTCTTAAAATTTTACTTATTATCTTGTCCTTCAGCCAGCTTATTAGGAAGTTTTCACTATCCATTTCCCCACTGTTTTATCTCCTGATACTGTCTGCCACTGAACAAGAGATTAATCTGCTTTTCTATTCTCCAACACTCTGTGGCTTTGGTTCCTTTCTTTATTTCATCAAATAGATGAATAAAATCCTTCCTTACTCTTCGGTTCTGTTTTTACTTTTGCATATATAAAGGCACTTATTGGGATCTGATGAATGAAAATAATTAGAGTTTCATCACATTATATTTAAAAAAGAACCAGCAATGTTTGGCATCATAAATCTTTCCTCTCTCCCTTTCCAGATTCTTACAGATAAAAGTAAGCAAATGATATATATAGATATAGAGATACAGAGATATACATATGCATATTATGTATATGTATATATACATAAATCATTAATAAATATGCATTTTCCACAGATGTAAAAGTATGCATTATTCTTTAGAAGGTTGGACCTTCTATAATTATTTATATTTATTCCATTTTCATTCTGCATTTATACTGATGTTTATTTGTACCTTGTATATACACACAACTGATAGATACTTGTCAGTTTGTTATTTAAAAGTTGATATTGACAGGATGATACATAACTGGAAAGTAATTTCTATGACTTGCACAGTCATTAATTCAGGTAACCAAACTAGGCAGTGAGGAGATAAAGAAAAGAGACACACACAGAGAAAGAGTCAGTTTTAATAGTTTACCAACTCCCCTGATAAGGAAGCAGTGACCATGAACAAGCTCAGCACTTTATTATGTAGGTTTTAACATTAAAATAATTTATTGTGACAAATTTTTTTTCAAAATAAACAGAACCAGAGTTGAGGGTATAAACAGGCCAATTTGAGCTATCAGCTTCTGCCCATAATTTTCTACCCTAAGTCAGCTAGGTATTTGCACCTAGGTCATGAATGATAATTTTGTGGCTGGCATGGAATCTCCTTTTGAAAAGGTCATCACAACAACAGCTGGGCCATCTCAAATTGATGCCTTTGCCCCAAGCATTCCAAGGAGGGACATTGCTTCTGTCACCAGACAGCTCAAGAATCATAATTCATTCATCACTCCTGATAAATAATCTCAATCATATGATTTGAGATATTATAAAAATTATACATACCCCGAATTATTATTTTAAAAATCTCCTTTTACAAAATTTTCCTTGAAAAATTCATGTGAACTTACAAAGAAAAAGTATATCTAAAAGGCAGAAAAAAACATTAAAAGTGACATATATGTGTCTTGGGCTCTGAAAACAACTCTGTTGGGAATAATTATTTGGTTATGATTAGAATAAGGTGCAATTTAAAGAAAATATAATAAAGATATATTAGAGAGATATTTTAATCAAATTCACTATTTCACAGATTAGTAAAACATGAAAAATAATCTAGAGGTGCCTCAGTCTGGCTGGGCAAAGTAACCGGGGGGTGACAAGGAACTTGTGAAGGTTGATACAGTGGGAGCCGCTTTATTACGGGACAGAGAAGTATGTATACGCAACTAATTACACACAGCTTAACTTAATTAACATAAACTAGATACAGCAGTCAACCAATAAGGAATCCTCATCATCTTAATGATTACACGCAGCTTAACTTAATTGACATAATCTAGACACAGCAGTCAGTCATTAAGGAATCTCCATCATCCTAATGTCTTACTGGTGGTACTTCTCAAACCACTCCTCTTGGCAAAGTGCCAGGTGCCATCTTGACTTGTCTGTGTCTCCCTTTTGTTTAATTAAACAACAAGTATGTGGCTTAGGGACCATGCCTGTCTTAGGTTGTTCAATACTACATATGGTCCTTACCCATCATTGGATGGTCTGACCTCAAATCGTCAGCCTCCTGTCTTAGGTTGGTACCATTGTAATTGGATCTTACCTCTTTGACTACTTGCCCAACACACTCAACCATACTTGTGGATAATCTGCTACAAGCAGAAGGAGAGGATACAAAATGGCAGGATACCAAGCCAATTGATGGCTCCAAGTAAGAAGCCCTTGGAAAAATTGTACCACAGTTGACACCATCAGCAAAGATACCCTGGCACCATTACAATTTGTTGTCTCAATAGATTAAATCACAGTCCAGATAAATCACAGTCCATGTAAATTCACAGTCCAGGTAAGTTAAGTTCACAGTCCAGATAATTAAATCACAGTCCAGATAATTAAATCACAGTCCAGGTAAGTTATGCAGGCAGCTAGCTTGATCCAAAGTCTCATCCGGTTCTCTGTAACACTGGAAATCCCTCCACCCTCGTCCTCACCAGCACTGGGATGAAGGCAAGAACCCCACAATGATGGCTAAAGAAAAATCCTGTAGCATTCCAGCAGGCACTAAGAAAACAATCTTCTGAACAATTTAGTACATTATCTCAAGGTTTTTTACATTTTAAATAGGCCTTAAAGGTGCTCATTATTCATTAGCCTCCAGGTGTGGGAGAACCATTGTAGTTATTGACATTGGAAATGACCAAACTTCAGGTGCACTGGGCACATCTTCTTCCACCGGCTATAGCGTCCCCAGGCAGCCTCAGATGGCCCCGGGGAGTGTCCGGGACTCAAACTGCCACCAGGCACAGGGAGCAAGAGCCTGTGAGACTGTGCCTCTGGGTCAGGTCTGAATTTGGACTCTCAGCAGTGGCATCCCGCTCCCTGGGGGGGGGGGGAGGGCAGGTTGCCACTGCCTCTTGGAAAGTCCCTGCGGTGCTGTGACCAGCTTGCCCACCGAATTGCTTCACGCATCTTTTGTTGAGGAACAGAGAATAATAGCAGCCTCCTGTTGTAACTCCTTCCCTGATAATCTTTGCTCCTCTGAACTTTCTTCCTCTTTCTGACTAGAGTTCCTGGGCTTTCATCAACATATGCCCTAACTATTCTTGTTCCACTGGGGTGCCTCCTTTCCTTCGCAATTTACTTAACATCCCTTCCATATTTTCGTCACAAAGACAATACAATGCACCAAGACAAAACAAGACACAAACATACTGTATCAATCTTCTCCATTTTCTTAAAATGGCTATTCTTCCTCTTGCCCTGTCTGCTTCTAGGGACAAGCAGATTTGCTCCTGTCTCATCTATCTCTAGGGACAGGCAGCTTTTCCTTGTCACTCACCCTGGAGTATCCCCATATGGGCCACTGTCTGCCACAGTCTGGCTGGGCAAAATAACCAGGGGGTTGACAAGCAACTTGTGAAGGTTGATACAGTGGGAGCCTCTTTATAATGGGACAAAGAAGTATATATCCAACTAATTACACACAGCTTAACTTAATTAACATAAACTAGATATAGCAGTCAACCAATAAGGAATTCTCATCATCTTAATGATTACACACAGCTTAACTTAATTGACATAATCTAGACACAGCAGTCAGTCATTAAGGAATCTCAACCATCTTAATGGCTCGCTGGAGTTACTTCTCAAACCACTCCTCTTGGCAAAGTGCCAGGCGCCATCTTGACTTGTCTGTGGCCCTCATCAAGAGGAAATATAGAAAGACCATCTAGATGTTTACTATGTTCATTTAAATAATAAGAATGATTGTTGTAGTGAAAATTGAATAACATATTCACTACACTGGGAAGAGATTAAGGAAGCAAAATTCATGGAACTTGATGAACTGATGTTGACAGGAATAGTGACTACATAAAACTTCCTTTATGGAAGTTTACACTTAAGCTTAAATTAATAGGTAATTCATGACTTTTACAATTCCTGTAAATTCAAAGTACACAAACTTCTTTCACCCAATTGCAATGAATAGAAATATTAGATAGCACAAACTAATGTGTATTCATTTGAAAAAAGCACATCTAGTTTTTCAATGGAGATTCTTTCTTCCTTTCTTTTTCATATGCTTTTTATAATGACTTTTGAAACCATTGGTTCTTTTGAAGATGTGCAGTGGTTACTGGATATACTGTTATCTTGCTGATTGAAAAGCCAAAGTGTCAGGGTTTTTTAGCCCCCTGTTCCCTCCTGACCTGCGGGAGAGATTGGGGGAGCACGCCCCCACCAGTACAAACTAAGAAAGATAAAGGTCAACTGGCTGCCCACACCCAGCCCTCCCTCCCTCGAGGACAAGAACAGTCAAAGCAGGATCTCCTTTAATGAGAAAACATACACAGCTTATATAATGTACAGGACTCAATCAGGGTAAAGGTCAGCAGGGTGGGGAGAATTTACATCTACACCCATCCTAGAGGCAGTAATGGGAGACAGGAACTATCCAAGAGGGCAGAAGGGTTCTGAGCCTGTCCTAGAGGTGGTCGGATTCTTCATCACAACCCATGGCAATGCCCTCTGGCTAATCGCTAGGTGCTCTCTTAGCCACATGTGGCCCCAGGACTGGGAAGCGAGTAGCAGCCAGCAAGTTAAGTTTCCTCTTTTCTGATGCAACATGTCCCATGTTACATCATGCCCTGAACCCAAGATTTTTCTTGATAACAAGTGGGATTGCTTGAAATACTAAACTTGAAGTATTTCCATGTATAAAATGGGTGGCAACAATGCCTTTTTAACTCCTGAACTTTTTCTATCAGAAGATGACTCATTGAATTACTAGTTGGAATTTCTTCTGAGGATTTTTGTCAATAAACTTAAGCTGGGATAAAAAAATATATATTTTATTCATATCTGCTTTACCATTAGATTTACACCCCAAGGACTGTCAAGGGGCAAACTTTAGCTGAGAATGAATTTAAAATTCAGAAAAGAAGCAGTAAATGAGAAAGGAGAGGGAGTGTTCCTGATGTCATTCCTGTGTTATATTGAGCAAAATCACATCTTAGTAATCTATGGTAAATTTCTGACTCTTGGTCACTGGATTTACCCTTTCTTTCCAAATTATTTCCAAATTATTAAGTTCAAAGTCAAGAATTTGGTAATGTCATTTTGTAGAAATTATTTGTAATTTTAAAAAGAGGATTCATTTACATGAAAAATTAAATAAATGTCATTATATTTCACACATATTTTTAATTGTCTAGTTAATCAAACTGAAATCATACCTTTGGATTATTTACTATATTGGTTAATGAGTGTATTTTACTATTGTCTAGTATATGTTCACATTAATGACAAGTACGTCTTCAAAATAATGATTTAACTGTGTAAACTTCAGCCAATTCAATCTATGCCAGTCTCTTTGGTATATAAAAGCCTAATATTCTTCAATGTTATCATCACTCTATGTTGCACAGCTTGATATGTCTAGAAGTCCTTGTATTGATTTTTATGCAACATGGGTTGTACCTGAAATTTATGCAACTATATTTTAAAAATTTTGATAAAAATTATAATAAAATGTAGAATTAAAAAATTCCAGTCTATGTATTTACTCCTCCTTATAATTCTACATGTAAAGATAAGGCTTGCAGTAAACAATATGTTGAGAATCAAACTACTGAGTAGACAGAAAACAAAGTATTTTATATGTAAGATCTAAAGGAATTGCTAGAATTATAAAGTAATATATAGATATGATCACTCCATCATAATCTTGCCTAAACATAATTACTTTTTGAGTGAAGCTTAAGCTCTGGCTACATCAAAGCAACTGATTGAGGATCAAAGACAGATAGTATGAAATACCTAAGGAATATTAAACTACAATTTTGAAATAATTATTTGACCATCAACATTTATATTGCTGTGAATATTAATATTAGTGGTATTCTTTCTGTGTAAGCATAATAAGGTTTACTTAATGAAATACATAAACATGTAATAATTGCACACACACATACATACATAGAGGAAATAACAATAACTGAGCATTAAAAAACAATAGGTTGCTAAATATTTTTTAAATCTCACACTATCAGGCATGTAAATGAAAAATAATTTTATTTAAATGAGTTACAAATACTATTCAGTTTTAATATCTCTTTTATAAATATTAAACATTCATTTATTCTAACCTCTTCATTGAATAGAGGTTACCATTCAAGAAGACTAAAAGATAACTTGAGCTTCTGAAAGAACACAGAAGGAAAACAGGGTCAAGTACTCTGCAATTGTCTTTAGTGCATTGTGCCATAATTACATTTTTACCATTACCCAGTACGATCCTTAACAGAAGAATCTTCTTTGATTAAGATACATTGTGACTTCTACATCATTCCATTTAAAACTGTTAAATATGCTCTAATAATTTTGCAGATGGTTGTAAAGGACTTACCATATTTTCAGTAATGGCATAGAATGGAACTAGCATTCTTATTTGTTTGTAACAGTATACTAGTTGGTTGCCAATGAAAGAAACCAGACTGGCATACCACTAGCAATCTGATTGGCACTCAGTATTTTTAAAATGTAAATGAATTGGCAACATATAAAAATAAAGCCATTTAATACATTTAAAATGTATTCACATAGACTTTATAACTTTAAATTGATCCTCATTAATAAAATCAAAGTTATAAAATATTAACATGATATTTTATACAATATTTATTTTAATAATTGAGGCAACCTCTTTTTGTTGTTCTTATACAATGGCTCATCATCTCATAATCAAACAAAATCTTGGAGTGTCCATTCAGAACATCACTATTTCTTCTTATTATTATTTCTTGTGTCTTTTCTAACTCATATCAAAGTATGGTGTCTTTAGTTAGCTCTTTATGATCTATTTCATACTAAGTCATACAATTTGTGTTAAATAATTTTTTCGATATAATAATTAAAATGTAGTGTAATGTGGAATCATAATGGACTAGTTATTTAAACTCTAAGAATAAAGTAAACATCTAAAAGTTGTAATGAATGCTTATATCATGGATTCTAATTAGGAAAAAAAGTTGGTACTTAATATATTTTTATAGGAAACAAGATTATAATGAAACAAGCATATACATAAGTTTTATTTTCTATAAGTGGAAAATTGATTGTTGCCCTTGTCTATTTCTGTAAGTAGCTAGAATCACAGTTTTTCTGTCTAAATAAAATATTATATCATGCATCAAGTACTAGTTCTTACATCTATAATGCTACTAGAATTCTCACAAGTTGATTAATCAAATACTTTAATTATATTAGAATTTCTGTACTCTCTGATAAAATAGCAATTTTTTTACAAGTTCTACTTATTATCTTCAAGCTTTATTTTATCAAATACAAAAAGTGCATGTAAATCTATTTTTAATTGACATTATGACAAATCAACCAATTTGCTTTGAAAGATCTTTCAATTGGTAAAATACATGAGAAATTATTGCTTTTTTTAAGCCCTCAATATTAACTAGACTCCAAGATTTTGTTTGATTATGAGATGAGCCATTGTATAAGAACAACAAAAAGAGGTTGCCTCAATTATTAAAATAAATATTGTATAAAATATCATGTTAATATTTTATAACTTTGATTATATTAATGAGGATCAATTTAAAGTTATAAAGTCTATGTGAATACATTTTAAATTTTTAATTCATTTTTTTCTTGAATGCCAGCCAGTAATTCAACATTTTAATATTTATTGAAATTTAGAGTAATTTGACATAATCATATGGAATTTGAAAAACCTTAATATCAAAGTACAAACCTATGAATAGAAACTTAGACATCAACTATACTTACATTCTAAAAAATTACAATAATATTGTTAATTCTTCTGGAAAATAAGATATTGAGTCCTTTTAAAATGTCCAAAAAATTAAATGGAAAACTTCAATTTCTAAGAACGAAGCCTATAGATTTTTTGCCATAGGTAAAGAGATATTACTATTTTTTATAGAATATAATTATAAACTATATATTAAGCAATTACTACACTAATATTTAAAATAATATATATGTACAACAGTGCTCTATGAAGCTAATAAAATAAATTTACAAATACTTTCTGTAGCACTATAATATTGGATCTTTCTCATTGTAAAATATTATCAGCAGGCTAGAATTCAAATCATCATATACTATTTAACTAGTTCAGTCTACAGTTATGATAATATGTATGATTTGTTATTACTATTTAACAATAAAAGAATAAAAGATAGAGTTCTCCAAATGCCCTATGTAAAATATTGGCCTTATCTTAAAATAATTGCTAAAGAAATTACAGTGTTATTTAGGGGTTGTCATCAGGGTGAGCAATAAGGGGAAACCACCTCAGTGGGTATAACTTTTGGCAACACTCTTGACTTCCACTTTGTGTGGATGGCTGCAGGTATTAATTTATACTGATTCATGAATGATAACCATTGAGTTGCTTAGAAAGATGGGCTTTCTGGGACAAGAGATCTGAGAGACATGAATGCTGAAAGATCAAGGAAATTCTGTAGTTCCTGTTTCTTAAAGTTTTTCAACTGAATTCCTCATTCCATATTTCCATTTTCTACTCTGACTTGAAGATATGACTTCAGTAAAGAGGGCCTGTCAAGGTTGAACATATCCTCTCTTTTGCCAATTTCTTATCACACAAAATCAAAGACTTCCTTTCGTTGTCCTGAATTTCATGGTAGTTTACCAAGTGGCTGGAAAAAATGAGACTCCATCAAACATGCCACAAAGTATCTTTGCTTTGCATGGCATGCCTCAATTGAGAGATGTCCTGAGTAGCCTATAATGATCATAGTATAAGGATTTCCAATGCATCCAGCCCATCATTACCAAACAAATGTCATAGCCATTATGTATCTTATTCACTACCTTCCTTCTGTGCTTCAAACCAGTTAATCACTGATGAAAATTTTAGTGACTGTAATGTTGCAGTACATAAATGATTATTCTTCAACACACCTCCATGAGCACATAACACTGACTATAAATGATAATATTGATTTTGGCTTCAGAACAGCAATGAATGCAAACCTATAATCAATGTTGTAGATATTTTCTCATATTGTTTCTGATCTTATTTTTTTTCCAGAAACCCTTTAATATATAAAAACAAGAAAAATAATTCTTCTAAATTTCTATACATGAAAATCAGTTCATATTGAACTTTGGACTAAATCAAGGCAAATAGATAAAACAAATAAAATTGCACATATGTGTGTGTATATATATATATATATATATATATATATATATATATATATATATATATATATTACTTCAGAATATGTTTCTTCATATCATATAATTAAAATAGTGAAATATGGAACATTTCTTCTTTCTTTATACACAGGAACCTATAGTGCTTATCATTTTCCCTTCTCTATTAAATGAAGTTTTTCCTCCCTCCCTCCCTCCCTTCCCATTTTTTAAATTCTTCTTTAACTTTTTATTTTTGTGAGTTATACAGATGTAAATATCATGAAAAAGACACTAAACCAAAGTCATTTACTGAACAGTATTATCCATATATTTTTCTCCAATATGTGAAATGTGGTAGCAGAAAAAAGATGTTAAATATATTTTATTCATAAATAACAAAAATGGATTCTGAATATCTTAATTAACCATCACTGGTTTCATAAGCCATATGAAATAACCCTTTGTTTCAGAGTTTACTAATAAATATGGACTAGAGCCAAAACAGTGCATCTGTAATTAGCAGTCACACTAGAAAACATTTCTTTACTGAGGGAATTTCATTTACTCAGATGGTTTATGTAGTTCACTAATTATAACCTTCTGTGATAAAACTGAAGGCAAAGTTCCATAAATAACAGGACTAAAAAATTAAACATAAAGTCAGGTTTATGAAGGGAACTTATCAGATGTGTATTTGTAGTATACTTTCTAAAATTTTCTCTCCTTTTTTGTAATACAGTTATTTTAATGTTATTGTGAACAATGTAGATATTCAAACTCTAAAATTAAATGCTATTTTTGCATTGTAGTCATGAATTTTCAATCATTTCAAATAAATTGTCACATGAAAATTTAATCTTCTCTATGTATGCCATATACATATTTTAAAATATGTTCAAACTTTTTGTTCTTATAGTTATCTGTTTCTCCTTTAGGCAAAATGTTATTAATAAAATCCACTAACTCTAGATAAGTATTGATTTTAAACTGGTGTTACACATATATTGTTACTGTATTTGATGTTTGCAAAATCATCCTAAGCTTCTATCTAATACTCTGCTGGTACATATAGACACAGAGGCTTCTTTCCATATAGTATCAGACTTAATACTAAACAGAAGGAGAGAGGCAAGAAAGTAAAGAATATGACTCTTTTTGATACTTACTACTATGCCTTGAATACTCATTCACTTTGAGGTTTCTTTCCTGATGTGCAATATGAGAATAATGACTTTGGTAATCTTCCAAGTCAAGTGATAAGCTTGTCATTCTGATAATCAATTTATATATATAAAAAAGATCTGATACATTTTAGGGTAAGGTAGAAACTGAAGAACTAAAAATAATAGAAAATACCTATATAAAATCTTCATTGGGTCCTTAATAGCATTAAAACCTATACTCTTCTTTTTTAATTGAATTATTTAATATTAACTAAAATATAAATGATTATGAGCATATTTTTAAAAAAATGTTAACACTATAAATGGTCTACAAGGGCTGGGGATATAGCTCAGTTGGTAGAGTGCTTGCTTTGCATGCACAAAGCCCTGGGTTCAATCCCCAGTACCACAACAAACAAATAACAACAACAAAAAACAATAAATGGTCTACAAAAAGCCATTACATTTTTGTGTTATTTCATAAATAAGGTAGAAGCATGTTTATGAAAAGTAATAACTCTGAATTTTTTAATGATGACTTTTTTGTTACTATATTCAGTCATGTTCCATTTTCTTTTTACAGGCAAATGTAATATAAATAATCTAGTTATTCAAGCCTGTTTGAAGTACAAATTATTAAAGGTACAGAAAAAAGCAACCCACATGAACGAGTAAATTACATGCATTGAGGTATTGAGCTAATAAAATGATTGAATTCACTACATGTTTATACTAGATATTCCATTAATCTTACTTTGACCTTGCAATTTAAATTGTATCATTAATAAGGCTAAACAAATTGTAGCTAGCAGTATTTTTTTCAAGTGTTTTATAAACCCTACATACTTTTCAAGTAGGGTGAAAAGGAGCAAGAAATACTCATACTAAAATTGATGATAAAGCAAAATGCAAAGACACTGAAGGATTTATGCAATATCATTATTTATTCTTTATTTTATGACAGATTTTAATATATTTTAAATCAGTTGAACTTCTTGAAGAATGATAATAAGAATGACCTGATCACTAAGAAAACAATGAGAACTTTTTCTGAAAATTAATAAACATTAGATATAAGGCAAACTTAAATCAGTAATTTAGTTTATTTTACCAGAAAAGAAAGGTTATTTTCATGGGAGTAAAATGATTACAGTATTTTTTTTCTGTGGATTGATTAAAGCACAAAATAACATGCACTGGAGAAAAAATAGCCTCTAAAACAAATTGTGCTGGGAAAACTGGAAATCCATGTGTAGTAGATTGCAGTTGAACCTTATATCTCACCCTGAACAAAACTCAACTCAAAGTGGATCAAGGACCTTGTAGACCAGAGACCTTGTACATACTATAAGAAAAAACAGGCCCCACTCTCCATCATATTGGCTCAGGAACATACTTTCTCAATAAGAATCCTAAAGCACAAGAAGTAAAATCAAGAATCAATAAATGGGATGGAATCAAACCAAAAAGTTCTTCACTGAAAAGGAAAATAAATCAAGAACACGAACAGAGAGCCTATAGAATGGGAGAAAATCATCTTTACTATCTGCACCTCAGATAGAGCACTGATCTCCAGGATTTGCAAATAATTCAAACACACACACACACACACACACACACACACACACACACACACAAACAAACAAACAAACAAAAAAACAAACAACAACAACAAAAAAAAAACCCACCTGATTAACAAATGGGCATAGGAACTGAACAGGCACTTCACAGAAGAAGAAATATGACTATCGTCAAATACAGGAAAAAATGTTCAAAATATCTAGTAATTAGAGAAATGCAAATTAAAACTATATTGAGATTTAGTCATCTCACTGTAGTCAGAATAGCAATTATCAAGAATACAAGTAATAATAAATGTTGGCAAGGATGTGGGGAAAAAGGTTCACTCATACATTGCTGGTGGGACTGCAAATTGGTGCAACCACTATGCAAAAAAATAGAGAAACTCCTCAGAAAACTTAGAATGGAACACCATTTGACCCAGTTTTCCCACTCTGGCTTATACCCAAAGGACTTAAAATCAGCATATTTCAGTGGTGCAGCCATGTCAATATTTAAGCAGCTCAATCCACAATAACTAAGCCATAGAACAAACATAGGTGCCCTTCAACATATGAATGGATAAAGAAAATGTGATATATTACAATGGAATATTACTCAGGTATAAAAAAGAATGAAATTGTGGTATTTGCCAGTAAATGGGTGGAACTGAAGAGTACCATGCTAAGTGAAATAAACCAGTCCTCCCAAAAAACAAAGGTGAAATGTTCTCACATGTGGATACTACCCGTAACAATGGAGGATGTGGAAGGGGAGTATGGAAGTTTATTGGATTGGACAAAGAGGAATTAAGGGAAGGGAGGGGAGATGGGAATAGGAAAGATAGTAGAATGAATTGGACATAACTTTCCTATACTCATATATGAATACATGACCCTTGTAACTCTACATTATGTTCAACCACAAGAATGGGAGCAAAACTGTAATAGGTTGCAATACATGTATGTATAATATGTCAAAATATGCCCTACTGTCAAATATGTCTAAAAACAATAAATAATCAAATAAAATAAAACATAAGAAAAATCTTGTTTTAATTTTATTAGTTAATTCTTGTTTGACTAAATGACTAAGTATAAAAATATCAATTTTGATTGACAAATTTGAGCAAAATTTTGAACTTCATCATGGAAAAAAAATCAATTATTGGTGCTATGACTTTCAAAGATTTCATCATAAAAAGCAACCACTGGTATTGGTAAGATGAATGAATCTCCAGGCACAGTGACTGCATGCTGGCAATCCCAGCAGCTTGGGCGGCTGAGGCAAGAGAATCAACAAGTTCAAAGCCAACATCAGCAATTTAGTGAAACCCTCACCAACTTATCGAGACCCCTTCTAAAATAATAAATAAAGATGGCTGGGGTGTAGCTCAGTGGTTGAGTGCTCCAGTGTTCAATCCTAAGTACAAACAAACAATAACAACAAACAAAAAAGGATAAATGAATCAATTTTGAATAGGTTCTTGAACTGATTTTATTTATTTTATTTTAGGATAAAATCAACACTAGATGACTGTCCCATATGTCTCTAAAATGAGAATAAGAGACTGTATCCTTCTAAAAAGCAAACTAAATTTACCAGCCCCTCAATAGAGGGGTCATTTAAATGTCTAGAATAATGTTTCTACACTTTTACTTATTCTTGTTTCCAAATTAATGATAGAAATCATTAGAGATATTTAGAGTCCATTGAGGAATTCATGTGAATGATGGGGATAAAAAGATAATATGGTAACAAAGTATTTCATAAAAATCTGCAGGATGGAATCAAAGTATCAAAGCCATTCAAAGAAAGACCTATCACTTTAGAAAATAATAAAATCAATGAAAACAATGGTCCATGTCTAATATATACAGGGAACCTTTATTTTGAATGGCTCTGAAGCTGTAAGTGCCAGTGAGTATGTTGCCAGTTGGAGCTTTGGGGTGCTGCCTTTACTTGAAAGGATGCTGCTATATCTCCTGTTGTCCTACCTAGCTTTCTATGCTTGTTCTCAAAGTGTGCTCCTCTCAACTTTCTTCCAACACTCTCATCCTAATTTGAAGACTTTTCAAAAGACAATTTTTATAGAATTAAATCTATACTGTGTCACTCCATACGAAGTATTCTCTAGCCAAACTTCCTATGAATGCACTAAATACATGCGTAACATTTTTAGCATTTATTTTTCTTTACTTTCTTTTGATACCTACTACATTATAAAATTCTTTAGGATTAAACATAGTTTCAGATTTTATTTTATATGAAATTTCATCTGCTTTGCAATTGCCCGTACTGCCAAACAGTTATTTTCTTTCTGTTTTAATATGTAATTTAATATGCATTTTGTTTTCCCATCATATTCAAGTTTAGAGACATTAAGAGCAGAGCATTTATTATTTATGCTCAACCCTCAATATCTGTGGAGATATCAGCTTCAGGACCCACTCCTCTTGGATATAAAATCTGTGCAGGTTCAAAACCCTTTTACGGGATGATGCAGTATTTTCATATGATCAATGAATATCTTCCCTTACATTTAAAATCATCATAGATTACTTATAATATATAAAAAATGTAAGTGCTTTCTTAATAGTTGTTATGGCACATTGTTAAGGAAACAACAAGGAAATAGGTCTGTAAATGTTCTCTAGAAATGTGATTTTTCTGAATAATTTCAATTGACAGTTGGTTGAATTCATGGATGCAGAACTCACAGAAACAGAGAGCTAACTGTATCTAAATTTAAACTTACAGTAGGTGAGAGCAGAAGTTGCATATTCCATCTCTTTCTCTCTCATATATATGTATGTGTGTGTATATATAATATTCCCACCTACTCTAAATTTTAAATTTCTAAATATGTATAAATATTCTTTTTGTGGTACATAATACTCTCATCACCATCTGAATTTCACCAAAGAATGTCATCAAAGGAAAACTGACTAGCTGAGCACAATCAACTGTGAGGGCATGAAAAGAGAGAAACAACACACTGATTGTTGTCCTAGGCCACAAAGTTCTGGGGGTGATTCATTAGATCACAATATCTGACATCTAAGGCAATCAGTATTGAAATTTTTATATTATTGGAGACTTCATTTACAGGCAATATTTACATGTCCAAATATTTTATATCATTCTCAGCATTTCATCTCAAAGCAATTTTATTTTACACTGATAGAAGTTCCCTTAAATTGCTGTTACCAGAAGAACACATGATTTTGAAGTAATAAAAAACACTGCTGATGAAAGTAATGTTAATGACATGACAGATGATTTAGCCAAAGAGTCACAAATGCAAAGCAGGTTTTATTTACATGCAATTATGCCCTATTATGAAAAAATAAAGTTTCCCCTTGTTTAAAGAAATTATTTACAATATAATAAACATTGCATCGGAATATGTAGAAATATATCTGTTCTTATTATTATAACTGGAATTATTTTGAAATTTTAGTTCAGCTTTATTTCGGAGCTTTTCTATGATTTATATCATCTTGGAAATACAGTGTGTTCTTCAGAAATTTTTAAGTATAATTTGCTACTAAAAATGGATATTTTCCATATAAACTTTTCATATTCTTAAAATTTAATTAAAATAATTTATACTAATACAAAATAAAGAATGAACTTAGCTATAATTCAGTATTCTTAGACACTGACCAAGTTGCTCAGTTATCTACTACTAAAAGGAAGACCAAAATCCTCATCAAATATCTGAGTGTGTGTAAATTCTAAAAACTGTCTATCTTATTGTTACAAGTTCTACCATTTGTGTCAAAATGTAGAACAAGTGAAGAGGACTAGCTTCATAATTTAGGAGAGAACCTATAAAATGGATTAATGGTGTATAGAACATTTCCTATGCACATTATCTGAAATGATAGTGATATAGTTTTTCATTAAGTTTGTATTTTTTTGTATTTGATTGAATCCGGAGCACTTGACCACTGAGGCACATCCTCAGCCCTATTTTGTATTTTTTTTAGAGACAGGGTCTCACTGAGTTGCTTAGGGCCTCACTTTTGCTGAGGCTGACTTTGAACTCTTAATTCTCCTGCCTCAGTCTCTAAGATGATGATATTACAGACATGTGCTGCTATGCCTGGTGCTATAAAATCTGTACTTTGAAGAAACTAATACAATATCTTATCCTTAGATTTTCAAAAGTAAAACTGAGAATCCACTGACCTATTATTTTCTAGATAAAAATGTGCATCATATTCTAAGGAAAAATTTTGAGGTGGGACTTACTGTTATTATAATTTTCCACCAGAAATCCATCAAATTAATCTGTCAATACAACATAATCTTGTTTGGATAGAGTAAGAAATAGTTTTTAGAATTCTGTAAACAATGTGGATATCAATAGGCCATTTATACTTTCAATATTTTGTGTTCTTCCAAACAAAATAGCATTACAACACTTATAATTTATGCAAATTTCCTACATCATGCATTGTCATACAGAAAATTAAAGAGAATTTGAACAAGGTCTGTCTAATGAGACATGTATTTTAATTATGCATTAAAGAACTCTTCTCTGAAATGCTGCAGTTCCTTTAAATAAAATTTACTTGGAATCTTTTATCTCTCCATGAGACTAGATTATATTTAATTTAATTATTCCATAAACATAAAGCCTGATGTAACTTTCTTTGAATGTAAAATGGATTCTATATTATCAGTAGTAATTTTGAAATTTTTTGTTCATATAATATCAGGACTTATTGACTTGGTTTTAATTTTTTCATTAATAACCAATATATTACTGATTATATGTGAAGCAAATAAAACAATAATGTATTTTTTAAAAAAAAATAATGAATAATAAGCCATTCTTGCAGAATTATTTCATTGGTGTTTCTCTCTCTCTCTCTCTCTCTCTCTCTCTCTATGTGTATATATATATATATATATATATATATATACACACACACACACACACACACACACACACATATAATGAGGAAAACTGCTTATCATATCCCCATCTGTAAATAAGAAATTCATTCTGCATTTACCATGATACTAATCAAAGTTTACATATATAAAATATATATATATATATATATATATATATATATATATATATATATATTTATGTATAAATATATTTATATATTTTTCTAATAAACAATCTTTACCCAGAGCATAGAGCAAGAATAAGAATAATAGAGACTCATTTATCAAATATGTAATCAGAAATCTCAATATAGTGAAGATATTACCATAGGTTACTTGGGGGCTTGAAGTCAAATATAAAGCCCACATGTTCAACCATTCTTGAAACACAAAAGGAAGGTATCATTCCTCTGTTCCTCCCATGCTCCCCTTCCCTACCCCACTATGGATGAGACTCCTTATAACAGAGAAAACATTTGGCATTTTTTTTTTTTTGGTGGGGGAGAATTGGCTAACTTCACTTAGCATTGTCTTCTCTAGCTCCATCCATTTACCTGCATGTATTTACAAAATATAGTCAATTAAAAAAAGAATTTAAAAAAGCTATTATTCAATTGATGAAATAAAGCACATGGATTTTGCAAGTTCATTTTGAAATATTTCTACTTCCTGTTATTAAAGCATTCAATAATTACTCATCTGCTGAGTGGATTGAATTTCATGGGGCTAAAAAACAAAACAAAAAAGAAAAATATTTATATTTTCCCAATTGGTCTCCAACTGGCTATTATAATCTTTCTTCCCACCCTGAGGGACAGATTTCAAATTAAGGGGCCACTCTCCCCTAAGGATAATCCCTGTAGTGCTCTAGTATATTTCTAGCAGCATCATTTGGTTTAAATGGAAGAGAAAACATGACACTTCCTTGGACGGAGTTCTCTCTTTCCATAAATTTCCTCTGAAATGTATATTTCTCAATGAGCCACTTGGCCTCTATTTTATTTAGGTTGAGTAGTATGATAATCATCTTTTGTCACTGTGAAAAAAATGTCTGAGAAAAATTAAATTTAATGGAGGGAATTTTCCTTTGGCTCATAGTTTCAGAGGTTTCAATTCATGGTCACTTGGCTCTGTAGTGTCTGGATCAGTAGAGGAAAAACATGATGATGAGGAGAATGTGGTGAAGTAAAAGAGCTCACTTCAAGGTGGCTGAAAAGCAAAAAGAGAGAGATGAGAGGCTCGAGACACAAAACCCTTTCAAAGGATTGACCCAACAATGTAACCTCTTTATACTAGGCCACACCTTCTAAAGGTTCTACCACCTCCCAATAGAAAATTAAGCAAAGGATCCATTAATGAATTAGTTCACTGATTTGGTGAAAACCCTTATAATCTATGTGATCACCTCTCAAAAGTTTCCAACTTTAAACAGTGATGTATTGAAGGCCAACCCTTCAAAACATTAGATTTTGGCAGCTGGATATTCAAACAATAACAGAAAGAGAAAATTGTAGAGGTAAAAAAGTAGGTAACAGGGTCAATGGGTAACAGTCCAGAAAGGCCTTCTCTGAACAAGTCCCTTAGAGTGGGATTAACCCCTATGTTAAGAAATATATAGGCCTGTGGTATTTAGATTCTCAACTTTAAACCCTTTCTCAGACCCTCTAGAAAGATGGTAAAATACCACTTACCATTTTGTCAGATTGTTTTTTAACAATGAGTCATAAGCTTTAACTAAGGAGAAAGTTAAGAAAGATAATGGAAGGAAACATTTTGCATTTCCAAAGAATCAGGTTGTTGTATCCCTTTAGGTTATCAAGGTATTTTCATCTAAGTGTTTTAGTTTCAAAAACTGCTCCTTCCTGTTACCATTTATGACATGAATTGAGAAGAAAATTGTGTTTTATTTTAATGTACTAAATGATGATTCATTTCTTATAGCTATAATCCACTTTGAACCCAATACCTTACTTTGAAAACATATTTATTCTTCTATAGTACAAGCAAATACAACTAACATATAGGAAATGTAATATATAGTATATTGAATGAAGAAATAATTTTTTTTGCTCAAGTCTCTGTTTGAGAAGAATATGTTTTTGTAGAACTGTTGAAGAAGTCTAGGACTAACTATATAAAATTGAAATTCCCTTCATTCAGGGAGAAATATGTTTTTATCTTGTAATTCCTTAATAAACTATGAAAAAAATAAGCCAATATATTATATAATTACTTCATTCAACAAAAATATGCATATTAAAAGGATTTAGTACAAATTGATACATTTTAAACAATTACATTGAATATTATATCATCATCAATATGAAATACTTAAAACATCTTTAGGAACTTTCATTACTTGAAATAACTCTAAGGTATAGTCCTTGATATCAAAACTTACATTTTGATTGAGGAGGCTACATGAAAATAATAATTATAATACTGAAAGTCAAATTATGGTTACAGAATGACATTGAGCTTTCAATTTCAAATGCATGAACACTCAAGAAATATATATAGAGGTGATAGAACTTAGTATGGGTTAAAGTATGGCAACAACTTAAATGAAGTCCTGAATTTACATGGTGTGATAATTTACAGAGGCAGGACTGCGTAAGTACTGCCACTGGGCATGAAACCATCAATAGAAAACATGTAAACCACTTTTAACTAATGAACCACTCAAAGATAGATTGGTCTATATTTTGCTCATGGATGTACTTTACGTACTATATTTCAAGGAATAACATGAATGAGTAGAAATACTAGTGCAAAGTTGTTCAATCTTTTGTTTTTATATTACTTCTCAAGTTGATTCACAGAAGATTTGGCAGCTGAAAAAAATAAAACCGATGACTATTTTTCTGTAGCAGTGTCATAATAAACATCAAATCAATAGCAGTTCAAACTTTTACCCTTTCTTTATGGTACAGTTTTGTGGGCAAGTGCAGCTCAACTGGACTACCTGCTTACTACTTGTAAGACTAAAACCAAGGTTTTGGCTTCATAAACTCTGTGTTGACACTCTGGGTATGAATCCATTTTTAGTTTTAGTTGAGATGAATGGATCCATTTTCTTGCTGATGTCAGCATGAATTCCCCAATGTGTTGCTGGACATCACCTGCATTCTTTCTCATGTTGTCTTCTCCATCTTGATGCCAGTAGAATTGACAAGGCCTTCTCATGCTTTGAGTCTCTCTGCCTTCTATCTTTCTCTATTCACCAGCTCTGAAAAACAATTCCATTTTTTAGATCCACGTTACTAGATAGTGCTCATCAGGCTAACCTGCTATTTAAGGTTACCTGTATCAGGTAAGTAAACAGTCGTGATGGTACTATCTCATCATATTCATAGATTCTGAGGATTGTGGTCTTCATCTAATGAACCATGCATCTTCCTCCCACTATAATTATCCTTCACGGACTTCAATAAAGAATGTATTGCCGCAGTCCGTCTGGCTGCAGCAAAATAACCGGGGGATGAGGAACAACTTGTGTAGATTGATACAGCAGGAGTGGGAGCTGTTTATTGTAGGACAACAGAGGTATTTATATGTTCCACAGAGCTTATCTTAATTAACATAAACTAGATACAGCAGTCAACCAATAAGAAATCTCCACACTTAATGGCTTGCTGGCCTTACTTCACAAACCACTCCCTCTGGCATTTTGCCAGGCGTCATCCAGACTTGTTTACAGACCCTAACATTTCTCTGGCAAAATGCCAGCGCCATCCTGACTTGTTTACAGACTCTAACAATGTATAACATAAGCAGAAAAATTGAGAAACTCTAGATGGTGGAAAATCTAGATGGTGCCATATATCTATTTTTGTCAATTTTCTAATAGGAAAATAAAAAAAAAGAGAAATATGAACAGGCAATCACTTCTTAGTGTTCACAAATTAACAAAAAAAAATTATGGTTCCCTTTACTAGGGCTGAATAGAAAATCAACCTAAAATCTACTCATGTGAAAATAATCATTTATTATGTCATGGATTCCTTGGGTTTGGAATTCTGACAGGTAGCTGTTGGGACAGATTATCTTTGAGCTATGATATCTGGGGCTTCAGGTGGCATAGTTTAAGATGGGGATTTGGAATCATTTGAAGAGTTGTTTATTCATGTGTTTAATATTGGATGCTGGCTGTCAGCTGGGACTTTTGCTAATACACCTATGGGGACTGGACATCCTTAAAACATGGCAGCTGGATTTCAAGGTCATGCATCCCAAGAGAGGTTAAAAAAAAGCTAGCTAAATTTCACAGTGTGTGTGTGTGTGTGTGTGTATTTAATTATATATATATATATATATATATATATATATATATATATATATATATATATATATATATTTCCTAATTATTTTTAGGTAATTAATAAGCATAGCACTTATGAACATACGTTATGGTTCTTATAACGTTGTTACTGTTAAAATTGTGCTTTCTAATATGATCGTGTAAACCTATTGGTTGCACTACTATGGTGTTCTTTGAGAGAGTTGTTACGTTATGATCATGATCAGTTCTGGATCCCTAATCTCTTTAGTTGAAAAGCTTTTTCATGTTCAGTCCATTAATAAATTATTTTACCATTTTTTTTTTGTGTGTGTGTGTGTGAATAAAAACATCCTGAAACAGAGTTGATTTAATTGGAGAGAAAAATGTAATATATAAATATATTTAATATATATAAATATAAATATATATATTCATATATATATATATGAAATAATAGAAATACATAGTCTAGTTTTGTGGGATGATTAAATATAACAAATAAGTGGCATGTTTTTAAAGAAATGCTTCAGTAAACATACATAAATCTGAGTAAATACTATTTATGTATAAAATATGTTTATATTCAAATAAACATATATGTACATATGCATATAAATATAAATATACTTGCAATGCGTCATACAATTGTATTTGCATAGTGTGTGACACTATGGAATTTTTTTTCATGAAAGAGATTAAAACTGAGGCCATTCCAGACTTCACTTGCATTGTTGGTTGTGTATTGCATAGACAATACCATCAGTCTGAAGCAAGAAATTGAAACATTTAAATCTAACTAACACAGGTAGGATGGTAAAAAAGGTCTTACTGGAAATGTATGTGGGTATCATACAGAATCTAAACCCAATGGCAAAAGGAACAGTAAGTTTACACAAGATTCTTTTACCAAGAATTGGATAGACAAAAACCTATAATATAGGGTAAAAAGAAAAATTGCAGAAAGGAAAAAAAAGTAACTGGTTTGTGTTGGTTTTGTATTTGATTTTTTTTTAAAATATGTCATAGTACTTGCTTCAGTGTAATATTTTCTGGGGCAACATAATGTAGGTTGGTTTTCCTACTTCTCTTTTTGGGCAAATTTGTTATACTTCAACATGCATAAAGAATAAAATTGTCCCAGAAATTGGCCCGGACCAATTCAGCCTCGGCAATACTATCTATAGATTATCTGGTATAATGATGCAAAGACTTACATGAGGTTATGGCCAAAGTTAATTTCTACTTGGATTAATTTATTTTGGTTTCTATTTCTGTGAAGAATATTATACTGAATTGTAAAGAGAGTTTATTCCATTTTTCTTAAAGTACTATAAGTTTCCTTTTCTAAGAAAAATGTCTCCCTACCTGTATTTGTAGTATTGGCTTTTATTTACTCACAAAAGCTAGTTTTCTGTTTTCAAATTTAATTTTTAAGATGACTATTATTTATGAAGATTATCTTTAAATATCTATTTCAATTTATTTCTCAAATAAGCAAAGCATTTTTTATATATCCTATCACATTCTCACACCAAAATAATGAAATCTATGGCTAATATTATTTTATCTTTTCTTCAATATGGAGGTAATACCTTTAGTTATTTGGGGGTCAGAGCAAAATGAGAAATGACAAAATAACTAACAAAATTGAAATTAAAATAAGTTTGGATTTCATTTCCTACATGTACTTTTTTGGTTATTTAAGAAACCAAACAAACAAAAAAAGCCACACTCTCTTCTTCTTATAGGTAAAATGAAGATAATTTCTATAAATAATATTGTTAAAATAAAATATTACCACTGCCTTAACTTATTTTATATCATTAATTTACAAGCATAAATACTATTATAGGATTATAACATTCATTACAGAAAGTGACAACATATTCAAATCTCATAGTTTCACTTAATCACATCTACAAGTAAACATGGCATGTCTTGGTAAATTTTACATTTTGATTACAGAAAAGCTATTTCTTCCATTAGTAAAAATGTGACAAGAGCAATAAGATTCATTTGATGATTTTTAAAGAAGTAAGTAGGAGGCATCTATCTCTTTCTTTAACATGTTCAAGGTATCCATTCATTTTTAATTATTAGAATCAGTCCAGGAACTTAAAGCATTCTTATTGGTCTTCTTCCAACAGATAATCTTAGTGATATGATTGCTAAGATAGGGAATTCAAATTCCATTATCTCCCATTATCTTACAAAGCATTTTACTTCTGCTAGCTTTAATTAAGTTAAAATCTGTTTCACTTATATTACTGATTAAAACTAATTGAGTTTGTAGCTTAATCCTATCAAGAAAGTCTCCTATTGCTTAGAATAAGTTCACTCCCAGATAGAATTGTTATGGAGGGGAAGTGAGTGCAATACCATGACTAGATTTTACTCCATCTATTTTATTAATATATTCTTTGAATTTATGCCACTTTAGAAAATTTGTCACATTCAAAAACTAGAGCATATTTCTTTACATTTAGCAATAATAACTGTTCATAGTGTTAACACTTAGTCTTTGCAATTTCATAAAAAATTGGTAAAATGAAAGTTTTAGTTTGTCTCAAATCAGAGAATAAACACTGGCCTACTTTACCCTCTTGTCATTCATTTTTTTTAAAAAAATTGTTTCTATAATTTAGAAACAATTATTAATAAATGCTCAAAGCACCAAATTGTAAAATATTGCATAGGATATCAAATATTCTAGACAATATTTGTCATAAATATGTCAGCTAAATTTTGCAAGAACCAATAAAAAATAAAATTACAGAAACCATTCATTTTTCTCTTCTGAATTATAAAAAAATAAGACCTTAAAACCAATGAATACTGTTCCAAATTTACAATTGATGCTATTTTACAAATTTTCCAGCTCATGTAACTCAACCATTGTACTGCAGCCACATCTCATAGGAGCTCTTTTAATCTGTTGCAACCACTGAGAAGATGGCAAGAATTTAATCCTCAAAGCTGAGTACAGCTAGGATAAAACACAAGTCCCAAACTCACTAGCCTGTGGCTCACAGTTGGCTGAAGTCAACACAGTCACTCTTGGGCTTCTTTTGCCTTCAGCTCTGTCCAAGGGCAGTTATACCTCTGGCAGAAATGTGACTTATAGATAGTCAAGGGGGAATAATAAGATTTAAGTCAGATCTCTGCAGATATCATTGAGAGAATTTTCATAATTATGATAGCATGATATTTTTTAAAAGACACTGTGCTATATTGGAAGAGTAGGATTGAACATTTAGTTTTCATGTCCCTAAATATTAATGGCTTCTTGTCACTTAGGCTATTACTATGAAGTTTCTGTGAATCTTATGCCAACTTGCTAGTGAAAAAAGAACAGCTAATTCAATAGCTCACATAATGTTTGCAAAGCTGTTATTGGATGATTCGTGCTGATTATTATTTTTTTAAAGAGCAGAACTCGATTTTTTTTTCATTCAAATATGTTCTCCCCGGGAAAGCCCCTTAACAATATTGGTTATGAACATAAAGAATATGTGATAAAATATTAAAGAATGGATTCTATTTTGGTAGGGGAGTGGCATGTTATTATTATGCCTACTCTGTGCTCTATGAGAGAACAAGAAAAGCTGGCTCATTAGGAAGTTTTAGACAATATTGTATAGCAATGCTTTCCAGTGTAAATATTTAAAAGGTCTTATATTTTTAATTTTTCAGAATAAGAGAAACTTATTTGCACAATGAACAAGTAATTGACTAAATGTAGTAGTGAGTTCACTGATCTTAAATTTCATCTGCAATTAAGTTTGATATAAACAGAATTTTTTATTACATGTTAATATCAATTATGAAAAACACCAATGATAGTTCAGTAAGACTGATAAGGCTGACTTTAACTTCAGGTAAAGTTAATGTTATGTTATTGAATGATGAAAGAGAAATGAAATAGCGATAGTAACTTGCTAATTGTTATGTTTTATAAATAAATTCAGTTCACTAAAAGGAGAATATACCCTCAGTGAGAGATTTGCTTGCCCTTTTAAGAGGTTAAGATAAATAATGACAGAAAAGAACTTGCCCATATATGACACTTATGAAGTGGCAAATGCATGAACTTAAAAACTTCTGTGAAGCCCAGCAGGACCTGTAATCAAAGCTACTTATGAGACTGCTGCAGGAGGATTGAAAGTGCAGGCCAACCTGGACAACTTTTTAAAACCCTGTCTTGGCCAAGCTCTTAGCTAGCATGTATGAGGCCCTTGGTGGAATGCCTGGCAAAGGGGGACAGGGTAGTCTGTGAACAAGATCTTATTGGATTTCAAGTATATTTAAAGACACTATTTCTTGAATAATTATTTTTAATGCATATTATGATATATAGTAAAAATTAAAAGATCAGATATATAGTACTTTTTAAATGCAAAAAAATACATGGTCAATAAGCAAAATCATTGTTCTGTTTTCAAATGTATATACTTTGGCATTTGAACATTTTAAAATGTACCTCAGAGTCTAAAGATAATACTAAGAGAATAGAAAATTGAAAGTGAATTACTCAAACATAGGTTAACAATGTAACTAAATTTACAATCATTTTTCAAACACTGCTTCTTTTGTTAAACATTAACTTCCTAATTTGCCATTTTCATTGTAAACTGTAGTCTCATTTCAAATGTTTAACTTATTTTTAAGTAATGCAGACATAGATATAAGCACATTCCTAAAATTAGTTCAGGAAATATAATTGTTAATTACTACATAATTGGTAATTATTACATATTAGAAAATAGTCTCTATTTGTAGAACGGGATTTTCTCCATTTCTAATGATTCTTTCCTGAGACTACTAGTGCTCTAGTGTCATGTTACATCTCTCAGAGCCTTCACAGCTAGAGAATTCCCTATGTATCAGTGACTGACAATAACCCTGTGCTGAATTTCAATATCTCCAGTTCTAAGTAACTCAGTGGAGAGTAAAGATGTATGCTAGATGTACTTTCCTTCAAGCAATGCCATATACTACAGTCACTCAAAACCTCAGAGACCAGTGGCTCAGCAGCATCTAGCTCAAGCTGCTATATGCCTGTAGCAGCATTAACTTTTGATTTTTACTGGTGCTTGTTTTCTATTTTTAATATTACACATGAGTGACAGAATCCAGACTGTCACAGAAAGGGTAATATACACATATCATGGCATTTGTGACTCTTTAGCAACCTTTCTTCAATTCCTTTGCCCCTCCTTAAGCATATAATTAATCTTTAAGAATTAAGATGAAAACATCATCCCTTAATAATTGTTAGCAGTTTGAGGGGACAGTGAAAGCCAGGGTGGTGAGAAAACCTTTAAAAGAATAATTTGCAGTAAATAAAGGTTCTAGCTCTGAACCTGTGGCTTTTGACTGTCTGTGTTTGGTGATCTAAGAACAATTCTACCATTATTGCAGGTTTTGTCTTGCACTGAAAAATAAACCAATGAACTTACAATAGTCATAATGGACTCTTGCTAATGTCAAAATAAAAGAATGATGAAATTTAAATATCCCTTAAATTCTTTTCTTTATAAAGGAATATTAAACTAAAAGTCAACCAACAAATTATAATAGAATTGAAAGGGTTCCTGGAATAGTAGAGAATAATACCTACAAATATGTTTGAATTTACATAGTTATACATGAAATGAAATGCAGCAACACATCACCCTACTGAACTCAGCTTAAAAATTAATTCTGCAAAGGCAAAAAAATGCTTTAAAATTCCTTTACTAGACCATCATTTTATCATATTTTCTTTCAAATCTTCAGTAAAAGATTTTACTTTAAATTTGTAGATATTTTCAATAAGCTTAGTAATTTGATTCAAAGAAAAATTAAAAGAGAGAGGAAAACTATAGATAGAAAACAAACTATACAATTAGAAAGTAATCATTGACCACAACAAAACCTGAAAACACTAATTTAAAATACAGCAACAATCTGATATAATTTTCTGAAGATTAAATGATCCTGAACTACATGATTGACCTCCAGGCTGTAAATACAGTAATTTCAGCACAACTGCATACCTGTTTATCAATATTACAATATTTAAGAATAATTTCAACTCTTTTCCTGAAAAAGTTGAGAAAAATATATGGCTCTTTCTCTGTATTTGTCTAATATAAATAGCTTTTCTTGTTATTATTTTCTGAAGAAATACCCAAGTATCTAGCTTAGAAACAAATTTGAAATAGACAATCATCCCAAAGGGAGAGGAAAAAAGTTTGAGATTCTCTTAATATTTATTTGCCAAATAATGAATTTGGAAAATATCCATTTGATGCAAGATCATCTATAGGTAGTTAGCTATACTTTTTGTTATTATTCCAGGACAATACTAGAATAATTCATAAAAACTTAGCGTTTTAAAGTATCTCAGTGATTGAAGTGAAATATCCTAATGACAACATTTGAGCTCTATCAGGAAGGTCTGAGTAGAGGGTGGACACCACCATAATGTAGTAGGAAACTCCCAAGCTGAGAATTATTTCAGTCCACCTGCATTTTGTTATGCCATTCAAGCAGAAGAGTTGTAGAGTGGACATTAATAGAGTCATCAACTGCAAAGCAAGACATTAGACAAAGGACATTCCTTTAGGAAATTTCTGGGCAATTCTAGTATTGTTACAGAAATCTCTGTAGCAGAAATCCACAAAATTGCCTCATGCAAGGAGAGAGCCTCAGGATGGCCTCAGGCTTTTTTCCACAGAAAAGAACAAACAGTACGATCAGGATATTCTTCCATAAGTTTCTTATCATATCTTGGTTCTTCTTTTCTTTGCACTATGATTTCATGATTTTTTGTTGTAAATTTCTTCCTCCACTGAGTTAGCAGAAATAGTCACTTGAAGCCATTGTGGGTGAAATCACTTCACATTTCTATTAATGGGCCCTCAAACGCACTATCTGTCTTAACTGCTTATAACAAAATAGAATAGGAAAAGACTTTCATTATCTTGGCAGAGTTTATACATCTCTAGCTGAAGAAATCACTATGGTCCAAAGAACATGAAACCACAATTAGGAAGTCTAAGTTAAATGTTCTCTTTTTGAATGTGTTTGGGAACAGAACAGTGTCCCGACCAGGTTTACAAGTGAGAAAAGAGCAATTAACCAAAAGAAATCTAGGTAGGTGCAAACTTTGTGTATTTCAGGATCACTTGAAACAATGGTGCTCAGGGAAAAAAATAAAACATAAAATAAATGCTTTAAATGGAAATAAGACTATTTGATTCTTTATGGGAGACCACAAGCCCATATTTTATGGAAGCTACGGAGAGTTACACCAAATAGGTAGGAAAATATATGACAGAACAAAATTAAAACAAACAAGAATGATCTATTGCAAACACTGAATCTCAAATAACCCAATTCTACAACAATAACAATAATATTATTGTTGGATGAAATTTATTTAGCATGTATGCCATACCCACCAAGTGATAGACTTTATCTCATCCAGTTTTAAACAGAAACTCAATGAGACAGATGTTATTATGCCAATGTAATAATTAACAAGACTAAAACTTTCCTGGTTTTATTAACTTGCCCTAGTTCATAATTAGTAGAAGCAAGGGTTAAGATTCACAGTCTAATTTGATTTTAAATGCCACATTCTTAACTAAATATCAAATGTTAAACATATATAGTTTTTTTATTAATCAGTTCCTATGATTTTATATGTCATGCAGTATATGAGTAAGTAGAACATATTTTTCTTGAAATATCACCAGATTCACTTATTCTTTCATTATAAATATATGAGCAGAGGATCTTAGAAGTACTAGGTATTTCTATGATGATCAGGACTGAAGAATTTATATCCTGATAAGGAGGATAAGATAGATACAAGCAATGAACATAGTATAAAATAAATAGTTTTTTCAGTGCCTTGGAAAGAAAATACAGAGGGCAAAAGGTGATCAAATATGCAGAGAGTGACAGTGGGGCTGGCTTGTGGGGGATATAAAATAGGATTGGCCCTGTGGACATTCAGCTGGATCAGTAATGGACTTGAAAATGGCAATGGTTATAAAAATAAGTGAGAGTGTTTTACTTTTGTGGAGTCCATTTAATGGTTCTAATTTATATCGTCTTTGAATTTTTAACCCATTTTATCACATCAGCACAAGTATTATAGCATATCTTCTAAAAAATATGAAGTGGAAGATAGATATCATGAATATAGATTGTCGTACATGCATAAAAATAAAAATCCTATCTAACATTTACATAGTAATAGCTGAGATTTGAACTGTTAAACTCAGTTTAAATGTTAACACAGTGGATAGAAAAAGGGGAAATGTGAGTTCAATTCATTTTCTCATGGTTCTGTTTCTGCCGCCCTAAAAATAGAAAGAAAAAGAAAACACGTTTCTGTGTCTAAAGGAAGAACAGGTATTTATCTTTCTTTACCTGCTGATTATGTAATAATTAAGAAATGATTTGATATTTTTATTGTTTGGAGAATCTAAATCAGCACATTATTTTAGAAAACATACTTATTTTCTTGTATATTAATTTTAAAAAAAATTAAAAAATATTTATGAAAACAAAAAGCCATATAATGGAAAAATATAGATCATAGTAGTGTTCTTTTGTTACTTTCTCAAAGGATGAAAACTGAAAGAGCCTCTTGGTTATAAAAAGTTTAATATGTATTAAGAACATATTCACAGTTTGCTATAGTTTGGATCTTTTTAAAAAATTTATTTGTTCTTTTTAGATACATAAGATAGTAGAATGTATTTTGGCATTTTTTTACCATAAATGCAGGATAACATATTCTAATTAGAATCCTATTCTTGTGGTTGTACATGATGTGGAGTTTACCCTGGTGCTGTATAAAAGGATAGAAAAGTTACTTAATCCTTCTGTTCCTTCTATTCCTTTCCCCTCCCCTTCTCTTTATTACCCATTGTCATGCTAAGTGAAATAAGTCAGTCCCAAGAAAACTTATTGATGCTAACATACAATAAGGAGGGGCGTGTGGGGAAGACTGGTTTGAACTGTTTTACAATGGCTCATATATTAAATGATATTTCTCAGTTGAAGACACCATTGAGAAATAGTGCAATATTTAGGAAGGAAGGAAGGAAGATCTCTCAGGGAATATTAGGACCCTAGCCTGTCTTTTTTTTCTTTTGCTCTGCTTTCTGGCTGCCAGGAGGGGAACGGTTTGCCTCCACCATACACTTTTGCCATACCATAGTGCCATTCAACAGACCTAAAAACCACCAGGCCAGCCAAACATGGACTGAAACTATGAGTCAATAAAGACTTGGCCTCCTTTTAGTTCATCTCAGGTATTTTGTCACAGCAATGGAAATCTGACTCATAAAATTAGTACATAAAAATTTATAAACATAAACGCAATCAAAATGTTTGATGTACTTGAAAATAATGTTCTCTTAAATATTCAAATCTTTTCTGGCAAACTTATTTACTTCATTTATTGAAACCACAAAAGAACTGTTTATCTAACAAAAGAAACTTCTGTCAGACACTATGTAAATTACCACTTACTTCTGAGCTAGTGAAATACAAATAAATCATTTTGGTAATTTATTATCATAGTTGCCATTTTAAATATACCTGTCAAGTAATTTAAAAATGATGTTTTCTATTTGAATATATGCTTAAAATCTAACCTACCACCAGGTAAGAAAATTTAAGGTAGAATCATAGTTTATGTAAGATAGTGTCCAATCGTAATTCTAACAATACAGTGATTAGTGTGACTCTTGATAAAAATCTGTAAGGAATATCAAAATAAGAAACAAATATATTTTAAATTCACTATATTTCTCAAAAATAAATACGTATAAATAGCATTAAAATTGTGACATCTGAATTTAAAAGCCTTACAAAATCACTTACTAATGACATTTTGTAACTCATTAAGCTTCATTTTTGTAACCTAGAAAAGAAAAAAAAAAATAATACCTAATTTACAAAGAATCTTTTGAGAATTAAATTGACAATGTAGCTGAAATTGCTTTGTAAATGTTTAAGTATGTTACGACTGGATAGATATATTATTTTCCCAACCAGGTAGCAGAGTCTGCTTGTTTGTTTCCCTCCAAACCTAGTTCCTAGCATATAGGTGAATTTTTGTTGGTGTTGCTATTGCTTTGAATGTCCACTCAAAGTCCACAGGCAGAATACACTGTAAGCAAAATTCTTTAATAAATAGTGACCAAATACACACACACACACACACACACACACACACACACACACACATACACACACACGAGTTTTTAACCACTTGTGAATGTTGGCTAAGTACTTAAGTATAAAATATATATAACAAATCAGCAGTTAACCTTAAAGATTAAAGAAAATAAAGTACAGAAAAAAAAATAAATGGGTGACTGCAGAGCAGTTGATCCATTCTGTCACAATGCCACATATCTCTTACTCTATACTTCTGGATATTATTAAATCTGGCTTCAAGGGTTCTCTGTCTCTTTCTCTCATTTTCTTTCTCTCTTCTTGTCCCAATCAACATGCTGTCTACGATGCTCAATTACTGGACAAATGAAACTTCCTGTCTTGTTCTGCTCAACCACTTTCATAGCAGTGCTAACAGATGCTCTCATTAAGACCCTCAATGGGAAATCATGAACCAAGTATATTCTGTGTCCTTCTTGCTTTTCGATTTTCCTTAAAAAGAGAAACCATCTGTTTTTAACCCTTTTAAAATTGTAAGGTTTTTTGTAATGTCAGTCTTGCATTTACTTTAATAATTAACAGATATTTAAACCCTAAGTACAGAAGTTTAATTTTACATCATAGGTTGAGTCACAATTTCTGATATTATTTTTGGATTTTAATTGTACATATACACAGTAAGAATTGTGCTTGCCTGATTTTGCCAACTGCAACTTTAGCAAATAAAATAAAATTGATAATACTTCTCCTAAAATATATTGTGGTAACGTTCAAATTCTGAATAATTATAGCTTATGAAAACCTCAGACATTACATTGTATATCATAAATACTAGTGCCCTTTATATTTACATATAAAATTATCAATACTAGTCTATTGAAATTAAAATACAAAACTAAACAAAAATATAGGGATATGGACCTTGAGTGTATATAGAAGATTATTGAAATAAAGAAATATCTCAGAATTAATTCAAAATATATGAGATGTGTTAGCACTTATATTTTCATCCAGAAAGGTCACTATTATGTTAATTTAAAATAATATATATCATTATTCTGTCATATTAACGCTGTAGATCATGAACACAACAGTAGTTTAAAAGACAGAGGTAAGAGTTTTGAGAGCTAGACAGAAATTTCAGAGAAATTGTCAATTGTTCCTATGTTTTTGATTGCTATATTCAAGCCTGCAATTGCACCAACCTCCAACAGAACAAAACAAAACTTGATCTGTTATTTCATGTCATTAGTAAAGAGTAATTTTATTTGTATTATTCACTGTTTCTGAAGTAAAATCAGCATTCTTCTTCTGCCTCTCCTTCCACAAGTTTTCTTCTTTTTGTCAATTCCTTGTTTTCTGGAACTCTATAAGTGAAAGTGTCCTGGCATTCCAATATTAATTCGGATTCACCCATAACTATGATACTTTCCAGATTGTTGACACCAATGATTCAAAAAATGTTTATTTTCAGAGACTTCTGTTCTGACTAATGGACATTTCCATTTTAATATTGCCAACTGAGTCTTAACTCTTTTACTTTACAGTCACATACTTCCTACTCACATTTATTCATATATAACTCAATAAAGAAAATCTTACCCATTGTTCTGTTATTTCACTCTTCTTCAGACTTATTTTTTTCATATTCACAGAATTTTGGAAAAGAATCTAAAAATCTTTTGAAGAGATTTCATTCTTAATATTACAAAAATGCAAGAATAATACCACTGTATAATATGTAGTGTGTTTACACAATTTGTCCATTTGTCCATCACCATATACCTTGAAACATAAATAGTCGATTGAGTAAATAAATAAAGAGTGAGACTAATAATGAACAGTAATTATGATGGGATATAACAACAAAATAAAATGTAACACTGTGTGTGTTTTATATTCTGCTGTAATATATTGCACATTTCACATCTTCAAGACTGAATTTTTCTCATAGTTCCATAGCGTTCACATCTAGCACAGTTCTTGTTAGATTAAAATTAGCAGTTATAGCATTTTTTGGTGCCTCTATGGGAGAGTCTATTGCCTTTCCTTTTGTAGTTTTCAGATACTATCTACCTTCCTTAGTTTACAGCTTTTTAATTTTCTCACCATCTTAAAATTTAGCAAAGTTTTATTTCTTTGACTACTCTTGTATAATCACCTTTTCTTCTCTTTCTCTTCCCCTTCCTTATTTTACTTTTAAGGTCCCTTGTGACCACATTGAGTACACATGAATAAACTGCTCCACCTAATTAGCAATTATTAATTCCATCAACAATCAAATTTTCCTTGCCTTGAAATGTGGCATATTCTCCTATTCTGGGAAAAGAATGTAAAAAACTTTCAATGACATCTTTTTGACTACTTACAAAACCACAATAACATTACCATTTTATAATAAAGTACAGTGTATATAAGAATTGAACTTTACAATCACTGAAAAAAATAAGGTATAAAATAAACAATCTTGTATTTAAGTCTTTAAACCATTATAAGTTTATTTTTTAATGTATTGATAAAGTATAGATGTGTGCATTTACTTTTAGTCATTCTGCTATAATTTATTGGCATGTGTATTTGTTTTTATGCAAGTACCATGCTATTTTGATTACTCTAGGCTTATATTTTGAAATCAGGAAGTGTAATGCATTCTTCCTTGTTCATTTGTCTCAAAATGAATTTGGATATTTAGGTTTCTTGTTATTTCATACAAATTTTAGGTTGCAATTCTTATTCCAAATCTTAGAAATCTTTCATCTTTTTTCCAACTCAGATTGATGTTAGCTTGCTATATATGGCCTTTATTATGTTCAGGTACATTCCTTTCATATTTAATTTGACTTGAGTTTTTATCATAAGGGATTTTAAATTTTATCAAATACTTCTTCTTTGACTAATGGGATATTTGTGTTTTCTCGATTAATCTGTTAATATAGAATATCACGTTTGTTGATTTGAAGATGTTGAAATATTCCTGAATTCCTGCCATAAACCCAACTTGATCATAATAAATAAACTTTTAATTTTTATTGTTATGTTGGAATCAATTCACTAATATATTTTGAGGATCTTTTTATTTATGTTTATTAGGGATATTAAGCTGTAGATTTCCTTTGTGAATGTGTTTTTATTAATAGTAGAATAATTACAGCTTTTGGAATGAGTTTGAGAGAATTTCTTCTTCAATTTCTTGAAATAATTTTGGGAATTGCTATTAGTTCTGCTTTAAATATTTTGTGATCTCAGCAGTGAATCCATCCAGTCTTGAACTTTGATGAAAGACTCCTGATTATTGATTTAAACTTACTATTCACTTTTGGTCTGCTCCTGTTTTCTATTTCATCATGATTCAGTCATACTAAGTTGCATGTGTCCAGGAATTTCTCTAAAATTATCAAATTTATTGGTGTTTGATTGTTCACAAATTTTTACATCTCTGTGGTTGTAATATTTCCATGTCTTCTTTTTCATCTCTGGTATATTTACTTGAATCTTGTCTTTTTCTTAATCTGAATAAGGGCTTTTTTAAAGTATTTCAAAGAACCAGCTCTTTATTTTATTGATCATTGGTACTTTTTAAGTCTCTATAATATTTGCTTCTGTCTAATGTTTATTATATCTTTCCTCACATTTGAACTCTATTTTTCTTGATTTTGGTTCCTTGTGATGAAGCATTGAGTTTCTTATTTGAGGTTTTTCTGCTTTGTTAATGTAGGGATGATTACAACAAATGTCATTTTTTAATTATTTTCTCCTATATCTATTAAGCTTTGGTATATTATATCTCTATTTTAAGTTATAACAAGATTTACATTAATTTCTCCTTGTTTTATTCATTGATTCATTGGTTATTCAAAATTAAGTTGTGTATTTCACGTACATTTGTGTAGATTCCACAGATTTTGAGTTATTGATTTCTAGTACTATTACATTTGATTTGGGAGACATTTGATTTCAATTTTCATAATATTTTTGTGATTTGTTTTGTGGCTAATCCTAATATACCTTCTGGAGAATATTTCATGTGCTAATGAAAAGAATGCAAATTCTGCAAATGTTGGAGGGAATATTTTATAGATGGTTATTAAGTCCATTTTGTCTGGTCTACTCTTTCTTCATTAAAATTCTCTCCCTTCCACTCCCTCCCATTTGCCCTATCTAGAGTTCATCTAGTCCTCCCATGCCCCCTTCCACCACATTATAAATCAGTATATTTAATCAGAGAAAACATTCAGCATTTGATTTTTGGGGGATTGGTTAACTTCACTTAGCATTATATTCTACAACTACATCCATTTACCTGTAAATGCCATGATTTTATTCTCCTTTAATGCTGAGTAATATTCCATTGTGTATATATACCACATTTTCTTTATCCATTCATCAGTTGAAGGGCATCTGGGTTGATTCAAAAGTTTAACTATTGTGAGTTGAGGTGCTATAAACGTTGATGTGGCTGTGTCCCTGTAGTATGCTGTGTTTAAGTACTTTGAGTATAGACCTAGGAGTGGAATAGCTGGGGCAAATACTGGTTTCATTCCCAGTTTTCCAAGGAATCTCCATACTGCTTTCTATATTGACTGAACCAATTTGCAATCCCACCAGCAATGCATGAGTGTGCCTTTTTCCCTATATGCTCATCAACACTTATTGTTGTTTGTATACTTAATAGCTGCCCTTCTGACTGGGGATAAAGTCTTAGAGTAGTTTTGATTTGCATTTCTCTAATTGATAGAGATGTTGAACATTTTTTCAACATTTTTTTAACATTTGTTGGTTGATTGTATATCTTCTTCTGAGAAGTGTCTGTTCAGTTACTTGGCCCATATATTGATTGGGTTATTTGCTTTTTTTGTTATTGTTTGTGTTTTTGGTGTTAAGAATTTTGAGTTCTTTATACATCCTAGAGATTAGTGCTCTATCTGATGTGTGCATAGTAAAAATTTTTCCCAATTAGAAGTCTTTTTATTCTTCTCACTGATTTTTTCTTTTGTTGAGAAGAAGCTCTTTAGTTTGAATCCATCATATCTATTGATTCTTGATTTTAATTTTTGTGCTATAGGAGTCTTATTAAGGAAGTCAGGGCCTAATCCAAAATGATGGAGATTTGGGCCTAATTTTTCTTCTAATAGACAAAGTGTCTCTGATTTTATTTCTAGGTGTTTGATCCACTTTTAGTTGAGTTTTGTGCATGGTGAGAGATAGGGGTTTAATTTCACTTTGTTGCATATGGATTTCTAGTTTTCCCAGCACCTTTTGTAGAAGAGTTTATCTTTTCTCAAATGTATGTTTTTGGTGCCTTTGTCTAATATTTTGTGGCTTAGTCTCTGTTTCATCTATTCTGTACCATTGATCTACCAGTCTATTTTGTTGTCAAAACAAGCTGTTTTGTTACTATTGCTCTGTAGTATAGTTTAAGTTCTGGTATAGTGATGCCACCTGCTTCACTCTTCTTGTTAAAGATTGCTCTAGCTATTCTGGGTCTAATACTTTCCCAGATGAATTTCAAGACTGCTTTTTATTTTTCTATGAGGAATGTCATTGGGATTTTGATTGGGATTGCATTAAATCTGTATAGTGCTTTTGATAATTATGGTCATTTTGATGACATTAATTCTGCCTATCTAAGAACAAGGGAGATCTTTCTGTCTTCTGAGGTCTTCTTTAATTTCTTTATTTAGTGTTCTGTAGTTTTGGTTATGGAGGTCTTTCACCTCTTTCATTAATTCCCAAGTATTTTATTTTATTTTATTTTATTTTATTTTAAGGCTATTATAAATGGGTTAGTTTTCCTCATTTCCCTTTCAGAGGATTTTTTACTGATATACAGAAATGTCTTTGATTCAAATGTGTTTATTTTATATCCTGCTACTTTGATGAATTCATTTACTACTTCTAGAAATTTTCTAGTGGAATTTTTTTGGACTTCTAGGTACAGGACCATATCATCGGCAAATAGGGCTAAATTGAGTTCTCCTTTTCCTATGTATATCCCTTTAATTTTGTTCATCTGTCTAATTGCTCTGGCCAATGTTTCAAAAACTATGTTAAATAGAAGTAGTGGAAGAGGGCATTCCTGTCTTGTTCCAGTTTTTAGAAGGAATGCTTTCAATTTTTCTTCTTTTAAAATGATGTTGGCCTGGGGCTAAGCATAGATATTTTTTACAATGTTGATATATGTTCCTGTTATCCCTAGCTTTTCTAATATTTTGAACATGAATGGGGGATGTATTTTGTCAAATGCCTTTTCTGCATCTATAGATAATTATATGGTATTTATCTTTAAGTCTATTCATGTGATGATTACATTTATTGATTTTCATATCTGAACAAAACTTGCATCCCTGGGATGAAATGCTGCTCCCTTCCCCTGACTCAGGCAAAGGCAAGGCCCTACTGAGGTGAATGGCACAAGGTGTCCATCCTCTGGAGGAGCGCAACATGTTTCTGGGGAAGGGATGGTTTGCTTTTGCACTTCTGTTAATAAGTATAATTGTAACTTCTCATATGACCATTAAGTATGAAGGAAAAAACATGACTTCCCAATTAATGCAACTACTTCTAAAGAATAAATCTGTTTGCTTAAATGCAATGATTCAGCTGTGGAATGTAAATTGTTAATGTTTAATAAGAAACCCCCTGTAGGAAAAACAGTCAAGGAAGTTTTTGAGAAATTAAATTAAAATCTAGAGAAGAAAAATTAATATTAAGAAGACAGATTAGTGTTTAGTACTGGGCAACTTGTTCTTGTTCCTGTGCACAATGGCTTGGTGCTCTTACTCTTGTTTGATTAAAATTAATATTTCTCTTTTCAAGTTAACCACTTGCCATAACTGCGCTTTGGTTCTGGTCAGTAAGTCAAGAAAGAATAGTAAAGGTATAGGCCAATAGTCTGGGACATTTCTAACTATTATTAAGAGCTAACTAAGCAGAAACAGCTCAAAGCAAAACACGAACTGAAAGTAAAAATGCTTGCTTATGTATAAGCCAAGATACATTCTTCTTATCTAATTGTAGCTATGTAAAATTTTGTTTCTTTGAATAATGATTCCTGTTTTATAACCACAAAATACTGTGAGCCTGCCAAAATGAAAAGTATATATGATTAACTTCACAAGTAAAGGATCAGATTCAACACCTTCACTTTTGTGTCTATGTTGTTTCTCCTCTGCCTTTCACCCACTCCTCACCATCAATTCTCTCTTGAGACACCCTGCTGAGCTGAACTCTGATAATGAAACTTACTTGTTCCTGGTGCACTGTCTTTTTGATATGTTTTTGTATTTGATTTGGAGATATTTATTGAGAAATTTTGCATCTATAATCATTAGAGATATTCGTCTGAAAATTTTCTTCTTTGATGTATCTTTGCCTATTTTGGAAATCAGGGTGATATTGGCCTTATAGAATGAGTTTGGAAGTGTTCCCTCTTTTTCTATTTTCTTAAATAAATTGAAGAGTATTGGTGTTAGTTCTTCTTTAAAGGTCTTGTAGAACTCAGCTGTATATCCATCCAGTCCTGGCTTTTGTTGGTTGGTAAGCTTCTGATTGTGTCTTCTATTTCATCACTTGAAATTGGTCTGCTTAAATTGTATATATCATTCTGAGTCAATCTTGGAAAATCATTTGTTTCTAGAAATTTTTTGATGCCTTTGAGATTTTCTATTTTATTAAATTACAAGTTTTCAAAATATTTTCTAATTATCTTTGGTATTTCTGTAGTGTCTATTGTAATATTTCATCACATATGTAATTTGTGTTTAAATTATTTTCTCTCTGAATTTAATTATTTTCTCTCCTTTACTACTTTTGGTGTTGATATGTTCTTCTTTTTCTAGGGCTTTGAGATGTAATGTTCAGTCATATATTTGTTAATTTTTTCTTCTTATAAGAAATGAACTTGATTTAATGATTTTCCTCTTAGAATTTCCTTCACAGTGTCTCAGAAATTTTAATACATTGTATCTCTGTTCTCATTCACCTCTAATAATTTTTCAATCTCCTCCTTGATGTCTTTTGCTACCCATTATTTATTCAATAGCATATTATTTAGTTTCAGGTGTTGGAGGAACTTTTATTTTATCATTGATTTCTGATTTCATTCCATTATTGTCACATAGAATTCAGGCTAGTATCTCTGATTTTTTATATTTGCAAAGAGTTGCTTTGTGGCATAATATATGGTCTATTTTAGAGAAGGATCCATGTGATGCTGAGAAGAAAGTTTATTCACCCATTGAAGGATGAAATATATCTATCTATCTATCTATATTCAAATATATATTATATAAGTATATATAATATATATAATTATACATAATTATATATAATATATGTAATTATAATTATATATAAGTATATATAATATATATTTGAATATATATATTCATATGTGTGTGTGTATATATATATATATATATATATATATATATATATATATATATAATTTATTGTGTTATTGAGTTCTATAGTTTCTTTTTTTTAATTGATTGCTCAAAACATTACAGAGCTCATGATATATCATCTTTCATACATTTGACTCGATTGGGTTATGAACTCCCATTTTTACCCCAAATACAAATTGCAGAATCACATCGGTTATACACTCACATTTTTACATAATGGCATATTAGTGACTGTTGTGTTCTGCTACCATTCCTATCCCCTACTATCCCCCCTCCCCTCTCCTCTATAGTTTCTTTGTTTAGCTTTTGTTTGGAAGATCTATCCAGTAGTGAAAGAAGTGTATTAAAGTCACCTAGAATTATTGTGTTGTGGTCTATTTGACTCTTGACTTTAACAAGAGTGTGTTTAATGAATGTAGATGCTCCATTGTTTGGAGCATATAAATTTATTATTGTTTTGTCTTGTTGATGAATGGTTCCCTTAAGCAGTATGAAATAGCCTTCTTTATCCCTTTTGATTAACTTTAGCTTGAAGTCTACTTTATTTGATATGAGGATGGAAATGCCTGCTTCCTTCCATCATCCATATGAGTGTATAATTTTTCCCAAACTTTCACCTTCAATATGTGGATGTGTTTTTCATGAAATGAGTCTCTTGGAGGCAGCATGTTGCTGGGTCTTTTTTTAAAATCCAATCTGCCAGTCTATGTCTTTTGATTGGTAAGTTTAAGCCATTAATATTCATGGTTATTATGGAGACATTATTTGTATTCCCTGACATTTTTGTTTGTTTATGGTATTTAACTTAACTTCGTTTCTCCTTTGATTAGTTTTTCCTTTAGTTTAATACCACCCTTCACTGATTTTCATTGTTGTTTTTAATTTCAGGGACTATTTTGCCAAGGATGTTCTCTAGTGTAGCTTTCTAGTTGTAAATTCTTTTAACTTTTGTTTATCATGAAAGATTTTTATTTCATCATCAAATCTTAAGCTTGATTTTGCTGCATATAAGATTCTTGGTTGGAATCCATTTTCTTTCAGATGTTGATATATATTGTTCCAGGATCTTCTGGCTTTGAAGATCTGGGTTGAAAAATCTGCTGATATACAAATTGGTCTCCCCCTATATATGATCTGATTCCTCTCACTTGCAGCCTTCAATATTCTCCTCTTACTCTGTATGCTAGACATTTTTATTATAAAGAGTCTTGGTTTAGATCTATAGTAAGTGTGTACAGCAATTGTAGGAGGTACCTTGAGATAGCAGCAGAGGTGCCCCAAGATGAATGTAATGTGTTTCACAGATGGGGCTGAAAAGGTAGGCCTTTCATTGGCTTTGGGATTACTGCTCTGAGATGCAGCTGCTTCTAAACCTGTCTGTTGTACCAAGGTAGAGGCTACTGCATGTGGAAGGCTATGGGGATGGCTTCAGTGTGTCAAGATGGAATTGGGTTAAACCTGGCCTCCTAGGAGGTGGTGGGTGCATATCCAGGCTTTTGCTGGGCCTGGGCTCCCACACAGTTCAGTAGAGGGGCCTGAGCTCTGGAGGATCTATAGATGGCAAGATGGACCCAGGCCTAGCTTGGGCCCTGGCTCCCACACAGGTCAATGAGCAGATCTGAGGCAGGTCTGAGCTCCAGCAGGTGGGGAGAATTGGTACTGTGATCCCACGGGGGTCTGCCAGTGGCGGGATGAACCTGGCCCTACCCTGGGCCCTGGCTCCAGTCCACGTCAGCAAGGTGGATCTGCATATTAAATTTTTGATGACCCATTTTTTAACTTCTTAAAACACCTGTTTCTTAATATATTACTATAGTAACATTTTAATTATTTTGGTTTTGATTCTTTATACTAGTCATATAAACATGGTGAGTCATTCGAATTCACCAAGCTTACAATATTAAAGAATTTCAAATTGGTCTTTATACTTATGCTTTCCAAGTTTTGTAGCCACTGATGTATTATTCTTATTCATGAAACTCTTTCAGTTTGAAGAAACTGAAACTAAGAAACATCTAAAAGTAAGCATAGAATAAGTGATTTATAACATTAAAATGGGCAACATTTTCTTTTCTTTCTTATTTTGATAAAACCATGCAAAAATAGAAAGCAGAAATAAAAATAGAAAAACTAAAAAGCCCCTGCATAGCAAACAAAACAGAATAGATTGGAGAAAATAGAATTAGAAAATATTTGGAAATTCTACAACTGATAATGGATTAATATCCAGAATATATGAAGAATCTCAAACAAATCAATAGCAGAAATTTAAGCATGGGCAATATACATAAATTGATATTTCTCAAAAGAAGATATAAGAATGACCAATAGGCTTGTGAAAACAATACTTGTCTTCTTTAATCATCAGAAAAATGCTAATCAAAACCTGCATTTCAGTAAGAACAACAGTTATAAAAAACAAAACAACAACAAAAAACAAACAAAAAATATTTTTTCTTGCCCTTTAGGAATCTTGTTAAGGAAGTTGGTGCCTGTGCAAATATGTTGGAGTGTTGAGCCTCTATTTTCTTCTAGCAATTGCAGAGTTTCTATCTTTTTTTTATTGGTTTTTAAAAAATCAATGATTTTGGAATGCCTTACAATTCTTATTACACATATACAGCACAAGTTTTCATATCTCTGGTTGTATATAAAGTATATTGACACCAATTTATGTCTTCATAATGTACTTTGGATAATGATGTCCATTACATTTCACTATCCTTGCTAACCCCCTGCCCCCTTCTTTTTCCTCCCACCCCTCAGCCCTATCTAGAGTTTATCTAGTCTTTCCAAGCTCCCCCTCTGTACCCCACTATGAGTCAGCCTCCTTATATCAGAGAAGACATTCGGCATTTGTTTTTTTGGTTTTTTTTGTTTGTTTGTTTTTTAATTGGCCAACTTCACTTAGCATTAACATCTCTAACTCTGTCGATTTACCTGCAAATGCCATGATTTTATTGTTTTTATTGTTGAGTAAAATTCCATTGTGTATATATGCCACTTTTTAAAAATTCATTCATCTACTGAAGGGCATCTAGGTTTGTTCCACAGTTTAGCTATTGTGAATTGTGCTGCTATAAACATTGATGTGGCTGTGTCCCTGTAGTATGTTGCTTTTAAGTCCTTTGGGCATAGACTGAAGAGAGGGACAGCTGGGTCAAATGATGGTTCCATTCCCAGTTTTCCAAGGAATCTCCATACTGCTTTCCATATTGGCTGCACCAATTTGCAGCCCCACCAGCAGTGTATGAGTGTACTTTTTGCCCCATATCCTCGCCAATACTTCTTGTTGTTTGTATGCATAATAGCTGCCATTCTTACTGGAGTGAGATGATATCTTAGAATATTTTTTATTTGAATTTTTGTAATTGCTAAAGATGATGAATATTTTTTTCATTTATTTGTTGATTAATTGTATATCCTCTTCTCAGAAGTGTCTGTTCAAGTCCTTGGCCCATTTATTGATTGGGTTATTTGAGTTTTGTTGGTGCTTAGCTTTTTGAGTTCTTTATATACTCTATGGAAATGAGGAAAACTACCCCATTTACAATAGCCTTTAGCAGGAAGAGTGAAGCAGGTTACATCACTATACCAGACCTTAAACTATACCACAGAGCAATAGTTACAAATACAGCATATTATTTGCTCCAGAACAATGAGATGGAATCTTAGACACAGAGACAAACCCACATAGACATAGTTATCTCATTCTAGGCAAAGGTGCCAAAAACATGCATTAGAGAAAAGATAGCCTCTTCAACAAATGTTTTCACTTCTATACAGAAGGTAGACCATAAATTAATGCAACCATTATGGAAAGCTGTATGGAGATTCCTCAAAAAACTTTGAATAAAACCACCATTTGACCCAGCTATCCTACTGCTTGGTTTATACTCAAAGGACTTAAAATCAGCATACTACAGTGGTGCAGTCACATCAATGTTCATAGCAGCTCAACTCACAATAGCTAAACTATGGAACCAGCATACATGCCCTTCAATAGATGAATGGATAAAGAAAATGTGCTATATTTACAAATGGAATATTACTCAGCCTTAAAGAAGAAAGAAATTATGACTTTTGTATGAACTGAAGAATATCATTCTAAGTAAAATAAGCCAAACCCCAAAACCAAAGGTTGAATATTTTCTCTGATAATTGGATGCTGACTCATTATGCAGAGGGGGTAGGGAAAAATGAAGGAACTTTGGATTATGCACAGGGGAGTGAGGGAAGGTTAGTAGGTATGTGGATGGGGAAGGACAGTGGAATGAGATGGACATTATTCCCTGTATACATGTATGATTACACTACTGATGTGAGTCTGCACCATGTAGAGCCAGGGTAGTGAGAAGTTGTGCTTCATTTGTGTACAATGTGTCAAAATGCTTTCTGCTGTCTTGTAAAATTAATTATAACAAATTAAAAAATATTTAAATTAAAATAGAAGAATGACATTATGGCATTTGCTGATAAATGAAGAACATAATGGTAACTGAAATAAGCCAGACTTAGAGTCAAGGATCAAATATTTTCACTCCTATGCAGAAGGTAGACCATAATGAAGGAAAAAAAAGAGAAGTGTAGGAGAAATACTCTGATAATAGAACAGAGATTAGTGGAGAAGAGAGAGGAAATTGAAAGGAGGAGAAGAGGGAGAAGAAAACAAACAAACAAAAAAATGGTGAAATGAATCTGACCAAAGAGTCCCATGTATATATATGATTAAACTATAGTGAGCTTTGCCTTTGTGTGTATCCATAATGAAGTAGTTTAAAAAAAAACTATAAATAATAAGAAAGACCAGTAGAATTAAGGGAACAAGATGAAGGAGGAATGAAGGCAAAAGGGAATTACTGGGGACTGAATTGGGAAAAAACATATTTTATCCTTATGATTATATATATAATTATATCAAAATGAATCCCAACACTGTGTATAATTATAATGCACTTAGAATAAGAAAATTCAAGCAAACAAACAAACAAAAAGGTAAAAAATGCTGCCTATGAAGGAAAAAAAGAAATGAATATTAAATATGGTTTGTAGTAATGTAAATTAATATAACTATTATGGAAAAAAGTGTCAACTTTTCCAAAAAAAAGTTTAAAATAAAGCTATGATATTATTTTGCAATCCCATTACTGGTAATATATCTGAAGTATATGAAGTCAATATGTCAAGAAGATATCTCCACTTCTATGTTTATTGTAGCATTGTTCAAAATAGCCATATAAGGAAACAACTTAAATGTCCTACAGCTGATAAATAAAGAATTTGGGGGGGATATGTGTGTGTTTATAAATATAAAATTTCTAAGGGGAGACATATATGCATGTGTATTCATACACACATCTGATATGTATAAATATAGCATATATAATATATATAAAATAGAGTATACATTATATATATACACTATAGATACACTATATATATAGTGTACATATTGTATCTATAGATTTTATACTATGTGTATATAATACACTATTTGTTTATAAGTGTGACTGTATGTATGTACATATATGATAGAATATTATTCAGCATTCAAAAAGTTTAAAGTCCTATTATTTTATAACATGAATGTAGATTATTATATTAAGTTAAGGAAGTCAACTACAGAACACAAATACCATATGGTATGTATATATAGAATCTAGAAAATGGGATCTCAGAAATTTTTAGGAACAGTGGTTAACAGAAGTTAGGGGGAGAGTAAGGGGTAGGGAAAGATGGGAAAAATTTGATCAATGGGTACAAAGTTGTAGTTAGGAGAAGTAATCTCTGTTATTGTAACAAAAGCAAGGGGGACTTTATTTGATAATGATGCACTATGTGTTTCCAAAAATGTAGAAGAAAGAATTTTTAATGTTTTCCCCATACAAGAATAATATATTGTTACCTTGGTTTTAGCACTATAGAATGCATTTAAAAAATCACAGCTACCCCATAAATGTGTATAATTTATATGTGTCCAATAAATATATAAATTGTTGGATAATCTACTCTCTTATAGATGTAAATAATATGTCAGTGTATTACTTCATGAAGATAATCAAAGTAATACTCAAATAGTATTGTTCAGGAAAAGGGGAAGTACATCATTGAGAGAAAAATACAAAAATGCATTGTTAATATAAGGAATGGAGTAAAATATTCTAAAAATAGCAATTAATAGATGAATCATAAAGTAAAAGTTACAGGGCTTATAAAAATGAAATTTAGATAACCACATTCATACTCAAGACAATAAGGCAAAAATCAAAATGAAAAGTATATATTTTGCAAATATAATACTCAATATGTTAAAAATAGTTTTATAGTTAGTCTATGAAAAATGCAAATAATCAGAGAAAATGCATAGCAAAATTTTAAAAAGTAATAATTTTAAAAAGCAAAAATATTTGACATAAGGACTTCCAATTTAATGATTCTTTTAAAAATAAAAGATTCTTCATGTCTGTTTTAAAAATTGATTCTTTTTTATTTGTACATGAAAGGAGAATCCAATTGGATAAAATTATACATGCATAGATTATATCATATTTTAATTAGGACCCCTTTTGTGTGGATGGACATAATGATGGGATTCACTTAAGTATTTTCATATATGTACATAGGAAAATTGTGTCAAATTCATAATTTTAAGTTATCAAGAATTTGAACTTAGTATTACTATATGTCTACTAGGTTTGAGCAGAAGCCTAGAAAATTTCTTAAAAATTTAATGTAAAATTGTTGGTGGTATTTCATTACACTTTTGAAAAATGAAAAATCTAAACTTTCAAATCTGCTGTTTTCCTTTACATGAGGAGGTAAATATTCTTAATTATCTATTTAATATCAGAAATTTCTACCACATATCTGGGACCTTATAGGATAGGGGAGTGTTTCCTATTAGTATTTTTTTTCAATTCTGTGAAATTCTTTTAGAAAACATTAAAAATATCTATTATTAGGATAGTTATAGTAAGAAGCAACTGGAAAAAAATGATAAGAGAAGCAGTGTGGAAATTAGTTAGGGGTTATCATGAGGAGCTCTGTGCTCCCAAATTACTTCAGGATGTTTTATTTAACTGCATTATCAAAACAAACAGCTGATAGAGAATGATAGTCCAATATTACTTCCTTGTAAGCACTAATAGAAATAAATAAATAACATTAGTTTTAATAACAAAATAGTGAAATGTAATATTGAGTAAAAAATGTTTTAAAATTTTTAAAAATTTTTCAGATGTTAAAACAATGCATTAAATTGATTTTCCTCACATCCACCAAATGCATTTTCGAGCCCACCTATGTTGATGTAGTGTATATTTTTGTTTTATTTCACTTTATTTGACAAAATCAATAAAACTCACTTTAATGCAATTTTATTTCTGTACAATGAAAAACTATGCATGGACATAAAAATTGCATTTTAACAAAATCACACTACCAACTTCCTAAAAATGTCACTGATAATAGAAAATAAATTTTTATTTTTATTAATGTCAAAGATGACCTTTAAAATATTGCTAACAAACTTTAATTATCTAAATAACATCTGTCCAGAACCTCTTGCTTTCATTCCTCCTTTTCTGTGTAGTACTATTTATTTTAATGATGAAATTCGTCTTTTCAGGAATACATTTTTCCAAGACACTTGTGAAGAATTAAAATTCATTTTAAGAGCTAAGTATGCCTAGAAGTCCTAGGCAGGTTTAGATAACAAGTTGGGTATTTTGTCATTTTCTGTGTATTATATATTATTTTGCCCTTATCTGCCTGAATAAAATAAAGTGTATTGCTTCCAGCCTTTTCATCACAAGAAGAATAAAAAAATGTGATATAATAATATTTTCCCTTAAAATCATATTAGAATAGATTCAGTTTGTTTGGTTATTTGGTATTTGTTGTGCATTGCTGTTATTATTTTGTTTCTCTTAAATAAAATATGAGGTGAAAAGGATAAGAAACCACAAGTAATTTGCACTTTAGGAATTAAAGATGAGCCTCTCATCAATATAGTAGTTCTAGATAGTGAATATTTGGATTCATTTGAGTATAATCAGTTATCTTTTTTATAATATTTTTGTGAGTGCATATGTGTGAATTATTCAGCTGATTTATCTCATATATGTCTTATTTTACATCTTCTTAATAGTTAGGAAGATTAAACATATTTGCTCTTTATATATTTTCATTCTGTCTTCACATATCTCTAGCATATACTTAGCTTAGTCCACATTATCTGAGAATTTGAATGTTTCCATTTTCTGGTATTTTCTATAATGTAAGGTTGTAAATGAGAACTGAAGACATTCAAAACATCAGTTGTGTAACTGATGTAAGACATCCTGGAGAGGAAAGTATGTCCCAGGGTCCCAATCTCACTTCTATCACCACCTTCCTCACAATTGACTTTTTTGTATTTATAACCAAGAAAGGTGCCAATGACTATTTTTTACTTCCAGATGCAGAAGTTTTATGTCTTTTTATTTCAAATATAAGCTTTTTATTTTATATTATTATTTTTATATCATTATTTTATTATTATTATTTTCTATTTTTATATTATTATTTTCTTTTTATTTCAAATATTTGCTTTTAACTTTTTTTTCACATTACACATACACACAGAAACATCTCTTAAAGAAAAGCTACTGATATGTGTTTCCATATCCTATTCTTTGAAGACTTCTTTGTAGTAGTACAGTTAATGGTAAGGTGGTTGGATTTCTGGGTGCTCCTGTGATAGTTCCCTCAAGTTCACAGCATTAAGACATTCCTAACAAATTTGTCCTGAGGCACTTGACTTGTGAACAGATGGCTCTGTGGACTTTTCACCACCATATGAAATGGCTAAGTTAATCATTATTCCACATCACATTGACTACTTTGCATGTGTCTTTAAATTGATCTCTTTCTCCCTTAAAATCAGAGTTGAATTGGTTACACTAAATGCTCTGTTGTTATGGTTTAGATGTGAGACAATGCAAAGAGGTTCAGAGAAGAAATGACTCTCATAAGGGCCTTAACCCCATAGTGAATTCATCTTCTGGTGGGATTAATTGAGTGGTAACTAAAGGCAGGTGGAAGTGTGGCTGGAGGAGGTGGGGTACTGGGTGCATGGCTTTTGGGTATATATTTGTATTTGGAAAGTGGAGATCTCTCCTTCTTTGCTTCCTGATTATCATGTGAGCTGCTTCCCTCTGCCACACTCTTCTGCCATGTTGGTCGGCCATGCCTGGAGCCCTGAGGAATAAAGCCAGCTGTCTGTGGATTGAGACCTCTGAAACCATGAGCCCTCAAATTAAGTGTTTCCTCCTCTACAATTATGCTGGTCAGGTCTTTTATTCACAGTGGTGAAAAAGCTGAATAAAACTTCTGGCCTCCTGGGTGATTGTGTCTGCCTAATTCATCTTCCCTCATGAATTTCTCTCCCACTTTCCAATTTAAAATGATATAATAACTATGATACCTAGATTTCTCTGTTCCTTCCCTATTTCCTCTCCACAGTCATCTCAACTGATTGGATTTTTATCTCTTATTATTTAATAGAATGAAAGAATGCTTTACAGTTACTAGTGGCCTTGTCTTCCAAATTATTATCTTAGTCATTTTAAGAAATTATTTTCACTCTTCAGAGAAGAGCTTATAATAATCTTCATTCTTTGTCTTAACATAAAATTTATTAAAATTCATTTCTCCAAAATACTTAGTTCATAATTTTCTTCATGTGATGCATATGGAGTAATCCGTAGAACACACAGGTATCCTACCTCTAGGTCAAAAACTGCTCTTGTATATTCTCTTTTTTGACAAGCCAAATTCACTCTGTCCTACAGCTCAGAATCTTCTTGAATAATTTGAAAACAGTTAAGATGTCAACTTCCTGTCTTAAAAAGGCTTGTAATTACAATGGTCAAGTTTAATTTGCCTTTAACCATTTGAATAAATAAAATATCATATCCATTAAGTTTGCACTGATGAAATATTCAGCCTTTATAAACATTTGACTGTGAAAAGGAAGAGGCAGAGAAGATCAATGAAACAATTTAAAACAATCTGTCTATGTATTAGGGATTTCTTTAAATACAGCATCAACTGTACAAAGGTGAAAGCTATAGTCTCAGATGATATACATATCACAAGTTATTGACCATGGTGTAGATTAGATATATCAATACAGTGCAAAAGTCTCATACTAATGCTCATTGGCATAGATCATATTGACAAAGTTCTTATGTTAGAATTTCACAAAAGTGTTTTAGAGACAGAGAAAAAGGAAAGAAAGGGAGCAAAGATGAAATAAAATAACACGCACAAAAAGGATATGTGAATTTAAACCCTATAATTTTACACATAAAGAAATAGAAGCAAAAAGGGATGAGACTTGCTGTACAAAAGCCAAGCAGGCTAACGGTCAGCAGGAAGACGGTTCTGTGGTAGACTGAACATAAGGAAGGTCATTGTCAACTTTCTATGGTGAAATGAAGTATTTGAGACAATTAACTTAAAAAGAGAATAAAGATTATTTTGGTTCATAGTTTTGATAGTTCCATTCCATGAGCCATTGGCTCCATTGTTCTGATCTTTGATGTGGCAGCACATCATGGCAGGAATGCATGGGACAGGAGAACTGTGTATTTCAGAAGCTGACAGCCAAGAGACAGAGGAAGAGGAATACTCCAGGTTCTCACAGTTCCATGAGGACCATCTCCTAAAGGCCCACAGCACTCTAATAACATCACTCTGAGGCCAATCCTTTAGTACATAGAACTTTGGGGGAAATATAATATTCAAACACAGCACAAGTTGTCTGCTGAAGCTCAAAGTATGACTACACTTATAGAAAGCACTGTATTTGCCACTAAAATTTCACATCAGTGATTGAAATGCCTGATACCTCAGGTTTTTCATAAAATGAGCATTATGGCAAAACATCTTTGTGGGAATGTTATAAGAATTAAAAGACAAAAATGCTTATTCTGTTCATGACCTTGTGGGCACAACCTCAGTACTGTATGCTATTAGCCCTCCATACCACCAAAGTCTCAGTCCAATTTTTGTTTGTATCTTCTGGATAGTAATTATTGATCTTAAAATAAAAATCATAAAACTATGGAAATAATGTTTATATAAGCAGTGTAAATACTTATGTATTGTTACTTTTATATCACTAAATCCCAAATGGACAATTTGCACATTTAATATTATTTTTCTATATCTCTTGGCAAAGGCTTTTATATGTGCAGAATTTCTGTGTTCAACTCAGCTCTTCTAAGTACTTCTTTTCCCTTCTTTTTCTTACCAGCATTCTCAAAGATGAATAATACTTTCTTTAAGACAATATTTCTACATCTAAAGCCTAACAGACATTTCGCTTTTCTTTGTACCCTCTGTAAAAAGCCTTTCTAATGGAGAATACTTGTCTTTGCATTTTGCATTTTCCCTTATCTAAAGAGAGGGCTGCCTGCAGGAAGTCCCTTTGAGTTCTAGGAGGTTGCTATAACCTTGTTTGTGATTAGATTACCAGCACTCTCCTGCTTTCCTGCACTGCATATCTAAAACTCTAATGAAATGAAAATGATTTAGACAATGACTTTTCCTAAGATTGTATGGGGTGGCCCGTGGGTCATTATTCTTTTCTCAGAAAGAAAACACATCTCTCATTTTTACTTCAATATTATTTTGAAACACCATATGTATTTTTAGTTTTCTTTCCCTTTGACTTTAAGATATATAATGGAATAGTTTAATAGTTTAAAAGGAAAGTAAGATTAAAGCTGAAAGTTTTCCAAATCATAAAGGCTAATAATTTACATCTTCTGACAGAATTCTTTAAATTTGTGTATTTTCTCTAATGTTTGTATCATAAATATTTAACCTTTTAAAATGTGTTCTACCACTTGCTAAGAACTAAAAAACAAAATGCAGTATGCAAGCAATTGCATAATAAATTACCATTCTACCAAAAACATCAAAACAAATGTCACTGGCTTGTAGTATCATCAAACTAATGCACAAAATGTTAATTTTTCTAGTTGATTCAATAGTATTGAAATTATTCATATGAAAGACTGCTAAGTGGATGTTTACACTCTGGCTTTGGAATGTAATGTAAAGAATTATAGGAATTCAAATGATCAGAGTTATAGTGAAAAAATGACAAATAGTCTTGGGTCTACTAATGATGGTTCTTTCAGGGGATAAAAATGACCTTGAATTTTATGAGAAAGAATAAGGATTTGAAGAAATTATAGAAAATCTTGTTTCCCAACTATATCAGAGAGAATACATATACTTTAGTTTAATTTTGTTTGTTGTCATTGGCATTATTTTACAAACAAAGTCAGAATTTGGGAAAGGATGGCATTGAGATAGTGTGAATTTAAAGTGACATAAAAGGTATCAAGAGAGCAAAATATTTAGATGAATCTGGAATGGTATATTCCTGGCCACTAGCTCTACAGTTCACAGATGACCATTAATCCAAAGAAAGAAAGAAAATAATCCAGAGAAGCCATCAGAAAGAGAAATTTGCAATATTTACTCTGTCTTCTCATTAAAATTATGCATTCTTATTGTGATCCACATTCAGGAAAGCAAAAGAAATGGAAAATTTGATAAATATGGAAAAATATTATACTTTGAGAAGGAAGCCTAATGAGAAAATTCACATAATTTAAAATATACGGGAACTTTATTTTTTCCAAACTCTTTGGTGCATGATTTTTTTCTTTCTACAAAATTATAGGAAGTTCAAATGTGGGAAGTTGATTTACTATAATGTGGATACTTTAGTAGAAGTCTATAATGCCTATCTCCATGATGCACCTACAGGGAAAAGAATGTAAAATAAGAATGAGAGTGAGTTTAAGACTCAGAGGCAAAATAAAATGCTGGGGTTTTTATTTGGAAAATGAAATTGGCATTTGCCAATTCTGTGCAACCATCTGTTATAAAATAACTTTACCAAATTTAAAAACCTACTTGGCTTCACAAATGTTGGGGATATGAAGGCAGGAGAATAGAGAGGGGAAAAAAAAAACTAAGTGAAAATTTTCCATAGAAAAGTTATACAAGGAAGAAGGAGACATAGAGTGTTGTGACTTCCTTAGTACAAACATGGAACTGATATTATTCAATGCTGTGACAACACTGTATAAACCTGTGATTAAGAATTTATTTACTAGGGCCAGGTGCATGCCTATAATTCCAGCAGCTCAAGAGGCTGAGGCAGGAGGATCCAGAGTTCAAAGCCAGCCTTACCTAAAGTAAGGTGCTATGCAACTCAGTGAGACCCTGTCTCAAAAAAAAAAAAAAAAAAAAAAAGGGCTGGGGATGTGGCTCTAAGCAACTCAGTGAGACCCTGACTCTAAATAAAACACATAAAAAATGCTGGGGATATGGCTCAGTGGCTCAGTGGTTAAGTGTCCCTGAATTCAAACCCTAGTATGAAAAATAAAAAAAATACTTAATGAATCAATTAATTAAAAATGGAATAAAATATACCTCATAGAGTGGTTGTTGGAATTAATGATTTTTTAAAATCTTGGGAGAAATTTATTCATAGTGGGTTCTCAGTCAGTATTTATATTTGTTAAAATTTTTGTTCTTTGATCAAGTCTAACATGCACAGTTTGTATCTATAAAAAACTTGTAGAAAATATATGATGGATAATATTGTCATTTTAAATAACATGATGACCTGGATCATACTTTGACAACTAGTGTTCTTTCTTTAAGGTACATGAGATTATGACAAATCCTACCACAGATTAAGTCTTATATTCTATCTAACATTTTTATTTGTTTGTTCATTTTTACTACTAATATTATTAAACTTAGTATATCTTAAATTTGAAAACTAAAATGGAACTAATATTATGCTAAAATGGTTAATGCAAAGTTATTTAAAGTACTGTGGTTAAGTTTTTTCTAAGTATGTCTTTCTCACTTGGAAGCCTTCCTCCTGGAGTTTGTGAAACATTCTGACATTGTCTTTACTGAGCTCCTATTAGAAGAGTAATGGAGAGATGTCCATGGAGAATTTCACTGCTTTCCTGGTTTGAAATTTTATTACCTCAATTCTATACCAAAACTCTCATTTTGCTGAAGCACATTGTGCCTAGCATGCCAATAAACAGATTGTGAAAGTTCTATTTTCTGAAAACTTCTTTTTATGTAATTATCTTTATAGGGTCTTCGTTATTACTTATCTGAAACACAATATATTTATAATACTTTTTAATGAATTGTGTATGTGTATATATTTTTTTGTTTTATAAGCTAGTATTTTTTAATCTATAGAATTTTATCTTTAATTCTGAGGAATTATCTTGTACTATTTCTTTGATTATTTTTTTTTCTAGAGAATGAGTGTGGCTGTGTTCTAAGCCAGATAACAAGTTCAGATTATTCTCATCCTTCATTAATCATCCTTCTTCCTTTCTCTAACTCTGAGGACATTCATTCTTGCCCATTTGATGCAAACATTACTAACTCTCTTATAAAATGTTTGTGACACGCTGAGAATTAGTATATGGTAGCTTAAGCTAAATGAAACTTTGTTATATGACTAAATGTTTGTATCTATAAAAGCTTGTAGCAAATATATGATGGATAATATTGTCATTTTAAATAACATTTTGATACTACCTAACCAAGAAAGAGAAAGGGGAATTAATTTTATTGGAAATCTGAAAAATCCAGTATTATACTGTGCTGACCAGAAAATAAGTAATAATAATAATAATTCATAAAATACCCACAAAAAAAAGAAGTACAAATCTCAAAAAGTTCATAGCCTATTAGGGCATGGATACATGAATAAATGAATAAGGTTAAGGTTATATTTATGTGCTATAAAATAAATGAATAAAAGTCATGCTGATATTTCATAGAATTAATCCATATATTTCCATGTTTGAAGAGTGGGATTTGAGAGGTGTTGAATTTTAATAGTTTCTGAATTAGTCATTTATGGTGTGGTAAGGACATATATGAAACTGAAGTGTACATACCATGAATCACATACATACTGCCTAAGATAATCATAATCTTGTTAATTATAAAACTATAATAATCTTAGTAATTTTAAAAATATTCCTAGATTTCTTCACTTGGTGATTTATGGAGCAGAATATTAAAATGTTGAATGTATTTGGAGAATAAAAGTGACATGAAATGTTAATCAGCCTTGAATGTCAAGCTGAAGAATGTATTGTACAAATTTAGAAATGGGGATTTGAATGAGTCAGAGTAGATAAATATATTTTAAAGGGTAGTGTTATTATCATTGAAAGCTCAGCATTAGGAAATCCTAAGAAATTTATATACTAAAAAAATATTCACTGTATTTCTAACACAGAAATCATATAATTAAAATTACTCTTAACATTTGATATGTCATCTATTCAGTTTCTACTACTTAGTATAAGGGAAATGATCAATACAACACTAGAAATATACTCTTTTCATATTCTGGAATTGCAAAGATGATATCACTTGTTAGAATTCTTTAAATGATTAAAATCACTTTGGAACTATTGCAAAGACTGCTCAAGATATTGTGGTTTTATTATTACATATATGCCATGTTAGAGTTTAATGTTTTAGAAACTATACAGTTGATTTGTGTCAACATATTAGCATTATTTTCTTTATATATAATTTCTATATATCTAATTTCTTGTAATTAGGTATATATGGCAGTAGAATGCATTTTGACACATCATACATAATGGAATAAAACTTCTCATTTTTCTGGTTTTACATGATGTAGAATTATACCAGTTGTGTAATCATATAAGTACATAGGATAATAATGTCCAATTCATTCTGCTAAGTATATTTTTTAAAGGGGGTAGGTGTGAAAGCATTTCTAGGTTTAATCTTTGGAGAGAAGCAAGTATCAACCCAAATGGTATAGAATTAACAAAAAAAAATGTTCAACATGCCTTTGACTTGTTTTAGTGATATATTGTATCTCTAGATATTAAGAAAATATAATGTAGCACAATTTCATAACTGATGTCATATTGCATTACTTGAGCTAATCAAATAAAATTTTTCAACTTCTATCTGCCTACTGTTTATTCCATCTGTTTGCTTGGTTCTCACCATATATTTTAGCATATGAAAGTCACTTTAATTTTTTAACTTTTCAATTTTTAACATTTATTTTCATGCACATTTCTGCAAATGTAAACTTGAAGGAAGGTCACTGAAAATATAAAAACTTGGATTTTTGATGAAAATATTTGAAAAACCTATATTTAAACACATAAATATGGATAACTCACTTTTTTTCAGAGTCACCACTACCTAAATGTCCACTACCTATGTGGCAATAGGTAAAAAAGAACATTTGCTTTACTTTAAATGTGTTTGGGATCCATTGAATAGGAAGTGGAAGTGAGATAGGGGAGATTTGTGGGTTTTGATTTCAGAATGCCCTCGAACTACTAAATGTACTGTAGAACTTTATCTGGACTCCCTTTTATCTGAAGAACATAAAAGAGTGAGATAGTTGTTCCTTCTCAGTATTTGGGATGAACTCAATACTCTCAGGTTAAAAAATTCTAGAGGAGTATTTGCAAGGGTTCTCCTCCACCAGGAGATCCCTCTATCAGTAGAACAAGCTTATACTGCTACTAAGCATATCCTTTCTTAATATTTATAGTTTATATAAAACTGTCACTGCTATTTTATGTCTGGTAATTTCATATGTGAATATATTCTCCTATATCAATTTATTACTTTCACATCTCATGATTTATATCTTAAATTTTATGGTAAATTAATTGAGAGCAAACATCATTTAGGTGTTCAATTAATGTGGTATTTAACTCTTATTCCATAGTCTATGACTGTTCCTTCCCAAAGTTTTTCAATTCCAGTGTTACATTTTTTGAGCTATTCTGTCAATATTACTTTTATTTATTTATTTACTTATTTTGTGGTGCTGAGGATTGAACCCAAGGCCCTGTGCATGCAAGGAAAGCACTCTACAAACTGAGATATATTTCTAGCCCTTAAGTATTACTTTTGATCAATGTAATTATATCAATATATATTTTATTAGCCTACGATAGACTGGAAAAAACAATACCTATTCTGAAATCATTTCTTGGAAGTTATGATGTCTTTAAAAGTCAAGTGTGTAAATATTTGTATTTCAAATATTTATTTTTCAATATTCAATAAAGAATATTGAGCATGGTTAAATTTAACATAATGTATTATGAACATAATTTGAATATTCTAGTTGATATAATATTGAAATGTTTTCCATTTTAGGCACAGAAAATTTCATATTCAGTCAATCAATGGTTATCTATCAATTTTTCAATGTTTTATATCCACAAACATAGAAAGTATAATGATCTTCACTTAACAATTGCTTATGAAATGATTTATGGTATGCTTTACTTAGCATATCCTCTTTTACAGATGACACCTGACATTGTACATTTTTTAATATTAATTCTATCCATTCTTTTCATTGAAAATCTCTCTTCAAAAAATGTTCCTTAGAAGGCATTTCAATTTTTCTTGCTTCCTGATTATTATGAAGTGACATTTTAAATGTATTTTTGAATATGTTTTCTACTTGTAAATACAAATTATAGGTCCATGGAAATTTTAACATAAAAAACTTCAAATTCTAATTACTTTCTGACTATACTTGAACTACCAACTTAATCTTTATAAGCCTCAGTTTCCTCTTCTGTAAAATGAATGAAACTAACATCTGCATATCATAAATAAGCAACAATGAAGAATGTTTTGATTGTGATATGTCATTACCATCATGTAAAAAAATCCAGAATAACCAGAAGATAGGAAAACACTGAGTTTATTCTTATTTATCTAAAGAAGTATGCATGTCAGATTTAAAAAAAATTAATACATAGTAATTTTGCAGGATTTGTCAAGTTTTTGGAACACATTAATCTGAGAAAGAAGGAGAATAAAATTGGGATGCTTATATTTGGAGTCTATGTTGAATCTTTCAATTTACAGACTTGGTTATATGTGGATCACAATGTAGTGTTTTAGAATTAGAACATTTGTTCAATGACATCCTTTTCAGAGTTGAACAGTTTGATGTTAATTTTGAGGGAGAAGGCAGAATTCTGGAATGGAAAGTGAAATTGTTATCAACATTTAAAAATTCCAGGCAATACTTTCCAGTAATGGTGAAACCATGTTGATATAGTAGAAAATCAAAGTTAAATTAATGTGCATAGGACAATCTCTGGCCTCAGATGGATTCAGGTATTAGCGTGTTTCCTTGTGCTCATTCTCAAAGCTGAGCTAAATGATTTACCATTAATATGTGGAATCATAAATAATCCAGATAATTACCATTACCACATGAGGTGTTATGCTCTTACCTCAAGCTTCCTGGTGTGGTTGTTCAAATCTCCACATGTAGCAGGCTTTCAGTATGTGTATGTGATTACTGAACATGATGCCCCACTGCCAGACAAAACCAAAAAAGTACTAACGTCAAGATCTGAGAATATCAAGATAGAAAGATATCAAGAAGAAGAATATTATCTAAATTTATAGCCCATCCCAGATTCCAGGAATGCCTGATGTAAACTAGGAGAAAAGATTCCATCCAAAATCTAAAAATCCCATGAAAACAGATTTGGGAACATATTTTGTTCTAATTTTTTAAAATTCCTTTCATTTTGATTTTCAGATCTTTTTTGTAGAAGTAAAATCCCAATGAACATTGCAGGACTGAAAGCACAACATGCGTTTCCCTTGAAAGGCAAAAAATTATATTTAAAATGGTTCTCCCATGAACTACCGCTTGTTCGACTCCTCGAGTGTCCTAGATGAAGGTGTCTATGGTCTGGGTCACACTGATCTTCTCCAAACTATTGCACAGTGAAATTCATCCTGTTTTATGAGCCTTTTATATAGCATTAGTCAAAAGCTTGAGTAGAAAAGAAAACAATCCCAAATTACCCTTGAATGGTTAGGATGTTGGTTCTTAAATAGAGACCCATTATATTTTACTTCCTGAATTAAGTAATTTATAGGTTTTTTTTTAAAAGTGTATAAATTGGTAACAAAAATTGGACCTTGGTGGTGTCAGAAATTCCTTACAAGATGAAGATGGTTTATCAAATTTGTACCAGTTAACAATAATGACCAGTTGACTATTGTACCACAAATCTTGTATTAGGCATCTGACACCATAAAATGCTTACCAAAGCACCTCAAAGAGAACTGTTAAATTATGTTGTGATGTTATGTACTACTTTTTCAGAATATTCCAGTGTTTGGCAATTCAAGTTTGCAAAGGTAAGATCTTTAGGTAGATCTAAAGCAAAAAAGAAGTTAAGTCTTAACTTGTAAGATCTTTGAAAATGAGACAGGTTCCAAGCATGTACCATCTGTTCTCTCTTTTCTGATTTCTATTTCTTAAATGTTCTTTTACAAAAGCTAGTTCCCGTGTAAGGTCCTCAATACATACTTAACGGAATGAAATGATCTAGTTTTCATCCTATCCTGTGATAAAACGTTTCGGTTACTGGATGGCTGGCCTGTTATGGTATTTGTCATTTTTATGATCATGTATAGGTTAAATCTAATTAACTGGGAAATCAACTCATTCATTACAAATAAAAAAAAGTAGTTTTAAAGGAAGTTGTTGGTCCTCAATAAATATGTATAAATACAACAAAATTTTTTGTATTAATTAGTACTCAAGTTGTGGATTCATGCAAAAGAATGTATGAACAAACATTAAAAGTAATATTAAGAAAAAGAATTGCTTTAATGGTTAACAGAATTCAAGGCAGCCTTCAACCCACATGGAAAGAAGGTAGCTATGGAAATGAAGAACAAAGGAATGTAGGTTAAATCATGCTAATCTGCCTTTTTTATGTGCTTCTTCAGTGAAAGCTCTCTATAATTCTGATGTTTCATTCAGAATATAAGGTCTCCAGGTTCTGAGCCATTCAACGTTTTTTGTTTTTTGTTTTTTTAAAGAGAGAGTGAGAGAGGGAGAGGGAGAGAGAGAGAGAGAGAGAGAATTTTCATATTTATTTTTTAGTTATCGGCGGACACAACATCTTTGTTTGTATGTGGTGCTGAGGATCGAACCCGGGCCTCACGCATGCCAGGCGAGCACGCTACAGCTTGAGCCACATCCCCAGCCCCTCAATGTTGTTTTGACAGGTGTTGAGGTAAGGCTTCTCACATTTATAGATAATAGCTCCCAGGACATTATTTGAGTCCCCTGAAACTTTTTTCCAGGTCTTGCAATGTGGTGATGTTGGGAGCCACTAATGAATTGTGGGCTTGTCTAAGCCATCTCTAAGCAGAGATGTGCCCCTTGGAGAACCCTCAGTGTCATCTCACTGCTTTGACACCATTTCAGTGGCAACAACCTGCTCAAAGAGAATTCTGTGATGCCATGGAATTTGTTGGTTCAGACAGCCAATAAATAGGTTCCAATGCAACTCCCTGGGTTTGGAAAGAGAGACAATTGTTTAAGTAGCCCTGGGGCACCAGCTGCCTGCAAGAGGAAGAATTACCAGGACTGTGATAAGGCTCCCTTCAGACCAACTTCCCCACAGTGTCTGGCTTCTCCTTTACCCTGAAGAACTCTTCCTCACAATAAATCCCTTTGATCTGCTCCCTATAAATAAAGCACACTGAGCCTCACTTTTTGTTGGAGATCTGACCCATCAGGTACAATCCTCCCAGCAGGCCTCCTCTATAAAACTATTTTCCTGTGTCTTTTATTCTTTATAAATTATTTCAGACTTTTAATTTCTCAGTCAGCTTACACCTCTGTGAGGTTGTCTGATCCATCATTTGTGCAAGTCACAGTGACATGATGATGTCTAGAAACAGAGAGACCTTGGTCCTGCCTATTACAGTCACATATGGAAATAGTTAATGAGACCAAGAAGGAGTTCATCACATTGTCATTAATCCAGTGGTAATTTAAGGCACAAGAGTTTGAGAATCTTTGGGTTTTGCTACTTTAGGTTTAGAGTTACATTCATTCACTTCTCTGAGATTTAAAAGCTTTTTTTTTAATTTTTTGCAACATTCAAAAGAAATGAGTAACTCTGTCTTTAGTGGGCTCCCAAGGGACAGGTTGAGATTCCTAGGGAGGATATCATAAAATCAAGTAAATGTCATTTTTAGAACTCAGGCAAAGATTTTAGTTCATCTTGAAAATAAGAAAATAGTGACACATATGCAAAATCATTAAGCTGATACTTAAATGAAATCTCTTTGAATATGATCAAGGGAGCCCTGATATTTGTTTTTTTTTTAAATATCCAATCTTTATAGTTTTAACCAAAATTATACTGATAACTAATTACATGTAAATGACAAACAACCTCAGAAATGTTAGCAAAGATTTCCCATCAATATTTAGTGAATGCCATGCTTCCCTGTCTTGTTTAGGTGGGCTGGGGCCAAGGGCAATTTCATGTATAGTTGGTGATTCCATTTTGTTGTCTAAGCAGATAACTTTGAGAAATAGTCCCATGAAGTTTTCATTCATACTTCTCCCTGAATTTTTTTTCTGATTCTGGAGTCTACTGCTGGTATATTAATACAGGTTATTTACAGCTGTTCAAAGTTTTTTCTCTTCGAGTAGCATCAGGGCAAAGATGTTAGTAAGAGCTCTCTGTCAAAATGAGCAGCCTACGCATTTTTTCTCATCCCCATTTCATTCCCCACCATCTACTGCAGTAGCATGAGTGTGCACAAAGTCACACAATGTGTAGAGTGTTCTAGAATGAGGTCAAGAGCCCTCCTTGATCCTAAAGCATTCCAAAATTATGATACATGCCCAAAGTGTACTTATTACTAGTGTCTCCATTAACCCTCTTATCTTTAAACTGATAAGATCTGTGGAGGGGGAGGATTCCTGCCTTCTGGGCAGATTTTGCCTCTGGCAAGAAGTCAAATTCACTGGATGAAGTGAGATCTGTCAGAGGTTCACTAACTGAGGGTTTCCGGTCTCAGTCTTAAGATATGAACAATTAATTGTAAGTCTTGACATTGTAGAGGCTTTTTTCTAATAAATCTATCTGAATCATAGCTCAGGAGAGGAGGTTAGATAATTGTGAGTTTCATTTTCTTCATGTAACAGAATTGAAGTAGCAGGGCTTTAAGTATTAAAATGATGAATAGACATGAATAGGTGAGAAAATAATAGAATTTCCTAGAAAGTAGGGCAACTGGTTGAGAAATATTGTGTTTTTATTAATCAACAAGCATAAAGTGGAAGGAACCATCAAATTTAAAGAAGATTCAAAAATATAATTGGCAGAAGCCTCTGCTAATTTAACTAGGGCTTATTATCTGTAAAAGAAGTGGATATGCTCTTGCCTCTGGGTCAGGAAAGATATAGATAGCTATGGGACTAGGACACTAAGTGAATGTCCAAAGGAGGTCTCATGTATAAATAGGTAGGAAGGAATGTTTATAATAATTACATAACCACATGTCAGATAATTTAAAGAGCTAACTCACACACACACACAGATATTCACACACATAGACACACACACACACACACACACACACACACACACACAATCTGTCTTTTAGATTTTTCATGGAATAGAATCTACTATCAAGGAAAAGGACTTGGTTAAGTCACATAGCTTTAGTGATTTCAGAAAACCAGAGAACCACTGCTGCTATAGTCAAGAAAACAGTGATTTCTGTAACTGTCTCCATTCTATTGGTTTGGTAAACTCTTGATATGCTTATAGATTGTGTAAGGCACTTATAGGCAGAGATGTACCTCCTTTTGGGTAATTCATGTCCTAGGAAGAATGAAATTTATTCAGAAAAAATGTGTAAATTCACTTTGGAAACAGATATAATCTTTCTAAATTAAAAGAGCAAGTACTCATATAGATTAAGTATTACAACTATCATTATTTAAAGAAGAAACCAAAATGGTCACATACATATACATATTGAATAAGGAGAGAAACACAGACCTTTAGAACATGATAATTTAGGTATTATCTAGATTTGTTTTTGTTTTCCCATTAAAAAGGAAAGCAAAAACAGGCTATATTGACCTAATTCTGAAGAGATACCAAAAAAAAAAAAAAAAAAGAAAAGAAAAAAGAAAAGAAGCAAATAAAGAAAAAAAAGAAAAGAAAGAACAGAGATATACAACTTTAAAATATGTAGTCAGAAGCAGTGTAACAAGATGATTGTCACATTCTAAACAGGCTTACATGTGTTCCCTGTTCAGTGGATTTTTGACTTGTAGAGCACCTATAAGAACAAGAAATGAGTCAAGAGTTCTTTTCCTACTATTTGGCTTTAGACTATTGTTTTTTATCACTATTTCCCCTGATTTAAGAGCACATTTTGTGAGCTTGCTAGGGATTTACATGTGTCCCTGTGAACATAAATTAGTACAGTAGGAGTAATCTTACCTATGCAAGTGGACTTTTCCCCACACAGGTCAGTACTCTTTTATTTGGGTTGGGTTGAGACCACAAAGACAGCAGTTAGTCAATGTCTATATGATCTATAACTTATTATTGAAGAGGAAAGTTCTTAGGGAAGTTGAAGAAGAAACCATAGGAGAATATTTAAAGTGTCAATTCCACTTGCCCAGTAAACGCCTCATTACTAAATTAGTGGGTGTGCTTGCAAGCAGTAGCCAGAATGATCTCTTTTCAAAATTGTGAAGTAAAAAGCAGGATCAGGAACACAGGGGAAGTCTGGGGATTATCAGAGGTACCCACAGCCTGAGTGAACTTACTGGCTCTGAAGGACAGTGCGTCAGACTAAGGCAATGATATAGCATCCAGATAATCAAATTTTTCCACAGTTATCCCAAACAGCAACAACAACAAATTTTCATATTTGTTTTTATTTCATAACTTTATTTAAATATATTTCATATACCATAAAACTGACCTATATAAAGCTCCCACTACACTGGTTTTTACACATTCACAGAAGCTATATTCAGAAAAAATAGTACTATAGAACACTTTCCAACATACCACAAAAACTTTTGTACATTTTAAATGTCTATTAAATTATAAATTCTCTACCATCCCTTACTTCAACCCCAGACAACAGTGGATGTAACTTTAGTATGTAATGGATTGGCTTATTCTAGAAATTTCACATAAGGGAAATCAAGTAATATGTGGCTTTTATGATTTTTTTTAATTTAACATACTATTTTGTGGAAAGCAGTGACTTGGATCATTGCCTTGAACTGCCTCCTGGATGCAGCTGCACTTGCTTAGGGAACTTTCTGTGCAAGGGTGCAAGAAAAAATTGCCCGGTTGCTGTGGTGATGCCCTGCTTGAGGAGGTTCTGGGAAAGGCACAGAACTATCAGTCTTGACCCTGAATTCTCACAACAATTGTCATGGATAGAGAATTATGAGCTGTCTAGATAATTATAACAGCGTGCCAGTGTTTTGAACTTCATGCCTGACTTCTTTGAAGAAACTTTTTCACAGAAACCCTTTTGATGATAAAACTTATATAATAGACATGCTGAGCTAGCTATGAGTCATTGTTTCTCCATCAGAGGTTGGTGTCCCACCCAGTCTCAGCTTTGTCTCTATGAATGTTTGTTTTTCTTTCTTAATCCCGTATTCCCCACATTTTTCAGATTTCTAAGGTTCAACATGTAATACACTATGTTCAACATTTATCCATGTTTTAGTATGTGCATGTCCTTTTTTATTTCCATGTAATATTCTATTGTGTAGATGTATCATTTTTTTAATCCATTCAGTTTATGGGCAGGTGTGTTGTTTCCACCTTTTGGCTATTATGACTATTGCTTTTTCTATGCGCCTTTGTACACACATACATACACATACCCACAAGCTCACAAAAATCCTTGTATTCATATACAAGTTTTACCTTGGCAAATGTTCTCACCTCTGTTGTATATAGCTTAACTAGAAATGTTGGGTCACAGTACCTTGGTATTGAGAACTTTGAGGAATAACAAAATATTTTCTAAATTGGCTGCACAGCTGATGCTCAGTGTGTGAGTGTTCCAATTTTCCTACATTCTAACCAGCACTTTTTATTTACTATATTTTCTTTTTCAAGTCACATAGTGAGTGTAAACTGACATTTTACCATGGCTTCAATTTGCATTTCCCTAAAAATGAATTAGGTAATATATCTGTTCATATGTGTATATTGGCTATTTGTTTACTCTCTTTGAAAATGTCTTTTTAAATTATTTGCCCACATTTTAACTGAATTACTTATCATTGTACTCTCACTTGTTAATTACCTAATTAGAAAATTTTCTTTCATTTTACCTAAAAAGAAAATATTTTATTTCATTGTTCAGATTTCTTTTCATGTTCTCAATCATATCTTAACGTATAATTTTTGTTTTAATTTTGATGAAAATCTAGTCTTTATGATTTTTCTTTGTTTGCTTTTGTAAACTTCTCAGTCACAGTTTATAAAAATTTACATCCATGTTTTCTTGTAGAAATTTTATAATTTTAGCTATTACATTTAAGTCATTGATCCTTACTAAGAAAATATTAGTGTAAGGTTTGAGACAGGGTATACAATCATATTTCACCTGTAGATATCTACACAGTTTGAACCAGCATCAAATGTTAAAAGACAGTCATTCACCACATGTTTTAGTATGTGTATGTCCTTTTTCATATTTGTTTTTATTTCATAACTTTATTTATGAAATTGAAATATCTTGGTACCCTGGCTGAAAACAAATGACCACATATTTAGTTCTCAATTCTAGTTAAATATGGACTCTTAGTTCTAGTTTATCATCTTACCTGTCTATCCTTATATAGAAACTCACTGCCTTGATTATCGAAACTGTGAAATGTATTTTGAACTTAGGAAGAATGAGTCATATGAATGTTAGGTTTATCTTGTCAACTTTTGTAAAAAAATTTAAATATAGTCAAAGTTTGTGTTGAAGATGTACATCAATTTTGGTAGAATCTTAACAATTTTAAGTCATCCAGTCCATGAACATGGAATGTCTTTCATGTATTTATATCTATTTTAGTTTTTTTCAACATTGTCTTATAATTTCTAGCACACAAATCCTTCACATTATTTTGTTAAATATATTCTTAGCATTTTTATTGTAGCTATTATACAAAAACATTGTAGTTTCAATTTTGAATTGTGCATCAATTGGCAATGAAAATACAATGAATTATGTATGCTGACTTGAATGAAGTCTATCATGTTGCTAAACTAGCTTATTAGTTTTAAAAATTTAGGTACATTATTTTTGGTTTTGTATATAAGGTTATAATGTTCAGAAAGCAATAACAATCCAGGAATTGAAGAGAATTAGCTCAACCTGATTAAGAGTATCTCTGTAAGCCAAAGCGAATATCACACTCAGTACTGGAAGGCTAAATGTTTGTCAGGCAAACAAAATGAAAGGAAGACATTTTTACTTTTATTTATGAAAGGGTTTTAGATTTTGTGAAGTGATTTTTCTGTTCCTATTGAGATGATCCTGTTTATTTTGTCTTTTATTTAACATATAGGATGTGTTACAATGACTGATGTTGGATGTTAAATGAAACTGGCACACTGGGAAGAATCGTCACTGGTTAGTTGTGTATGTTTCCTTTTAATTATTGATGGATTTAAGTTTTATGCATATTTAGGTAAGGATTTTTGTGTATATTCATAAAATATGTTGGTCTGTATTTTTCTTGTGGTATTTTTACCTGGTTTTTCCATAAAAATAATACACAGAATAAATTGGTAAGTATTCCTTTGTCTTCTATATTTTGAAATAAATTGTGAAATTTTGTTTTAAATTTTCTTTGAAATATTTAATAGATTTAACCATTGAAAACTTCTGGCCTCAATAAATTGAAATATAGTAAACTCACAGGTACTATATGTTCTGATTACAATTACATTAAATATCAACCACAAAAGTAAATTAATGCAATTCACAAATATGTGAAAACTGAAAGCATCCTCCTAAATAAACAGTAGTTCAAGTAAGAAATTACAAAGGTACAAGATACTTTAAAATGAAATAAAATCAAACAACTTATGAAATGTTATGAAATATAGTTAACAATTCATACTGTGGATTTTATGTGTATAAAATTATTTTACTGGAAAAGAGGAAAGACATAGAGTTAGTCAGAAGAGAGAGATGCTTTGCCCTTCCACAGGTCTTCCTTGGGCAGGTATACAACTTTAGTGGGATTCCCAGAAAAATCAGAAATTTCGAAGTTCCCAGTTGTCTTTAGGATATCCTTTTAAAATGCCTGTGCATGATCTTCTTTCCTTAGCTGAAATCACAGCCTTAGGTGGCTGAGCTTGCTGTTATTTAGGTAATGACCATGGAATGGGATTACCTCCAACCCACATGCTTACCATCTAATGTGCTGAGTTCTGGGTCAATATCAAATACCTACCACACTCTCAGAATAGAGATTTGACTGCAGACTGCAAGTTAAAAAAAATGCTGACTGTACAATAGGTAGGGTACATTTAGTGGAGCTTCAAAACAAAGCCTGTTTTCTGCTGTGCTATTGTTTTTTGATCATTACACGACTAGGCTTGTGGAGTTGTGGGGAACATCCCCAAACAGAATGCTGTAGAATTTATGGTGTGAGGTTTAATAATTCTGTTAGATAATTTTCAGCTCTATCTGTGGCTTTGACTAATTTCCAGAATTCTAATATAATTAATTTTTATTCCCTTGCTATGTTTTGTTATGGAGAGAGAGAGAACTTACTGAGGTCTTTGCTTCACCATTGTGAAAGTCTATATCTCAAGGTTGTCCTTAATAGGAAATTAGGATTCTTAATTTCCTTAGTATATCTGCATCAATTACTAGTATTATATGTTGTTTTTCTTAGTCAACATGGTGCAGTGACCAACATATTCAACTTTTCACCACTTGTGAGGCTGAATCATAGAAAATGTTATTTCATAAGGAAGACTTTGAATATAACAACCAGAATATCATGTCCAACTTAGACAGTTTTTTGTTTCATTTTGTTCTGTTTTCCCTAAGTACTTCTCTTTTTCTTTTTAGTTTGAAGGCTTTTTAAATCACTTTTTGAATCATCCCATTCTGTATTTTTTGTCCTTTTTTTCAATTAAGATTTTCCCTGAAATATGAATTAACCAATATATATCTCAGAGCTCTGGATTAAACATTCTTAGAACTAATTTACATTCCTCTGCAAATTTATTTCTATCTTGTGCAGGCTATGAAAAGTCTTTTATGATAGCTGTCAGTTCTGAGGAAGATCAGTTCTTAAAATGTTCCTTCCTTGTTCTAAGAATGATTTAACTATAAGAAGCAATTGAGTTTGGGGACTTTTTATTGTCCCAAAAGAAAGAAAAGCAGTTCAGAAGGAGGGTTAGATAGAGAAAATGTGGGAACCAAAATGGGAAAAAGGTTAGTAATATAAGACATATCACTTCTAGTTCTGGTGTAGAGGATCCAAAAGACAGTTTTAAGATATTTTAAAATTTTTATTTTGCTTGGACAAAGATTTGTTTAAGGAAGTAATTTTGAATATGAATTTCTTTGGGGAGTATTCTCATATGAAAGAAAATGCACAATATTTTGGTATTTTTTTTCCATTTTGTTCTAAACAAGATTTTCAAATACTCTTGCTAATAGTCCTTTGATGTTATTTATCAAGGAACTGAATTATATACATATACGTGTGTATATATGCATATATATATATATATATATATATACATTTATGTATATATTTATACAAACATATATATGTATAGATACACATACATGTATCTATGTGTATAAATAGATATACTCATTTATAAATAGATCATTCATTTACAAATTTAATTCTTTCTTGCAAATATTATCAGGAATAATAATTACATTATTTAGTTCAGTGGATAGCAATGTTATGTTAAAATAGACATAATAACTGTGTTTGTGCAGATAGTTTTAGTTCTCAGTGTAAATGCCCAGTGGACAATTAAACAAAAATATGCGTGGAGTTTCTTCATATGTAATTACATTTTCATTCATGCAATTATAACAGGAAGATGACTTCAGATCATAATTTAAGGAAAATTTTCTGCATAATTCTGTTCTGCTCATTCTTATTAGGTAAATGCTGTATTAGTAAGACTCTCCTCTCCATAAATGTAAAATATAAATGCTTTTTTAATGATATAGTTTACTATTTTTTTGTTAATTGGGATAACTGTAAAATATATTGTTAATCTCTGTTATTCTGTAAGAAATTTAGTCAAACATAAAGTTTAGTGTGGTGTTTACAGAGATAGTGGACAGACAAAAGGTAATGTCTTGTGACATAGATGTGATGCCCTGAACAAAGGTGACATTGGTAGGAAGTCAAGCACTTAGCTACCAGTGTGTTCATAAGGAAACCCAATTATAACCTTTATCAAAAGTACCCTGTGAGACCTGCATCAGAACCCAGGCCCAGGATAAGTCCGGGTTCACCCCACCTACCAGCAGACCCCAACTGGAACTCAGCCTTAGCCCAGGACCACCTCTGCTGCCCAGCAGACCCCTGCCTGAGCTCTGACCCTGGCTCAGGACCATCTCTTCCAATCTGTATGGGAGACCAGGCCCAGTGTAGGCCTAGGATTGCTGCCCTCCCCCACACACCTGGGTACCCAGACCTAATCAACTTCCATCTTGGGACATTGCAGCTATTGCCATAGCCCTCCCCATGCATTAGCCTCTACTTTTTGACAACAAACTGGGCCTAGAAGCAGCTGCATTTCAGAGCAGTCATCCCAAAGCCAGTGTAAGCCCACACTTTCAGCCCCAAATCTGAAAGATGTTACATCCATCTTGGGACACATCCACTGCTATCTCAAATTACCACTGCTATTGCTGCCACCACCTTTAGTTGCAGAAGCATCCAAGAATCAGATCATATACAGGGGGAGACCAATTTGTATTTGTATCCATTGTGGGATACTGGCAGGGTCTGGAAGCCCAACACCAAGGTGAAGTACAGAAAATCTGCATGGATACTACCAGATTGTAGGGTAGAAACTTTAATATCTCAGATAAACACTGAAAGAAAGGAAATCAAATAGACAACATGAAAAAACAGTGAAGGAAAATGCCCCAATCAAACCAAGATAGTGCAATAACAGAACCCATGGACAGCAAAATTGATGAAATGTCAGAGAAAGAGTTAAGAATGTACATAATTAAAATGATCTGTGAATTAAAGAATAACCTAAATGAGCAATTACAAGCAAAACTTGATCACTCCAATAAGAGAACAAATACAAGCAACCATTGACCAGGAGAAGTTAATGAGTGTAATTCATTCCAATATTATCATGTATTTTAAAAATAAATAAATAAGAAGATAAGGGAGTAAATAAGGTAGCAAAAGATTAATTCAAGAAAGAGATAGAGATTCTGAAAAAAAAAATCAGAAATTCTTGAAATTAAGCAGACAATAATCCAAATAGAAAACTCAATAGAAAGCATCACCAACAGAATAGATCACTTAAAGACAGAATGATAGATAATGAAGACAAAGTGTACAATCTGGAAATGAAAGTTGACCACACAGTGAAAATGGTAAGAAACCATGAACATAACATCCAAGAACAATGGTTTAGCATCAAAAGACCAAATCTAAAATTTATTGGGATGGAGAAAAGCACAGTTTCAAACCAAAGAAATGCACAATCTCTTCAATGAGATAATATTAGAAAATTTCCCAAATATGAAGAATGAATTGAAAAATCAAATACAAAAGGCTTACATGACACCAAATGTACAAACTTACAACAAATCTACACTAGGGTACATTATAATGAAAATTCCTAGTGTATAGAATAAGGAGAGAATCTCAAAGGCCACAAGAGAGAGGAAACAGATCATATATACAGGGGGAGAGCAATTTGCATCTCAGCAGATTTTTCAGTCCAGACCCTCAAAGCCAGGAGATTGTGGAACAACACATACCAAGCTCTAAAAGAAAATGGATACCAACCAAGAATCTTATATCCAGCAAAATTAAGCTTCAGATTTGATGATGAAATAAAAACCTTTCATGATAAACAAAAGTTGAAAGAATTTACAAAAATACAGAGCATCCTCAGAAAAATATCCCAAGAGAAGCAAAGGAAAAACAACAATGAAAATCAGCAAAGGGAGGGACTATACTAAAGGAAAAGCTAATCAAAGGAGAAACCGAGTTAAGTTAAAAACCAATAACAAACAAAATGTCTGGAATTACAAGTCATATTTCAATAATAACCCTGAATGTAAATAGCCTAAATTCATTAATAAAAGACATAGAATGACAGATTGGATTACAAAAACACACACACACACACACACAAACAAACATACAAACAAAAAAACGACCCAACAATATGTTGCCTTCAAGAGACTTATCTCACAGGAAAATACAACCACAGACTGAAGGTGAAAGGTTGGGAGAAAATGTACCACTCACATATACCTCTTAAACAAGTAAGGGTTTCTATCCTCATATCAGATAAAGTGGACTTCAAACCAAAGCTAGTGAAAAGGGATAAAGAAAGACATTTCATACTGCTTAAGGGATTCATACATCAATAAGACCTAACAAACATAAATATCTATATAAGTCAAACAAACACTTCTCAAATACAAGAACCAGAGGTTACAACACAATAATATTGGGTGACTTTAATATACTTTTGTCACCACTGGATAGATCTTCCAAACAAAAATTAAACAAAGAAACTATAGAACTCAATAATACAATCAATTTGGAATTACAAGACATATATAGAATATTCCATCTATGAATGAGTAAATACACTTTTCTTCTCAGCAGCACATGGATCCTTCTCCAAAATAGACCATGTGTTATGCCACAAAGAAAGTCTTAGCAAACACAAAAATCAGAAATACTTCCTGCATTGTATCTGACCATAATGGAATGAAATTAGAAGTTAATGATAAAATTAAAAAGAGAAGCTACAACAAAACCTATAGACTAAACAATATGCTATTGAAAAACACATGGATAACAGGAGACATCAGGGAGGAGATAAACAAATTCTTAGAAGTAAATGAGAACTCTCATACAACTTATGAAAATCTTTCGGACACTATGAAGGCTGTGCTAAGAGGAAAGTTCATTGCATGGAGTTTATTCATTAAAATAAGAAAAAAGTCAATAAGTAAATGACCTGTCATTACAGCTCTAAGCCCTAGAAAAAGAATAACAAACACAAAAAAGTAGTAGAAGACAAAAAGTAATTAAAATGAGGGCAGAAATTAATGACTTTGAAACTAATGAAACAATTTAAAAAGTTGAAAAAAACAAAAAACTGGTTCTTTGAAAAAAATAAATAAAGTTGACAAGCCCTTAGCCACTTTAATGCAAAGAAAGAGGGAGAAACTCAAATTACTAAAATTTGCAATGAAAAAGAAAATATCATGGCAGCCACCATTGAAATTCAGAAAACAATTAGAAACTATTTTGAAAATTTGTATTGCAATAAAACAGAACATCTTGAAGATACCAACAAATTTCTAGAGGTATATGATCAACCCAAACTGAGTCAAGAGAACATACACAATTTAAACAGATCAATTTCAAGCAAAGAAATAGAAGACACCATCAAAAGCCTACCAACTAAGAAAAGCCCAGGACCAGATGGATTCACAGCTGAGTTCTACAAGACCTACAAGGAAGAATTAATACCAATACTCCTCAAATTATTCCATGAAATAGAAAAGGAAGGGGTGCTTTCAAACTCATTTAACAAACCTAGTATCATCCTTATACCAAAAACAGGCAGAGAGAGACCAAGGAAAGAAAATTTCAGACCAATACCCCTGATGAACATTGATGCAAAAATTCTCAATAAAATTCTGGCAAATTGCATACAAAAGCGTATTTTAAAAAATGGTGCACTATGATCAAGTGGGGTTCATTCCAGGTATGCATTTTCAACATATGGAAATCAATAAATATAATTCAACAAACCAATAGACTTAAATATCAGAATCATGTGATTATATCAATTGATGCATAGAAAGCATTTGACAAAATAGAGCATCCTTTCATGTTCAAAACACTAGAAAAACTATGGATAATAGAAACATACCTCAACATTGTAAAAGCTATCTATGTCATCATTATTCTAAATGGAGAAAAATTGAAGCATTCCCTCTAAAAAGTGGAACAAGACAGGGATGCCTTTTTTTGCCACTTCTATTCAACATAGTCCTTGAAACTCTAGCCAGAGCAATTAGACAAATGAAAGAAATCAAAGGGATAAAAATAGGAAAAGAACTCAAACTATCATTAATTGCTCACAACATGATTCTATACTTAGAAGATCCAAAAACTCCCCTAGAAAACTTCTAGAATTAATTAATAAATTTAGCAGTGTAGAAGAATATAAAATCAATAGCCATAAATCAAATGTATTTTTATACATCAGCGATGAATACCCTGGAATTAGGAAATTTTAGAAAATTAGGAATACTACTCCATTCACAATAGCCTCAAAAAAATAAAACACTTGGGAATCAACTTCTACAATGATGAAATACTTCTACAATGAAAACTACAGAAGACTAAAGAAAGATATTAAAACAGAACTTAGAAGATGGAAAGATCTCCCATGCTCTTGGATAGGCAAAATTAATATTGTCAAAATTACCATACTACCAAAAGCATTATACAGACTCAACGTGATTCCAATTGAAATTCCATTGTCATCCCTTATAGCAATAGAAAAAGCAATCATTCAATTAATTTGGAAAAATAAGAGACCCAGAATAGCCAAAGCAATCCTTAGCAAGGAGAGTGAAACAGGAGGCATCACAATACCAGACCTTATACTATACTTAAAAGTGATAACAACAAAAACAGCATGGTATTGGCACCAAAAAAGGTAGACCAATGGAAGAGAATAGAAGACACAGAGACAACCCCACATAAAATACAGTTATCACATATTATACAAAGGCATCAAAAAACACATATTGGAGAATAGATAGCGTTTTCAACAAAGAGGTGTTCTAATAACTGGAAATCCATATGCTCAAAACTTAACTCAAAATGGATCAAGGACCTAACAATTAGTCAAGAGAGCTGGCACCTAAGAGAGGATAAAGTAGGTCCAAATCTTTGTCTCATCAGATTAGGCCCTGATTTTCTTAACAAGACTCCTAAAGCAAATAAATTAAATGAATAATTAATAAATGGGATGCACTCAAACTAAACAATTTCTTCTCACCAAAGAAACAAACACTTAGGGGAAGAGAGAGCCTAAATTTGAGGAGAAAATTTTTGCGAAACACACATCAGATAGAGCACTAATCTCCAAGATATATAAAGAACTCAAAAAACTTAAACAAACAAACAAACAAAAACAACAACCAAATTAATATATGGGCTAAGGAGCTAAACAGATATTTCTCAGAAGAAGATATACATTCAATCAACAAATATTTGAAAAATGTATTCAACATGTCTAGTAATCAGAGATATGTAAATCAAAACTATTCTAAGATCTCACTTAACTCCAGTCAGAATGGCAGTTATGAAGAACATAGACAACAATAAATGTTCAAGAGGATTTTGGAGAAAAGGCACATTCATATATTGCTGGTGGGATTGCAAATTGGTGCAACCAATCTGGAAAGCAGTATAGAAATGCCATAGAAAACTTGGAATGGAACCACCACTTGACCCATCTATACCACTCCTCGGTTTCCAAAGGACTTAAAATCAGCATACTATAATAACACAGCCACATCAATGTTCACAGCAGCTCAATTCACAACAGATAATCTGTGGAAGCAAGCTACATACCCCTCAATAGATGAATGGATAAATATACTGTGGTATATATACACAATGGAATATCACTCAGCATTAAAAGAGAGTAAAATCATGACATTTGCAGGTAAATAGATGAAGTTGGAGAATATCATGCTCAGCAAAGTAATCCAATGCCCAAAAACCAAAGGCTGAGTGTTCTTTCTGATAAGTGGAAACTGATCCATAGTGGGACCAGGGGAGGCATGGGAAAAATGGAGGAACTGTGACTGGCCAAAGGGTATAGAGGGTGGGGAGGGTGCATGGGTGCCGAAAATATGGTAGAATGAGATGGAACTCATTACCCTAGGTACATGTATGACTGCACATATGGTTTGAAGCTATATCCTGTATAACCACTGAAATGAAAAGTTGTGCTGCAATTGTAAAAAAAAAACTATTAATAAATAAAAATAAAATAATTAACAAACATTTTTTTTAAAATGTATGCTGCCTAGTATTCCTCTCATCTAGAATTCTGTGCAACAATAGTGTGGCATAATGGAATTATTATGGACCCAATACCAGAAAACAGGCTGTGCTCATGCTACAACTCAAGTATTGGTATCTATAGAAGATGAAAAGTAATTAGAGACATGTTCTTGCCTTAAAATTAGGATAAACTTTAAAGTAATAATAAGTATGATTTACCAAAGATTGATTTTGGAAACATTGTCAAGTGCAATATAAATTAATCCTCTTTTAAAGACATTCCAGTACATAGGAATGCTAAGCAATTTATGCAAAATTACACACAATGTGAAAGAAGCAATTTTGAAGGCATTTTGAAACATTTTAAATAATTTGTACATTTATGATATTTTTGTCACAATGTATAAAAACTTTTTAAGACTTAAAGCTATTAAAATTTTTTAAAACTTATAGTAAAACATATATGAAATGAATTTTGCTGTCTTAACTATTTTAAGCATATTATTCTATGTCATTTATTACACTCACAATTTATGAAACCATTACTATTGTTTCTAAGTTTTTTAATTACCCTACATTATAATGATAATTGAGAAAATAATGTCCATTCATTTTTCTCCTGCATTAGTTACTGTTAAACTCTAATCTGTTACTTTTAATCCTATGAGTTTACCTATATCAGACGTCTCATGTAAGTATAATAACACATTGTCTTTTTATATCCAACTTATTTCACTTGGCATAATGTCCTCAATATTCCTTCTTGTTACTGCATGTATTAAAACTCCTTTCCTTTTTGATGGTTCATGAGTATTCTATGTGTGATAGTATCACATTTTGTTTATTCATTCAGTTGTTAAGGGCCATTTGGGGTGTTTACAACTTTGATTATAGTGAATAATGCTGCAGTGAATATGGGTTTATAAGTATTTTTTCAAGTCTGTTATAACCTGCATCTGGAATGTCCTCTAAAAGCTCATGTGTTGAAAGTTTGGCCCCCAGTGCATCAGTGTTTAGAGGTGCGGCCTTCAGAAAGGTGAGTGGATCTTGGACTTTAATCTCATAAGTGTATTAACCCATGGATAAATTCAAAACATGATGGAACTATTAGGAAGTGGTGTAAACTGTAAAAATGAGGTTTAGCAGGACAAAGTGTGGGATTGAAGGCATGCCCTGGAAGAGTTTACCTTGTCCCCATGTCTCCAACTCCTTGTTCTCTCTCTTCTCTCTGGTTGTCATGAGGTGAGCAGGTTTGCTCTGTCAAGATGATCTGCCCCACTGCAGGCTCAGAAACAATAGGGCCAGCGAACCATGAGCTAAAATCTCTGCTGGCCAAGATAAATCTTTTCTCTTTTAAATTATTTTTCTCAAAGTGATTAAAAAAGCTGACTAATACAAAGTCTTGTATTGGGTTTCCTCAATACAGCTATTTGAATTGTTCTTTATTGTTTGCTGGCTATTCAGTTTCTGCCCTTATTTTAACTGTTAGGTGTGATCATGAATTTCTGAAAGTTGTCGATATGTATCAGCATATGGCATCTTCTAGGCCTTGGAGGATTAAGTATTTATTTTAGCCTTCCTAATCTTGCTTTCATGGACCTGTTTTTCCAGAAAAATTCTAGTTAGGTCACTTATTTTCTCTGAGCCCTAAACATCTCTGTTTGATCATTTGGTGATACCCAGATCCTGATTTGCCTAGAGTCCATTTTTGATATGTTGTCATTGTCTCAGCAATAAAGGATGATCCAAACCTGGGTTCACATCAAATCTGCAGTTGCTGTATTCAGATTAAACCAGGGGAGTACTTAGAGTAGTCCAATTTTATATCCTCTCCTTAGGGGTAGGCCCAGATTACCATGTTGTCAGTTACTGTTGAGTTTTGCCTGCTGTTGGGCTGAATTAATAATTGACTCAAAACCAGATTTCTTTCTGTAGGCACCAATTTCTGCCAATGCTGAGCCCAAAGCCTGCCAGGTCCAGCACCACACTAGGAAAGACTAAGGCCTCTGCTGTAATGGCTGCCTGTAATGGAATTGGACTGATTGATGAATGTCAATACAACAAGCTCTAGATGGATTAACCCACAAATCATTTCACAGTCTTCCATTGCCTCACGCATGAACTTTTGGGGGACACTTTAGATTTAAACTATAAAAGCTTCCATTTCATTAAATGTCCATCATGACCCCTCAGTCATTGTGGTGCGAAGAAATATGTACACCTTGCCCTTGGAAAAACGTAATTCCTAAGATTAAAATTAACTGCTGGACAATGGTTTTTAAGGACTCTGACATTTGAAGTGGAGGATAGGAAAGACTGAAACCTCCTAGAGGAAAGATTTTTGCAATGACTAGAAATATACAATTTAAAAATGAGAATAGAGTGTACCTTTAAATTATGCATTTAAGTATTTAAAGGAGAGTCAGAGAAGAATTCTCAAAATAATAATAGTAGATATAAGTTCTAACAAAAATTCTATGAAAGAAAATGTCACAACTAATTCAAAGAAAGACTGAATTGTGCAGACTGGAAGCAACATTTTTTTGTCTTTCATATTAAACTATCTAATCTTCATTATGGCAGGGACTTGTTCAAATGTGTACATTTTTGAATTTCTAGCAAATAGCAGAATTCTCAAATTATCATAGATGACCCATTAAGAATATGATCAATAAATGAACATGTGAATAAACAATTTATAGACTTAAATTATTAAAACTACTTCATGCTGCCTAAATTTTCTATTTTCAAGGATTTTTTAAATTTATATTTCAACTCTGGATGTGTAAATAAATTAACCTTTCCTATTCCCTTCATTCTTGTTCTACATTTTAAATTAAACTCATGTTCTATATACATTACATACTAGTGGTTCTTTGTCTCAGTTTTAAGAATTTCCTCTTCAAACAATGGTATATCCAGCAGCCTTGAAATACTTTCTGAGGTCCCAAGAAGTAACTCAGAGCATAAAAGATATTTTGTCATTCTTCTCTATGAAAACTACATCTTGTAACTTCACTCTAGCTATACTGTTAAAACTTTAGAGACAAGTCAAATTTCATTTTTTTAAAAAAAATTGTGAAAATTTATTCACAGGAATAACTTCTAAATCCTTGAGGAAAAAGTTGACATGGGAAGGAAACTCAAAAGTCATCAAGAACTTTAAGGAACAATTTAGTCATCTATTCAACTGTAATTGTATTGTACTTCTGAAATATCAAAAAAAAGATTCAATGTAATAAGAAAATTGCTTGATTTCAAAAGAAATACCATATGTACTCAGTTTTCAACGTGGAAGTCCTTACAACTATATCACCATCTGTATCCCAGCACATATATAGAGGTAGTGGGTCACAAAATGTCTCTTCCACTTAAACAAAACCACAAACGAATCATTCACACTCCCACCCTTTCTTTTACCATATATCATCATCAAATGAAATTGGGTTTCAGAGATTATTCAAAATATAGAAATAAATAATTGTGAAACATCTTATTAACAGAATAAATAATAAAAATTTATACCACCTTTTCAATTGGTACATAAGAAGCATTTGACACAATTCAACTTTCATGAATGATTTTAAAAATCCTCCACAAATTAAATATGTGCTTTTTTTCGTATTCAATCATTGTTTTTAGTTCCACATGACAACATAATCCTTTTTGACATGATTAGGAAAGCATAGAATATATCTTGTCCTAATTTAGTCCACTAATTTAGCTATCTTACATCATATTATCGAGGATGGATATGGAGAGGAAAATTTCATGTTAAAAATTATCACCAAATAATTCCACTTTCTCTGGAATTGTTAGCATAGCAATATTTCTTATTATTAAAGATTTATAGAATTAATTAGTTTGTTCATGTTAGTCTGTCTTATATAGTTAGAGACAAGTCAAATATCAACTTTTTAAGAAATTTGTGTAAATTAACTTACTGAACTGACTAAATTAATTTATTCATTCTTCTATCCATTTATTTTTTGTTGTTTACATTTTTTAAAGAATTGTTACTGAAATACACTTTTAAGTTAATATAGTTTGTATTTTATGTATTTAACAGTTAATTACTATTATAGTTACTTTATATTCACTTTGAAAACTGTCTCTTATCTAATTGCAAGTTGAGTTTTCAATGTTTTATTTATTATTTTAGTCAATGCTCAACTTCAAAGGCTATCTTTATTTCTCTTCTCATATTTCAATTTCGTCAGCCTGAAAAAACAATGTAGCAAGTTACACAAAAAGCATTCTTGTTGAAAATCTCCAGTAATGATAAATGAGTGGCCCAATTCCAATAAAATGAAAGAATCTATACAAAGGGAATTTCTGTAGAGTAGGCATTATTTTACAGTTATCCACACCTCCAATAATCTTTCAGGTTTGGCTGTATAAAATGACCATGCATATAAATAACACTTTCACCAACTATCAATTCACTGTAGCTAAGCCACAAATTGGAGTATTGATATTCATTTTTCCATCATATTTATCTTTGAATATATACTCAAGATTTACTCATTAGATCTCATCACATGCAAAACCCACTTTGAAGAAAAAACATGATGTCTTATAAGCCCTGGATATTTTATACTGAAGAACTATTATTAAATGAGCTGCCAATTATTCCTGCTACATTTCTTTTGCTTATGGTGAATGGAATAAAGATAATTTTCTCTCAACGCTTAAACATATCTAGATTTATTTCTGACATTCAGCAAATGTCTGTGAGCATATTTTTGGTTACTATAATTGTTGTTATGGGGTTATTGAAGACATTGTAAAATCATTAAAAGCTGGCTAGATTTTTTAGCAAAGTAGCATGTAATGAAAGTCTAACTAAAAGCTTGAATAATAACCTTTTGTTACTTATTTTAAACCTGTTCACCTGAGCAAAGCATGTGAAGAACTATTTGAAATATTTGTTAATGGAAACACTTTTTCTTTGAACTTTTATTATTAATATGTTCCACGTTGGATATTTCCTATGATGTACCAATACCAATTTAAGTATGTAGTTAATATTATGATAAATAATAATATTGTTATACAACATCATAATATATATTAAGAGTCATTCTAATTTCTTTATGGTGTATGACCCATGGATTTCTAGAGAATAAAAATAGTACTCTGAGCATCTAGATGTGAATATTTACTTAGTTAAGAGAAGTAAACATTTAATTACAAGAGGTAAAATATTAATTTATTCTCTGGGAGACAGTTTAAACTGTAATATATAAAAATATATTTAAGTACTGAACACTAAAATATTATATTTTTACACATTGCATATAATATTTTGCTTCTGATTTTTTAAGGTTTTGTAGCTTATGAAAACATACATTTCAGTTTTGATTGAACTCCATTAGTCATGCATTTCTCAGCATAACAATGATTTTACTTCACTTTAACACTCAAATTTTTGAGGTACACTGCAAAATTTGACTTCATTAATCATCTTTTATTTGCTCCTGAAAGATTACTGAAGATCATATATTTGAAGACATTTGTGAAAATATAGCTAAACAACTCATGATAAACTTAAGTTCAGTCTATTCAGAAAGTAATTGTGTGATTGTCTGCGCCTGTTGCCGCGCGCTTGGGTTGAGTTTGAATGTTTCAATCTTGATATCTTTTGTGCCCAGGTTTGTGAGCTTCTTCTTTTTCTTCTTCCTTCCTCTTCTTCCTTTTCCTCTATAAGAGTTAATTTTATTTTTCCAAAATGAGTGAAATGCCTCTAGCTGGGAAATATACCATGTTCTACTAAACAAGGACTTATTTTGTTCACAGTAGCTACTGGATCTACCTAGGTTCCTTGTTCCATGGTGACACTGATAATTTACATGCCTGGTGGAGAGGAGAAAGAAGTGGGACAGAAATAATGGAAAATTGAAGATTGGTGGAAAGCACCGTAATTGCAATTTCTGTAGATAGGAATATTTTATATAAGGAAAAGCTAAGGCAAAAATCAGAAAAGTGCAATTTTCCTGATTTTTCAAATGAAGTCAGACTCTTTAATTATTTGAGGCTAGTGATTATAAATATTAACTTATGGACTGCCTTGTAAATCTAGCTTTGCCATTAACCATTAGATCTTTGGAGGAATTTACATTTTCTATGTCCTGGTTTTATACCTTTAAAACAAAGGGAATAATAATCCTGAACAACAGCATTGTGTTACTGATTAAATGAGTTACTGCCTGTGCAATACTCACTGTCTGGCACATAGTTATTATTTAATAAATAATACTTATTATGAAAGCCCCTTTGATGTTTGTAAGCATATGAAGGAATGAAAAATATTGCATGTCACCATCTGTCAATTTAATTATTACTACAATATTAGTATTGTAATACTAATATTAATATTGTAATACTATGAATGATAACTATAGTAAAATAAAAATACTAGTCAGTTGATATTTCAGTTCTTATCTAAATGTTATGCTATAGCAAATAACATAATTTACCTGAAAAATAATTAAGATATAGATAAGAATATAATGTCTCTATTTAATAAACTTTGGTCATGTTAAATGGTGAGTTTCCAAAAGTCATTTGATTCCCAAATGTTTTTAAAAGGCTTTTTTTCCTTTAAAAAGTATTTGTAATTACATAAGCATGGATTTGATTGATGTAGTTCTTGGTATAAGATGTGAAACCCATATAGATGTAGATATGGACATAGTGATAAAAATGCTGCTAAGTGGACTTTCCAATGGTACAATTATTGTACCAAGAATTGAACCCACTCAATGACACTTAACCACTTAGCCACATCCCCAGACCTTTTTTATTTTTATTTTTATTTTTTTTTTTGTATTTTGAAATAAGGTATCATTAATTTGCTTATGGACTCACTAAGTTGCTGAGGCTGTCTTTAAACTTGGATCCTCCTGCCTTAGCCACCAGAAGCCAATGGAATTACAGGCATGTGCCACCATACCCGGTTCCAATGGCCCAATTTTTTCTCAAGGCAGGAAAACTTTAAATGAATGTTCCACATAAAAACAAACAAATAACAACAAAAAATCCCACAAAACCAGCCTTCTGAGTGAACACATTTAGAAGTTTACCCTTACTAACAACACACTGAAAGGAAAACTTATTCATCCCTCTATTACATATTTTAAAATATTAAAATGTGTCTTTAATAAGCTGAATATTAGTGTTATTCTTGTGTGATTGTCCATCACATTTTCTGCCATGTCATTTCTTTATTAGGCTTTGAAAACAATACCCTTACCCTTTTTTAAGAATCCAAGCTATTATCTGTCCTTCAATATTCCTCCAAGTAAGTTATAAAATTAAATCACTGTTTATTATAAAAATCCATTTTCATAAATTTATGTATTTTTAATAAATATCAAAATTATTATTTCTTTTTATATACATTTATTTCCAGCCATGAAATACACTACTAGAAAATAAAACTGAGAGTAATTTTACTTTTGATATTTTTAGTACTTACAATAGGGATACAAAAATATCTACATATCATGGCCTCTTCATAGTTCCAAATTTTAAATGACAAAAGCTAAACTTTGTTATTTTTGGTTGATGAGAAATGGACCTAATAATTAAGGGAATTTACAACAGGAAATATTGAGGAAGTAAAATACTCTGTAGCTCATATCCAGTGATATGGAAATTATTGTATTAAATATGACAACTATTTATATATAAATGAAGGCTATCCTTATATTTTGGTAATGGATAATTATTAATTTATAAAACATTTATAGGAACTGTTATGGGTCAGAAACCATGGTATTTAACTTTACTGTGGCACCAAAGTAGAGAAATGAAATAAAAATTCTAACCATGTAATAGTAGCATTCATTCATCCATTCAGTGTTGCATGCATACATTTATAATGAGCAATTATACCATGCCAGATAAAGACACAACAGGCAAGTGATATAAATAGATGTGAACACTTATCTTATTTTCCAGTCACTTTTTGGACATTGCCAATATACAAAATTATACTCTATTTCATAATTTAAAAAAATATATTCATTTAAAAAATGTGAAGTCCACCAAATAGAGGATCATTTACCCCAGATAGAGATTATAGCAGAAAAATTGTTCAGAAAAGAAATTATACAACCTCTTGGAGAAGAAATAGAATTATCCAAATAATATAATCTCATAGAGTACTGCTACAGTGTTAATTTATATTAACATGTATATTTATACAACAAAATATATCCTGTTTTGTAATTAAAAGATATATACAAAAAATGCCTAATGGAACTTGAAATAAATAAAACCAAACTAGTAAGTATAATTGACAATATTCTAATAAATATTATATGTTGAGAGCCACAGCTGAAGGGGCCCCAGCAAACTTCCAGCTGCCAGCTGATTGGCTCCTCTGCAGTGATGCTCATTGGTCCCTTTCCTAACAACATATGTAAATTTTTCTGAGGATAACCAGCTGCTGCATTTCGCCTAGCCATCTCCTTGCAAAATTCCTCATTGGCAACCTTCCATAACAGGTATTGTCCTCCATTTAGCACAGCTTTACACATACTCGTCCAATCTGCTGGCATCATGTTCAAGTTGGTAATGGATTCTACCATGCTTACAGTGAAGGGTGCTTGAGGACCATAGGTTGTTACAGCCTCCTTTAGCTGCTTCACTGTTTTGAAATCTAAATCTTGGTGAATTCAGTGCCTTCCTGCCTGCTCAAATACAGGGCATGCTAATATTTGAGGTCCTCTCTCAGGATCCCATCTATCAACTATGGGGGTTGGGGGCCTCCCAGCATATGGAGGTGGCGCTGTTGGTTGGACACTTAAACCCTCTGGTGATAGAAAGGTGTTAGTATCAGTCTCCTGTTGTAACTTTTCCCCTGATGGCTTTTTCTGCTCTAAACTTTCTTCCTCCGTCTGACTAGCTCGAGAGACCTTCTCTTTTACTTGAATTTTTTCCTCTGTCTGACTAGCTCAAGAGACCTTCTCTTTTGCTTGAATTTTTTCTTCTGACTAACTTGAGAGACCTTCTCTTTTACTTGAATCAATATGTCTTCTCCTTCCTCTACCATTGTCTGAACTGAAGGCTTTGGACTAAGCAACCAAGATACCAACGCCCACAATGGCAATGTGCCAACTGGCAGAGTTTCTGGGTTTTTCTTTTCTTTTCCCTTAAATCTTCACCATGATGGTCCCATAGTGATATATTTAACAACTCCTCCTTAAAAAGCCATGGGCTACATTTTTGTATTGTATCAATGTATGCCCTGACTGTTCTTGATTTTACTGAGATGCCTCCTTCCTCTAACAGTTTACTTAACAGTCTTTTGGTTTGTTTTTTACTAATTTCTGATCCCACATTTCTAATATAATACAACCCAACAAGATAACACCAAACAAAACCGAAACAGAATGAAACAAAAATGGAACAACAAAAAATCATTATAATAGCCTTTCTATCCTCCTGAAATGTCCATCCGTACTTTCTCCCTATCTGTTCCTCAGACGCAAATAGTTTTTCCTCAGATGTGAGCGGATTTTCTTCCGTCTCACACATCTCCAGGGACAGGCAACTTAAATCAAAAGCGAAACAAAACAAAAGAAGAATCTTAAAATGGCTACCCATCCTCTCACCCTGCCCTCAGGGGCAAGCAGTTTACCTTATCACTTACCCTCAGTCATTCCCGGTGTGGGCCACCAAATGCCGCAGTCTGGCTGGGCACAATTCAGGAGCCATTTACCAAGCAGAAACGAGCTTTATTTTTAGAACACACACAAGCTCTTCAGGAATTCCCTCAGAGCCCAACTGCCACCACGGGCTTCCCACAAGCCTCTCAACCCCCCCACTCCTCCTGCTCTTGAGGCCGATTGGCTGGGTCACATGGGCGGAGCCAAAAAAAGTCCCCCAATGAGCAGCTCCATGATCTGAAAGGGCGGGGAAACAGCCCAATGAGCATCACCGCAGAGAAGCCAGTCAGCTGGTAGCTGGAAGTTTGCTGGGGCCCCTTCGGCTGTGGCTCTCAACAAATATATTTGATATTTTCTCCTGATCAGAGAACAATTAAACTTTAAGATGAAAGTACCTAAGTGTGCATCATCTATTTTTCATGAATTTTCTATCTAAACAGTTTTGGAAAATATTTTACACACTTATTAGGTCATTTCTTCAGTAAAATATTTCATATCAAGTTTAGAACTTTCATTTTTTAATAAAATAATACTTTATAATATTTTATTTTTAGATATTTTCAAATTGATGTAGTATTTATACACATACATACAAATATAGATATGTGTATATACATATATGTAGATATTTCTCTCTTATATCTCTATATACATGCATGAACATATATATGTTGCATATATATATTATATATATATTATATATATTACATATATATATTATATATATTATACCTACTGTTTTTATATGCACAAATTTTGGAATGTCTAAATTGAGCTCAGTTTTCATTTTCATAATGGGCAAAGAATTGTCTTAAATATTCAAAACAAGGAATGCAAAAATATATAAATCTCTTAACTCAAAAATTGATATTAAAAATGATAATGTATTTAAAGGTATAGCTATATTATTTTCAATCTTTCATTTAGTATTTGTATTATAATAAGTTAATTATTTTCTATTTTAATAAAAATATTTTAAAAATTTTCCCCTGACAACATAAAACACAGACAAATATATCATCCTCTTAGCTATAGGATGAAATTACCAATATAAATATTATACTTAAGTCAAGTACTCATGAAAAATTTTGACTACTGCATTATCTGAAGGCACGTCATTATCAATTTGTGTGTATTAGTGTTCAGTGGATATTGTTATCATTAAACAACAAGGAAATGACACCTCAGGGCTATCTAATTTTTTATGGCTAAATATAATGTCAATACTGCAGACTAAAGCAACATTGGTATAATACCAACACATGAGTTCTTCATAATGCTGGTAGAGATCAATACTTTTTTGGTATTCTATAAAGCACCTGCACTCTGTTCACAGAAAGTTTCAATGAATATATGTTTTCCACAACTGAGAAAGGAATATTCAGTTATATTTAATAAAAAATGACATAATTCTACTGTCCACAGAAAAAAAATATGCTTTAATTTTTCATGAGGTATATATCTGATAGCTTATCACATGTGAAATAAATATCAATCTAATGTGGAAAAAAATTATAAACACACTAAAAGTTCTTAATGCACATTCACTGATCTTAGATACATAATATATAATTAAAAGCACAGGTCTTTATGTATATCAGTTTGTAGGAGAGGATTCCCAGTTGCATGCAATAAAAATTGATGTTGACTAATTTAATCCTTAAGATAATTGTTTATTGATTGGTTACAGATATATCAGATAATCACCATAAAAACAGGAAAATAAGGTTTAGAAAATGGGAAAGGAAAAAGGGAATTTAAAGAATAAAAGCTAGAACCCAGATTATATTACAGAAGCACTCTATGAATACCATCCTGCCATAAATGGACACAAAATGCTTCAGCTTGAACCACTATCACAAACATCAATCACCAATTGCCAGTACTGATACTTTTGCTACAGATGCCCCTTTCAGAACTAATAAGGCTGCCATCAATGTCATTGTTGAATTTAATTTCTTCATGGTCTCTGCTAATTTAGTCACTAGGCCTACACTAATTTTAGTCACTAAGCTGGAAAAAAAAGCTACTGTTGAGCATGTCTGACTAAATAATTCTGGTATAGTGAGGAGACTTCCTCATCCATAAGAAAATGTTTCAGTTTCTTGGCATCTAAACAAAGAGAAATATTTACTATATTACATATCATGGGATGAGACACACAATTTACACCATTCTTCCCTGATTGTAATTCCAATTATGAAAGTAAACAAAGCATGTCCTTAATGAAACCTAGTACTATTCACTGTTGTGAATTCCAGGTTAGAGAATCAACATGTGTCTCTCAGCAGATAAGTGAGTAAAGAAAATGTGACATACATATGCACAATGGAATACTATTTAACTTTTAAAAAGAAATTGTACCATTTTTGTCAAGATGGATAGAACTAAAGAAGATTATGCTATGTGGAATAAGCCAGGCAAAGGGGCAAATACTGGCTGCCGAAAGTTCTCACTTATACATGGAATTTAAAACAATAAAAGTTATGAAAGCCAAAAGTGGAATGATGGATATCAGATTCTGGATAATAGAAAATAGGGAAAGAGTGGAAAAAGGGTAAAAGACTTCAATTAGGAATAATAAGTTGCTGATTTTTTTTCTTTTTAATACCTATTGCATAGCACAGAGAATATAGTGAATATAATAAATAGCAATGTATTGAACATATAAAAATTGCTGAAAGAATACATTTTAAATGTTCTTACCATAAAAAAGAAGGTTTACAAATAAATATTTAACATAGCCCTTGGTAGATATGTAAGACCATAGAGTATCAGATAAAAACATCATTAATTGCCAATCCTAGGTCCATGTGTGTCAATGTGGGTTTGTGTACATGTGTTTACATACCTACAGTATGTTCCTTGTTGATTAGATGAATATATAGCAAAGCGTCTTGATGAGCCCAGTTTTACAGATGGTTGAGTGCAAGCCTGGAGCCCTTCCTATTCAGAGCTTCCTCCAGTAACTCCTGGAATTATACCATGGTCTGGCTTCCTCTTCACCCTAGGCAACTGCTGATATTAATCTTGCTACATCAAGCTCTTCAGATCTTGCTCATTGTTTTAGGATTCTTACATTTCTTTCTTTCTTTCTTTTTTTTTTTTTAATTTCAACTCTTCTGTGTACCAGCTATAACATGCCATAAATATGATCACTGAGAAGTTGTAACAGCTTTTAAAAATTTTTATAACTAGTCATAAAACTACTATTGAAGTAATATTTGTGAAAATAAGGCATCACTACTAGATGCAGGTTGGTACATCTAGATACATTATGTATCATTTACTACCCAAGTGGGTCAAATGGTAAGACCCCTAGTAGTCTCTGATTAGCTATACAGTCTTTAAATTCAATTATTAAACAATGACCTATTTTTCTAAAGAAGAGTAGTTACTTCTTAAATAGCTTGGCTCCCAAACTCAGTAAACTACATTTTAATTCTGTAATCAGGGATTTGTATAACCTCTTCACATTTTTGCCCATTGCAGATGTTTTCTTATTACTGCAAGTTCTGAGTCTCAATACTTCTTATAGTGCAGTTCAAACCAAAAGAAAAAATTTTCTCTCTCTAAAACATACTCAAAGTTTCCAGTCTTTATTTCATTAAGAGAATGAGATTATAAGAAATAGTTTGCTCTAAAAATTCAGAAAAAGCTGCCTATATTCTAATATTTTATTGGGATTGGAGGCAAGAAAAGAACTGTACTTCCTTTTGAGGAGAGTAACTAGCATTTGTCAGACAAATTATCAAGAAATTTTATCAAGGTGCAGGGCATAAGTTTTAAGACAGGCCTTTAGCATGAAAATATTTTATCACAACAATTATGAACTGATCTCCATGTCTAAATAGCATTATTTACCCTAAATATATGAATAATGTTTTCTGCTACCTTGACATTGCAAAGGTACCTGGAATTTACAATGGTGCTGAGCCCAAGGAACACTGAGGCAATATAGGATTTGTGCATTGCTATGTATTCCAGATAAAGCTAGCAGAATGTTATAATTTTTTGTTCTTTGGAATAAAAGTGTTTTCCATTTTAACAACTACAAACTGATTGTGAGGGACTGTCCAATTTGTTCAAGCAATGAGTTCACCTCACAGATAATAGCTATAATTCCATTTGAAAATGATTAATCTTAGAACAACATACTTCTGTTCTCAAATGCAACCTATCCCTTTTAGTAGAGACTAGAAATATGGTTGTGATAGGAATCAATACTATTAATCCCTACAATCCTTCTTTATGACACTAATTATTGTAATTCCTTTAAAGTTATATGATTGGAAGTGATTTGCTATTTATTATTTTGGTAAGAAGTAGGAGTTACAGATCCTTCCAATTGACTTTTTATTGCCATGATAACCATTAACACTGTGTCAGAATGACATTGTGAATGTTCTTCTAGTTGGTAATAGCATTGTTTTAATAATACACCCAAAGGTATAAGCAAAAGTATAATATGGGTGATAGATGTGATGTAGCTACCATATAGGTAGGCTTAGGTAAAAATGCCATTTATCCTGATTCCATTAAGCTTACTCTTACCCATAAACTACAGCTATATTTTGAAATCTCTACGAGTTAGTATTACTTCCAAATCAGTGTCCAATAATGTCACTGAGATCTTGGTGTCATTGAATCTATGTAGTATAAACTGTGGGTCTGGAAATTTGTGAGACATAGAATTATTATGTGAGAGTGGCCAGAGAATTTTCATTGTTAGATCTTCACTCTGAGGCTGGGATGAAATGCACCTCTAAGAATAAATTTTCTTTCTATATTAAACTTTCTTTGGGAATAGAATTTTGTTGATAATATCATCTTAAAAGTTGTCCATGTACTAATCCAAGTAGAGATGTCTATTTGAAATTAGTAGGGCTTAAATTGTTATAGATTGCAATGAATGGGAAGGTTTTCAAAATGTGGTACAAAATGGGTAAGTAATCACCTGTCATCCCACCAGCTTGGGAGGCTGAGACAATAGGATTATAGGTTCTTGGTGAAATGCTACCTCAAAATAAAGAATAAATAGATAAAAAGGGCTTGGGATGTAACTCAGTGGTAGAGCATCCCTGGGTTCAATCACTGGTAGCAATGTGTGTGTGTGTGTGTGTGTGTGTGTGTGTGTGTGTGTATGAAAAGTATAGATCTTAATGAGAAGATGGGTTATTTATTGCTGCAAACACTCAATTTAAAAAGCATACTAAATAATATAAGTCAACATCATTTTTCTCTAAAAAACAAATGAATTATACCAATAAGAGTATTTTCATTCTATTTCCATTTCTTCCTATTATTAATTTCATGTTCATTTTCTTTAGTAGCTACAAAACTCAGAAACAACGTTGATAATTCAGAAAACACTAAAATTCATTACTAAAATATCTCAGGAGAGTTTATGCAAAATATATTTTTTTTTTATGGTTGTTTCACTACATGCAGTTTATAGTGTCCACATTACTATTTTAAAGAATTTTGCCTCTTATACACATTTTCTCTACTGGAACATAAGAGTAAGTATAATAAGGATTCTCTAGAGTAATTGCAATTAATGCTTGATAGGGGCTTAATTAACAACAAAGAAAGCATTAATGACTCAGGTTGCTTTTGATTAATAGCTTATCTAAATTAATGAGTACTATATTAATATTCACTATATATTATTTTAAAATATGACTTAAATTTCACAATGGATAAAAGTATTGTGTTATACTTTACATACTTTTGTGTTAAAAAACAAAAACTATGAATTAAGCATTTAAAGCTAAATGATATCAATATTAACTATATATTTCAATTAAATTAATTTTTGTTTCTTCTCATTTGTAGTACAGTATATTACATTTGATAAATAGCTGTGTCATCAAAGAGGCCTTTCTTATATAAACTATTAAATGACATTTGTTCTCTAAAATGTGCAGTGATTAGCTGAAGGGAAGAATTATTAACTTCTAAAAGAAGACAGGGACTGAAGTGCCCCACAGTTCTTAGTTTATTAAATATTTCAAAGGAAAAAAAATGCTGAGACTGTCTTCTTTCTTTGGCTTCTTAAACGAACAAATATTTAATATGTTTTAACTTCATTATTGTGACAGATCCTAGATACACATATTGAGTAAATAAATACCAGCTTCTGCTGTTCAGTTTACTGCAAAGGTATTTCTCTGACTCCTCTCATTAAACCCAGTTAATTCTTTAATTGCCTTATTGTATTGTACTTTTTTCCTCTCACAAGTCATTTTAAATGTTGATTTCAATGAATTTGTCAGAAATACTCTTTACCAAATGTGGGTAACACATTAACATTCTCACCAGTATTTTATGCTTATGAATTTGATCTTGTAGAAACTCTCTTGTTTCTTTTGAAACTTGTTTTAATCCATTGTTGTTCAATTCTCAGACATCATTGTAGAAGATGTGTTTTTTCTCTTTGTTCCTTCTCATCCACTTGCCTCTTAAATAAATGTATAGTTTTATATTACTTTTATAAAACTTTCTACCTTTTCCCTGGATATCTGAGCATCCTCTTGCTTCATACCTGCAAATAGAGAAAATTCAGGAAAACAGAAAAGCACACACAGAGTTTTGATGTTTACTGATGGTCTTTTCATAGACTTTGCCAATAACAAGGCTGCTTGTCCTGCTGGTTACATAGTTCTCAATGAAAATGAATCTAGTGTGGGGCTGGGTATGTGGCTCAAGTTGTAGCATGCTCGCCTGTCATGCATGCGGCCCGGGTTCGATCCTCAGCACCACATACAAACAAAGATGTTGTGTCCGCCAATAGCTAAATAAATAAATATTTTTTAAAAAATGAATCTAGTGTGTAACTGCAACTCAGAAAAAAAAGGATGAGAACAACAAAGGCCATCTGTGAACATTTACCCTGAAGCTTCTTGGAATCCAATGAAAGGGTTTATCCTGAGAAACAAGCAGGTGAAGAAGTGGAAAGAAGTGACCACATGCAATGTTGGCCAAGGGCAGTTTTGTGGTTATGAAGGGGTAGGTGAAGCTTTAAATGAAGTAACAGAACTTTAAGACACAATGGGTAGAAACTGAGGTGTAATATATGCATAGGCCATTTACTTACAAAATTATTTGTAGATCTAAAAATGTTTTGTTTTGGTGCCAGAGATTGAACTCAGGGACACCCGACCACTAAGCCATGTCTCCAGCCCTATTTTGTATTTTATTTAGAGACAGGGTCTTACTGAGTAGCTTAGTGCCTCATCATTGCTGAGGCTGACTTTGAAGTTGTGATTCTCCTGACTCAGCCTGCTGAGTCACTGGGATTACAGGGATAATGCCACCACACCCAGCTCTAAAGATGTTTTTATGAATTTAATGTTCATATGTGGCTACTAGTTTTGAATTTGTGAGTCATCTATATTTTGCCTATTATTAAGAGTAAAGAACTGGGAAGAAGGGCCTGTTGCTCTTCAAACCTTAAAAAAAATCATCAACTTTCTCCTTCCCTGTATTTCCATTCTTTCACGTTCGACTTAACCACAGGAACACTTGTGCCCATCCTTGTTCAAGTTCACTGCTCTTGTCACAGTTTGAACTGATCTCTTTGTAGTCCTCATCTAACTTGTCTTTTCTACATTGGTTAATATTCTACCACTCTCTCTTTTCTCTTGGAAACATTTTCTCAGCCATGTTTAAAGGAATAATCCACACTCTATTTGTCCTTTCTTCCCTCCTTCCCTCCCTTCCTTCATTCCTTCCTTCCTCTCTCCTTCTTAATTTTCTTTAATTTTTTCTTACCTCTCTCCCACATTATTTCCTTTCTTTTTCTCTTTTTCTCTCCCTTTCCTCCCCTCTCTCCCTTCCTCCTTTCTTTCCTTCCTTCTTTAGTTCCCTCCCCTCCCTCTGTCCCTCCCTTCCTTCCTTCCTTTATTCCTGTCATACTTTTAAAAACACATTCTTTTTACTTATATATGACAATAGAATTAATTTTAATATATTAACACAAGCATGGAATACATTTTATTCTAATTAGGGCCCAAGTCTTGTGGATGTAAATGGTGCTGGGATTCACAGTGGTGTATTCATATATATACATAGGAAAGTTGAAAGTTATGTCAGATTACTTTGACTGTCCTTCCTGTTTCTATCCCCCTTCCATTCCCTGCATTCCCTTTGTCTAATCCAATGCACTTCTATTCTTCTCCCTTTGTTTGTTAGCATTACCATATCAGAGAGAACATTTGGCCTTTGGTTTTTTGAAATTGGCTTATTTCACTTAGCATGATTGTCTCTAGATCCATTAATTTACCATAAAATTTTATAAAGTCATTCTTTTCATGTCTGAATAATATTCTATTGTGTATATTTACCATAATTTTTTATCCTTTCATCTATTGAATGGTACCTACTTTATTCTATACCTAGATATTGTGATTAGTGCTGTTATAAATATGGATGTGGCTATATCATTGTAGTAGGCTGATTTTAACTCCTTTGGATATATACTGAGGAGTGGGATAACTGGGTCAAATGGCCATTCCATTCCTAGTTTTTTGAGGATTCTCTGCATTGCTTTCCAGAGTAGTTGCACCAATTTGCAATCCCACCAGCAATGTATAATTGTAACATTTTCCCCATATCTGTAAGAACATTTATTGATACTTGTATTCTTGATAATTGCCATTCTGTTGGGAGTGAGGAGAAATCTCAGTGTAGTTTCCATTTGTATTTCTCTAATTGCTAGACAATGTTAATAATTTTTTTACGTATTTGTTGATCAATGTATTTCTTCTTTTGAGAAGTAGCTTTGCCCATTTATTGATTGGGCTATTTGCTTTTAGTGTTAAGCTATTTGGGTTTTTTGTATATTCTGGAAATTAACACTCTATCCAAGATGTGGGTGGCAGAGATTTCTTCCCATTCTGTAAGTTCTCTCTTCATGCTCTTGATTGTTTCATTTTCTATGAATAAGCTTTTAGGTTTAATACAATACAAGTCATTTATTGACTTTTTATTTACTTCTTGCACTAAAGTGCAAGGGTCTTGTTGATGAAGTCAGCTCCTAAACCATAATGTTGGAGTGTTAGACCTACATTTTTCTTTTAGCATGTGCAGTGTTTCTTTCTAATTCCTAGGTCTTTGATACACCTTGAATGGAGTTTTGTGCAGGATGAGAGGGGTTAGATTTCATCTTATTATATATGGATTTGTTAAAGGGATAAGTCTCTTTTTTCCCTATGAATAGGAAGAGAAAATCTCAAACTATCCCTGATTGCCAATGACATCATCCTATGTATAGAAGACCAAAAAAAAAAAAAAAAGAAAAGAAAAAATTCCACCAGAAGAGTTCTATAAATCATAGAGGAATTTGGCAAAGTAGCAGGATACCAATTTTACACCCATAAATAAATTGTGTTGTTAAACACCAAGGACAAATCAGCTGAGAGAGAAATAGGAAAAGGATCTCATACACAAAAGCCTCAAAAACAAACAAACCACCAAAAAAAAAAAAAAAAAAACCCTTGGGAATCAATCTAAAAAAAGAGATGAAAGACCTCTACAATATGAAGACTACAGAACACTAAAAAAGAAATTGAAGAAGACCTTAGGAGGTGGAAAGATATCCCATGTTCTTGGATAGGCATATTTAACATTGTCAAAATAACTATACTATCAAAATCAATATGCAGATTTATTGAAATTCCTATTAAAACTCCAATAACATTATTTACAGAAGTAGTTTAAAAAAGTTACGAATTTATTTGGAAATGTAAGAGGCCCAGATAGCCAAAGCATCCTTAGAGAATAAAGCAATGCAGGAGGCATCACTACACCAGACCTTGAATTATACTACAAAGCTATAGTAATAAAAACAGCATAATATTGACACCAAAGCAGGCATGGAGACCAATGTAATAGAATAGAAGACACAGAGAGAAACCCAAGTAAATAGATATCTCATAATAGACAAAGGTGCCAAAAACATAAAGGAAGATAGCCTGGTACTTTCTTAGTACCTGCTTTCTCCCAGTTCCTTCTCACCTCCTTTTATACTTCATTCTTTTTACATACTGGCAAATATCCTTGACCTCAGTCCTTAGATTTCTCTATCACATTCATTCCCTTGATGAATTTGTGTGACTGTCAAATATATATCAAGTTCATTTTTATTCATTAAATTTCATCTTGTTTATCAAGCTACCTATTCAATATATTCACTTGATTATCTAAAATTTGCCATACCCAAATCTAAATTTGTAATCCTCCTCTTCAACCTGTTCTACTTCCAGTATTCTCCATCTTAGATTATAGTCACTCCATCATTCCAGTTGTGATTAAATGCTTTTAAATTGCCTTTAGTCTTCTATTTCCATCATATCCTTCATCCAATATTTCAACAGTTCTGGTTGGCTCTTCCTTAAAAATATAATGGGGATAAAATCAACTTTCCACTTTTATCACTGTTTCCATCTTGGAAAACCACGAGCTTCCACCTAGACCTTGTAGCAATCTGTTCACTGGCCTTCCAGCCTTAACAATTTTGCCCACAGTCAGTTTTCAGGCTAGTTGCTACAGTAATCATTTATAAATATATATTGACCCATGTCATCATTTCATGGCTCCTTATTTTATTTACAATTGAATGAAATTGAATGAATATTCTACAGAATATTATAAAAAGCATATACATGTACGACTGCATTTTGTGTTATTTTATATTACTCTCTTCTTGAACCCACATTGCTACTTATATTGATTTAGCTGGTTTTCCAGTACCTCAGAGTGTCCCTTGGCACTAATCTTTGTGCTGGCAATTGGCTTTTTTTCCAAATATCTCTTATTTTCTTCAATTTTTGCTTGTGTTTCACCATATCTGTGAGGTTTTATCTGACTACTTTTAAAATTGCAAAGCTTATATTCAATTTTACACTCTCTGTTATATTTTTCCATAACATTTATAGTTTCTTAAATATATTACCTGATATATTTTACAGACCTTTTTCTCTCAAGCTGTTATTTATAAGGTTAAGCATATTGATAAGTTTTCTTATTCTCTCCATGGAGTCTAGCATACTTACTTACTAAATAACTGTTTAAATATTGTATTGAATGAAGGTACTGAAATTATGAGAAACTCTCTGAATTAGAAAAAGTATCAGAATAGATAGTATATTGTCCTATCCCTGAACACATCACCTGTTCCTAACAGAACATAATGGGCCCTTAGTAATTTATGATGATTTAATAAATGGCCTCCATAACAAAATTATTTAGGAAGTACATTGAATTAGAATATATCCATTTACATTTTATACTAAAATATTTGCCTAAATATTTGAATATGGAATTTTACCTAGTGAAATTTATATGGGACATATTATATGAAATTAAAATACTTTTATTTGTAAATATAATTTTTGTAGGTATACTTTTTTGTATTTGTGATACATATATCTAAAACTATGTATATATTTATCATATTAAATATAGTAAAGATAATATTGTACATGTTAATCAATATCTCACATGCATGAGCATCTAAAGATAATGTATAATTTTAGACCAATCAATATATGTATTTATGAGCACTATAGATTCAACTACAAAAAAAATTCACTAAAGAAAGTTAGAATGTGAAAAAGTAAACCAATTTTAAAAATACTGAAAGCCTTCAAAATAATAAATTGTATTTTAAATTGTAGAATAAATGTTTGCTTACATGGCACCAAAGTTCCAGAACTAGTGATTAAATTCTATAATTAAATTATGCTAGAATAAGATGGATATGTGTTCAATTAACAAGATTCTTCTCTTCTGGTACCTTTGATCCTTTCTTCTGGGTCTGTCTTTATATTGTGTTCTGTTTCACTGATACCACACTAGCTGATAAAAATCAACAATAAGTTGAAGAGAGTAGGAAACACCTGTCACATTGTTGACTTGCTCTATATAAAACCTGATAATGAATGATGCAGTTTGAAATACATCCACATGCTTTTATCTTGATTAATATGAGCAACATCTAAGAATTTGAGAATTCAGTTGCAGTTTTTTAATTAGAATATATAAAATGAAACCTGATACTTATCTACTGTTAATGATATAATTAGTTTATGAATTTGTTTATTCTGAAGACATAAGGTGAGGAACTCACTGAAATCACTTTACTGAAACATGTTTAGTAAATTTATAAATGAAGTTCATCTATTCAGGAGAAGCTAATAATTTAAAAGCAGAGAACGTATGTATGCAACTCATTAAAGAATACGGAATGGAGTTCAGAGATGGAGTATAAAGAGAGATGTAGGAAATGAAATGGGAACAAAGATTATATTGTAACAGAAGAAATAAAGGCTGGGGGGCTGGGTATTTGGCTCAAGTGGTAGCGTGCTCACCTGGCATGTGTGAGGTCCGGGTTCCTTCCTCAGCACCACATTCAAACAAAGATGTTGTGTCCACCGAAAGCTAAAAAATAAATATTAAAAATTCTCTCTCTCCTCTCTCTCTCTCTCTCTCTCTCTAAAAAAAAATGAAATAAGGCTGAAGAGTTGTCCTTGGTGATATTGTTGCTTTATTTGTTTGAAACTATTCAAAATTAATATATTCAGACAAGGACATGTAAAGTTATGATTTTGTTTTTAAATTCTGAAATTCTAAAGAAAAAAATTATTTGCCCAAGCAAAAGTAAGGGGGTTTAATCAAGTCATGTAGAAAGCACTAGCACTAAGTGTTTTGGTAAAGGGATTCCATCTGTCCTGACATCTGAGATTATTCTGTCTAGGGAAATTGAAGAAAGGAGGAAGTATCTGTGCATTCTTCATTAGCTATGGCAATCCTGAGCTACTCACACTCTGGAGGGAGAGTTCTTCAAAATACTTAGCTCTCTAGGTCTGCCTGGATAATAAATGGAGTAGCTAGAATTGAAGGAAGATTGCATTGGTGATTTAAAATGAATGATGTCGGAAATACTGGGTCATAGTCTTGCAAGATCTCTGATGAGACAAATGCTTACCATTTCATAAAGGATCTTTGGGAAACACTGGAAATTTATCAATCAACAATAGGATGACACAGATTTTACTCAGAGGACTAAAGAAAGCATCGGTTATTCAATGAGTAAAATGCATTTTAAAGTTTTAAGACTAAAGATTTTGTGGTATTGGTTGGTTATCTCTACTTGGAGAGTTTTAAATGAATGAAGCAAAAGTATCAATGAATCCAACTACACAGTCTATTTCAAAGGTATTAAATATGAATTAGAGAACATAATATTACTTATGAAACTTTTTCTTTAATGTCTTCTGAAATTTTCATTCCAAAACTTGTAACTTTTTTTTCTAACTCTAACTGAAAAATCTAATTATAATCCTCACACTAACAGTAATCTTTCAACACATATAGCCACACATATATTCTGTACATGTAATTCAATTTTATTTTTAAAGTCTAAAATACTGTGTACTGTGATCTTGGTGCTTCTAATAAAAATACAATAGTTTTGTATATAAGTAAAATGATGTTAATAATTATATCATCTTTTTGCCATTACCAACAAATAACTAGTTTGAATAAGATGTGCACTATAGAGGCACCTTACTTTGGAAACACCAAGTGCAAAATTAATAGTTGTATCTTTCTTTTTTTATTTCAGACTATGTTTTCAATGTCAATATTCTGTCCTTGACAGTTTAATAAGAGTAATCATGAATTGTTTATATGATGTACTTTGTGCAGCACATAGTCATTCAGTTTCAGAAAAAAGTCCTTCACATAAGTAATAGTGAAGATTCTTACTTGTTTTCCACTAATGAGATTAATGAGATATAGCAAAGGTGGTAGGATGTCACTCTTTGGTTCATTGTATTGTATAAAACTTCAACATTACAGATACTTGAGAGAGACTCTTGTTTCAGGCTTGAAGTATCAATCTGCTGTGGCCTCTTTCTCTTTGGCAGAGAAGCCATTGTGCCATCTTTCCAGGAGTCTTTTAGCCTTTTCATGATCAAAAGTATGTTGATATATTTAGTGTCCAAATGTAATGAGTAATGTATTAAAAAGTGTGTTTTATTGTAGAATAGTTTGTTAATTTCAAAAATTTCAATAATTATGAATCTATAGGTATGGGTTAAAATCAAAGTCAAAGAAAAAATTAAATGAGGAAAATAAATGTGCAAAGCACCTGATGCTTCTTCTGATTAGAATATTCTTTATTCCACTTGGATGGCAGATTTGGTTTTATATCCAAACTTACAAATCACAGATCTCTTCTTAAATAAAGTTTTCTTACATCTCCCCCTTCTAGAATAACTACATGTCCTACCCATTCTTATTCTCTTATCATGAGCCACTTATCATTGTCTTTTATTATTGATTGGTTATGGTTTAATTGACTGTTGTTCTAATTTCCTTATTCATATTCTTCATCACTACCTTTCTAAAAGTAGTCTCTCAGACAATGTATTCTTTAAGCAGTATGTGTTGAATGAATATACACTAGGAAAGTGAAGTTGTTTAATTTCACTTAACATGTGGGATCACGTTATATGTTGCCAAAACGATAAAAGCTTATATGAGCTCTTGAAAGTGAATTGTTAGTGAAACAGTTTGAGGAAAAAAGTCTGCTGAACATAAGGTATAATTCTAGCATCAAAATTAGAACATATAAAATTATTCAACATGCTAAAAAAGGAAAGGAAATATGAGGATAAAATTTCATAATTTAGAATGATCTCTAGACACATTTAAAATTCACTCTTATCATATCCTTATTTATCAATGTAAAATTACATATTTAATTTGTATGCAAAGAAGTACTTTTACATATAACTATAATATATGCATGTTATTTTAACTCTATTAAAGTTGGTTAAATATCACTATAAGTATTTTGCTCATTATTATATTCAAAGGAAGACAACTACTTCATAGTTGACAATGAGAGATTTATTCATAATCATATGATACATGCGAAATAGAAACAGCCCATTTAAAGGGTTATCATGACACCAACAAACTGTCTTGAAGTGACTAAATACTTGATTACATCTGTTTTTTTTTCCCTGAAAAATTAGGTACAGTTATTGAACTTTGTTACTTTTCATTTTGTTTCTTCTGAACTTCCAATTCTGTATCTTAGTTTCTTTGAATATATTGAATATTGCTTCCCAGTCATTAAATTGTGTTTTTAAGTTAAAAAAGATGCTGAGATGTATGAAAGCCACACAAATATGGTTAGATAATTAAATATTTTGCTACTTTGTCACTGTTTATTTGACAAATGCAATACAAGTCTATATCATTCCATTCAAGTTTAATGTTTTGGTTTTCTGTTACTAGGAAATCAAGAAGATATATGGGAATTAAAGATATAAGGGAGAAAAAATACTGGATTACATAAAAGCATTTTAATTTATTATGCAGTTGAATGTGTATATTTACCTATTATATAACTATATAATTAGTAGGAATCTTACATTCAGTTATTTTGAAGAATTATATAACCAAAAGTCAATAATTCTACCTCTCATTTTGTTGTCTAATCACTAATATCATCCACATTCTAAATATGGAAAAACACTAAAATTCAATAACAAAATAAACTGAGCAAATGGCAGATGTAACTTAAATCTGTAATTCTTCACAATAATATATGTTGTTATAGCCTTATAATTAGATCAAAAATTGTTGTTATTATATAGGTGGTAAATCCATTTAATGCTCCTGTTCTCTATTAAGTATTTTGATTGCTTCACTTTCAAATCACTAAAGTGAATTTTTAATTTATATTTGGTGCTTAAATTACAAGAAAAATTCTTCATATGAGTAATTGACTTCTTTGTTTTGATTATTTCAAGATGCATCTCATTAGTTCTAAAGAAACTCTAACATTCATGAATGAATTTACAGAACTGTTTGCAGCTTTGTACCTTTCTATGCCATGTTAAAAACATTCAACCAACCATCTAAAGCATAAAAATAATGATGCTGATAGATTACATGATTTCTATTATTTCTAATAAAGGGTAAAAGATATGTGCATTAAACTAAGTTGTGCAGAACAAGAAATATATAATATATGTATTATTTCCTGCCCTCCACACACATACCTCCTCCCCAAAAGAATTGGCCTGTGTAAGTTCAAGGTCTAGCTAAGCAATTTTTATCAGATCACAGCAGGCTGAAAACTCAGTCAGGAACTGAAGCCATAGTTAGCAAGAGGAACTTCTTCAGGAAAATCTGTCTCTGCTTTTACCCTGTTCTTAACCCATTAAGCCTTATTGTCCTACAAGTGGGACATCTATAGAAACTTAGAGCAAAAAATATACCATTTATAGTAATTTCTAAAGTTGATATTAGGTTTGTAGAGTTCTTTTATTTTGAGAAAAATAATAGGTGAATGACTAAAGCACTTGAAAAAATATATATGAAATATTTATTCATACATGCATGATTTTTTTAAAAAATACGTTTTATATATGTATATATGTATATATATATATATATATATATATATGTGTGTGTGTGTGTGTGTATATACACACACACACACACATATTATGATATATAATATGTAAGCTCTAGCTCATGATTTGTACTCTATTTTAATGCACCTGCATCAATTTTGTAGAATATTCACAGAACTGAAAAATTGGACTTAGTGGTTTTAGGCATTTCTACATAATAGATGAGGCCTCCCTAGATTATTAAAGATAATTATCATTTAAAATTAATTCATTGTAGATATTGATGATATCTATAAAATACCTTCATGCCAACATACACATTAATATTCACTGAATAACTAGAGACTATTTAATAGCCAAATTGACATAAAAAACAAGCTATAAAAGCAATTAAAAGAATAGAAAAACTATTATTCTTTCCTCTTTCTATGTATATACAATAAAAATTGGCTACATAGTTAGCTTGTATTGCAGGAAGATTCCAATGCTGTTATCATTCTTTTATTGTTTTTAAACAAATGTAATGCTAATTAGCTTTGTAAAGATAATTTTATATTTTGTAATTAATAATGAATTAGGCTTTTAAAAAATTTAACCTAGCCATATACATATGAAAAAATAAATTATCTCTTTGTACTGTGGTATATCAATTCTGTGTTTTTCCATTAATTCACATTATCAATGAAACAAGGATGATATATCTTCATATATTATGTAGTGTTTGTGAAAAATAATGAAACAGCATGGTATATAAAGATAGATGCTAACTGTAGGATGATCAAAAGAACAGTGTGTGTCTATTTGATTGCAATAATAAAAGCATGATTAATTGTGGATGAACTGTGTCTAAACTACAAAGACATATTAAAGTTTTTCAAAAATATATTTTTGGATTTATTAGCCTTAGGAAATGTTCCTGCTATGATAATCAAATCACTAAAATTATCATTAATAAGCACTGGAAATTTTATTGCAAGAAAATAATTTATGAAACAAATGTTTAAAAGTAACCCAATTTTTCATGTGTAGCAACTCAATATATGATTGAAATTATTAATAGATTATCTATTACTCATTTTTTCAAACACTAGTTACTAGAAAGCATTTCAAGTTGGGAAAAATAGTCAAACTTTTATCAAAACAATTAATCAATAAACAAAGTGATTTTAAGTGTTTCCTATGATACATGAATATGATTAGTTAGGGCAAGATTTTAAGAAAACAGGTAATATTGATACTTCTGGATTTTATCCAGTAACAAATGTTATTCTAGTTATCAAATAATTAATTTGAGGTTAGCTATGCAAAAGTAAAAATAAAAAGATACACAAAAATACTTCTTCTATGTTAGAATATATGAAGCCTTCTAAGAAATGATACCTAGGATGTGGAGATTTTAGCTCTCTGGAATACAGTTAGAGTGAAATGTTATTTTGTTTTATAATTATTCTAGTATTATTATACATAAATAAATGGTTAATTTACATGAGCTTAACAAAATAAAGAGTACATTGATTGCAAAATCATAGTGCATATATTTTTCTTTTAAGTTGAGTAAAGAAAAATGTGACATAATTCTTGTGTCCTTTTTGGGAAAAAAATCTGAATAATTAGCCTGTTTTCACCCCAAAAAATAAAATAAAAGTAAAAACTCAAACAATGATGAAAAAAATCTTTAACTTACAGGTAGTCAAAACCTTACTTTTAAATTAATATTCTACCAATCTTTAAAAAAATACATATGCATATACATATATGTAATATTTATTTGAAACAAATATTTCTGTGTTAATAAAATTTAAAACTTGAAATATTTAGTGTACCTAAAACCTTCAATTCTCTAGAAGAGCATGTAGGCCCAATTTTCCATCAAGTTGGGTTATGAAACCATTTCCTCAATGAAACTCCTAAGCTCAAGAAGTAAAATTAAGAATCAATAATAGGGATAGAAGCAAACTATAAAGCTTCTTTTCAGCAAAGAAAAAAATCAAGAGCATGAAGCCAGAATCTACAGTATGGGAGAAAATCTTTGCCACCTGCACCTGAGTTAAGAAATTAAAATCCAGGATAGATGAAGAACTCAAAAACACTTAATATCAAATTAATTAATTAATTAACTAATTAATTAATAACCCAATCAATAAATGGGTCAAAAACTGAACAGACACTTCACAGAAGAAATACGAATGGTTAAAAAACACTTGAAAACATCTCTAGCAATTAGAAAAGTGTAAATTCAAATTACACTGAGATTCCATCTCAATCCAATCAGAATGGCAATTATCAAGAATAAAAGTAACAATAAATGTTGGTGAAGATGCAGGGAAAAAAGTTTACTCATATACTGCATGGGTGACTGTAAATTGTTACAACCGTTCTTGAAAGCTGAATGGAAATTCCTCAGAAAACTTGGAAAGGAACCACCATTTGACCCAGTTATACCACTACTTTTTATCTAAACAAAGGACTTAAAATCAGCATAGTGCAGTGATGCAGCCACATTAATTTTTATAGCAGCTCAATCCACAATAGCTAAGCTATGGAACCAACCTAGGTGCCCTTCAAGAGATGAAAGAATAAAGAAAATAAAATATGGTATACACACACAATGGCATATTACTTAACCATAAAAAGGAATGACTTTATGACTTTTGCCAGTAAATTGATGGATCTGGAGACTTATCATGCTAAGTGAAATATACCAACCCCCAAAAATCAAAGGCTGCATGTTTCCTCTGATATGTAGATTCTAATAAACAATAAAGGGTGGAGAGACAATAGAAGTTATTGGATTAGATACAGGGGAATGAATGAAAGGGAGGGGAGATGGAAATAGGAAAGACAGTAGAATGAATCAGTCATAACAGTGAAATGCCATATCATGTGCAACCAAAGGAATGGGATCCTAATTAATAAAAGTTATACTCCATGTTTGTATTAATATGTCAAAATACACTCTATTCTCATGTATATCTTAAAAGAACAAATTAAAAATTTTTGAAAAACCCCATGATCAGTATTAAAGTAAATAAATAAATAAACCTATAATACTGAGCACCTGTAAAACCTACAGTTAAAAGCAAAAGGAACATTGATGAACTAATAAAGGTAAATGAATAATTATTAGCTTATTATAATACAAATTTAATAAAACATTATTCATTAATTAATAACAAGCAAATTCTATAATACAGTTTTAAAATGTTTTATTAGGTTTGATAATTTTTTCATATGATAAAATATTCATAATTTTTCCAGTCAGATTACACATCTATTTGGCAAACATTAATTTGTTGCTACCTGGGAGTGTTGAGGTCCAGAGGATTGAGAATCAATGGTTATATGCATACAAGGACAGACAGAGTTACAGTCACATAGTCAAAGTAAACTTGTCTGACAAGTTGTTCCTATTCACTTAAAAACCTATCATAGTTTTATACTATTAGAAACTGATTTTTTTTAGTGTAGGTCCTTTAAAATATTCACAATTCCAGACTTAATTTTGGGTTCAAATAAAATAAGTTTTGTAATATTTTATATCCTTTGTTTACTTTTACTTGGTGAGGATGTAATTTTTGTATTTTTAGAAAGTAACCTAAAATTTAGATGTTTCAGACAATCATGTCTCTTAATAAGAAACTGGAATTTGTGACTATCTGTGGAGAAGTTCCTTCTAGGAGATGGGCTTTCCATTTCTGGCATCATCGGCAAAAATTACACGATGTCATTAATACTTCTGATTAAATTGGAGGTACACACAAACTAGCTTGGAAATCTTCATTTTAATTAACATGCATTAGAACGTTTAATTTTTTAAGATAATTCATCAGTTCTCCATTTTACCTGAAATAGTAGATCATTTCTGAATTCATGTTTGCTGGTTTCCTTTCTTTTAATTTTAATAGAAGTTTTGTTTTTCTATTCACTGAAAAACTAATGAGGTTTTGCAGTCTTATAATTCAGCTTAAGGAGCAGTAACATGAAAGGAATCTAATATTCATCTAAGGTGACTGGGATGAAGTTTTAAGAAAATAAAAAAGTGTACATTTATATATAGCCCCATTCCTTCCCCCAGTGATAACCACACGATGTACCTATAAATTACAATCCATTCAATTCTTCAATGCATGAGTAAAAATGTGTGAGAATGTTCATTCATTTGGGAAATCAAATTGACTTCATAACACCATAGTGAAATTGTGGGAATGCTACATACTTACTGTTTTGAAAATGTATTTAAATTTATGTATGCATTTGCAGAAATAGTCATCTCTTCTCTCTACACATATAATAAAAGCAATTAATTCCAATATAAATCATTTTTCTGTAATTCTGATATCCTCAGGAAATATTCAAATTCAGTTGATACTGTTGAATGGGAAACTGAGGCATCATGAGATTATCACATGAATCCAATTTTACTTCTGATATTTATTTTCATGGATTTCTTTTAATGCACAGAAAAATAAAAAAAAAAAACAAGTGTCATTCTATCTCATCCTGTACTGTTTAAATATGCTTTTGAAGACATCTATTTCAGAATAGTCCTAGTGTAATTTACATGTGAGTTTTTAAGCATTAGGTATCTAGGATACAAAATCACCATATATAGTTATCATGTTGGTAAATTAATTTCTGACCATTTCTTTTACAATCTGTGGCCAGAGGGTTTTGTTGTTGTTGGTGGTGGTGGTGTTGTTGTTGTTGTTTTTTTATGTCAATCAAGAGCAGACCTGTATTTCCAGAATTTTTGGGGGGCGGAGGGGAGGTGAGGGGATATATTGATATCATCCTTGACTACTCTTCCTCTCTTATTCAACATACTCTTAGTTATAAAATCCTGTTGTTTTTACCCTAACAATATATCCTGAATCCAACATCTTTCCACCAATTCATAGAAAATAAAATGCCAAAGATGCTAAACATAGCTGGGCTTGGTGGCACAGGCCTATACTCTCAGCAGCTTCAGAGACTGAGGCAAGAAGAGGAGTAGTAAATAGTAGACTCCAAATAAAATACAAAATAGGCCTGGGGATGTGGCTCAGTGATTGAGTGCTCCAGAGTTCAATCCCAGCTTAAAAAAAAAGTTTAATCTAAAAAATTTAGGATGTATAAGAGTTCTGATCAGACAATGGTTTCAAAGTCAAGTCTAATTTCTGAGACTATTCAGACAATAAAAATCTGACTCAGTCCCAAAATTTATTATGTTCTTTTGTTGTTGTTTTTTGGTACCAGGTTTTTATTATTGTACTTTAAGATGATAGATGAAACTCATTAAAATATTTTGTTTTCACGTTTATATAAACAGTAAGCACCTGTTTAGCATTAATGATTAATGATTAATAAATGATTAGCATTTGATATGTGCTCAGTGAATATTATAGATACATTTTGGCTCAATCTCTTGAAAAATACTTATGAAATGTTTAAATATGCAATAATATTATCACTAGAATGCTTACACAGGATGCTTCTGATTCTCCCAAATACTCAGCAAATTGCCAGTGGTTTCCCCTTTATCATAGTTAAAAATACTGAGATAGTTAAAGAGAACCTGTTTTGTTGGCATTGTTTAATATTGGTAATATTCAGATAGTTTTAAAATGTTGCCTAGTACTTTAATTTTTCAGTAAGTACATGTTCCTTTATGTGAAATTTGGCAAACTTCCCTGGTTGTTAGTTGGGGAGTAAGTAAGTATCTTTATTGTGTTGGCTACTCAGTCTCTTGTTATAACTTCAGAGCTATGTTATTAGAAAGAGAAAACACACATAGAAAATAAATGTAAATGAGTACATGGGCTGTACTCCAAGAAAAAGTTTATTTGCAAAAATAGTTGGCTGCTCAGGTTTGTCCACTGATCTAGAATTGGCTAACTCAATTCTATCCTACAAAAGCCATGACAAATGCAATTATACAAAAAGTCCCCAGGAAAATTTATTGAGCTATTATTTATGTAACTTTATTAAATTCCCATATTTTTAGAAACCTTAAGAATTGGAAAACTTTTTTGTGTTATTATTGTCATTATTTTGAAAAGCATTCTACAATTGCTTATACTTTTCTTTTTCTTTCTTTTTTTTTTTTTGGAGGAGTAACAGGGATTGAACTCAAGGGCACTCATCCGCTGAGCTGCATCCCCAGCCCTATTTTGTATTTTATTTAGAGAGAGGGTCTCACTTAGTTGCTTAGGTTATATTTCTTTTACAATAACTTTATCAACATGATTCACATAATATCCAATATATCCATTTAAAGTATGAAATACATTGTTATTGAGTTCATCACAAGGTTGTTCAAGTATCACCAAAATTTAAATTTGAAATAATTGTTTTTCTTAAAAGCAGCTTTCACTTTTTTGTGTGTGTTCAATAATATTCCATAACATGAAATTTCTTATATTGTCTACTCTTCAGTTGATAGGGTTGTTTCCTGAATTCAGCTATTGCAAATACTATTTCTAATGAATATTGCTGGACAGGTTTTATGTATGTTTCAATACTGTTAGGCATATATCTAGGAGTGGTAATGCCAAGTTGTATGGTAATTCTATGTTTAAATTTTGGGAAAAGTTAAATGTTTTTCATAGATGACCACACCACTTTACATTCCAACAAGCAGCTTCTCTGTGTCCTCACTGATATTCATTATTATTATACTTTGTATTATAGCTATTCCTCTGGTCATAAGGTCACATTTGAATGTGGGTTTCATTGGCAATTTCCTGCTAATTAATGATACTGTGCATGTAATATCCTTATGGGCCTTTAATTAATATATATATTTTTGGAGAGATATATCTTTTTCAAATTCTTTACTCACTTTGAAATTGAATTGAGTTGTCTGAAATCCTTATATGTTTTGTTCTATATCTGATATGGTTTGCAAATATTTTCTGTCTTTCTTTAGGTTTTCTAGTTTTATAAAACATTAAATTTATTGTTAACAGATATATAATGATATATGGAGTGTGTCACAGGAGATATGATGTGATATCAGACATGTACACTTTGTGCAGATTAAATTTATCTATCTCCTCAAATATCACTTCTTTTGATGAAACATTCAAATCATTTCTTCTATCTTTCTGAAATACAGAATATACAATCACTCTTTATAGTCACTGTTCACTAGAATTTATATCTACTAACAGTAATTTAATATCAATTGATCAACATTTTCCTTCTGTGTTCTTATTCTCCTCAGCTAGAAAGTCAGAAAATTCACCAAATATTTACTTCAACATTCTGATGGATTATATTGAAAATATATATGTATACTACATACATACAGAATATAATTCATTTATACATGTACATACATATGCATAGATGTATATATGCATATATCTTACATTATGTACACATAAATATATTTAGTATGTACATATATATGATTTGTTAGTGAATAGCTTAATTTATACTCCTTTAAATTTAATATATATAAGCAAGCACGTTTGTTAGATTGCTAGAAGAATCTATAACATGTCCTATTTGTGAAAACCCCCCCAAAAATGTATATGCCAAAATATCAAATGAATTTCTTCCATTTTATGCATGGAGTGGAATAACGTAATACCTTTTTGTGGATGTTACATCAAGGCTACAATTTTGTGCTAAGTTCTGATACAAAGTTGAAAAATAGATACAGGATTTAATTGTACATGAAAATTGACAGAGAGATGTTGAATACTATTTAAGATCATTTGCAAAGTATCTGCACTGTCGAATAGCTGAATATATTTAATTATGTAGTTAATATGATATAACTAGAGGTGTCTTTCTGAAAGATATCTACTTCTGACCCTTAAAGATGCTATGGGCAGCACATGTTTAAATGCAGAAAACAATACAGCTAAATCTAAAAGTTTATAAGCAGTGAAAAATAAGCTAGCTATTCATATATCCTTGGGGCTATGGATTGGTTACTATGTATTTCAGCCCTTCATATTTGGTATACTTTTGAAATGTATTGTATATGATTTATATCGAAAATCTTGGGTGTTACATCGATTTAATTCAAGGCTTATAGCTCATCCAACTTCAAAGTTGTTTTCTTGGGTATGTAAAATTTCTAAAATTGTATGCCAAATTCTTAGAACAAGCTATATGATTCCAGTTCAGGTACTGCCTCCTGGGTATTAATCAATAACAAAATTACTGTGGAATAATGATACATTAAGTCTAAAAGTAAGCACTTTTTAAAGTATAATACAAATGTATAATACATTTCATGATTAAAAAGAATAGTTAGCTTTAATAATATTTTTCCAATTTGACCTTTAAATTTTTAGCTTTAGTAAAGTTTATTCAACCTAAATTTCTTACTAATTACATTAATTGCAAGTATTTAGTAATTATCATTGTTTTTACATCACTAATTGAGTTTCCAAATATGATTCACATTTGAATGTGGTTTGAAAAGATCATACTTGAATTAGGATTGGTGGCAAAGCCTGTAATACAGACACACCAGAGTTTAAGGCAGGAGCATCGCAACTTCAAGACAAGGATTAGTAACTTAGTGTGTCTCTGTCTCATAATAAAACCCAAAACTTCTGGGGATACAATTCAATGGTAAAGCACTTTGAGTTCAATTCTCAGTACCCACTTTAAAAAACCATATTAGATAAAGTTTTGACTGCCGTTTGTCTTTTAATAAACAAAGGAAAGCTTACCGTCACAAAAATCTAGTGACAGTTTTATCTAAAGATTTGGGGATAAATATTCTCAACTCTTTCTAATTAAAACAAAAATAAAATGAAGATCAATGATATTGGGTCTTCCGGTTAATGTAAGTGAACAATGTAGTTGGTGTATACATGGAGGGAAGAAGGGAGGCAACTATGAAAGCCTGATGTGCCCAGTGCATAAGGGAAACATGGTAAGGAAGACAGGAGCCTGGGAAAGTGACTGCCATGCAAGATGATTTTCAGATCATAGATGCAAGGTCTCTTTATTTTTCTTATTTTGTGACCTTTGTTTTTTAAATATTGGTGTTGTAGGCTGACTCATATGCACTTAAAATTTATTCCTTAAAGCTCTAATCATCATTCATCTTTATTTGTAGATATCCTTTAAAGAGGTAGATATAATTCATTCAGATCATAAGCATAGGGCACTGGGCCACTGTGACAGAAGTCTTTATAATAAGAAAAAGGGATTAAAGGTATTTGGAGGGTGAAACAAGAGAGTGGTTACTTGCAAGCCACGGAGGGAAAACTTAGGAGAAATTAAACCTTCAGTCAATTTGATCTGGAAATTCTAATGAGAAAAAAACTAAGTTCTGTTGTTTAGGACACCAATTCTGTGATGTTTTCTTATGGCAACTCTAGCTTATTAGTACTAGTGGATAACATAAACATGAAACAGTGTGCAAATCACAAATTGTTGAATTTTCATATAGAACATAGTGTATGAAGCCATTTTACACATTAAGATATATGTTAACTAGCACACTCAGAAACTCTACCAGGAATCCTCTGTTCACTTTATAACCAAAGGTAGCCATTTGTTTATACTGTCCTGTTGAATGCTCTCCATCTCCCTCTCCCTCTTCCTCTCCCCCTCCCCTTTCCTCCTCTCCCCTCCTCTCCATATCCACATAGAGTCTGTTTCTATGGGTATTTTTTTTTCTCTCTAGCTTATTTATCTCAACATTTTACTTCTCAAATTATTTTTTCATGTGTGTGTGATTCATATTTGCATTCACTCACTTTTATTGCATTGCATGATCATTTGATGAATACAACACAATACAGTTGTTCATTGTATTATATGCTATCATAGATGGGCATTTGGGTAGTTTCCAACTTAGAACTATTAAAATGATATTTGTATGCATATTCATATATATGTCTTTAGTTGAACATATGTACACATTTCTATTGGGTATAAAACTAGAATTAAAATTACTGGATTTATATATTCAGTGTTAGAAGATACTGCCAAAATGCATGCCAAGTTGGTTGTGCCAACTTGCACTGCCTCTGGCTCTCTGTACAAGAACTCCCATGTTCCATAACCTTGCCTACATTTGGCATTGTCAGAAATTTTAATTTAACTGTTGTGGTGCTCTGCATGGAATTTTAATTTATATTTTTCTATGCCTACTGAAGTTGAGAAACTTATGTTTAATGACCTTCTATAAAATAGGGTAAAAATATTTTATTCTCTAAAGCTCTGGTATAGCTCTTCATATGACTAGAATTATAGCATAGATGCTCCATTTGTGACTATAACTGAAACTGAAAGAAGAGACAAGAGAAAGAAACAGGTGTTTAGCTATGAGAATTTTACTGGAATGTTAAGATAGGTCTACTCTGGCCCCATTGTTTTAGAAAATTTAGAAATAAGACAAGTTTATATTGACTGAAAAGTATACCCATATACTTACAGAGGTTTAGAATATAGAAATAATTATGCATGGATTTTACCTTTTCAATATCACCATTTGCTCTGTATCTGTCCTCATATATTTATTTAAGAATATTTATCATTCTGCCCATCTAAGTAATTTAGAACTCTCTTAGCTTGTTGTCCTAATAAAATGCATATGTATTGTTTTATCCGTATTTATGTCAATTCTTGAGGATAAGTTAGAAGGCAAGAGTCACATTTTATAATTTAATATTAAAAGATAATATTTTGGAATAAACAAAACCAAATCTCTTATTTAGTGATATGAGGCATGTTATGAAATGAATTTCTCATTTTTATGTCCATCATTTTATTTCAGATGTTTATCATCTCTTGTTCTAGTAATAGTCATAATTTCTGTTCACATAGATGTATCTCAAGTTTCTCTTCATTGGTATTTATATAACATTTACTACATGGGATACAAAGAGTAAATGTCAGCAAGTATTATTGTATTTTCCCCTGACTTTCCTGCTTGGCTCCATACTTCCTTTGTCTCTTCAGCTTACAAAATCTAAATTCTATCTGGCATCATCTCCAGACAAGTCATTGACAACTTTAACACACCTCTTCCGTTTTAAATATATGCCATCTAATTACATTGAATCTGGTTCTATGAAATATGGCTTTCTCCCTTGGTTTTTCACGTGACTCAGATGGTTACAATTCTCATTTCCTTGCATCTAGTTTATGCGGAAATTTAGTAAAGTTATAACTAATGCCTCTTTCTTTCCCTTCTTTCACATGGCATCTTGCCTCTCTCAATTGTTCTTAGAATGTAAATAATAACAAAAAGTGAAGAATGCAAAATCTGAGGTCCACTTAAAACTTATAAATATGCACGTTTTGTGTTCAAATAACATTTTATTCATTTATTTATTTTTGGCTCCAGGGATTGGATCTAGGGTAGCCTAACTGCTGAGCAACTTTCCCAGCCCTTTTAATTTTTTCTTTTCTATTTTGAGACAGCGTCTCGCTAATTTGCTTAGGGTCTTGCTACGTTGCTGAAGCTTACTTTGAACTTGTGATTCTCCTGCCTCAGTCTCCCAGGTCCCTGTGATTACAGGTGTGCACCCCTTTACCCAGCTTAAATATAATTTTCTAACAGAAACATGTTGTAAATGGTGTGCCTCACTATGGACATATTTAACCATGGCATATTAAGCATACTCATACGTTGGTCAAATCCAGTTTCAGTAGTTACAGAAACATGGATTTTAATGCCGGATATTATTGTACTATATGCCACCCAAGTAATCCTAAGAAAATTAGGATTATTTGATTAAATCACAATTTTCTCATTTGTGAAGATGGGAGAAATAACTCCAGGCATGTTGTTTGGTATACTTGTGGCCAGTATGCATTATTGAAAACATCACAGAGTAGGAGCAGTGAATTCCTTAGAGGGAGGCTTCAAGTAATATTGTAAACATCATAAAAATGCTTTTTTTTTCCTTTCTAACATCAGAAATAAAAAAAAAAAAAAGAAAAGAAAAAAGAACCCGAAGCCTGTCTCACAGTCCAGTAGGAAATTGAAAATACATGGCTTCACTTTCTTTAGATCCTGTGAAATTTATTATTTAGAAAATGCAGGGACTAGGGGCTGGGCTCTCAAGAATATTGCAGAACAAGTGCGAAAGTTATCTTCCATGCAGGCTGTCACTGTGACTTGAGATGTGACTCTTAGAAGTGCAGCATTGTATCTTTCATTATGAATCACCCCAAGGGCATTATGGTTTTAATATAATTCCGAGTACCTAGTTCAAGATTTATATTTCTTTCTCTTCATTTAATTTGAAGTGATTTAAATCTTACAGCTTTTAAGTTTGAATGCAGCACATTTGTAAAATTGTTATGTTATGACAAATAATCAAAAAAAGGATAAAACATCTTTTTTCTTTTTTCTGTAGCTTAACTCTGACACATTACATTTTGCCTGTCTAAAATCTTTATCTGTTTAGATTATAATGTGAATATTGTTCTAAATTATAAAATGCTTAAGTGAAAAAATAATATAATAAAAATGGATTTTGTTTCATATATATTTTGTCTGCTGCTTCAGAAAGGAACTTTCATGTCAATAAACTCACATCCAGATGAAGGAAGAAATGCTGAGCATTTTTTTTCTTCTTCTTCTTTTTAAGTAAAAAGTCTCTCATATATTTATATAGGACTTTCAATCTTTAAAGTTATCCAGGGACCAGAACTATTATTTAATGAAGCATAATGGATCTTAGCTCTTCCTGGAATGCATCTCAACTGGAATGTTGACACACACACTGTAAGTGACGTCTCTCTGGGTAGAAGGCTAAAGAGCATATAGAAATTAATGTACTTCTCCAGAGAGTGCCTCCTGAGAAGCTTCTTATTAGCCAATTTATTCACTTGATTAAAGATGAATAGTCATATTGCATTTTGAAGAATTTACTTATTCATTTGAGTAAAAAAAAAAAAAACACAGGTAAGTTCACCTTAGCCAATGAAATTATCTGTGGAGGATTGACAGTTCACGCTGTTGTACATGAGCACAGATTAAGCTTGGAGAACAAATATAAAGTTGCATCTGTTGTAGTCCATAGCGGTGAAAATACAGATAAGCTTTTACCTTTAAGGCAAACAGAACCTATAGTTAATTGATAAAAAAAAGTAGGTCCTTCCAAAAGCTTATTTTATAAAATGAAAGAAAAGATGAATGCAAATGGAAAATTAATTCATTAGATTAATCTGGATTGCTTTGATTTTGGAAACATGGAATTAAAAGAAATTTATTCCAGCAACATTAGATTGTACCATTATATTTTCTTGACATGGAAGTGTTTCTTTTTTTATGAGAGCTGAATATAACATGCTATCCTTAATTTGAAATGAAATTATATTTCCTGATAATCTATTTGCATAGATATGCTTGATGTGCATAATATAGAGTTTTCTTAACATAAAACTTTTAAAAAATAATGCCTCATTCTTTCAAATTTCCAGCAAATTTTTAGGTAAGTGAAGATATCTTTAAAATGTCTTGTGAAAATGGGTTTAGGTTCATTATGGGCAGAGGAATTATCTTAAGTTTGGATTTTCATAGGAAACACACTTCTTGTTAAGAAAATTGGCATAGATGTCATCTTTTAAATTATGATTGTTTAATCAATTAACATACAGAAGTAGCTTACAGACTAATTTAAAAATCAATGCTAATTCTAACTCTCAGAAATAGCAGTTAGATGACATTAGGGTCAAGCAGGTATATTTTTATACATTTATTCAGATAGATTAAAAGAAAAGCTTTTGTGAAATCAGAATCATATTATATGTGCTACATTTATCTTTTAAAAATGATGGGTAGATGCCGCAGTCTGGCTGGGCACAAAATAACCAAGCCGCCACACAGCCTTGCAGGTTCAAAACAGGAACTCCTTTATTCTCTGCACTCCCAAGAATGCCACACACACGGCCTTCTCCAGGGACACACCACACCCCAACCGGAAATCCCTCCTCCGGCACTTCCCCAACCAATGGGAATTCTCCGAGAATCCCCTTGATAGCTGAGAACTCCAAAATAGCAGGCCAAGGAGGACAGCAGGGGTCTAATATACAATTGAATACACAGCTTAACATAACCATTAACATCTCAATGGCTTGCTGGCATCACCTCTCAACCACTCTATTCTGGCAAAAATGCCATGGTCATTCTGACTAGGCTATGGCTGCAGCAGGTAGAGAAGACACTTCCCAGAAGCCAGGCTCAGCTGCCTTCCCCTGCCCCAACAGCCTTTCAGATGTCTTACCATGATATGAGCAAAGTCATGGGCAGAACTTAGTGACCAACTGTAGAATGTTCTCAGCCAAGAAGTCAGTGCTTTTAGGAGATGCTTTAGTTCTTACAGATAAATAAGGAAAAGAACAACCTGGCTTCTGTGAATTTCTCTACAAGAACATGCAGATATTCCTAACCCCAGTGGTCTCAGGCCATGAACCAGGTTTGTCTCTCTACTCCTGTGGCTGCTAATACTGGGACTTTTCTGGTTAGGAGACAAGGGTGCAAAGACAACCATTCTCCTCACTGATGATGATTCCCAATAGATTTATGAGTTCCAATGTGCAAATTTTTTTATTCACGCCTTTTGATGCATGTTTATACATTTATATAGAATAGGTGCTTGGAAGTAAGTCACAGAATTTTCTAGTTATTTTCCAAAATCAAGCATCTCATCTTTGTTTTAAGATAAATTAGGCATCTTGGACCTTCACTTAGGCATGTGAATAAAAATATAATTTAGATAAATTTGCAGTTATGTTTTTATTTTTTTGGCTTTCAAAAATGTTAGATAATGTGATTAAGTGGGGATCAAGGAGAAAAAGTTTTGGTTTGTCGAGTTAAATTACACATAAATCATATCTTGCCCCTTATAAAGTTTACTAGTAATTTTATGTACACAAGTAATTATGAGGAAAGGTAAAAAGAGAATGTCTAAGGTGGTTTCCCATTATCATTCTCACTTCATCATACTTGCTCTGGTCCTGACTCTGATGTGTACAAGCTAATGGATGTTTGGAACTATATAACTTACACAAACACAAGTCATCTCAGTTATGAAACATTTCCTTTTTATATTAAGACATTGATACAGTAGTAGTAACAGTTACAGAGATTTTAGTGTTTTGTTTTTTTTTTCTTATCAGCTATCCTAGATAACCTGAAGATTTCACTTCAAAGTGTTCCATACATATAGAGTCTGCTACTAACAAATGTGGTTAGTTTGTTTCCTAGGAAATTTCTTGATTAACATGCCTAAGAAGTTACTAAGATAAGTCACCTATTTTCTTTATTTCCTTTAATGTGATTGGATTCTCAATTCCTTCATCTACCAGTCATTGTGTCCCTTGATATGACATTCAGAATGAAAATTTTCCAAGTGGAGAAACAAGATTAAAGAAGTCCAAGTCACTATAAATTGGGGTGATATACCTGGACTATCATGTCTACTTCTATCTTTTTTAATATCATTCGCACAAAAAACTTTTATCTTGTTTAAATTTTCAGTTATTTGGTATGTTTTGAAACTCTCTCATGACTCTAATTCTGAGTAATAGAATTCTGAAATCCAGAAGTAGAGTACTGTATGCAACAGAACCAAAAATACATGAGGTTTAAATAATAGAAGCAGATGGGTAGCAGGAATCAAGTATTCACATATTGCAGGCTGGCAATCTGATGAAGCTTGTTATATAATGAAAGTCATATCATTACATATTTGGATAGAATTAAAGAGAAACTAGAAGAAATAGTTGAAAATTAAAAATGTTGGTCTTGCTTGTCCACTCTTATCACTTCTATTGAAGTTCTGTAAGAGAAAAATAGACAACCAAGTCTTTAAGTGGGACTAAAAGAAAATGCAGAGTTTTGTCTTTTGTTAAGCATAGGACAGTTCATGGCTAAATTGGAAACTTGACAGGTTGAAAATCCAGTGGATTGTGTTTCCCAGACTATATCATTATAAGCTCTGGTTGTCAATCAGAAAAGATCACAGCTAATCAGATTAAATACTTCTGACTTGGCCAGCTTCATGTGGCCAGGCACTAAATTTTTCCAAAGAATGGAATTAGAACTATGATCAATTTTGGGGAACTGTCCTTAACTAAAAGGGGCATTGACATTTCTTCTTATTAATTACTGGCTAAATGTACATAGAATTTCTGGAGTTCCAGGAGCAATTTTGGAACTAATGTGGTCTTGGGGTTGAAAGCCAATAGGGCACAACAATATGGCTGAATAAACCTATAATTCTGACCAAGTGGAAAATCACAGCAGTCCTGGATTTACACACTTCTTGGATGGGAGACAGCATTACATTCTAATAAGAAGCTCCTATCATTTAACTTGTTTTAGGTTTTAACAACAATAACAACAACAAAAAAAGACAGATTTTGTAGAAAAATTTGTAGAGAAGTAAAATGTTATAGAAATGTTGACATTAAGAAAGTAGGGAATATTAAATCAAAGCAAGCAAATAAAAACCAGAAATTCATATGCATTTACAACATGGAAATTTGGTGCTGAAAACATAAAGGATAAAAGTATTCGCTGATAAAAGTCTAAATCTTCTCCCCCCTCCCAAATATTAAAAATCTTAATCAAATGCACATCAGGAAAAATAAGTTAAACACTTAAAGTAGAAATTACTTTTCAAAAGTATATTTTATTAGCTAATCTGAAAACATAAAAATCTTAAAATATAAGTGATAAGTAAAATTACAACAGATTTTTTTTTAAAAAAAGTAAAATTACAAATGTGAGGAGATTACTAAGCAACAAAGCCAGTTTGTGTTCTGATAGTGTCAGCTGAGCCCTGGATACACTTGAGCTTTTATCTTCATAGTAGCACAGAGTACATAAGACAGGAGAAAAGTCTGAGATTCACCCATATCCGGGGATCTAATTGAGAAATAATCAGACTTAAGACTCAATGGGATACACCCTTTGAAAAAAGGTAAATAAAATATAAAACCACAAGTATAGAAAAGACTCTACCATTCTCTGTGACATTGTTTAAGAATCAGTATTATGCATTTAATAGCAATGTGAAAATATTTCTGGGATGGAGTTTAAATTAAAATTCCATAGGTTTAGAGGCTGGGAATATGGCTCAGAGGCAGAGTTCGTCCCTAACATGCATGAGACCCTGGGTTCAATACCTAGCACCTTCAAAAAATCAATTCAAATCAAATTAAATTAAACCAAATCAAATCTGTGAGTTAGTAGTACTTCAAATGACCAGTAGGACTTCATGTACATTGTTTTTGGAGGAAGACAATTTCAAGTTGGACTTCAAATAATTCTCAAATAAAGGGTAAAAGAAATATTGGTACACACTATAAATTTTCTCAAACACAAAAATACATGAGTTAAAATGAGATGATCAGTCAGGTGTGGCCACAAGAAGAGGTACGTGAGAGGCAAAAGAAATTAACTTATTTATATTAAAATACCCCAGCGAGATGGTTCACAGCATACCATACAAGGTCCTATTGAGAATACCAGGTTTTAGTGAGGAGACAGGAGACAAGGGAAAGGAGAAGGCCCAAGGCTACCACCTGTATTGAAATTTTCTCAGGAAAGGAAGTGCAGGGTAAAGAATTGAGGATTGACTCACTCAAATAATAACTGTGGGTTTTGGATTATGAGAGTAGTTCATGGTACTGGACCTGGAGTAAATAAGGCAGAGTGATATTGTCCCCTAGGACATGGAGTTCAGATAGAGGAAGATGGATTTAGACTGATTATTTGCACATCAAAACAAACTGGTATTACAAATGTATTGAGTTTTTCTTATTTGGTTTTATGTCCTTGAAGGGATATAGTCATGCCTTATCTCAGCAAGCAAATCATTTTTTATACACCTTAGATAGTTATATTAAAATTATTATTCTTTAAATGTGTTTCTTGAGTACTTTGTACCTATTCTACATGTACCTATATTATGAAGACTCAAAATTATTTGTTCATAAATCCATGATTAGAGTGCCTGTGATGCTAATAAAGTCTTTTTTGAAGAATTATTTCAATGTTCATCTCTTTAATGGTGACTTTCCTAAACACTATATTCAGACACATATATACTATCTTCATAGCAATTCATATATTGTCCCATTAGTATACTCTGTTGGAGTTATTTGTTTACATGTCTGTTCAATCATCTGAGCATTAGTGACACTATTGGTTCCACTGAGAGTTTGGGATTGAAAAAAACACTTGGAAAATAGATAACAGCTACAGACACTAGGAGGTCTAATATATTCATTCTGCACTGTGCTTCAGAGGTTATGACAACAGAGTTTCAGAGAAGAATTGAGAAGCACATTCCTGATAAACAGAAGCTGACTATAGTTGCAGAATTAGCATTTATTTATTGCCTTATGTAAAGAAAACCAACATTTAACAATATCATGCTTGCATTGTTGTCTTATACCAAAGCACAATGTAAAGTTTGTACATAATAAGTAGAAAAAAAATAGTGTTTCTGCTTGATACATGGTCACATATCAGAGCAGAAAATGTAAGGAAAAATAAGCATTATTAGAAGCAAAAAGGAGACATTATAACCCAACTACTCTTCAAGGAAGGCCTTCTTACATGCATATTAAGATTGATGTTTGTAACAAAAATTTAGAGCTATCTACTCACCACAGATTTTATTTTCCTGAAAGGGAAAATATGAGTATATATGAGTTGTAGATATATGTGTGTGTGTGTGTGTGTGTGTGTGTGTGTGTGTGTGTGTGTGTTTGTGTGTGTGTGTGATGAGAAAGCAAATTTTTAGAATCATTCAATGTGCTTTCTAAAAAAAATAATCACAATGGCCTACAAATATTTTATGTTGTCTTTAATTTTTAAAAAATGAACTAACATTCACATCAATTGCTAAATCTAACAATCTTCTTTATGTTTTTTAGGATAATAATCTTGGGACCAATCCTTGAGATTAGAGTAGATGGTATGCTTAATTATTATACAAATCCAATCATCTGATTACTCAAGTTTATGATCATAAAATTCTAAGCCACAATTAAAATGTACTGAAATTGACATTGTACTAATACCTATTATTATTATTTTTAAATGTTGACTGCTACTAGGATAGTTTCAAAGATTCAAAATTTGAAGTATATATTGCTGGCTGAAGACCAAACACTTTGAACCAGAAGTAGTTGACAACACCCTAGAAAATATAAAAGTTTATGAAAGCTAAGTGATTCTAAAGTATTATAATAGAAATGTCTTCATAAAAATTTAGCCAGATAAGAAGTTGCTTAAAGAGCCCACAAATGTGCCTTAGATAGCTCAATAATGCTTCACATACACTAATTTAGAAAGTATTTTCAAAATTTGTTCTTTGATCTCATAATAGTCGAATTGTGAGGTTTTGTGTAGCACAAATGAGTCAGCATTTTCATAAATACCTTCCAAACCATGCACTACCTCAAATGACTGCAAGTAAAGACTTCCGTCTCTGTTCAGAATACTACAAAAAAGCTCTATGCTGAACGGTGAAAGTTACAGATATTTCTCAAAATTCTGTAGGCTAATAATGCAAAGCCATAGAGTGGCACAATCAGTTTCTGTTGAGGAAACAGTTCCAGGATTTCTGATGGTCAATTTTTTGTTGCATTCTCCAAAGAAGAAAGATAATGGTCTGGAGTCTCCCATAATGGCACCGATCCTATTATGGAGATCCACTGTGAAGACCTCATTCAAACCTAATTTGAATAAGGCCCCACGCCCAATTCCCATCACATAGAGGTTAATGTTTCAATGTATAAATTTTGGGGGACACAACATTCAGTCTATAACAGACTTACTTTTTAGTATAAAAATAAAATCAAGGAAAATAAGTAAAACTAATTTCATACCAATTTCTGAATTTACTTGAAGTTGCCAATATATTTCTTATCAAAAGTACTTTATATCATCTACTTTTTATTCATTCATGTATTAACCAGGAAATCAAAATATCTACTAAAGAAGTGATTTTTTTAATATTAAATCAACTCACTATTTTTGCTTAACTCAATTGATAGAAAGGACCATTTCCAACCTTAAAATTTTTAGGTAATTGTTTTCTTGTTTTAAACATTGATTCACAAAGTTAAGTTTATATAAGTTTCACCTCAAAGTGTTTATTTATTTTCAGTATTCTAGTTAAATGTAGAAACATGGTGTCATTAACTCTTTAATATGCTATGGATAAAGCATTAACTGTGAAGTCACACTAAAGGTTTGAACTCAAGTTTTTCTATTTATATTTAGGGATACCAAGGACAAATTACTTATTAGAATATTAGTTAAGTTATTGATATTTAAAATGGAAATAGTAATAGTACAAAGACTAATATTAGAAATCAGACAAACTTGGTATTGACGAGATTATGCTGTTTCCTAATACATAACTTAGATATTTAAGGTAATGCAATGCTAATTACCCTAGTTTGATAATTACACATTGTATACATGTATTAAAATATCACACTTCACTGCACAATTATGTACAATTATTATGTCTCAATTTAAAAAGTATATAAAACAGTGATATATTTTCTCCTCAACCAGGTGAGATGGAAGTACTAACTAAGTACATATGTCAGGTGCTCTGTTCTGCCCAAGTGATGAAAATATATATTGGAACCCAATGCCATCTCTAGTCCAATCCACTGGGAAGTGAAAGTCATGCCAGGCCAGACCATGCCAAGGACATTCCATTCCCAGTCTCATCAAAGAAAGTTCTCCCAGAATGTAGGAAAGCTAAACTTTGTCAGAATGAGCAAATAATTCCACTCCCCTGAGCTTCATACAAACAGACCATGTTGTTCTCTTCTACTGACTTTTGAATGTGAAAGAGAAATTAATGTAAAATATCAAACTATCTAAACATACTTTAATTATGTAAAGTTGAATTTTCTAAATTAATTGATTAATTAAACTAAAACTCAGGCTAGCCAGAGAACTCTAGCTATCAAGTCAGGTCTGGTATATACTAAAAAACCAGCACATGTTCTTTATTCAATATCCGTATTTTAATTTTGCAGAACCAGTAATTCAAGTGCATTTTATCATGTTTTCTTTAAATTTGAGGTTAAATCTTACTAGATAGATAAAAATCACTCAATTTCCTTAAAAGTTTGAGGTTTTTGAGGAGTTTAAGAAATAAAAACTAAAAAAAGAATTACAGAGTTTCATGTTTTCCCATTAGCATAAGATCAACTTTGAGAAGGCTGATATGGTACTTGATGTCAAATCTTAATACTTGGATTTTACAACATATACTGAAATGATTGCTTTTGTGGAGCACCTGAGGTCATAAACAGCACTGCATTATAAATGATATCTCTATTTCCATTATGCATATGCATTTTTAAACTTGATATCATAATCCCTTATTATATTTGATGAATAGACATTTTAACAGTAAAATTGGTTATGCAAAAGTCTTTGTAAAAGTAAATATACTTTTGATCAGCTTTCAATGTTCTCAGAATATATATTTCTTAAATGCTATAACCATTCATGAGTATAGTAAGAGTAGGCATGATATCCTTAACATAACAGTTAAAGTTCTGTCCTCTCTATATTGCCCTTTCTCTTTTCAATAACACTGAAATTTGGCAAGAATATTTTCCTCCACGCTATTTTATTATGAAAAAATGAGATTATAGGCAGATGAAAAGTTGATTCAAGGCCACAAAGTTTAAAAATCCTGTGAACTGAGAGTAAAACTCAAATCTAACTTATTTCAAATAATCACTTTTGGAAAAGCATCAAGTTTCTATTTAGCTCTGACCAGTAGCATCTGATTAAGCTTCTGCTCTATCAATTAAGGTAGGAAGGCAGACAGAACCATGTTAGAAAAAAAAAAATCTAGTCTCCTCACGTAGGACTCATTGATAGAAACTACTTGGGTATATGCTTAAAATTTATATTGTCTTATGTTTAAGATTTGAAAAATACTAAAATCAGATATCTGTAAAATTTTTCTGTTTAAATTTCTAGATGAAGTGCTTTAAATAAATTATATCACTTAATTTTTGCCATAATCCTTAGATATACAGAATATTATTACCCACATTTTGCAAAGGAACAAAACAGGTCTACAGGAAACTAGACTGCCTTAAATGACACACTTAGTATTTGTGAAATTAGGATGAAATTCAAATTCTCTGTTGTCTGATTTTAAGAGCTTAATAGCTATGCTATATTGATTTAAAAGTCACTTTTTGAATAAAGCAAACTGGTACAAGTTTCCTATTAAAAGTTGAGGATTTAATAATACCTTACTTTGAGGTTGCTTAAATTTAATTAGAGAGGGTTGATAATATTGATTGTCCATTAAAGTAGTCATATTCTAAAAGGGTGAGAATGGAGGAACAGAGCAAGAAAGCAAAAAAGAATCCACATCAGAACAATTATTGTGTCACAAACAATTTGTTCTTAATCCTCATAGCAAATATGTTTAGTACATATGATTGGTTCACTTTTTAGTTGCAGAAAATGAAACTAAGGAATTTAGAGATCTGTTTTAAGATTAGAGGTATAGAATATTTCAAGTAGAAAACAATAGCATAGTTGGAATAAGGAACTTAATATAAACAATTTGGCTTCAGAACTCTGGCTCTTCTGCAAGTTGTATAGTTTGTGAATAGCTTCATTGCAATATTTGCATGAAAGTTTTGCTGCTATTTGAAAAAATAAATTTGAAGGTGTGATTGATTTTAATTATGAATCTAATTAATTTGGATCAGGTTTTGAATGACAATGTATAGATATTAAGCCTGATCTTTGTTGTGATTATTTTTCTGTGGCAAATGTGATCAACCAAATATAACAATATAAGCACCAGAACTCAGAGTAGTTACTGTGTAGTAACTTGAATCAGCTGGAAAAAAAATCTTAAACAAGAATTTATACACATATTTAATTGACCATTTATATTTTAATACATTTTTCACCCAAATCTTGATATAATGCTGTTAATTTTGAGCCCAGGACCAATCCAAATAATGACCAGCTAGGTTTGAGTAACTCTAGCTCACTTTTATTAACTCAGAAAACAATAGTACTTGTTATTTTTCTTTTTATTTATATTTGCACTTGAAATTCTGTTCACTTCGTACCACAGTTCTTAAAATTGGATCCTATGAGTCCCTATCTTAGGTATTATTTTGGTAGTAATCTCTTTCTACAAGCAAGACTTGTCTAAGCATGTCATATTTACAATATGATGAATTGGGCACTATTAATAGACTGTTGTCAAACACCTTGAGATTCTTTATTTTTCTTTCTGTCTGGAAGCAAATTTCTTCAAATTCATATTGTATTTCATTGACCCTTAAAACTTGCTGTGATTCCATCCATTTTTTAATATCTATTATATAAAAGATACTTTATTAACTAACTAGCATGTCACACCAATCAATCTCATTAAAAGATGTGGACACCATTATTCACTGAAACAGGATTGGACAAGCACAGACAAAATTCAGTCTGGAGTGTATTTGATAATCCCAGGTAATAGGGTGATATTTTATTTAATTTTATGATACTCACAGGTCCAAGAATACAGCAAAATATCTATCAGTAAAAATAGGAAATAAGCACATTTTCCTAGTAGGTAAATAAAATACAGTAATGGTGAATATGACAGAAAAAAATGTCTCATATCAGGAAGTGAACATTAGAGAGTTTTATCAAAAGACCTAGATGTTGCTTGTTATTTTTTGATTCCATTTTTTTGTTTTAGTAACTGATATTTAATTACACATAGCAATTCTCAGAAATTTCTGAGATATTTGTTTGAAGATACAGGGTTTAGACTGCATAAATTTTCACTTTTATATTTCTTAATATGTAATATGGACCCTTTGAAAATCCTATCTAAACATAAGGAGAGAAGTCTCTTGAAAATATTGAGCAGTGTTAGATTGAGTGAATTAAAGAATTAATTGAATGTAGACATGTTTACATTTTATCTGGTAAACCTAGGGTGGGAATGGAATGTGATTGATTTCACAGACATAAAAATAATTAACTATTCCAGGAAAAATTAGTCCATTAATGATGGAAAGATTTTTTTAAAAAGTCATTTTCGGAGACAAATGTAGTATAATCATGAAGTACTGATGGCCTGGACCACTGTAGGAAGAAAGAAACAAATGAAGTACATTTCATGCCAGAAAAGACACTAGTAAGTGACTTAGAATCACATTGTATATGAATTAATGTGGACAGAAAACCAATAATAGTAGTAAACGTAAATTTCTTGTCTGTAGTATTCTCTACTCATGTGTTTTATTATTTGTCAAAATAAATAGCTTTTTACATCAGAGACCCAGATGATGATAAATAGATAAAACTTGAAACAAAACAAACATGACACCATGGAAGAGAGACAGAGAGAAAAAAAAATCACAAGGAGTTGTCATTTAAACATTGAAAGCAGTTATTTAAACATATAGACTGAGAATTAGTAAATATGTTTCATTAATTTACAATATGAGGATAGAAGACATGTGAGCATCCTAAGTTTTTAAATGAGTGCTAATTACTTAACTAATTGGTACTTCCTATTTGTGGAGTTGACTTAATTTGAAATAATGAGATTGTCATGTCCATTTCACACTTTGAGCCTTCCTAGAATAAGCAATGAGACAGCAAATAGAATTGAAAAAATGATGCCATCTCTGATTTTTTCAGAAAGTATATATACAACCAGACCATGTAAACCCATTGTCACTTCATATAGTAGCAATCTAGACTAAAATGAAGATGAAACTGCTTTCCTGGCTGGAATAAAGATATCAACTGCATTAAATTAGATTTTTTGGTACTTAAGTGAAAGACAATTTTTCCAGTATCTGAATTACCTGCCTTAAATCACTCCATAAATTGGACTAAACAGTATTGAGTTTTGGGGTTGTTTTTCTATTCCCTTTGCTTGACACAAAGTTACAGTACTCCATTTCTTCTTTAACTATGAGAGATGCTTTAATAACAGAGACTACATAAGTAATATAGAAATGAAATGTTTCAAATTGCATTTGTGTCCCCAATGTCTACTTCAGTCTTGTCCCAAGAAAAGCACATATTCTGAAGTAGTTTTAAAGGGCTCTCTTTCTGAACAGATAGTAATTTTTCATGAGATTCACATTTTCTCTCTTGAAAATAAGAGAAAAACAATTCTTTTGTTCGATTCACAGTATAATTGTCTGGAGAATATTGGTGTTTATACCAATCACCTTTGTTTTCAGCGTTAGAATATATACTTTAATCATATGTGTTCATCCGTGTGTGTGTGTGTGTGTGTGTGTGTGTGTGTGTGTGTGTGAGAGATTGTGTTCATTGTAACCATGAATCTTAACCTGACCATGGGATTAGTTCTGTAAATACAAGTTTATCAGTCTTGCAGAACCTAAGGAAGAACGGTCATGACTTATCATAATTCTATACTGCCTCAGCATCCATTTTGAAATAATTCAACTTTCACAAATCTTAAACAGGTTTAGTTACACATGGCAGACTTTATAGTACTGCTTTTCCTCCCAGTTCCTCAAATTGTAGATCCAGATATCTGCCTTATACAACTGACTACTGGTGACCACTTTCCTATGGGGCAGCTTGAAACCATCTGCTTGACTAGGCCTATTTATTCACACACCTTTCATTAACTGTACAGATACTCCACAGTGATCACTGCTCAATCACAGAGTCGTATCCTGGAACTTGTGCCTACTTGCTTTAAGCCACCAATTAAAACTCTCCATGGGAAACCTGGATATTTCCCTGAACTACATTAAAGCAGCTTATTCATTTACTTGTCTTTTTCTTCCTCCTCGAGCTCCAAGACCTACATTATGTGACCTTTATGTATGCTGTGTAAACCCCTGGGTCTATCAGTTATAAAATTTTATTTTCATCTCCCATCTCTTCTGTTTGTTCAAGAGCTATTGTCCATCTTAAAAATCCTAAAACAGCAACATATATGGATTTTTTCACTATATGCAGATGAACAGGCTTTCAAAAATAAGAATGTGGCAAGAAATAGTACTTAGAGTAGAAATTCAACATTTATATTATCCTTTAAAGAGTATTGCAAAAACTTAATTTTGAATGGCAGCAGTTAATTTTAAAATCTTATTTTATTATTTAATTACAAGTTTTTTAAAAAATTATTCCACTGGAAATTAAATGAAAGCTTACATTAAGCCACTTTTATTTCATTGCAACTGAAATAATGTAAATATATACACTATTTTCTGGACCTACTAGTCTTGGAATGTACAAATAATAGTTTCTCAATTGATACTTATGGAATTGAATTTATCCTGTTTTGTTTTGGCATGAATGCTGCTGTTAACTTCATATCCATAAAATATACCTTTGATTATTTAAAATAAATATTTGTTTTTACTTAATTTAAGCTAGCTTTAAGTTTTTAAGGTTTTAGAGGCTTAATTTCAAATTAGATATCTTCTTTTTTGTATCAGATATTTCCGAAGAAAAACCAAGATATCTGAACATCCAATTGTACCTTTATTGGATTTAAGTGGTACTTAAATCAATAACATTCAAGTTTAAAAGAGGCTACTTGATTTTCAAGATATTTAATTAAAATTGCATTTCATTAGCTGGAATAATCTGAATTTGCCTGAATCTGTTGAATCATTTTGATCATTTTATCAGTTCATTCCCCACTGAAGATTGTTGATTTGGTTGTTCCTCATAGATGCCCCCTCCTTATAGAATTTTAATTTCCCATGAGACACCTGATAAACAGACTACTAATATTTTAAACCACATTTTACTCTTACTTTTAGCACAGAAAAATAGGTATATCTAATGAGACTCACTATCAATGATTACTGTAATTAAAATGAAAATCTCTTAAAAATTATTCTGTTTGAATATTTGCAAAAATTGATGTTATAATTTTGCCAATGTACATGAGCCACCATCTCTTTGTATTTACTGCCTTTTACTAAATTCATGAAATATAAGATTACAAAAGATATAGAAGTATAATGCCAAACATGTATATTTGGATAGCTTTATTGGGACATATTAATAAGAGCTACAGAGAATATATTCAAAGATAATAATCATATATCTTTGAAAAATATCTAAAGGCATAAATCATACTGCCCATGGGAAGATCATTTTACATGATCCATATTCTCTAAATAGATTTATTTAGCAGTATTTCTTGCTTAAATACTATGCATTTTTTAAGTAATATGATTTTAAATACTTCTTTTTTTGTAAAAATATAATTTCTAACAATATCAAATACTTAATGACTTTATTTGTAATTATAAAACCCAAAAATACATTCCTAGTCTCTTCAATGGGTATAAGTAAACATGGATGTGTATGTTACCCATAAATTTATAATCCCTCATTGTCTGTGATTGTCAATTGCCACTCCCCAAGATCCTATCTCTACCGCTATGATTTCTTTTAACACATATTCTCCCTTGATTGTTTTCTAATAATGGTAATGACAACAATAACTGCTACATCTATGGAAAAAAATGCCTCTGTGCTATGCACTGATTAAGAAATTTAATCCAATCTGCTAGCCTATGTCTTTTGATTGGTGAGCATGTGTTATATTTCCTCATCTCCTCTTCTTGATGTTTCAAATGCAAATGTGATGAAAGATGTTGGACTAGGCATCTTGTGCCAAAGGATAGAAAGTATATTGCTGGAAAAACAAAATGAAAGATGAGGTGTCTAACACATTGCAACACCATATCAACCCCAGGTGGCAAACTATTATGAAAAAGAAACCAATTTCTCAGGAGGCTGAGACAGAATGATCCCAAGTTTGAGGCCAGTCTCAGCAATTTATCAAGACCCCTTAGCAATTTAATGAGACCCTGTCTCATGAAGAAAAAATTAACTAAAAAATTTTAAAAGGACTGGGGTTATGGTTCAATGCTAAAATGCCCCTGGGTTCAAACCCCAGTACCAAAAAAGAAAGGCAGGAAGAAAGGGAGGAAGGAAGAGTTTAATTCTATCTTGTTTACATATGTTGACTTTTATTGTAGCAATCAATTTATATTTTAACTAATCCAGTCACCAATAAATCATAATCAATTCTTGTTAAAAAAGATATTTAAATATTATTTTTAAATTAATTTTCAATAGGTTTTTATGAGCTGTCTTTTTTCATGTAAAATGGTACATACATGTAGACTAAAGGCCAACAAGTAGAATAGCACAATAATAAACAAATAAAATCACACCATCCCAAAACAGGTGAACCTGTTTTTTTGTAAGCATGCAATTTGTATGGTTGCCTTCTTAATACTTTGTAGGCCATAACTTTGTCTCTAGAGTCTCTATTTTTAGACACAGTTTTTCTCATTCTTGGTCAATCAAATAGAAATTTTGTAAGTTGTTATTTTGTTTTTTGTTTTTTTTTAATTTTTTTAAATTTTTTTTTCATCTTTCATACATTTGATTCAAGTGAGTTATGCTTTTCCATTTTTACCCCAAATACAAATTGCAGAATCACATCAGTTATACATTCACAATGTTTACATAATGCCATATTAGTGACTGTTGTATTCTGCTGTCTTTCCTATCCCTTACTATCCCCCCTCCTCTCCCCTCCCATCTTCCCTCTCTACCTCATCTGTTGTTGTTCCATTCTCTCCCTCCCCCCCCTTTCCCCTCACAACCTCATATATGTGATTTCTTATAACGATGTGGTTTTCCTTCCATTTCCATGCAATTTCCCTTCCCTCTCCCTTTCCCTCCCTTCATTCGTCTCAGTTTAATGTTAATCTTTTTCTCATGCTCTTTCCCCCTGTTCAGTTCTTAGTTGCTCTCCTTAAATCAAAGAAGACATTTGGAATTTGTTTTTTAAGGATTGGCTAGCTTCACTTAGCATAATCTGCTCTAATGCCATCCATTTCCCTGAAAATTCCATGATTTTGTCATTTTTAGTGCTATATAATACTCCATTGTGTATAGATGCCACATTTTTTTTATCCATTCCTCTATTGAAGGGCATCTAGGTTGGTTCCACAATCTAGCTATTGTGAATTGTGCTGCTATGATCATTGATGTGGCAGTATCCCTATAGTATGCTCTTTTAAGGTCCTCAGGGAATAGTCCGAGGAGGGCGATAGCTGGGTCGAATGGTGGTTCCATTCCCAGCTTTCCCAGGAGTCTCCATACTGCTTTCCATACTGGCCGCACCAATTTGCAGTCCCACCAGCAATGTACAAGAGTACCCTTTTCCCCACATCCTCGCCAGCACTTATTGTTATTTGACTTCCTAATGGCTGCCAGTCTTACTGGAGTGATTATTTTGAATATTTAAACGTGTGTGAGCACACGTTCATGCGTACACACACACACACACACACACACACACACAAACGCACACCATTTGTATTATTTCTGTTCTCCAATTTATGTGTTTTCATACTAAATGTTTTCCCAGTGTTCTGATTACATGTTTGAGTACTTAAAAATGTATTGAGAGACACTATTAAGGTTAGGGTTAGGGTTGGGGTTAGGGTTCTAAGATTATCACACATTTTATGATTATTCAATAATTTATACTTGAATGTATATTTATTGATATTTATGTGTCAAACACTGATAAAGAATCAAAGGGTAAAGTAGAGATAATAATGGATGTGGTCCCTCCAAATAAGAGGCTAATAAGCTAAAAGGGAAAAAAGATATTGAATACTTAAAATGGTAGTAAGTGATCAGAAGCAGAAACTATATCAACTTTAGCAAGGTACAACTCCAAATATTGGATAGTGTTTTTAATTTATTCTTAGAATGTTCTTGTTAGCAAAATATCCAGTTTATTTATAATTGCTGGTGTATTTATGTTGGTAAATTCAGTTTTCCTAATGAGTAAACAATATGTTAATAATTTATTAAGAGAACAAATTTTACACCTGCTCCCTCTTCTTCCCCCCTCTTACTCAAGTATATATCTGAAAAGAAGAAAGAGAAATAAGTACCCAGCCCTGAATGAACTACTTAGGGAGCCTGGAACAAGACTATATTTAAAACAGTTCCCTAATATTTCACTCCAGAATTAAATTAACTGTTAGTTCCCTAAGGCTACCATATTATCACAAGCTGGAAGACTTTGAACAATAACAGTTTATTCTCTCAGAACATTTGATGCTAACAGTTTTAAATCAAGGTGTTAAAATAGTACATACTTTCTTTGACTGCTCTAGGAAGAAACTTATTTTTTTTTGCCTCTTCCTAGGTTCTGGTGATGGTCAGCAATCCTTGACTTTTTTGGGAGGGTGGGGGGACGGGTATTGTAGTTGGTTTCTGCCTTAATTCTTCATATGGCTATTCTATCTATATCTCTATGATACTCCAAATACCTTTTCCTTATAAAGATAGCTGACGTGGGATATGGAGCCAATCCTTATCCAGTATGACCTCATCTTGTTTAAATCTACAAATACCTTATTTTCAAAGAAGGTCATATTCACTAGTTCCAGTGGTCATGAATTTATGGGAACAGTTTTCCGCTCAATATGTTAACCCACTCACACTGTGAAACCAGGAAACATTAATTTCTAATTGTATGAGAATATAAGCACTGCATAAAAACAAGATACTCCTGATTAACATTGCCTGTCCAATTGCTTCTCAGCCCCACCACTTAGAAATTATTTTTCTTTTACTTAGTAAGTCATAAAGAAGAAGAAAGTATTGGAAGATCTCTTCTCATTGCTTTATTACTGCAAATAATGGCTGAAGGTAGAAAACTGTGGAGGAGAAAAGAATGGTTTTCTCTAAGACACATAGTAGAAAATTGAAAAACAATGTAAATGGATAAAGTATTAAAACAAGTTGTACTTTACTATTCAATAATGGAACATAACTGACTTCATTGAAAGAGAATGGCAAAAATCTTAATAGAGTGATCATTATTTATGAGTTCTATATTTGTGAACTTGCTTAATTTCTAAATTGTATTTGTGATCCCCAAATGAGTAACATAGTGCTTTTGAATTTATTTCTGGACATTCTTAGAGCTACCAAGAAAATGGAGGTTCCCAAAGCACAGATACTCAGCTGAAGCAGAATAAGGCAAGTTCTGTCTTCCTGTTTCATCTCTTATACTGTAAGCAAGTATCTTCTACAAACTATTTAGTACCAATTGTTTTCTATTTCCATGCTTTTGGTTGGTGGTTTTGCTGTTTAACAGGGCCTACACACATAATGCTGAAGTGCTCACTAATGTTTCTGAGCTGAAGAAGTTTGTCATGTATATTGGAGAAAATATGTGTGTTAACTAAACTTAGTTCAAGCAAGAGATATATAGTGCTGTTGGCCATGAATTCAATGACAATGAATCAACTATATATTTAAACACAAGCATGTATAGGATCATTACTACCAAAGGCCCAGTGTTTACTCTGATAAGTGGATGTTAATCCATAATGGGGGGGAGGCATGGGATGAGTGGAGAAACTTGGAATGGGGCAAAGGGGAAGGGGAATGGGGGAGGGTGCATGGGGGTAGAGAAAATGAGATAGGCATCCTTACCCTAGGACCATGTATGATTGCACAAATGGTGTGACCCTTCTTCAGGTACAATCAGAGAAGTTAAAAATTGTGCTCCATTTGTGTATAATGAATCAAATAGATTTCTGCTGTCATATATGACTGATTAGAACACATAAATAAATGAAATATATTAATAAATGAATGAATAAATAAAAAGATCATTATTAATTGATGAAAACATTCTGAACAAAGGCTCCCAAGAATTAACCAAGTATTTTCCTAGCAGCAATGATTTAGGTGTTCATTTATTATTGTTTACAGTAACTTGATAGAACATAAGTACCGTGAATAATCAGAATTGACTATGCAAAACAGCAAAGAGACAAGGCACAGATCAATATGATAGAAAGGAAACAACTAAACATGTTCTATAACAAAATATTTGGATATATAGCAAATGTGTGCAGTGATTGTTTTCAGGCAATGATATTCGTTCTTTTTTTTTTTTTTCCTTTGGCTTGTCTGTTTTTTCAATTTTTATTTCATGGCTTTTGCTATATTTACCTATAATGTTAAAAAATAGTAATACATGATTCCTAATAAAATTAATCCTAGCAAAATATTTAATGTTATATACCTTAACAGTATCTGGCATACAATAATTTTTTTTTCAAGGGTAACTTTCATCCTCATTTCCCTCACAGTGAACTCACTAGAATCAATAAGCACATAAGGAACTTAAGGGAACTGCTGACAGTGGAAGAGCTTTCAGGCTCAGCTCATGCCTTGATTGCATTCCTTTGTGAGACATAGAGTCAATAACCTCAACTAAGTCATGCAGAGTCCTAATCCATGGAAAATGTAGCAAAACAAATGTTTGTTTAAGCATTAAGGTTTACAATAATTTGTTATGAAGCAATTGCTGAAAATGCAGAGAATGTAAGTAGGGATTAAGTTTGTTGGACTTAACAATTCTAATGTGATGGCAGATTAATATGTCTATTTTACTACTAAGGACTTAAAGCAAAGTCTAAATAAAGGTGTATTGAGGTAAAAATGGACAATTGGGAAGGAGATACAAAAAAATTACAAAGATACTCTTTAAAGAGAGCTTATAGCAAATATCTGCAGAATGACCAATTTCTGAGTTACTGTGATCACAAGGGGACCTGATAACTTGGGGAGAAAGCAATTAAAAAACAGTAAATTATAAGCAATTTAAAAATATATAGAGGATTTGTAAACAAGTTTTTGCATTAGTTCATAATGAAAGAAGTATCATAATTTCCTCACATCTATTCCCAAGAACACAGATCTATTTCAAAATATTTTGGTAAATAACTTGTGTATGAATACTAATTTTTTGATAGAAAAAAATAGTAAGGAAAGCAATAAAAAAGAAAAAGTAATAATAGAGAAAACTACTATATATGACTAAATATATTCACTATATGTATATGACAGTTAATTGAACATAAATTTTCAGTACCTCAAGTCTAAAAATGATATATAATAGTTCAGTTTTTTCATAGCATAAAATTATATTTTTGGATAAAATTATCAATATTAATATCTGAAATTGAAAGCACAAATATTTATTAAATTTGAAAGAAAATGTACTACCATAAGAAAAATATTAAATTTAAACTTTTTAAAATGGAGATAAATAAAAATTTTCATAATTATGTATATATATGCACACACACACACTGTGTAATGTAGTAGGTCAGAGAAAGCTACAATGCTACACAAAGTGCAATATTCTTTTTTTTTTAAGAGAGAGAGGTAGAGAGAGGTAGAGAGAGAGAATTTTAATATTTATTTTTTAGTTATCGGTGGGCACAACATCTTTGTTTGTATGTGGTGCTGAGGATCGAACACGGGCTGCACGCATGACAGGCGAGCGCACTACCGCTTGAGCCACATCCCCAGCCCAAAGTGCAATATTCTTATTCAACATTTATTATCTTTTGTTTTCTTCATTTATCTTAACATACATATTTTTCAATTTGAAAAATAGTAGTCCACATTTGAAAAATGAATAGTTTTTGAAAGAATTGATAACATCATCATTTAATAAAAAATGGCTAATCCATGAAAAAAGTTTTAAAATATTATGTTTCACAACATCAAACCTTTCGTTTTATCTGGGTTAAGAGATCAACTGTTTAAATCAATTGTCCCCACACAAAGTTAGTTTGAGAGCTTCTGTAAAACTTAGTAGGCTCCTTAGAGGAGCACAAAATATTCTCTAAATCTTTCCCATTATTCTATTGGTCATTAGGCTACAAATACATTAGGTCACCTATGCTTATTAAATTAACTTCTGCATTCAAGATTTGCCACTTATTAGTTAGCCTAGTGTCTTTCATCCATGAGCTTACTTTCTATTGAAACTTTGCATATCCTACCTTCACTGACCACTCCATATGATTTCTCCCATCACTCTAAAAGCCTTTATCCCTAAAATGCTAAGTTTCTCCATGGACAATTTTAACTGATTCTTCCATAAGCACCTTACATTTAATACCATCCAAACTGAATATTCTACCTTTTCAACATAAGTATCTTCTTTCTCACATAGTTTTAATTGAGTCAAAGGTATATCTTCAATTCAGGTTTAAAATGTCAGTTTTTCATGAGCCTTCCTATCAATGTCTTAGTGATACCCTAGACTAAATTGTTAATATTTGTGATATTAAAATAATTGACATTTAATTAACAATTACTGCATGGCAAAAATATCCTTAGTAATATAAAACATGCATGTGTATGTACATAGGCATATATGAATATATAGATTTTTTTTAATTCTCAAAAAAAACCTTAAAAAGCAAAATCTTGGGTAGGTGTGCTTGCCTGGCATGCATGGGGTGCTGGGTTTGATCCTCAGCACTACATAAAAAATAAAAATAAATATGTTGTGTCCACTTAAAAATAAAAAATAAATATTAAAAAAATTCTCTCTTTAAAAAAAAAAGCAAAATCTATTAGTTTCCTCATTATGGATAGCTAAAGACACTAAAACATGAAGCCTATATAACCTACTCAAGATACCTATGTAGTTAGCAGGAAAAAAAAAGAAAGAAAAACATGATTCAAACTACAATAGAATTTATCTTCACAGCTTGAAAAGGAACAACTCCATATTCTGGTATTTTAATTCTTATAGCTTTTTATTCATGCTCATTTATTACGAATTTCTATCAGATTAATCACTTGTCACTCTCTGTATTAAGTACAATATTTCCTTTATTTACTTACTTATTTATTTTACTTATTCAGATGGTCCTCTAACAATCTCCACATATTAAAGTTCTTAAAGGTTGTCTTCATCCATAGATTTTATTTGTCACAACTCCAGCCCTGTTATGTTTTGGATGTGAGGTGTCCCCCAAAAGGTCACGTGTGAAACAATGTAGGAAGGTTCACAGGAGAAATGATTGGGCTGTGAATCTTAACCCAATCAGTGAATTAGTCCCCTGAAAGGAATTAACTGAGTGGTAACTGAAGTACGAGGGTATGGCTGAAGAAGGTGGGAATTGGGGACATGACTTTGGGATATAAATTTGTATTTGGCTACTGAAGTCTCTCTCTCTCTCTCTCTCTCTCTCTCTCTCTCTCTCTCTCTCTCTCTCTCTCCCCCTCTCTCTCTCTCTCTTTCTCTGCTTTCTGATCACCTTGTGAGCTACTTCCCTCTGCCACACTCTTCCACCATAATGTTCAGCCTTACCTTGATCCCCGAGGAATGGAACTGGCCTTCTATGGACTAAGATCTCTGAAACCATGAGCCCTCAAATAATCTTTTCCCCCTTTAAAATTTTTCTGGTCAGATCTTTTAGTCACAGTAGGGAGAAAGGTGACTAAAACAAACCATTTTCTCTGAAGTTACAACTTTTATCCTATCATAAAACCTGTTGTAATATGTTAAGTCAATTTGTGTTGTGATAACTGAAATTCTTAAGGACATGTCATATGTAACAAATATTCTAAGTACCAGGCTCAATATTCTGAGTGAATTGTTTAAAACCTTACCATATACATTAGAAAATGTAAGTAATATCATATTCCACATGACAGAACTACATCATAAAGGTAAAATTTTTCAAATTCACATACATGTGGAATAGCAATTTGAACAGAAAACTTTAACATAATCATCTATAATAATATGAAATTTCATGAAATTTATTTGAAATTTTGAATTTTTTAAGGAAGACTAGTAAAGTTTCATAAGTGAATATAATTAAATAAAGTGTAAATAGGGCCAACATGCAATGTATTATTCAAGTTAAGACACTTTTGAGAGTACACATGATACAATAATTATCCCAGGTCAACATGTTTACATCAGCTCCTGGATTTGGAGTCATCCTATGTGAATGTAAACCTAAAGCAGATAATTGTTAAGATATGGGATTTAATCTTGCTGTATTCCAATCATTCTCAATTCAGTTTCCAAATAAATAAATAAAATATTCCAAAGATATCCACTTTCATCACACCCCCATCTATGGGCAATATATTAGCCCATTCATACTTTTGAATTTCGATGCCACTGAGTCACCTTATATAATCAGACATCATTTAGGAAATCTATGGAAAAATCTTCACTCAATATTATTATAAATTTAATTTTTCCTTATCAATTTGACTTCTCCTCATTTCTAGAATTAAGCTTCTCCTTTTGTCTCTATTACTGGCCCAGTTTTGTATTAGTCCTTGCTGCTTAGAAACATAATCTGAAGCCCTTGCCAATGGCAGAAAATAGATCCCTACTGTCATTTTAATTTTTGTCTTTCAAGACCAGACTTTCTCATCATATCTAAACTCACAGCTTGGGTCTTGTTGATAATAATAAGCCAATTATCAAAACATCTTATTGATGTTTATGCATTCAATAAACTAATTTAGTGCTATCCTCAAGCTGGAAGAACTGGTGATAAAAGGCAAATAAGATGTAAAACCGGGGCTGGGGATGTGGCTCAAGTGGTAGCGCGCTCGCCTGGCATGCATGCAGCCTGGGTTCGATTCTCAGCACCACGTACAAACAAAGATGTTGTGTCCGCCGATAACTAAAAAATAAATATTAAAAAAAATTCCCTCTCTCTCTCTCTCCTCTCTCACTCTCTCTTTAAAAAAAAAAGATGTAAAACCTACCATCGAGGAAATTTTGCAATCAGGTGATAGAAATAAACATTAATAGTTAACATATGTGATATACAAGGCTGTTTTTTTGAGAGAAGAGCTTTGCAGCTGGATCCCATTTTGTTTGTGTCCATGTTGTTCAACTGGACATGTCATAGTGTCATGTGCCTACTCATTGCTAAAATAGCAATTTAATTACACTAGTTTTTTGACACAGAGCTTAGCAATTATAAGTCTATGCTTGATGAAAAATGGTTGAATTCCAATGAGATGAAAGTTAAATAACAAAATTGCTTCCCTTCCATCTTGCTTTTACCCATAGAAAAATAAAATATATGTGCTGAAATATGAAAATAGTCATCACAATTAAAACACAAATATGTTAATGAGAGAAAGAAAAAAAGAATGAACATCCTTGCTCCCTGATTTATAACTTCTCTGTCATCTTCATGAATTTCAGGTGTCCTTCATCATATAGAGAAAATTATCTTGTTTTTTAGAAATTATTGAATTTCTTATAATCAATGTTCATTAAATTATGTCATATTATTTGATGACACACTTCATTTTAAACATCCATGCAATATAATTTATTGTGTGTTTAAATGCTGACATGTAAGTGTATGATACTGGTTAAGTTTTAAAAAGATATTCATTAAAACTGAGGACAAAGTCTAATAATTCCAAAGCAGAAATTTCTTGATAAAGTAAAGACTATTGCAAAATAGCTTATTATTTTTTTGTAAATGCACAGGCACATAGATTTTTTTATATAATTCATTTGCATGAAAATCAATACTCAGATTTATGTATTTCTTATTTTTATACTCAAAATCTGCATGCTAGGAAATTTGTTTTACATATTCAATACTGAGTATGGAGATGAATATAAATAAAATATTGATCTTGAATTTTATTTCCAGGTCTTTCTATATAGTAGAAAAATTCAAGACATATGCTCACTAAGCAATTTGTATAAAATATGACAAAATCCGCCTGAAGGTATGAAGGGATTATCTTGTAGGGATTTAAAAAATGGATCAAAGGAACACTGGTCACAAAAATACCTGAGGAAAAGTCAAGATTTAGAAATTAAAATGTGGAATTGATAATGAGTAGAGACTGATTCACTCAATTGTAGAATGTGAGTGTATTTTTGGTAGAACCAGTAAATGTTTCAGAGTGAAAAGGGGAAATACACTAATGAAGATTGGGAGATGATTCAATAGACTATCAGATATATTAAATCAATAATCATCAAACTTACCTTTTTTATCTCCTGTTATACTATTGACAATTTTTGCTTTCATATTCTATTTTTAAAATATAGCTACACCCAATTATGACATATAATCATATCAAGAAATTTGAGACAGGCTGTTTTTACACAGGTATATTATATTCTGTGATATAGTACTCTAAGTGTAGGTAGGTACAGTTATAATGTTTTGGATTAACAATTTATTATTTCAAATATGTATATTATTCTTTAAATAAAATACTACCCAATAAAACAAAAGAGTGCTTTTATTTGGGTATGTCACTAAATCTTAACTATGCTTTTAATGGAATTGATAGCCAATGGGAAAACTTAGAAAATGTGCAAATTTTATCCCCATTAAGTGAAGATTTGACAAAATAAAAGTTGCACATTTCATCAAGGCAAATATTTTTACTTTATAATGTGTAGTATGGGAAAATATGTCTTGAATATTTAAGTGATTTGAAATTTGTATTGCCTAGTGTTGAAACAAAAAATCCAAAAAAAGTTCAAAAAGTTATTCAAATCAACTGTGCTTATTATTTTCAAAGGATAAAATTTGTGATTTGTTATCATCTATGTGTATTTTAATTTAGGAATTTTAATTTTGACAATCGTATGTTCACTTTGAAATCTCTAGATATTCTTCTTATTTAAGGTTCCATAATAAATCAAATATACTTTTTGTTTAGACAATTTCCAGTAGTTCCTCTATATATATTTAATTTTATCTTCTTGATAAAATAATCAAAATAAATTTATCTCTTTCAAATCTATTACTTAACATTGTATTATTCATTGAAAATCTTTACAGTGTATCCAGTCAAATGACAGTTTCAAAAATATGAACATTTTGTTGGACAAAAAGAATGCAAATAACATGCAAGTAATATTTGAATAAAAGTATGATTATGACAAGTGAATAGACATTTAAATGTAAATAGTTGCTCATCTAGCTTCTATGTTGGCACTACAGATGTGTAATTTATATTTGCCTGTAAAATTCAATGTGCAGTAATTGTAATAAATTACTACTCCATACTTTTCAATTTCCAAATTTATGGTGATGAATAAAACAGCATGTAATTCATGCATTTTTTGGTTTATTTCTCCATGTAATTTGATTTTTCAAATTCATTAGACTTTAAAACAATCAGAGCAAATTATCAAATCATAGAAAAAAAATCTGAAGAAAAATATTTCTTTTAATTTCATCCACAAATGTTTATTGTTAATAATATTCATTTTTACATATTATGTAAAAAGGACTGTAAAATAATTATTTTAATACACCCAGATTATTCTTAATTTTAAAAACTTGGATTTATAAATCATATGAACATTTCAAGAACCTATGGAACACATTATTTCATGTTAACAATGTGATACACAAAGTTGAAATTTTCTTGTTGTCCCCATCAATGTCTATCTCTTCAAAAATGAACTTAAACCTAGTAATATGTCCAGTGGTTAAAATGCAAATATCCTTAATGAATTATTTTCTGTAGTGATATGTATTAATATTCAGCAAAAGTAATCATAAATTCAAACTTTTCTAGGCTCCATAATCAGAGGTTCCATCAACTATTCTTTTTCAACACACTACCAGCTCTTTTAGCTGACCATAGTGGACAAGGCTAAATCTTGACTAGCAAACACATAACATACAGAAACAGATGTTATGAAGGAAAGCAAATCATAGATACCAGGAGTTTGAAATAGCTTCAGACTGATATCTGGGTAAATAGATATAGCAAGAGTTATTAGACACCATGAATAGATTTCTTCTGGTGAACACTTTTTAAATCTAACTCCCTAATAAATTTCCTCAGCAACTGATGGGTATTGCCATCATGGAATGAATGTGGTATCCAATTAAATGGATACAGCAGAAACAGATATACCTTGGGAATATTGGGGTTTTTCCTATACTCCCTCTCATATTAATGTTTACCAACTTTAGCGTAAGGATTAATTATTATGCATTATACATTTCTGGATATACAAATGCATGTATCATTTAAAATACTGTTCCAGAGCAAAGGAAACCCAGATATTTTACCTTATACATATAATCTTTCTTTGGTATGACACTAGTGAATAAACAGAGTATTGGCTCACATAGAATAGACCACTTATTTTTAAGTAGGTCATGAAAATGATTGTGAGAGAAACCTCTTCCATTTCCAGTTTTCACTGCAGAACTCATATATTTTTGGTGGAAAGGGAAATGACATTCTGTATTAGTCAGTTTATAATGTTTATTAAAAAAAAGAATTGCAACTTACAGTCATCTAGGTAATATTAAATATTTTATATAATTTATGATATACTCTAAGGGCAACAACTTCTGAAAGATGGAGTACCTAATAAGATCAAATAATCCCATGAGCAAAACATATGGATATTTCTTTAACTTAAAAATTATTTTTGGTTACAATCAATATTATGGATTAGATCAGATGTTAAATAAACTTTTTCAGCTAATTTCTTTAAGGTTAAGTTAACTATAATATGTAGAACATTAATTTCGAACTAATAGTGGGGGGTTTTCCCCCATAATGAAAAATATTTAGTGATAAAAAAAAAAAAACTACCATTGTACTTGCTGTTTCCCTGAGGGTATAATACCACATAGGATTGGTTCATGTTATGGCAAATCATACCTCTACTAGTAATGTTAACCAAATCAGGCTTGGTAAGAGGACATTAATCTTGGGCTGGGGATGTGGCTCAAATTCTAAAATTAAATCTGAGTGAATTTTGGATACATAATATATAAAATTATGGAGGTGAGTTTTTAAAGAAAACAAATGAGCAAGCAATTGTGACTTAGTAAAGACAAAATTATATTAAGCAAACAATACTTAATAGGAAGTTGATTAAAATAAATTAATTCATGACAAATTAAACTTTAGGAGAAATATATATATATATATATATATAGAGAGAGAGAGAGAGAGAGAGAGAATTGCATAGCAATAGTTGAATATTTTAACACACTTTTCTTATAAATTGATAAACAAATAGAAATCAATAAATTTCATAATATTATAGTTTATTTAAAAAGTAATATTAACATAACCATCATAATCAAGACTTAAATGACATTATATCCAACAATCGCAGAATATACATTGTCACCAAGAACCCATAGAACTTTTATACAAACTGACCATATTTTGAACCATAAACAACAAAACAAACAAAAAGAAAAAAAAAGATTGAAGTTATAGAAAGAATACTTTCTGACCACAATGGAATTAATCTAAAAATCTATTTTAAAAGACATTTAGAAAATCTTCATCTTTAAAAAATAACAAACACATGTATAAATTTCCAATAGTGCTGAAGAAATTTCAGTATATATTTGAAATTATTTTTAAATGGATGAAAAGAGAAATGCCTTACATTTGTAGGGTTCAGCTGAAGTCATATAGATACAGGGTTTGCCAAACCGGCTCCAGTGTGGCTCGCTTGTAATCTCAGTAGCTCAGGAGGCTGAGGCAGGAGTTCATAGCCAGCCTCAGCAACTTAGTGAGACCCATCTCAAAATTTTAAAAGGGCTAGTGTTAGGGCTCCATGGTTAGGGGGAAAAAAAAAGATTGTTGCACTTACATATATTAGAAAAAACAATTTGAAAGTCAAAGAGAAAATTACTTTAAAGTCATTATTAAATTCATAGAAAAGCAAACTCAGATTTAAAACAAAGATATTTGTACAAATATATGAAATATAAGGGCAATTAAGACATTCAAAAATCTTAAAGCCAAATAAAATGGTTAAAATTCTTTCTTAAAATTTTACTGATGCATATTAATTATGTAGAAGAGCGGGTTTCACCTTGGAATGTTAGTACACACACATGTATACAATAATGAATAGCTGAAAAGTTCATCAAGAAAAATTTGTTTCAGACATGAATAACTTATAAAATATAATCACCATTCAGAATCCAGGGTGGGTAAGTTATAGGAACCCCTCTAAGATAGGAAGCTCCTTAGATGTTAAATTCTCTTCCATAAAATAATACAGTATGTGTGGATAACCAATGCCCAGCCTCTTATTTACTTTAAATAATCTTCATATTATTTATACTATCTAATACAATATAAATGGTATGTAAAAGTTGTTATACTATATTTTTGGGGGAATGACAAAGAAAGAAGACACAATTTAAAATAATAGTTTGTTTTAATTTATAGTAAGTTTTATCCTCAATTCAGAATTTGCTGATATAGAAGGCTGACTGTATATGAAAAAAGTGACATCACCAATAATCCTAATAATGGTAAAAGAGCATAAAATGATAATAAGAGTTAAAATTACTTTTAATTCTCATATTACTAGAAAAAAATGAGCTCTAATTGAAGTTGACATAAGAAAACATCAGAATTATTCTTAAACAATACATCAATCCCTGATCAAATAATTTCTTACAGCAAAAACGAAGGTCCTACAAGGTTTCATTGTGTGGGATTTTACTAAACATATATTTAAAGAAAACATGTCAGTCTTGACATAAATTAAGATAATAGAAATATACAAATACTGGGTGAACTCATTTATTGGTGCCATTATAATAATGTACTATAAATTTTACCTGTCAACTTGACAGATCCATAGAATGCCCAGATACTTGTTCAAATGCTCTTGATATTTCTGTAAAGTTGTTTTTTTAAAAAAAGATTAATAGATAGAGCTAATAGAACGGATTGTTATTTACAATATGGGTGAGTCTTATCCAATCAGTTAATGGCTTATAAAAAAATGTTCTCTCCTCCAAGTAAGAGAAATTTCTTTTCACTCAATCACTTAATGATCCTCAAACCATGAATTGGCTTTTACTTTCTTTGAATGGGGAATGAAATGTTGTCTACTGATGGAGCTAGAGGCTGTTAAACTTTGGATTAAAAATAAAACCAAGTGAGTTAGCACTGCCCTGTAATCCCAGCCACTCAGGAGGCTGAGGCAGGAAGATGGCAAATTCAAAGTCAGCCTCAGCAATTTAGATAATTATCTCAGTAAAAAATAAAAAGGGCTGGGCAGGTTGTTCCAGTGGTTAAACACCACTGGGTTCAGTACCAGATACTGACAGTAAATAAATAAAGAAAAATTAAATTAAATACCAACTCTCCTGGTTCTTAGTCCTTTAGGTTTAGAGTGGTATTAAACTATTGACACTCTAGGATCTCCAGCTTGCTGATTTCTGTTTCAGATTAGGGTTCATCTGGTTCATAATCATAAGAGCAGATTGCTGATAATAAATTTCTTTATATATACACATATAAAAACACACATCCTGTTGGTTCTATATGTACAGTATATTGGCCCTGTTTCTCTGGAGAACCCTGAATAATACAGATATCACCACCTGATAAGACTAGTATAAAAAAGGAGATTTTATTGGCCTATTTTATAAAAATGATTAAATTTTTCTAAATATCATTAGGCAATATGCAAAATACTAAGCCACATAAATTTTATGCAAAATTCAAAATTTCTATAAATTGAAAAATCACCAATAGAAAAAAATAGAAGAGATATGCTATATTATGATCTCCATAGATTCAGGATGAACATTTGTGAAAGCTGAATGTTCATTGTGATTAAACACTTAGAACAGAACAGTTTTATAGTCTGATAAATGTAGTATACAAAGTGTTCATTATAATCATTATACTTAATGGTCAAATTGTTAAAGATTTTCTTTTTTCTTCAGACTCCTGCTGTTATATCCATTCAATTTTCCTAAAAGATTTAGTGAAATAAAGTAAGGTATAGGATAAGGATGGAGGAAAAAAAAGAACTAAATCACCACTATTCACAGAGATAATATTATCTATTCCTTCAAATCTAAAAGCAATCTAAAAGTACATTGATTTACTTAGTAAGAGAGTTTAGTAAGATTGTTGAATTTGAAAAATCAATTGTGGACACTGATCATGGCCCTCTGTATGCAGCTGGCACATTAAAAGCTGAGAGCCTGATTGCAGAGACAGTCATGCATCTCTTTTCCTCTTTTGTAAGTGCAACTTTGGAGAGAGTACCAGATATTGAGAAAGACACTGATATGTTGTACACTTAGACCAGTAGAAATGTCTGTGCTTCTAACTTAGAAACCATAGACAGATAGGATAGTCATACTTCCTGGATTGGATGGGAAAGAACAGTTCAATGGAAACAAAATATAAGTATGTTTAATCTTGGAAGTGCTACAGGTTGTGGCCTTCTGAGAAACTGAGGCACTACATAGAGCCATCTGCTTCAAACCCTGATTCTTACAATTAAGGCAGAAAGATTTCATACATCTCACTTAGAAAACTGGCATGAAATTATTGAAGGGATAGGAAAATGGAAAGGGGCCAATCTCAAGGGTGGCTCCTATGGGACAGAGCCTCTCCCGCACCTCATTTTTATTGGGGATCCCAGAGAAGTTTCCAGATAGTCTCCCCCAGGTCCACTTCTTGACTATTGGAATGACAGAAAGATGACTTCAGTCCCTACTGCTATGACAACTCTAGGTCAATTTGGCCCATGCTAACTGGTTCTAATTGGATTCTTAACCATAAATTTTTACAGATTTGATGGTTAGAAGTAATTATTCTTGTTATCCTGAGTTTTGGGATCTGGTTTGTGAAAAGAGTCTAAAGTCTCCCCATTAAGGATAATTTGAGTTCCTCTTATCAACATCATTTGGGGCCTGTATTTTTATTTCAGATAACAGGTAGTTTTTTAAGGAATGTGACATATCCTGTCCACTTAAACCAGGAAGGGATGCAGGTAAATTGCTTCTTGGAAAAGAAAGTATGTGGGGATCAGCACAGTGGGCCCATTTTATAGAATTATTTTATTAATCTCATGTTCCCACCTTTTGTCTGTCCTTTATCAGAAGTTCGTGCAAATACATGAGCCAAAGAAGACACTACCCTAGTGCCAGCAGCCATAAGGAGAAGAATATGTGAGGGCGACAGCCTTAATCCTTTCAGCCTGCACAAAATGCATTCCTTTTTAAAATTTTGGCTACTGCAGATCTTTGAATGCAGAAAGAGAGAGTTGGCCCAAATGCCTCTTTGCTTCCTGATATTACTTTTCAGAAGGATCACATGATGTTCAGAGAATGCATGACTTGAGATAAGAAGAAACTACATACTAAGCAAGGCTCTGTTCTGGATCCTTCTAGAACAGGATAGTTTTCAATTGTTATGCTCAGTGAACCAATTAGTGACTGTGCTATAAAACTCAGGGTATACTTCTTTTGGATTCCCAGGAAATGGGATGTAAAATGAGACGTGCCAACAAGACTCCCTCCACTCTCTGCACTTTTACTGAGTCTTATGGGACCAGCTTGCTATGGATCTTGGGCTTTTGATGATTCTTGCCGTCAATGTCTGTAAAAATTGTAATGGGGTTTGTTAGTTTTCCAAGGTGGGGTCTCATGTCCCTTACATTTGTATCCTCCACTCATTATAGCAGGAGTTTAGATGGGAGATTTGGGGATAATGGGAGCAACTAAAATGGTGTTTCTTTTTCTTAGGTTGATGGAGAGGCACTATCTTCTTTAAATACACACACACACACACACACAGAGAGAGAGAGAGAGAGAGAGAGAGAGAGAGAGAGAGAGAGAGAGATACATATTTTCCTTCCAAGTACAGTTAGTGGGGTAGTGTGGATGTAGAGGTGAGGTTATGAACTTACTGACTTGTAAACTGGTGACAACTCAGGTACCTCAACCTTCTGATCTACAGCTCTGGTCTTTGGTGCTTGCATTCCAAAATTCTTGAGACTTGTCTCTATAGAAAAATCATTTGGGATTCCCACCAGCAATTCATCTCAATCCTCTTCTCTTCATCAGCTTTCAGGACTCATCCAAAACTTTTGCCAACACTTTGCACTAAAAAGTCACCAGAAATCTGTGTACATCCATTAGACCTCTCCTCAAATATTTAGTTGAGCATAAATCACTGCAAATATAAAGCCCTCTTAAAATTCTTGATGTGACTTACTGAACCCCGGCTTTTCCTATAGGGTTTTAAAACAGAGGGGACAACAGTATAAAAATAAATTAATCTTTATAAAGTAATAAAATTATCTATTTTTACATAAGTATCTATGGAATATTAAATATAATAATTTATATTAAGTTAGTAATCTAGTAGAAAGATTTGTTCAGTTCCTCAGCTAATTTAAATTTGGTAGAATTCTGAAACCACTGGGAATTTTTTCTTATAGCTCAATGGAGGTTTCCAATTCTTATATGGCAAGTTTTGAATGTATATGTTTCAGATCACAAGTCATACACTATGTGCATATAAAAGTGAATTCTAACCACATTTAAGAACAGGCTACACATAAAGATTTATATTTGATGTGCTTCTTTTGTACCTTTCAGAACTGGCAATTCTTGTCCATTCCCAAGAACTCTAGTTTTTCATTTCCTTATTGCTACTCTAGCACTACTGTAACTCTCTTACCCAACCATTATACTACAGAACATTTACAGTCAACAACAACAACAACAACAAAAGAACTAATTAATGTTAGAAGGAAAACTCCAATGTATCTATCATCATAAGAAACTATATTCACAGACTAAAACACTACTGTTTCCCCAGGTCTGGCTGGTTGTCATTTGAAAACTGAGCATATTCTTTTTAAAATTGTCTAAAGTTTTGGCTTCACATCCTAATATGCATCTAAATTTCATTCAACTCTTCTATGTGGAAAGATTGTCTGATGATGACTGAACTGGCATCTTTATGTGATTTTAATTCTGAAGCTTAAAATTCATAATTTCAAAAAGAAACACACTTACATACAGGTTCTCTGGTAGCCTATGTATATTTCAAAGTAGCGATACTTAGAACATTTGTGCATTAGAGAAATTATGTATATAACATGCATATATAATCTTGATTTAAAATCCAATTTATTCAGTGAAATTTATCAAGGTTTTTCTTAAATGAGTAACAAAGTTTGGGGACAGAAGTTGAGAATTACTTTAAAAATATTTTCCTAAAATGTCAGTTTCTAACCTAATCCCACAAAGAAGGCAATTTCTCTACTAGTATTCAGTCTCATGAGCCATTCCAATAAAAAAAAAATGCAACTATATTATGACTATTAATGACTTTAAGTTATTACAACCTGATGTCACTCTGACTAAATTATTATTTTGCTGGCATAATCATATCTTCTCTTTTTTATGAGAAAGATTGAACTCTGTCTCCTGAATAACTGCTCATTCCTTTTCTAATATTTGTTTAGTACATGTGTACATAGTAACTTGATTTTACATCAGGTTATTGTCATAAGAAATTGACTTATTTTTCAATTTGTGTACAAATCAAAGAGAGTGTATTATACAGATCATACTCAAATATGATAACTGAAGTGACTTTTTTCATCAGAAATACAATATTAGCCAAACAGAAATTAATTTTTTCACTAATATATCTAAGCAAAAATGATTGATATATGGAAATGTAAAATTATAAGAATGTGAAAAAATATAAAAATTTATCAAGACTATCCTTAAAAAAACAAAGAGTAAGGATATATGAATATAATAGATTAATCTCTTTAGGAAATACTTGAAACAAATAATGAATCAAAACAATGTATCCAGTCTCGAATTTTATAATTTGGTTGCAGAATGGTGAAAAATATACCTAAAATAAACTTTAAAATAGTATGTACAGCATGATCACAAATAGTAATTATCATATTGGTGTGTATGTGTGTACATGTTCATGTGTATAAGAGGTATTCATAATCAACTACTACTGAGCAAATTGTTGGCTTTATTTATTTGTTTTTATTTTATAAGTACATTATGCTTTTTTAAATTTTTTATGGATAAGATAATGATTCAATTTTCTATAGAGTCTCCTTTATGTCTTTTTACCTCAAAAAATTATTTATAAGACCATATTTGTATAATCCTAAAATGTTTAATTCAAGGATCATTGCTAACTGAGTTAGTACATGAGGAAATTTTTGTATACAAATAACAGAAAGTAAATCATAATAGGACATTCTCAAGTATGATTAATAAAATAATGGCTTATATATGGTATAAATGTTAGATTTAACCATGTCTATAATTCTGATATTTAAAACCTAAGATATTTACTATCCATCTGGTTCCAAATACTTGAAGTAGCAACTACTTTTTCTAGATCTGTGAATAATGTCATTTGTATTTTCATGGGGATTGCATTGACTGGGTATATTGTTTTTGGTACTATGGGCCTTTTGATGATATTAATTATGCTTATCTAAGAACACAGGAGGTCTCTCCATCTTCTAAGGTTTTCTTCAAGTTCTTTCTTTTGTGTTCTATAATTTTCATTGTAGAGTCCTTTCCCTCTTTTTTACATTGATTCCAAAATATTTTAAATTGTCACAATTAAAACATAGATGATGACAGTAATATATATGCATGTATTTAATAAATAATATACTTATTCATGGTAACTTGAAAGCTTAAAATATGACATGCCTCAATTAAGGATTTTTCTTACTTTGGTGCTACAGTATTCATCTCTATTTTGAGAGAAGGGATTCATACTCTTCTGCCTATGCAGGAGGAATCCAAAAAGAAAAGTATAAAGAATTATTGAAATAACAAGAGTCAAATAATTTCAATATATTCCAATTTGAATGCAAACAGAACATTTACATAGGTTGTAAAGATATGTCCACATCAAGTTTTGTCAAGAAAAGTTCACAGTATAACATGTTTTTAGAGTATTTTTAATTCCTCTCATTATTTTGTGTTAAAAAAAAAAACAAAAAAAGAAAAGAAAAAACTTGGAAAGATTTCTCTACCTATTATTAAGCAAGCTACATCTTAATGAGTGAACACACCTAATAAAGTGCTTCCTTTAGTTTTATGACTAAGAAGAATTATTTTAATATTAATTTGGAGTACCTCATTAAAATGTGAAGAGGAAAAGGAGATTCTGTTAATACTTTGTTTGGACATGATTTTATATGTTTTTATAGTTTTTCTATCATCTCCTTGGTGATTATTTTATATAATGAATATGAAATAAAATTACAATCTAACAAAGCATGAACTGATTAATTATCTGACTAGCCACAGAAGTTTGGCTTAAATGTAGAGTATACATTGCCTTACCAAAAAAGAAAGAAATATTTAACATAGCAAGCAGTATAGAAACCAAATAATCATTTTAAAGAAGAAAATATTGTTAATGAAATTAGAATATTTCTTTTACAATTATTATTTGGGTTCTATTTGTCAAATAAAGCAAAGTTTAGATAAAATCTTAATATATTTTATGATTTACCATTGTTAAAATCAAAATAATACAGTACAAACTCTTACAGTTTCTATCCCTCCTGTTTAATTTGTTTAAATTAAATAAATTGTGCTAAAACAGAACTGTATTGCAGAATTTAAGATTTTATTGTGTTAATTTCTTTTCAACATAAGCAAAAATAGATGCTTGAATTGAAGTTTAAGTACAAAATATATTTCCATAACAGAGATTATCCCAGGCTAAGTATTTTTGTATTAAAAGAAAATTATTACTTAAATAATTTGATCAGCCAGGTGTTGATAGACAAATATGAAACAAACACATGTACTTTCTAAATCCCCTTTGTTTATTTTCTTCATCTCTATCAGCTGTAGACATAATTCAGCTGAAGCCATCGAAAAACAATTTTTCATATAATTACCGATTAATTTTGGTAAATTATTCCTTTGAATATATACCCTTTTTTCTGAATTAGCCTATTTATGTTTTATCATCAGTGGTCAATATAAATGAGTGTTTCCTTTTAATTAATAATGTGCTTTTGAAACCAGTCTCTCATGCTTCCATTTAATATACTGCATCTTCACTAGTAATGTAAAATTATTTCTTATAAAAAATGAGATACTGCTTGACATATACAATTTATTTTCTTGCTTATTCATATTATTACACTGAATTTTAATAGTCTGTTGATTTATTAGTCATTAATAATATTTACATACAAGTTATTTAAATACTTAACGTAAGATTATAACTTATCATTTGTACCAATAGTCATCCATAACTCTGAATTAACATAAGTTGCTTTTATAAACATGTACAACATGATGAAATAAATATTATTTTTAAGAACAGAATGGAGAATAGGGAAGGAAAAGCGTTTTCATGTATTTATCAAGTTATCAGGGATCTAATGTAAAAAAATTGTATTAAATGCTTTGAGTGGAATAGATGAAAGGAGGATACAGATAACTTCTGTTCTTGAATATAACAGCCTGGGCTAAACAGATCAACATGCTCTATTTCTCTCTCTCTAAAAATGCATAAAATGTTGCAAGATATATTTCTAAAATATTTTAATATTAAAGACAAAATAAAAAAGTTACACGTGGTGGTAGAAATCTGTAATCCCACCTACTCAGGTAGCTGAGTTAGGAGGATCAAGTCTTGAGACAAATCTGGGCAATTTAGAAAGGACCCTGTATCAAAATAAAGTGAAAAGTTTTAAGAATATAGCTCAATGGCACAGTGCTTGCTGAACATGTAAGAGACCCTGGGTTCAATTCTGAGTATGGAAGAAAGGAGGAATGAAATAAAAGAAGGGAGGAAGGAAGGGAAAGAAAGAAAGAAAAAATACCCGATCAAATCCAATTAACTATTAAGAAAATCAAAAAGAATTCAGAGAGCAGATCCAAGCACAAAATGACAGTGTTTGTCTGAACAATATTTATAAATCTCAAAATGTGGATAATTTTTTACAACCTTTTAAGACAAAGAGAGGTATGACTCAATATTTGCATCCCACTCAAACAAAAGAGTTTAAAGAATGTCATGTGTATATTCATGTGGATTTCCAAGTGATTACACTTTATTTTGAAGTTTAACTCTCAATGTTGAGGTGTTGTAGGGTCTTAGAGCTTGAAAAAAGTGATAGGTCAATAAGAGGAATTATTTTTTTTCACAAAAATACATTAATTTCCATGAGGTTACAATGTAAGGCTGCCAATTGTATTCTGAATTTTCCTCATATACTCACTTTTCTTCTGCTCTCCACCACAGGAGAAACACCAAGCAGGGCTTTAGGAGATGTGACTTCCAGATCTTGGATTTCCCAGACACCAGAACCAAGAGACAAAAGACCTTTTTTTCTTCGTAAATTATCCTGTTTTAGACATTCTGTCTTAGTTACAGAAAATAGGTTAAGACTTGTACGTTTTATCTCTATCTGCTAATGAATAAAATGTGAGTCTTTGGAAGTACGTGTCAGGAGAATGCATTTACAAATGACAAATAATTTAAAAAATTGGAAGGGTGAAAAGGCACCAAGTGGAATTTGAAATCTTAAAAGCAATGAGTGGAATGCCATACCATGAAGAAATAACTTTTAACTTCTCCCAGATATTCACAAAATCAAAAATTTCTCCAGATTGTGAAATTCTCAAATTAAAAATTAGAAAACTGATATTATCTGGACATTCAGTAACTACCAAACCCATCTTCAGAAATCCAATATGAATTCCACATAAAAACTTTTTGCAAATTACAAAAAGGAGGAGATTCTTCAACTCATAAAGATTTATGTGAAAAAAATGGATAGTGAAATTAAATCCTAGTGATCTAATCCAGGAAAAGGTAGTCTGAAAACCTTATGCTGTTTGACCTATGGTCCAAGTAATATTAAGCTTTCTTTTCTTTTTTTTTTTTTAATATGCCCAAATATTTATTTATTTATTTATTGTCACTTAGTTACCTTCTGCTTTTTGTCTTCCCTCTATGACATGGAGATAATAGAAGAGTCTGTAGAATTGTTGAAAAAATCAAATTAACTAATTTATGCTCAAAATAATTGGCAAAGTAAATGTTCAATAAACATGGCTATCATTTAAAAAAATACTTAATGATTAAAGAAAGACTGGTCAACAATGTCTTTTCTTGCCTTTACATTTAAACATTGCAATGAGCATCATAGACAATGTTTTAATGATAAATAAATCTAGATTTGAGAGTTTAGGGAATATCAACCATGCTATTGTTGGCTAAACCCTATTCATACCAGAGATGGCCTGGCCTATCCCAAATGAAAATTCAAAATTCACAGCCATAGGACAGATTTCTTTTTCTGGCAACTGGCATCCATCTCTCCTTGACATTTGTGTGACGCTTACAGTGAATAGTGACCTGAAAACCTGCCACTGATTCTATATTCATTTTCCCTTGTGCATACTGCTCCCGTGATTGGTGTGCTTGCTACTTGCTTAATTCTTTTGTTTATATTACAAAGAAACTGCCCCCAAACTCAATGATATAGTAGAAACAATTTCATTAAGAAGGAAATTTAAAACAAAATTTTGACCAAATATATGTAAATGAATCTCAAAGCCTCATTAAGTAGAATACTTGGTGAAAAATACGATTCTCACAAATGCCATTAGAAGAAACGAAACGTTCAGAGTAACTTCTTCAGGTGAAAATAAAAAGAATGTCAACAATTTTCTGTGACTCCGCTTGAAAAACAACACAATTAATGTTACAAGGTAACTACACCCAAGAGTTTCAAGACAAAGAATCCAAATGATGCTTAGATACTTAATTAAATCATTTATAAAAGTTTTTGAAACTATATTTATCACAATTTGACAAATTATTTCATAATTACTGAAGTAAATATCCTAAATAAAATATTGATAGACATAAAAAACAACATTAAAGAAACATTAGACATTCGGAACCATTAGGTTTTATTTGTGTAAGGCAAGAATATTTATTATATTTATTAGAAAAACTGTCATAGGTCATCATTTCATACACATGGAGGGACACATGCATTCAAAGTATAGCACCCAACTGGAGATTGAACCCAGAGACTTGTGCATGCAGGCAAGCACTCTACCAACTGAGCTATATCCTCAGTCAAAAAGATTATATTTAAGTTATATTTTAAAAAATAGCTGGTGAATGACAATTATATTAACTAAAATTATACATAGAACAAATTCTTCCTAGGTGCTCCAATAATCACGAGCAATTCGATGGAGTAGAGAATTTGCTGATTCTGAGCATAGAAAAAGATTCAAGGTAATCAGAGATTCTACTGATGGAAAGGGAAAAAAGTGTCATTTTTGACATTGTACATAAAACAGAAGTTGATGTGATAGATTAGAAATGAAAGAAGTTTAGACCACATGAATTTTTTTCCCCCTACAGAACTTATTCCAAGCAGCAGAAGGTGTTTAAAACTGGGGGTACTAAGCCATCAATCTGGAAGTCCTGCAACAAGTTCTATGCAATCTCATGGTATATACAGAAGAGTCTTGTTAGAGAGAGACATTTCACCCAAAAAGGAAATTTCTTCATTGGATACTTGGAGAGTTTTCTGATTTCACACAATGGGTTAAATTCCTAAACTCAAAATCTTTGTTGTGTAAAAGTATGTTCTTATAGTTTTTCACAGTGGTCTTCAATGCACACAAACAAATCTTGGAAAACAACTGCTAAATTAAATCTTACTAAACTTGTAATACTATTCTAATCTGCATAAACAACTAAATTAATTAATTTACATTAGATTCCCTAAAATTAAGTGTTCAGATGGAGATTTTTGTGCAAGTGGTTTATTAAAGGATTTCTTTCAATAGAAACCTGTATCAGAGTGATGGGAGAATGATAGATGAGGAAAAGGCTAGTCTCACACTGAAGGCATTGAGAGTTTTGATGTGCCAGTCCCAGTCACACTATTTATCTCAACCTGAAAAGAAATGGGTCGCTGGTCTGTAATATCATCAAAGCTGTTAGTCAAGTTAATCATTATGACCTGGAGAAAATGGTAGTAAGGTCTTGAACATGTGTATATGAGAATTTATGCAATCTTTGTAAATACCCCACCCACCTTTGTTGTGCTTGATGTTTTGTGCATGGTATTGGCATGCTAATTCTAAAATTTGTATTAAAATGCCGAGATCTGTATTAATGAATAAAACTTTAAAGAACAGGGGCTAAACTAATGAATTCAGATAACTAGATATCAACATTTACTCTGAAGTGCCAGTACTAAAAAAAGAGTTGCATTAGTTCAAAGCCAGACAATAAAATATATTAGAAAAAGAGTTCTAACAATAGTCACTTGATACAGTTTGTTAGCAATTCACTAAGGAAAATGTTTTTAATAGTTTTTGACTTTTATCATTTCCATATTGAAAGTTAATGAACTTTGGCTCCTACCTCATACCAAACACAGAAATATGTGACTCTAAAACTAATTGAGGTTTTGCATGCCCTAATTCCAGTGGTTGAGAGGGTGAGAGGGCTGAGGCAGGAAGATATCATGTTCAAAGCTAAGCCTCAGCAATTTAGCCAGTGCTAAGCAACTTAGTGAGACCCTATCTCTAGTAAAATACAAAATAGAGTTAAGGATATGTATCAGTATTTGAGTGCCCCTGAGTTAAATCCCTCGTACCCTCCCCTACCAAAAAAATGAAAATTTAACTTAATGCAAATTAGATTTTTTTATCTAAAGATGAAAGTACAAGAAGATAAGGCAAACCACAGAAAAAATGAAGTGTCACAATACAAATATAACACCAACTACTGGCGCAGATTATACAATAAACTTTTCTATGTAAATAAGTTCAAAAGGTTAAATTTAAAAATAATGGCTAAAGGCTTGAAAAGGCACTTTACCAAAGAAAATTTTAAAATGAACAATAAATGTGTGAAAGTGTATTTCTCAATTTTTATCATCAATAAAATATAAAAGTACAATGCAATCTCTCTCTCTCTCTCTCTCTCTCTCTCTCTCTCTCTCTCTCATGCACACACACACACATATACATAATGATAAAACTTTTAAAGACTCACTCTACCTCAAATTACTATTGAAATTGCAGATCAACTGAAACTCAAACATGTTGCTTTTGGAGGTATGCATCAAACAGCCTTAAAAACAAATTCAAAACTGCATGGAGCATCCTCTATACTTAGAAATGTACCTGCTCTGTGGCTCAGCAGTGGTGTTTGCCTATGTAAGTAACAGAAATGAATATGTGTGTATGAGACTAATAACAACAGCTTTGTCAAAATAATCCCAACTGGAACAAACAAAATACTGATCAACACTTAATAGAGTAAATTATAAGGCACAGTCACATTTTGAAATGCTGTAAAGCAATGAAATTGTTCATAATTCCTGGGGGTCCCAGGTCCTTACACAAAATTGCATAGTATTTCCATACAAAATACAAACATTTTCTATGTTTTCTATCATCTGTAAATTACTTATGATATCTAGTACAATGTAAATAATATGTATATAATTGTTACACTATATTGTTTAGGGAAGAATGGCAGGAAAAAAAAAGTACTTGTTCCATACAGATGTAGTTTTAAAAAAAATTTTTTTTGATAGGTGATTGGTTGAACTCAAGGATGAAAATCCCATAAATAGGGAGAGTGTGCATTGTAATTGAAAACAAATTATTGATTCACAAAATCACATGACATTGAAGGAAATAGACCAGATCAAAAATATTATAACTAGAAGGAAATGAATTCTTAAGAACAACAACCAGGGCTGGGGATGTGGCTCAAGTGGTAGCGCGCTGGCGTGGCATGCGTGCAGCCCAGGTTCAATCCTCAGCACCACAAACAGACAAAGATGTTGTGTCCGCCAAATACTAAAAAATAAATATTAAAATTCTCTCTCTCTCTCCCAATCTCTCACTCTCTCTCTCTTTCTTTAAAAAAAAAAAAAAAAAAAAAAAGAACAACAACCAAAAACGCCATGCAAATTCTATGGCTTAAGAAATGGTGGGAGAGGGGGAGATCTTCCCAGATAGTACCATTATTCTATATCCAACATACATGACATAATAAATAAATATAAATAATAGAAAGTTAAAACAGTTTTAGACAAATCAATAATGTCATAATTTGTCAGTGGCAGATTCACTAGTAACTAAAGATAATTCTTAAGAGGAAGAACAATCTCTGATGGAAACATGGAGATGCAAGAAAAAATTAGAGAGAGATTAAAATTGACAATTTGATAAATTTAAATTTAAAAATTTAAACAAACATCAATATAATAAAATTATATTAGTTTGTTATATTTTAAAATTATATATGAACTCAAATTATGTGACATATTACTACAAAATATGTGAGGACAGTAAATATATAGTGTTCTGATGGCTTGGTTAAGTAGTGATGAAAGTATTAATTCATATTAAACTTTTAGTTCAAGGATATAAATAGAAATTTTTAAGATTTCACCATGATAATAGTAAACATATGTAATTACTAGGGTTATAAATGGGTGAGATGGTATAATACAATATACAATATAGGAAACAAATAGTAAGTACATTTACATGCAATAAATAATACCAGCAAGTCATAGTAAATGTAAATAAAATAAACACAACTAAAAGCAGTTGTCACATTGAACTTAAAATTAATACTGTTTATAAAGAATGAGTACTTTTTGCATGAGAACACAGAAAAGGACAGGAGTGCAAATACTTAGTGGCAGAATGCTTACTAGAATGTGAGAAGCCCTGAGTTTTATTTCCAATAATACAAAAACACAAACCAAATGACATAGAAAATGTGGTGAATCTGTCATGGCAATCTTATATAAACTGAGAAATGCTGACACATTTTCATGCCGAGAAGCAGTTTAAGTTTTGCATATCATATTAAGTTGATATGAAAGCAGGAAGTTGAAAATTTCAACTTAGTGATAGCAGTAATAGATTATTAATATGCCCTTTGGTTGATTTTAACTTTGGAAAATATTTCTTTGCATTGAGTTGCAGCATTTGGCTTTTTTTTTTTCAAATGAGCTCAATGATATGCCACTGAGTGCTTTTTCTGATGAAAGAAGAAAATCATTAAGCATTATGCTATCTGCTCTACAGTTTGACTTCCTAAGAAATTCTGATGTTTTATTTTCCCATGAAAAAATATTGAATCACTTCTGGCTCTAAGTGATAGGATCAGGTTTTTGAAGTACTGAATTTAATTTTAAGCAATATGTTTCAACAAGTCACTTGAGATCAGAAAATGCTATCTACTGGGTTTTTCACATTTTGAAGAAAATAAGAATTATCTTTGATGTAAGTACTATTTGGAACAGTCTCCACAATATTAAAAACAAAACAACAACAAAAATATTTGTCATTATTATTACTTTCTGAGTACTATTACTAATAGTCCATTTTTGCATGCTTTCAAGTGATAAAATTTGGAACACAATTATCTTCCTTATGTCAAATAAGACATAAAATATTTTGGAAATCAATCAATGTGGTTTGACAGATTGGGGGAAAAAATGGTGGTCAGGATGGTTCATGGTCAGATTTTTTTTTACAAAATTCTGTGCATAAAAATAAAACCAACAAAATTAATAACAGCTTAAATCTAACAAGAATTTTGGATATGGTTATAAAAGTACTCAAATGCATGCTTAATCTTAGACCACCATTCCTCCTACATACCCTCCAACATAGACTCAGCTTATTTTCTTGGCAGAAAGGCAAAACCAGTCAATTTGGCTCAGCACAGATGATAACCCCATGTGACTATTTCTTTAGAATACATTATCTCTATTTTTCATGGACAAAGTATTTTTAAATACATTACAAACCATGATATATAATTAAACCCAAAATTTAAGATTGAGCTGCAGTCAGGTACTGTGGAACATCCCTTTAATCCCAGTGATTTGGGAACCTGAGACACAAGGATTGCAAGTTCAAGGATAGCTTCAGCAAAGCATGAGAACCTTGGCAATGTAGCCAGAACCTTTTTAAAATAAAAACTATAAAGGATTAGGAATGTAGCTAGTGGTAAGACACCCCAGGGGTCAATCCCCTGTATCAAAAAAAGCAAACAAACAACAAAGAAAGAAAGAAAAACTCAAAAGTTTGAGATAGGTATTTACATAACAGAAGTGTTGCTCAGATGTTCTGGATGTTAAAGGATTTCCAAGGTTCTGAGTTTATCCTCTGTATAATAGTATAATCATTTCTCCTGCACAGAGTCATTTTCAAAATAAAACAATGCATCTGTGAAGCATTTAATACAAAGAGATGTGTAACAATAATGTTATGTACCTTCTATTCTTTTGTAAACTTGCATAAGTTCTTTACTTATTCTAGAAAAGAGAGATGAGAATCTTCCTTGTGTCTTACTGGAAATTTAAATTCCTCATGTTTTAACATTGTCTCTTCTTTTCCCTTAATTTTGCTGCCACATGTGTTTAGGAGACCCAATATTTTTGCCTTGCTAAGTACATGACTGTCTATAGAAACAAAGACTGTACACAAGTTTCTGAAAATAAGAAATAGATTTAATTTCTTCATGTCTAGCTATTAGTAATATTAATACTCTAATGAGATTATTCATTGAAACTGAAAACTGAAACCATGAATATTTGCTGTAAAATACCCAATTTCCCAATTCATTGTTGTTAAAACAAAATAGATACTAATTGATGATAATGAGAGGAGACTATAACCGAACACTTTTTGGGGGAATTGGTGGGTAATGCTTTTTTAAATCTTTTTTGAAATAAAGTAAAAAAAAAGAAATGGGCAATATAAAAAACTTGAGATCTATATTTTAGTATTTGTGTTAGGATAAAATAACGATGCCAAACTCAATCTACCATCCTCCACTTTGATATTTAATGAAAAATAAAATCATCTGACTTTGATTATTTCTATCATATGTGTATTCCTTGAGTTCAATTGTCTCTTTATCTGAAAGAGGATAATGATAATTAAACATAATTTTTAAAGGAAACTAGTAAATTACTGGAAAAGTAGAACTTTGTGAACTTTGAATGTTCTCAAGTGCAAGATTGAGACAGAAAACAATAGATGCCTGATGAATTGCATTTCTAAAGTTTCTTTTAAATAGCTCATAATATTAAGTTATGTCTGTTTAGTACTTTGAAGGAAGAGAGATTTTTAGACTTCAGAAATCTTAGATTTTGAAAACAAAACTGCATTCATCTACATAATCATCCCTTTAAGTCTTTAGCAATTACTTTTATCTGAAGCATACAATGTGCTTCTGTAATACAAATATTCATTTTCTTGATTCAAAATCTCTCTGATTGCAAATGCCAGAGTTTGTTTATGGTGGCTCAATAGTTGGAGCAGGCATCTCACTGTCAATCTAATTGTTCTTCCAAGTAATAGTTTGTTACTTCCTAAGTAGTTGGGACCTCTGCTTTTTATTTGACAGCAATAAAACAATGCTTAAGTAGGATACTTGTAACAAAGCATTTTTTGAATTCCATAGGTGACACACTTATCTGTGTATTGTTATTCTTTTGAATTCTATTGTAAGACATAGTAGCTTTTATATAAAATAGCATGTAAATGTGCTGACATGTCAGATGGTAGAGTAGTATATATTAATTTCCATATAACAAAATGAAGAATATGATTAAAAGAGTGAGAGGTTTTAATTATGGAATTATTTTTACTGCTAAAAAATTGATAGTAAAGATATTGATTTTGTTAAATATTATGCTAAATAATATGTATGAAAAAATTTAACACAGAAATAATAATATTTGGAATAGGTACATTGGGATAATCAAAGATGCAAATGATTGTTCTATTTGATGCATATTAATTAAAACGTTTCCAATACCCTTTCTGTTTAAACCACTGAACTGCTCCTGAAGCAAATATTTGTAAACTGAGAAAATTGAAAACTTTTAATGTCTTAAGATGGTAATGCTTGTTTATATTTTTTATGTTGATAAATGATATTTTTATTGATTTTTAAAAAATAAATGATAGCAGGATGCATTACAATTCTTATTACATGTATACAGCACAATGTTTCATATTTCTGGTTACAATATTTCTGGTTAATATATATAAAGTATGTTAACACCAATTCATATCTTCATACATGTACTTTGGATAATGATGTCTATCACATTCCAGCATCCTTGCTAATCCCCTACTCCCTCCTTTTCCCTCCCACCTCTCTGCCCTATCTAGAATTCATCTATTTCTCCCATGCTCCCCCTCCCTACCCCACTATGAGTGAACCTCCTTATATCAGAGAAAACATTCTACATTTGTATTTGGGGGATTGGCTAACTTCACTTAGCATTATCTTCTCCAATGCCATAATTCTGCAAATGTCATGATTAGAATAAAATAAAATCTTTTATTGCTTAGTAATATTCCATTGTGTATATATGCCACATTTTTATCCATTCATCCACTGAAGGGCATGCAGGTTGGCTCCACAGCTTAGCTGTTGTGAATTGTGCTGCAATAAACATATGTGGCTGTATCCCTGTAGTATGCTGTTTTTAATACTTTTGGGTATAAATCGAGGAAACGGATAGCTGGGTCAAATGGTGGTTCCATTCCCAGATTTCCAAGGAATCTCTGTACTAATTTTCATATTGGCTGCATCAATTTGCAGTCCCACCAGCAATGTATGAGTGTACATTTTTCCCTACATCCTCGCCAACACTTATTGTCCTTTGTCTTCCTAACAGCTGTCATTCTGATTCCAGTAAGATGATATCTTAGAATAGTTTTGATTTGCATTTCTATAATTGCTATAGATAATGAACATTTTTTTCATATATTTGTTGATTGATTGTATATCCACTTCTCAGAAGTGTCTGTTCAGGACCTTATCCCATTTGTTGGTTGGGTTATTTGGTTTTTTGGTCCTTAGTTTATTAGTTATTACTTTTTTCTTTTTCTTTTTTTTTAAAGATAGAGAGAGAGAAAGAGAGAGAAGGAGAGAGGGAGAAGAGGGACAATTTTTTACTATTTATTTTTCAGTTTTTTGGTGGACACAACATCTTTTATTTTTATATATTTTTTTAATGTGGTGCTGAGGATCAAACCCAGTGCCCCATGCATGCCAGGCAAGCACATTAGCACTTGAGCCACATTCCCCGCCCCTATGAGTTCTTTATATACCCTTGAGATTAGTACTCTCTCTGATGTGTGAGGGGTAAAGATTTCTCTGTTCGCCTCACAGATTATTTCTTTTGCTGAGAAGAAACTTTTTAGTTTGAATCCACCACTTTATTGATTCTTGGTTTTAATTCTCACGATATAGAAGTCTTATTAAGGAAGTTGAAGCCTAATCCCACATGATAAGGATTAGGGCCTATTTTGTCTTCTATTAGACCCAGATTCTCTGGTTTAATTCCTAGGTCCTTGATCCACTTTGAGTTGAGTTTTGTGCATGGTGAGAGATAGAGGTTTAATTTCATTTTGTTGCATATGAATTTAAGAGACCCTGACTTTTGTCAAAATGTAAATGGTAGGATAAACCTGCTTATAATGCATTAGGAATTTATTTTAAGTTATTTTCAACAAAATTCCCACTAAGGTAAAGACATGCCAAGTTATATACTTATTATATAATTGTTATGCCATTTTATATATTTTATCACAGATATATACATAAAATATTACATATAATACATATTATATATACACATTATATAAAATATGCATTATTATACAAAATGTATAGGAAAATATGTAACATTTATATATCCATATTTTATATACATACATTATATATTTATGTATATAATATATTATACATTACTGAGTCATGGAATCATTATATTAATTAATTAATTTATTTATTTATTTATGCTGAAGATTTTACTTGGGGGCTCTTTACCACTGAGCTACATCCCCAGTTTTTTTTTTTTTTTTTTTTTGAGATAGGGTCTTGCTAAGCTGATGAGAGTCTCACAACTTGCTGAGTTGTCCTTTGAATTTGAGAAGGTTCTGTCTCAACCTCTGGAATCACTGGCATTGCATACAAGTGCGACTCCACCCAGACAATCATTGTTTTTCAAATATAGACCTCACTGCTAGTATATTATCTCTTTTTCAGTTACTCTATCATGTGTTACTCAATATATGACATAATGAGAAATACGTAGAAAGAATGAAAGACATGATTTTAATTAAGCATTCAAGAAAGAAAGAAGAAAATATAGAGAAATGTATTTATGCTTGCTAATTCTTTCACTATTCAATTTTTGCATTTCTAACATATAAGTTGCAACTGTGTGTCAGAGATTTCTAGTGAATATAATATCCTTTATCAATGATGAATAAACTTCAGAGGGTAGCAAAACTAAAAAGTAAACAAATAAAAAGTAAGTAATTGCTATTGTGTTCACTTCTTATAAGGCAAAGCTATATGGGTTGCATGGGCATATAATAATCCTTAAGAATATTCTACTTCCACTATTACATTTTATTCCTGTCATAAAAATTGGAACAAGCACCTCAGTGGTCTATTATCAAAATGGCTACAACACAATAAAGGCTATAATTCCATTTTCAGGTTTTCCATAAGAGGGAAGGACATATATTAGATTAACCAATGTTACCTTTTAAATTTCAATGTTTTCTGAAGATTTTTTTTCAGGTTTTTCTGCATTCATTACTGTTATTAAATCTGTTGTCATATATAACAAATCAAAATTTAAAAATAAATAAATAAAATTTTTTCATCTAAAAAACAATGCTTAAAATACAAAAATCTATACAACATATATCTTTGCATCATCTACTTGAATAGGTAAGATAATCAGAAACAGAAAGCTAAGAAATAACATGCTATTTCATGAGTTCTGCATACCCATTTAGGCTTGTAAATCATCATTTGTTTTTAAAGGAAGGTATTAGCCAGGTGTAGAATGAAGTCTTTTACCTATTAAAGAGCATAAAACAATAATTATTTAAGTGCACATCTTGATGTACTCCAACATATATACATTTATTTGCTCACTCTTTTTATTTATTCCATATTCAATGTTTATTTGATAAGATAAACATGCAACTTAAATTTAGTTTTCTGGATATGATGCCAATTTAAGCATTAATTATTTTATATGAAACAAATGCAACTCTAAAAAGTGGAGGTAAAATATATTAAAAAAGGAGAGTCATGCTGCACATTTTTAGTTGCCACAGAAACACTGTCATCTCTCTGATATCTTATCAATACTTTTTCTGCATTTTTTAAATATTGTTAAACTGCTTTGCCTCATATGGGTTATTGCATGGCACCAAATTCTGATGTTTAAGCATCTGTATAAAGAGAAATTAAGGTAGAAAATTGAATAATGAACTTTGGCTAGTTAAGCAATAAATATAAAACATCAAGAATAACTCAGTTAATATTCATTAGTCTCCTTGAGCAAGACTCAAAAGCTGGCAACCCATTTCCCCATCAATGATCAAAAATACCAGAGCTTGCAAAATTGATATAAAGAAAGGAGATCATAACTTCTACTATATCTGTTCTTTTTGACTCATTCAGAGTTTTCAAATTTTGTTTCAGTCATGGTCAGACAATTCCATTGCTTTGGGCCTGAGATGAAGCAGAACAGCGTGGCAGAAGGGCATGATAGATGAAAGTTACTCAACTAATGGCAGCTAAAAACTGGATAAAAAAAAAGAGAAAGAACATGCAAGTACATCAGGGGCAAGATCTAGACTCCAGGAGAACATCCCCAGGGACCTGTTTCCTCCCTAAAGTTATGACCTACTAGTGCATTCAAGTTATTAACCTATCAAATGGATTGATCCACTGCTGAGGTGAGAGTCCTCATACTTTAATCTTTTCACTTCCATATATTGCTACATTACCTAATACATGAGCTTTTGAGGTTTGGGGGGGACATTCAAGATACAAACCATAACATTTTTCTTCTGGCCCCCAAGTTTATGCTTGTCTAACAATAAGAAATACATTCAGCTCCTCTCCAAGTATTCACATAGTCTTAAGAGTTCCAGCATTGCTAAAAAAAGTTCTTGCCTATAGTCTCTTCCAAAACATAGGTAAAATCTAAGCTATGATACCCTATAAAAAACCAATAGTAAGTTGCATATTTTCAACATATAATAGCACAGAGTAAACACTCCCATTCCAAAAGGGAGGGATAAGAGTATAAAACAAAAGCATCAAACCAAGCAGATAATGAAACCCTGGGTAAATATTGTGTTTTGTAGCTCCTTGTCCAGCATCTGGGACCTGTGGTGATTAGATATAGTCTCCAAAGAGCTTGGGAAACACTGCCTATATGGTTATTCCAGTGAAGCCTTCATGATTTCTCTCTTGACCAGGTGCTATTCATTTCCCAATGCTTGACTCACAACATGGTCCATATTCCTGGAATTTCTTAATTCCTGAGATTTCCATTGCTACTTTGGCTTCTAACAGTTTCATGCATTACCCTCTCAGAAGCTGTCCATAGGGATTCCAATTCTTCTACATATTTCCTGGCCTCACAGGCCTTCCTTTGAGATATTGGTGGAAGCCTCCATGACCTCCTAATTCTGGCATCCTGCATTCCTACAGAATCAGCATCATGCAGATGATAAGATTTGCCACCATACTGTGCAATACTCAAGGTCCTTTGGATCATGACTGTAGTAGCTTCGACATGCCTGAATTGCTGACTTCAATGAAATTAATCCTGGGGAAATAACTTTTTTAGATATCCTGTTAGAGTAGGTAGCTAGATAGACATGGAAAAATTTGAACATGGAAAAATTAGTGCAAGTACCCTAAGACATGACAGGAAACTACCTCAAATGTATCTTATATGAGGAAGAACATGTCCTAGTCATGTGGGAAACACCATGCAGTTTTTCTTTCTTGGAGGTAGCTTGCTACACACACCTCAGAACATTACTTCTGTTTTATTGTCTAAACCATTTATGTTTTTCTAACCATCTCTTCACTGAAATCTTTATTTTAGTAAGCTAAGAATTGAGGAAACTCCACCAGGTAATACCCCTATAGTAGCAATGTATCCTCAAAGTTCTTTGTCAAAGAAGTTATTACTTTTAAACCCTTGAGCCTGTTATGGATGTGGCATTTTCATGAGATAGCCTTAGCATTTTCCTATAGTCTCTGTTCAAAGTGTTCTTTTTTCTTTCTTTCTTTCTTTTATAGCACTCTTCAGCAAATACACTGTTTTCAGCTCCAACTTTATGAGTACTTTTCTGGCAAAACTATAAGTTTTAAAAGTCTTTCCACTCCATTTTCAGCTCCCAACTATCACAGTAAATCAGTGAGACATACACATGCCACTGAAAGACTGCTGTGTTACCTTAAAATTTCCTCTTCCCAATAAATTATCCCATCATTTTTAAATTCAGCCTCAGAGAGAGTATTTTTTAAAAATATGAAGAAAGTGTAAAAAAGTATGAAAAAACTAAACAAGTTATTTCCCAAAATGGTACACAAATTTTACTTCCTTTCTCAATAGATTTTTCATTCCCATGTGAAACCTCATGAGTACAGTCTTTACTGTCCACCTTCCTATCAGCATTTTGGACTTCTCAGCTTCTACCAGAATATCTTATTCAACTCTGCTTACAACATTTTAAGACTTCTCAGACTTTCATCTTCAAACTTTTCCAAATTTATCCCTCAAAGCAGTTCAAAAGGCTTCTGAACCATATCATCAAGTATAATCACAACAATAACACCACATATTGATATCAACTTCTTTGTTAGCTTTTTATTACGGTGAAGTCAATAACTAACAAAAAAATTAAGAAAAGAAAAAGCTTATCTGGGCTCACCTTGAGGCTACGTTGCTACTACAGAGATATTACCTGGTAGAGTTTCCTCAATCCTGTGTTCAGAGGTTTAGTCCATTTTTGGCCAACTGCATTTCACTGGACTAGAGGTGAGACAGAATACCACAGTAGAAGGGTATGGTTGAGGAAATCATCTTAGTTCATGGCATCTGAAAAGCAAAGAGCAAAATATAGGAGCCACAGATGAAATGTGATATATAATCCTTAAAGACACCTCCCATGTGACCTACTTCTTCATCCATTGAACCTCCAATAGTTTTCACCAGTTCATTTAAATTGCTCATCCATTAAGTGAATTAATCCCCTGATGAGGTTATTGCTCTCATTATTCAACAATTTTTCTCTTTGTACATTTCTGTATTTCCTAATGTCACAACCTGCAGGGGGGTTAATTCATGAAACTGGACAAGAGGTTATGGGAAATTCAGAAAAAAACAGACACACAAATACAAAGAAAGCTGGGCCCCAGTGGGCAGCACACCCTGATGAAGTGTCATGACTATGAGACAACTCAGTATATTTATTATATAAGTTTTATCATACATGGGCTAATTGTGGGAAAGTTTCTTCAAAGTAAATGGAGCCAAGCTCATGAGTACAAGCAGCCAGATTATGAAAATAAGCTTGCACTCATAGATTTCTATCCCTAAGCAGCTGGCACCTGAAACTCAAGGGTAAGAAATGAATAGCTCTATGGCTGGAGCAGAATCCCCTATTTAACCAGTCATCACCATAGCAACTGGGCTATCTCCATTGGCACCTTAACATGGAGAGTTCTCCAAAGGGGCATCACCTATACAGGACAGTTTCAAAACCCAGAATTCAGCAACTGTTCCTGACAGCCTATCATCAGCTTTCTTGAGGACATTCCAGATCCAAAGCATAATACTAACATAAACAATACATATAGATAGATACAGATATAGGTATAGAAATATGAATACACACACACACACACACACACACACACACACACACACACAGTTTCATGGTCTCCAGGCTTATAGTTTTCTTTTCTTCATAAATGCATATGTATAGATTGTTGTTAAGTTATACATTTCTTTTTGATCTAATCCTTCTATGGAAAACAATACATGTGAAAAAGGGAAAACAAGGAACTTGATATCATCAAATATTATGTAAAATAGAACCCTAAATGTGAGAACAGTATGTTTATGAGAAATTTAATCTTTTTCAAATAAATTTTAGTTAACTTTTCTTGATAAAATTTGTTAAAAAAATCAGAGTTACTTCAAGCTATTTATAGCATTTATTAATTATAGAATGTGACATAAAATTCCTTCATGAAAATATTACACAAACATAAAATTTTCTATATTCCTGTACTAATAGTTATAAAGAGCTGAAAATAGCATTTGCAAACATAAATTTTGCAAAATGAAAGCTAAATTGACCACGGACATTCTGCTATTTCTAGCAACAATAAGCAGTCCTACCTCTGAAGCAGGCAAAATCATTAAAAAAAAAAGCTATGAAAAGACATGAACATTTAATTCAAGTATCAATGGACTCCCCTTTAACAATGTGTCTAATCATCATCTGAATATTCACTTGCCAGAATGCAGTGGATACAATGCAGGTGTGCAGATTTCAGTTAGTGGGATTCAGATTTCAAGATGATTAAATTATCTCATCAAGATGAGGTAAAATTTCTTCAAAAAAAGACACATTAATTTATAAACGTCTATGTATTTTATTGCTTTTCTTGTCATACACAGCTATCAACTAAGCATTGGTACCATATGACCTTAAAAATCTTAAGTGAAAATTTTAAGATGTGTACAATAGCTATTACCCTTATAAAAATGGTAGTATTTAGGCAACAGTAGAGCCAGAAGTGTAAACATGGCCTTTGCTTATTGAATCTAGACTTCCTTTTACAAAAGAAATTTTGAAGTATATATTAATACCCAAAATGTGCAATTTTTTAGACTTCATAATCTTTCCAGATCTGTTGAAGTTAAATTAAAAAAAAACTTGAAAAAGTGTTTTAATAGTTTATGAATATTGCTTTTATTTTTTAAAATAAAGTGTTTTCAAAGCAGTCATTAATATCTAGATGTTTTATTTCCACAGAGAAATTTAGCCATATTTTTATTGAACCTTGGTTTATGTTTGTTATGAAAATCACCAAATGTATAAAAAGAGTTAATTTAACCAGAATACTTATTTTTCAGAATTTTAGGGACAAAAATGGAACATTACCAGAATTAGAATAAGTATAAATGCACATGAACCTGAGAGCAAGGAAAAAAATATGGGAAAAAGAAAAATTAATTTAGATAAAGAGCAAACAGTTATGGTAAAAGTAAATTAAAAGATAGAAAAACAGGTGGTATGGGAGGGTAGTATAGAATATTAAATATATATAAAAGGCCTTAAATGTGTCCAAAAGGCTTTTTTTTTACAAGACAAAAACTAACAACAGAACAAAGGAGAAAATGTTAAAAAAAAAAAAAAAAGAAACACTCATAAATTCTTAAGAAAAAGTGGATAAGGGTTATGCAGTTTTTTATTGTTTATTCTGCCATGACAAAAGAAAAGAAAAAAGCATCAACAAGAATAAATGAATGAATAAAATATTTACATATTTTAACTCCCTTTTTAGCAAAGTATTTTAATATCTTATTTTTAACTACAATCTACTGTAATACTCATGAATTCGGATGTACATAAATCACTAAAAACATCTGCTACACAACTTTTTATTTTTTAGGAAGAAAATTCTTTTCCCAAAGCTCAGAACTCCAAATTATAAATTTCTGAAATTGTGAATAAATAACTACTCATGGGATTTTACAAGAGGAAGAATTTAACTGACCTGTTACCTATTTTCATTGTACATGCTGGCATGTATTTACAAAACAGAATATTATATATCCATTAGGATATAAACAACATTTTTTTTTATTTAACAGGAAAGCATGTCAAAACCAGAGAAAGTAAATTAACATGAAAATTGCTAAAATACTCCCTAATAAAAGAGAGGAAATAAAATATGCTTTCATGTCAATCCTCATTTCCTTCCAATCCCTTGCAGAACTCTGTAATGAAAATAAAAATAATTTTGAACTCTACTTCAAACAAATCTGACAGACATAGAAATATTTATGTTCTACCCTTTATAACCCAGAAGAGAAGATCATTATCTGTTAATGTAAATTATTTGAAATACAGAATATATTTTTAAAAAGTCTTCCCTGTGTGACTTCACAGTTTCAAAAATTATAACAAAACAAGGGTATTTAAGACAGTGTGATATTGGTTCAATATTAAACAAATAGATTAATGGGATAGACTATAAAGTCAAGCAGTAAATCCACATAAATAATACCGTTGATCTTTGAGAAGGAGCAAAGGCAATGCAAAGCAAAAAAAAAAAAAAAGATACATTTTTTTCATAATAATGTTTCTGGAACAACAATATATCTACATGTAAAAATGATAGATTTAGGAGCTGCAAACATAGACTAACCTGTTGTGTGTAATTTGTGAGGCCTTGCGTTCAATCCCCAGCACTGTAAAAATAAATAAATAAATAAATAAAAGAAATAAAACATCTAGACACAAACCTTCTGCAGTTCACAAAAAAATAACCAAACTAGATCACAGATCTAGGTATAAAATGCAAAACTTTAAATATTATAATAATAGAAAAATAATAAATAGATAGTATAGCAGAAAATTAGATGATTTTCAGTTTGGCCATCATTTTCTAGATATGACACAAAAGGCATGAGTCCTAGAAAGAAATAATTGATACAGTGAACTCCAGGAAAACTAAAAATATTTGCACTGTTAAAGATACTGTAAAGAGAATGAGAAGACAAGCCAGAGTAGAAGATAATATTTTCAGAAGCCACCACATAAAGGAATATTGTTTAAAATATATATAAAAACTCTTAGAATTCAAGAATAAGAAAATAAATAATTCAATTGAAAAAAAATGAACAAAAGACATGTCACCAACAAAGGTATAGGGATAGCACAATGAGTAGGAGAAGAGATACTAAACATCATATGTCATTACTATATTGAAAATTAAAACAGAGGTATCACAATATGCCTATTAGAGGAGCTAAACTCTAACCCTCTGACAATACCAAATATGGTGGAGGACGTGGAACAGCATCATCTCTAATTCATAGTCAGCAGGCATGCAAAATGATAGAGATTTTAGAGGAAAACGCGGAGGTGTCTTCCAAAATTTATTATATTCTTAAGCATGTGATCCAGCAATCATGCTCTTTGATATTTAGCTAAGGGGTTGAAAACTTATGTATAATGGATATTTATAGCTGCTTTATTCATAATCCTCAAAACTTGGAAGCAACCTCATGTAATGGATAAACTGTGGAATATTCAAACAATTGAATATTATTCAGTGTTAAAAAAGAAAGGAACTATCAAGGCATGCCAGAATCTTAAATGTGTGTTAGTAGTGAAAGAAGTCAATGTAAAAAGACAACATACTTTATGATTTCAAGGCATTATTAAAATGTCAACACTATAGAGAAAGTGAAAAGATAAAAACTTATCAGAATTTGTAGGGAAGGAGGAATGAATAGGTAGAGGAAAGAGGGTGTTCAAATCAGTGAAAATATTCTATATAATACTATAATAATGCATATATATCTTCATAAATTTGTAAAAAAATAGCATATACAAACTGAATTTGGATTTTAATGTAAATTATGGACTTTGGGTGGTGACAGATGTTATATCTATCAATGGTATGAACGCAGCATTCTGAAAGAAGGTGATGCTGTTGGGGGAGCAGTAATGCAGAAGAGGTATGTAAAAACTTTCTGCTCAATTTTGCTGTGAGCCTAAAATGTCTCTAAAATTTAAAGTCATTGATTGATTGATTGCAGTGCTGGGGATCAAGCCTAGGGTCTCACATGTTTGGTAAATGCTCTGACACGGAACTACAGCTTTAGTTCTAAAATCATTTTTTTAAATTTTTATAAATGAGTACCAGGAGGACTTAAATTTGTAGGTCCTGGGTTATAGAAACATTAGTGCTTCATAGTTGTATAAAATGTTTCTTGTTAAGATCTTTGGGATAGCTCTGATGTAGACATAACATTAATATTATTTTTCAATTTAAGCTATTAAAAATATGTTGATACATAATTCATTGCCACTCCTTGAATGTGACTTTTTATTTAACCCATCTATCTAGGACATAACACAAGTTTCTGTTATTTTCTTCACAATTGGTCAGATGTTTTGTAGTATCCTTTCAAAGATAAGGATGCATTTATAGATCCTAAATTCAGGTTACCAGCTTTGAACATAAAGGAACACTATAAAAATGTACAGTGTTATGTGAGCCTAAAGCCAGTTTCTCTTCCTCAAGGATATTAATATTCCAACTTGCAACTCTTAAAACTAATCAAGGTTTCAGCTAATTGTTTTCTTCTTTAAACATAATTTCCTTCAATTCTGGCATGGTTAGAATTAAGGTTTGTTTTGTGTCTTGCCATGTATTGAAATCATCAGTTTTATAACATTCATTTCTCCTTTTTAAAGCAGGAGATGAAGTCTGTATTTTTAGTCAAATAAGATTTTCTGACAGTAATTGTTTCTAATAACTCATTAATGCTATGCAATTATAACTTTGATCCTTGTTTTTCCAATAGTTATCTTTGAGAAAACATGTTTGAGTTTTATTCATTTATATACTATTTGTATGTCTGGTACTTAAGAATATCATTTATTTATTTATTTATTTGGAGATGGGGTCTTGCTATAGTTCTGAGGTTACCCTAAATCCCTGGGCTCAAGAGATCCTGCTGCTTCAGTCTCATGAGAGCTGAAACTGCTGTGGGTCCACAGGATCAAGCTTCAAAGTATTATTTATAAATAATTGTTTCACTTCGAATTTTTTTCTGGTAATTTATGCTTTTCACTATTTTTGCCTTAAGATCTTATTAGAAGTAAAACTGTAGATGCTTGGAAATGTTTTTAGTTACTTGGAAACAGTGTTTACTCTTTAGGGAATCAGTGACCACCATAATGCAATTTATTAAGTTAAGAGACCTTCTTTGAGGGTTCCTGAATTGAATTTTTGCTTTTCAACTTTATGCTATGCAATGATTTGCTGAGCCACACAATGCTTCCATTTTGGAATATGAACTTTTTGTTAGTTTTTATTACTGCCATAATCAACTACCAAACATTTCATGAGTTTAAACCACATAACATTATCTTAGAATTCTATGGGTTAGAAGTCTGACATGGATATCACTCTCTAAAAAAAAATGTTGACAGGGCTGGTATCTTTTCTGCAGGTTCTAGGTGAAGAACACTTTTCTGTGAAATAAGACTATGAACAGAATGCAGTTTCTGTCAGTTCCAGGATCAAGGCTCCCAGTATTTCATTGACTGTGACTGAAAGCTCGAGGCATTTTATGTACCTAAAGGTGTCTACATTTTAAAAATCTGTTCTAATTAGTTACACATGACAGCGAAATACACTTCCATTCGTTGTACACAAATGAAGCAAAAATTTGCATTTCTTTAGTTGAACACAATGTAGAGTTGCACAATATGTGTAGTCATGTATGTACCTAGGGAAATGATGCTCATCTCTTTCCACCATCTTTCCTGCCCCCATTCCTTCTTCTTTTCCTTTCCTCCCCTTCACCCAACTTTCCTCCATTCTCTCCATACCCCCTCCCCATTATTGATCTGCATCCACTTACAAGGCAAAACATTTGGCCTTTGGTTTTTTAGAATTGGCTTACTTCACTTATCATGATATTCTCCAACTGCATCCTTTTACCTGCAAATGCCATAGTTTTATTATCTTTAAATTCTGAGTAATATTACATTGTTTTTATATACCACAGTTTCTTTCTTTATTCATCTGTTGAAGGGCATCTAGGCTGGTTCCACATTTTAGGTATTGTGAATTGAGCTGCTATGAACATTGATGTGGCTATGTCACTATAGTGCATTGATTTTAAATCTTTTGATTATAGAACAAGAGTGGGATAGCTGGGTCAAATGGTGGTTCCATTCCAAGTTTTCTAAGGAACCTCCATAAAGCTTTCCATAGTGGTTGGCACCAATTTGCAGTGTCACCAACAATGTATGGGTATATCTTTTTCCTTACATCCTCGCCCAACTTATTATTGCTTGTATTCTTGATAATTGCCATTCTGACTGAAATGAAATGACGTCTTAGATTAGTTTTGATTTGCATTTCACTATACTAGAGAAGTTGAACATTTATAGCCTCTTATCTCCATCTTCAAAGCCAACATAGGTGGGGTCTTGTCTTTAAAAGGTAGCATCTCTCTAACCCTTTTGTTATTTCTAATTTCTCTGACCATAGCTGTCAAGAGGAAACAGTTTTTAAGGACTCATGTGATTAGTCTGTAACATCTCTGATAAGCAAAAATAATCTCACAATCTCATGGTCTGTAGCCTTAATCACATCTGTAATATTTCTTTAGTAATGCAGGTGGCCTGATTGCAGGTGGCAGGGAATAAGGTGTGAACATTTGGGGGGGGTTTATTAATCTGCCTACCACAGTCATTTTGTGTAATGGTTCTCCTCCTTTTTGAAAAATCCGTTTAATTTTGCAATTTTAATTCTGGGGAGAAGATATATATATATCTTTGTTATATCTCCCAATATTTAAGCTCTTTTTCCTATTTTCTTTTTCCTATTTTCTAGTTTTATGTCTGTTGGCAACATTCCTAGTGTATACAATGATTCCTGAAGACCTTGGTGTATGGTATTCACTGACTCCACCACAGAAACCATTACTTAAGTGCATGCATGTTAAAGTCTGTTTATTTTTTCTAAACAAATCATTGACAGTATCAAATCATTTACAGGATGTTCTTTAGTATGTGCTTATATATGTGTCATTGTTACATCTATTAAAGCATGCTTAATTGTTTTCTTCTCTTTATTCACTTATCCATGACAATGCTAGGTAAATTTTGAAAGTCAAATAGCTGTCCTATACACTCCATTGTTAAGAACAATATATGGTAGAAGATGCTACCACAGATGCCACTGCCACGGTTGCCTCTGCAAAAGCCATGGATCTCATCTCTGGGCATGGCCCGGGTTGCCGCAAATGCGAATTCAGATGCTGCGCTAGGGTTGCTGCCACTGAGCCAGAGGTCTCCTGTTGGTTAACCACTACTGCCATTGCTGCTGCCTGTGGTTCTGATGCTGACACCCTGGGATCACCTGGGGTGTCTTCTTTATGGATGCTGCTGCCCAGGCAGATGGATGTTCCGATACCACTGAGGCTGATGCTGATGCTGACCCTCAGAGGTAGTCTAGTGGTACTGCCCCTGCAACAACTGCAGCTGCCATTGCAGCCACTGTTGCTGTTGGCCAGCTGCCTCTGCCAACAGCCACCACCAGTACTGCTGCTGCAATGACTTAGAGGACTTCTTCAGGGGAAACTCCAGGTTTGGTTGCATGTGGCTGCACCCATTTGGGACACCAGCCAGGGCCTGGGGCCGGGGTACCTGGTTTGCCACCATAAGAGCCTCTGTCTGGGGAATGCAGCTGGGACCTATGGTCCAGTGTGGGGGTGTCTGCAGGTTTGGAGGAGCCTGGGGTCTTCCTGCTGAGAGTGCTGGTGGCCCTTGTCTTGCTGTTGCATCTTGGGTTTGCTCCTTTGCATGAGTGTATCCCTGATAATCTCTCTGCAAGTGGGAACAGTATTAAGATCTTGGGACTGCAGTGTGGCAGAGCCTGAAGTATCTGAAGCCCAGATCTGTGGGATAGAGACTGGGTTTGTGAGGGCTGATCTGGGTTTGGAGATCCAAGGAGAAGTCAGAAAAAGGGCTGAGACAAACTGTTGAACACAGACAGAGACCGTTTGGCTTTCTAGGAAGATTTGTTTTATTTTATTTTATTTTTTTCATTCACTAATCTCTCTACCATATTTGAAACAACATTTTTTTTGCATAACTGTATGGAGGACAATGATATATGAATGGTGTTTTGCATTTTTGTTGTATTCTTATGTCATTAATTTTTCTCTTTCTTTGTATTCTTTCTCTCTCTTATCTATTTTCTTGGATTTTCTTTCCAGCTTTTCTCCAACCAACAGCCAATCTCTGTTGGTTCCTCTTCCACTCTTCCTGTAAATTTTTACTTCTAGCTTCTCTCTTCATCCCTTGTGAATATTGCATACTACACTACCTCTGTTCTCTCATCCACCATTTGAGATTATAAATCATTTTAACAAATATTCTGTTTGTAAATTAGTAAATTCATCATTTTGGTTTACTGTGAGAAAGCAGTAAGATGCCTTAGTGGGAGCTATTAGGTTTAAGGCTATATATTGCTTAAAATGAATGTTATTGATATTGGTCTCACCAGTAAAGGTGGAGCACTGGAAACCTTCAGGGACACTACAGATCTACAAGGTAAAATTTATCATGCATTAGGTCCGTAATTTTAGATGAGAAAACACACTAACAACATGAAAAAAAACAAGGGAATAAAGCACCCCAAACAAATCAAGATGCTTCAACAACAGAGCCACTGATAACACAGGAGAAGAAATGTCCAAGTAGGAGTTCAGTTTGCATTCAGTTAAATTGACATATGAAGTAAAGGATAGAATAAGGAGTGAAATCAAAGAAAAAAAATACAAGAAGTGAAAGACCACTTCAATAAAGAGTTAGAGCTCATGAAAAAGAAAGAAAGAAGGAAGGAAAGAAAGAAAGAAAGAAAGAAAGAAAGAAAGAAAGAAAGAAAGAAAGAAAGAAGCAGAAATCCTCAAAATAAAGGACTCAATAAACTAAATTATAAACTCAATAGAAAGCATCAGCAACAGACTAGACCACTTGGAAGACAAAACCTCAGACAATGAAGACAAAATATATAAGCCTAAAAGTAGAGTTGAACATGTGGAGAAGATGGTAAAAAAAAAAAAAAAAAAAAAAAAAAAAAAAAAAAACATGAACAGAACATCCAAAAATTATGGGAAAACATGAAAAGACCAAATTTAAGAGTTATCAAAATATATGAAGGAACAGAGATAAAACCAAAGGAATTCATAATTTTTTCAATGATATAGTAGCAGAACATTTCCCAAACCTGAAGAATGGAATGGAAAATCAAATACAAGAAGCTTACAGGACCCCATATTACAAAATTACAGCAACCCCACGCCAAGACACATTATACTGAGAATGACTAACACATGGAGTAAAGACAAAGTCTTAAAGGCTGTGAGAGAAAAAAAATGAAATTATGTATATGGGTAAACCAATTTGGATCTTAACTGATTTCTCAACCCAGACCCTCAAAGCTAGAAGGTCCTGGAATATTATGTTTCCAGCTCTGAAAGAAAACGATGCCAACCAAGAATTTCATACCCAGAAAAATTAACCTCAGATTTTAAGATGAAATTAAAACTTTCCATGATAAACAAAATTTAAAAGAATTTACAATTGGAAAGCCTACACTATGGAACATTCTCAACAAAATATTCCATGAGATTGAAATAAAAAAAGTGAAAACCAGCAAAAGGAGGATCTACACTAAAGGGACATTCAACAAATAGAAACTAAGACAAATAAAAAAAAAGAAATAAATCAAAATGATAGGGACTACAAATCATATCTCAATGATAACCTTGAATGTTAATGGCCTAAACTCATCAATCAAAAGACATAGACTGGCAAATTGGATTACAAAGCAAGACCCAATAATATGTTGTCTTCAAAAGACTCACCTCATGGGTAAAGACATACACAGGCTGAAGGTGGACATATGGGAAAAAAACTTATTACTCATATGGAGTGTGTCAACAAGCAGGGATTTCCATTCTCAATTCAGGTAAAGTAGACTTCAAACCAAAGTTAATCAGAAGACATAAAGAAGGACATTTCATATTTTTTAAGGGAAGTATATATAGGCAAGACATAACAATTATAAATATTTATGCTACAAACAATGGAGCATATATGTATATCAAACAAACCCTTTTCAATTTCAAGAGTCAAATAGACCACAATACAATAATACTGGGTGACTTTAACTCATTGCTGTCACTACAGAACAGATCATCTAAAATAAATAATACTAAGAAAATTAGAAATAAATAATACAATAATTTAGACTTTATATATATATATATATATATATATATATATATATATATATATATATATATATATACCATCCATGAATGAATAAATACGGTTTCTTCTCAGTAGCACATGGCTACTTCTCTAAAATAGACCATTTCTTATGCCACAAAGCAACTCTCAGTAAATACAATAAAAAAGGGGGGGGTGAATAATACCCTGCATTCTATCAGACCACAATGGAATAAAATTAGAAATCAACAATAAAATTAAAAAAATAGAAGCTACTGTAAAAAATGGAGACTAAGTAATAAACAATTGAATGATGAATGGATAATATAAGGAATCACGGATTAAATAAAACAAATTCTTAGAAGTAAATGAGAACACTGATAAAACATATAAAAATCTCTGGGACACTATGAAGGCAGTACTAAGAGGAAAGTTTATTGCATTGAGTGCACTTATTAAAAGAATAAAAAGTCAACAAAAAAATGACCTAACACTACATCTCAAAGCCCTAGAAAGAAGAACAAATAAATACCAAAGCAGTAGAAGACAGGAAATAATTAAAATCCGAGCTAAAATTAATGAAATTGAAACAAAAGAAACAATTTAAAAAATTGACAAAACAAAAAGTTGAATCTTTGAAAAAATAAGTAGATAAATCCCTGGCCATGCTAACAAAGAGAAAAAGAGAGAAAACTTAAATTAATAAAATACAAGATGAAGGAGGAAATATTACAATGGACACATCTGAAATACAGAAGATAATTAGAAACTATTTTGAAAATTTATACTATAATAAAATAGAAAATATCAAAGACATCTGCACATGGTCTATTTTAGAGAAGGAGCCATGTGCTGCTGAGAAGAAACTGTATTTATTCTTTCATGAAGGGTATATTCTATATATGTCTTTTACGTCTACCCAAACTAAATGAGGAGGTCATACATGATTTAAATAGATCAATTTCAAGTTATGAAATAGAAACGCCATCAATAGCCTACCAATCAAGAAAAAGCCCAGGACCAAATGGATTCTCAGCCAAATTCTACAAGAGTTCTAAAGAATAATTAACATCAATACTCCTCAAAGTATTCCATGAAATAGAAAATGAGGGAACCCTACAAAACTAATTCTATGATGCTAATATCACCCTGATACTAAAACCAAAGATACATCAAGGAAAGAAAACTTCAGATCAATATTCCTGATAAACATAGATGCAAAAATTCTCAACACAATCCTGGAATCACATATAAAAACACATATAAAAGATAGTGCACCATGATCAAGTGGATTAATCCCAGGGATGCAGATTTGGTTCAGAAAAGGAAAATCAATAAATGTATTCATCATATTAATAGTCTTAAAAACAAGAATCATATGATCATCTCAATAGATGCAGATAAAGCATTTGAGAAAATACAACACATCTTCATGTTCAAAAACCCTAGAAACACTACAGATAGTAGGAACATACCTCAACATTGTAAAAGCTATATATGATAAACCCAAGGCCAGCATCATTCTAAATGGAGAAATATTGAAAGCATTCTTGCTAAAAACTAGTACAAGACAAGAATGTCCTCTTTCACCACTTCTATATATCATCATCCTTGAAACTGTAGCCAGAGCAATTAGAAAAAGAAAGAAGTTAAAGGGATACAAGTAGGTAAAGAAGAATTAAAAATGTCACTCTTTGCTTATGACATGATACTGTATCTAGAAGATCCAAAATTTCCACCAGAAAGCTTCTAGGACTAAAATGAATTCAGCAAAGTAGCAGGACATAAAATCAATACCCATAAATCAAATGCATTCTTATACATCAGCGATGAATCCACTGAGGGAAATGAGGAAAATTACTCCATTCACATTAGTCTCAAATACCTTGGAATCAATCTACCAAAAGAGGTACAAGACTACTACAATGAAAACTACAGAACACTAAAGAAGGAAATTGAAGAAAACCTCAGAAGATAGAAAGATCTCACATGCTCCTGGAAAAGCGGAATTTACATTGTCAAAATAGCCATACTACCAAAATGTCATACAAAATGTTATGCCAAAATGTTATATATTCAATTCCTATTAAAATTCCAAGGACTTTTTAATAGAAATAGAAAAAACAATCACAAATTTTATTTGGAAAAATAAGAGACCCAGAAGAGCTAAAACAATTCTTAGCAAGAAAAGTGAAGCAAGAGGCATCACTATACCAGACCTTAAACTATACTACAGAGCAAAGGTAACAAAAACAACATGGTATTGGCACCAAAATAGACTTGTTGACCAATGTACAGAGTAGAGGACACAGAGACAAACCCCACATAAATACGGTTATCTCATATAAGACAAAGTGACAAAAACATTCACTGGAGAAAAGATAGCCTATTCAACAAAATGATGCTGGCAAAAATGGAAATCCATATGGAGTAAAATGAAATTAAACCCCTATCTCTTACTCTGAACAAAAATCAACTAAAAGTGGATCAAAGACTTAGGCACTAGAATAGAGACCCTGTGCCTAATAGAAGAAAATATAGGCCCAAATCTTCACCATGTCAGCCTAGGATCTGACTTCCTTAACAAGACTCCTAATGTGCAAGAAGTAAAATCAAGAATCAATAAATGGGATCTATTCAAATTATAAGCTTCTTCTCAGCAAAGGAAACAATTAATGACATGAGAAGAGAGCCTACAAATTGGAAGAAAATCTTTACCAAATGTACCTTCGATAAAGCATTAAGCTCTAGGATATAAAAAGAACCAGTCTGTGTGGAATATCAGGGTGCAATAATTTTTTTCCTATATTAATTTTTATTCATGTAGCATCTGTGTACTTCAAGTGAAATGTTTTCTTTTTGGAATAAATAAGGAACAAAGGTTTATGCTTTCAGAAATTAATATGTCAAATCAGACATTTCTATTTAATACAAAAGATACAATATTCTGTCTTACATTCTCCTCATTGAGACTATATATGAGCATATAAATAATACATATAATAATACATCACATGTATAATTTATTAGAACCATATGAATATCTATACATTATTAGAACATGAGTATACATTTACAGTTTTCAAAAAGTGTATAACATGGTGACTATTGCAGGTTGTTGTTTTTGCATGCATGTAATCCCAGCACCTCAAGAGGGAGATTGAAAATTCAAAGCCAGTCTCAGAAACTTAGCAAAGCTTTCAGCAGCTTAGCAGGAATCTGTCTCAAATAATAATAATAATATATTTAAAAAAAGGGGCTTGGAATGTTTTTCAGTGGTTAGGATCCTGAGTTCGATCCCTGGAAGCAAAAAAAAAAAAAAAAAAAAAAAAAAAAAGGAAAAGAAAATATGGTGACTCTTTAATAATCTTGATAGTTTAGCATATATTATAACATTTTATAAATGAGTGCATGAGTGCAGGGGTAAATGATTTAGAAATTGCCAAACCATTAATTAGAAAAAAATTACTTTTGTGGTCATGCCCTATTGCTATTTAACATTATACAGCTATTTTCTAGTATATAATATTTTCAATGACAAAGTTTTGATTTTTTTACAAGAATCTTTACATTTCATGTTACTTCTTATAAGATACCCTAAATGAAATGTTATTCACTAATATGATCTTTTATGGAATGATTTTACACCTATAGTTAGAAAACCACTACGACCTTGATCACAAAATTCTAAATTCTTCTTTAATATGCTTTTAGGATTTTTTAAATTAAAAAAATCTAAAAAATGTGGTGCCTAGTATCCTAAAATAAAGCCCAAACATATAAACCTAAGTTATCTTAATGACCATGTAAGCCGTTTTACTTGAAATATGTCTAAACTGAGTTACTGTATTTCATTCTACATTTTTAGTTATCAAAATGATTCTAAATTTAAGCCTTCCATAAAAAAGTGGCATTTTGGATAGGAAAAACAAGTTTCAACTGTGTTTTACTCTCTTTCTACTTTTATTACATAGTAAAAAAGCTAACTCCTGTGAATTTTCAGAGCTCACAAGTAATATACTTCCAGTAAGCCAGTACCAACATGTTGATCAAAATTGTTGGCTTAGTGATTTCTGTCCTAACCTATGGTTGCCTAATATTGTAATCCAAATATCCTTTATACATATAATCTGGTCCATGTCAGATTCTCACTAACCAAACATCTGGTACTCAGGAGGTAAAAGTCTGTTTGGTAATGATACTGCCTTTTGAGATCTGATCTCAATCATATCACAGCTCTTTAATTTGGGGTACTTTATTTTACCTTATTAAAACATAAGCATGGGAATTAGAAAGAAAAAAAGAAAGGCCTGAACTCAACCTAACAGTGTTCATTTTAAAATCCAGGTTTAGGTTGCAAGGTAGTAGAAAATAAATCAGAAGAATATAATAAGAAAGAGTAAGGGCAGAACCCAATGGAGCAGTGTTGTCAACAGCTGTTTTTAAGCTGGATGTCAGTCTCAGTCAAGTGGTCACTGGAGAGCATCTCAGGCTAGTCATGGCATGTGTTGCTAGGTTTATTTTCCATATCTTAAATTTTTGGCTTATATTGAGCTTATGTGGTTTGACAAGGCATTATTTATGCTTTATACTTAGAAGGAACTATTCTATATTGCAAAAAAGTTACAAGGACCAGGCACTGTGTTATTAGGAGTTTTGAGTTTTCTGACCTCTAATTTTGTCTATTTTAGGAGAACAGACTCCATTATTTCTTTATGACTTGCATGCAACACAGTGAAATGAAGATTATGCCTGTTAAACAGATATTTGTTTAGAAAAAAAATTCATGCTCAAGCCATATAGTTCCAGGGACTGTGCTTCTTATAGGGAAACAGAGAAATTATTTTATAAAGTATAATCCCACTACATCAGTTGATGCCATGAGAAGAGAGAGAGAACCATAGTCAAATTCATATGAAACTTCAAATATTCTGATATAAATAAAAAATAAAAATGTGTTCTCATCAACAAGAGTGTGGTACAACTTCATGTCATCCCTGATGTTATTAAATATTATTTTATAAAGATGACAAAGACATTCAGCTGATATTAGATAGGCCCCACTGAGAATGAACAGTTTTTTTGTGTGTGCTTTACCATTTATAGCTGTGAGATGTAAATATTCAGCTTTGCACATTATAATCATGAGAACAATGGACTATTAAAAGTACACTCCACCTAAAAGCCAATTATTGAAGCTTAAGTGATTTGAGGTTGTGACATGGATTATATCTTGGGAATACCCCCATATTTCTTCTTTGGTGTTCCAAAACTTTGGAAATATCATCTCCAGGCTTGTCAATTAATATGATTTTCTTCTCTTTTCCTCTTTAATAAGAAAAAGGTATTTTCTTTTATTTCTTACACCTTTGAGGTTTCTTATATTTTTTTGAATATTCATCTATAAATATTACATGTTATGCATTTTTAATAGCAACTATTATAGGATTAATATGTATGTAAAATATTCTTTACAAATAGTCAAAAACATGACATGTAAGTATGTCGTGTGTCAAAGACTTCTTTATCTCCTGTCATCATAGTACAGTGATACAAATAGACTCATGTTTATAGGAACATGATTCACAATAGCCAAACTATGCAACTAGCCTCCATGTTGATCAGTGGATGAATGGATACAGAAAATGTACACAATGAAGTTTTATTCATTCATGAAGAAAACTGAATTATTTCATCTGCAGGATAAAGGATGGAACTAGAGTCATTTATGTTAAGTGAAATACACCAAATTCAGGAGGTCAAGGGTTGTATGTTTTCTCTCATATGTGGAAGTTAGAGAAGAAAAAGCAAAAGAAGATTGGCAAGAAAAGCTGGGATTTCATGAAAACATAGGGATATCAGTAGACCAGAACAACCTGGGGTTCGGATGTGGGGAGGTAGAGGAGAAGTTCTGGGAAGTGATACTGGACAAATTATATTGTTATATTGTATGCAGGTAAAAATATGTAACAACAATACCATAAGTATGTACAACTGTAATGTACCAATGTGGAAAGAGAAAAAACAAACACACAAAACACTTATCTCTTTAGTGAGAAAATCAGTAAGGTAATAAACGTACTTGCAAAGAGAATTCAGATATGAATTTATGCAGTCTATGATTAAAAAAACCAGAATGAAACAAAGAAAAATAAACAAACAAAACACAGAAATAAGATTGTTAAATTAGATACTAAAATGTTTAATTTTCTACAAGAAAGCATTTGGTGTTCTCTCGTTTCTTAAAATCTCTTAGAATTTAAATGTTAATGTCCAAGAGTTATTTTAAAGAATACATAATAATCTTTTGCCATATTTCTACATTTTAAATAATTCATTTTAACAGTATATGCAATCTCCACAGTTCTAGCTCAGATATTTATAAGACTTCCTACTTTCTGAAATTTAACTAGAAGTGGCTCATTCCTGCACTGCTTGCACTATGGTAAACCCAATTTTCCCCACTCATTTAGTTCCTTTTTGGAGAGGGATTGTCTAAGCTGTTAGCTTCTGTGAATCTGTCATTGGCTTCCTTTGGTTGATATTTCTTACCCATATCTGTTCCCTACACTAGATACTCACTCAGTTAAACACCCTCTTCAATTATCATACCACCAAGCTGCTCACACATATGTAATGTTCTTAGTTGAAACTTTAGAAGTTGCAAATTTTATTGAAAAGTTGTAAGTTACAAAGTACTAAAAACAACTTCTATTGCAAATTTAGTAATACCTGATCCCCAAGAAATATAATATTGATTTGTGACTCCTACTTTGTTACTGGCCATGACTCTACCTTCTGCTGTAATCTCAGGAACATCTCTCCTGCATTATCCTCTTTGTAGTTTTCACAGTTTGGGAGTATTCCCTATTCCCTGAAGGTTAAACCTTGTACCAAATGTTTGAAAGGGAAAATGCATAAGGTTTAATTTCTTTCCTCCAAGTCTACTTGCCACTAAGGAGGGAAATGAGGTGAACTAAAATTTTTTTAAAAAATTAGAAAAAAATTCTACTTCAATGAATAAACTCTACAGAGTACTTCACATCAGGATTGTTAAAAAGTTTAAACAAGTGCCTAGCAATGTGTTGATTTCAACTGATTTATTTAGTGTACTGGGTTAAACAAGGCATTGAGGTTTGGTTTTTGTTTGGAATGAGAGATGCTTTCAGTGATAGTATTTCTTTAATGCCATTTGCTCTTGATGAAAATTTAAGTGGATTAAGGTAAAAAATGGATCCATTGATAGGTAGATTCTAGACATGCAAATCAGAATGAGTGGATTTAAATTCAAGCTCTGAAATAAGGATGGCAATTACCCTTCTCTTACTGTGATTGTGAGGAATAAATTAGACCGTACATATTAAGCATTTAGGAAAGATGTCAGAATATTTTGTGGGGGTTTTTTGTTACCATTATAATTATTCAATATATTAACAATGTGTTGAATGCCCACATTCATTGTTCCAAAAAGAAAAGGTAGATATATTTGAGCAATTATCATATTTAATCTTCAAAATAAAGATTTTTGTTCCTTATTTTCATAGAAAATATGAAAATTGATAGTTAACAGAATAAAAGAAAAAATATATTGTTTAAAAAACAGGAATGAAAAGTATTCAGGAGAAAGGCTCGAGTGTATAAAAAGTGGCAAGAAGAGTGTGGAAGGTCTAAGTACAGAAATTAAGCTTCCAGTCTTGATAAAGACAAAGACTGTCACGAAGTGAAATAATGTTCAGTCCTATGTTGCAAGAAATTTATTCATAAAAGTTGCAAGAATCTAGCTTTTTCTCAACCCCTGAGCTTTTATTTGAGAAATTGTTTTGAGACAGAGAAAGGGAGAAATCAATCATCATCGCAAAACAGATGAATATTTGTCAAAATATTTACCATTAGCCTTACTGAATAAAATGTTAAGAAAACATATTGTTCATGTGGCAAGAATGAAATGAAGTTACTTTTTTTTCCCCATCATTGCTTTAAACAAGATATTTTCTTGTTACTTTCCTATCTCAAGAATTGTGCTCAACAGGAAGTATCTATATTATTTGACCATTGAGAAATTATAATGTAGAAAAAGACATTACCCTTTTCAACATACTTTTAAGGTGTCACTGCTTTTAAAAAAAAAAAGCAAAAGAAAAGAAAAAGGAGAGGGGAAAAAGAAAGCCATTGCTTCAAATATCCTCTCCGTGGAAAGTAATGTCATTAGATCATTATCACAGTTCCTTTCACTGTGTTAAATGAGCTGAACCTTTTTGAACAAAAAAAGCCTGTTGTTGAGAGCCACAGCCGAAGGGGCTCCAGCAAACTTTCAGACTGCCAGCTGATGATTGGCTCACAGCGGCCCCAGCAACACCTAGCTGATTGGCTCCTCTGTGGAGATGCTCATTGGGCTGTTTCCCTGCCCTTTCAGACCACGGAGCTGCTCATTGGGGGACTTTTTTGGCTCCGCCCATGTGACCCAGCCAATCGGCCTCAAGAGCAGGAGGATTGTGGGAGGAAGAGGTTGTTGGGGTGTGTGGCTTGGGGGAAGCCGGTGGTGGCAGTTGGGCTCTGAGGGTTTTTTTCCTGAGGAGCTGTTTTGTTTATCTTGTGTGGTTCTAAAAATAAAGTTAGTTTCTTTTGACAAGTGGCTCCTGAATTGTGCCCAGCCAGACTGCGGCATTTGGTGGCTCGCACGGGGAGCGACTGAGGGTAAGTAAACCGCTCGCTCCTGAGGGCAGGGTGAGAGGATGGGGAGCCATTTTAAGATTCCTCTTTTGTTTTGCTTCATTTTTGTTTTAAGTTGCCTGTCCCTGGAGATGAGTGAGACGGAAGAAAAACCGCTCACTTCTGAGGAAAAACTATTTACGTCTGAGGAACAGATAGGGAGAAAGGACGGATGCACATGTAAGGAGGACAGAAAGGCTATAATGAATTTTTGTTGTTCCATTTTTATTTCATTCTGTCTCGGTTTTCTTTAGCGTCATCTTGTTGGGTTGTATTATAGTAGAAATACGGGATCAGAAACTAGTAAAAAACAAACTGAAAGAGTGTTAAGTAAATTGTTAGAGGAAGAAGGCATTCCAGTAAAATCAAGAGCAGTCAGGGCATACGTTGATACAATGCAAAAATGTAGCCCATGGCTTTTTAAGGAGGAGTTGTTAAATATATCACAATGGAACCATCATGGTGAAGATTTAAAAAGAATAGAAAAGAACAGCCCAGGAACTCTGCCAGCTGGCACATTGGCATTGTGGGCATTGGTATCTGGTTTTCTTAGTCCAAAACCTTCAATTCAGACAAAGGTAGAGGAAGGAGAAGACATATTGATTCAAGTAAATGAGGAGGTCTCTCAAGTTAGGCAGAAAGAGGAAAAGATTCAAGTAAAAGAGAAGGTCTTTCGAGCTAATCAGACAGAGAAAGAAAGTTTAGAGCAGAAAAAGCCATCAGGGGGAAAGTTACAAAAGGAGACTGCTACTAAAACCTTTCTATCACCAGAGGGCTTAAGTGTCCAACCAACAGCACCACCTCTACAGGAGACTGCTACTAAAACCTTTCTATCACCAGAGGGCGCAAGTGTCCAACTGACAAGGCCACGTCCATATGCTGATAGGCCCCCAACCCCCACAGTGGATAGTTCAGATCCTGAGACAGGATCTCAAGTATTAACATGCCCTGTATTTGAGGTAGGAGGGCAGCGAATTTACCATACTTTAAATTTCAAAACAGTGAAGAAGCTAAAAGAGGCTGTAACAACCTATGGTCCTCAAGCACCCTTCACTGTAAGCTTGGTCGAATCCATTACCAACTTGAACATGATGCCAGCAGATTGGGCTAATATGTGTAAAGCTGTGCTAAATGGAGGACAATACCTGTTATGGAAGGTTGCCAATGAGGAATTTTGCAAGGAGACGGCTAGGCGAAATGCAGCAGCTGGTTATCCTCAGAGAAATCTAGATATGTTGTTAGGAAAGGGACCTTATGAGGATCAGCAGCAACAAATTGCATATGATCCTGGTGTATATTTACAAATTGCTGTAGATGCAGTTAAGGCATGGAAGACTTTACAAGGACATGGAGGTTTACAAGGTCAATTATCTAAGATAATACAAGGAACTAATGAATCTTATGCTGAATTTGTAGATAGGCTTATTCAAATAGCCACCAGAGTTTTTGGGAATACAGAACAAGCAATGCCATTAATAAAAACACTGGCTTATGACCAAGCGAATCGTTGGTGCAGAGATATCATTAGACCATGGAAACATGAAGATTTAAACACATATATTAAATTATGTAGAGACATTAATGAACAAGAGCAAGTCATGGCAGCTGCAGTAAAACAGGCTTTAGATGCCAGAGACATTAATGAACAAGGGAAAATTGTGGCAGCTGCAGTAAAACAGGCTTTAGATGCCAGAGACATTAATGAACAAGGGCAAATTGTGGCAGCTGCAGTAAAACAGGCTTTAGATTCCAGGCCAAGAACATGCTACAACTGTGAACAAACAGGACATTTTAAAAGGAATTGCCCCATAGGAAGAGGGTTTAACAAAACTAGGTATCAAAGGAGTAGAATACCGGGTATTTGCCCACGATGCCATAGAGGGAGACATTGGGCTAATGAATGCCATTCTCAAACCACCATAGAGGGTACTCCATTATCAAAAAACGAACAAGGACCAAGTGTTTATCCACGATATCGTGGAGAAAGGCATTGGGCTCCATTGCCAAAAAATGGACAGGGGGGCCCAATGCTCCGGGGCCCAAAACCACAAATATACGGAGCACTGGAGGAACCCAGCAACCCCATCAGGGTAGTGCCCAGGACACATTGTCCATCAGATCCCTCATCAGACAAACCAGAGGGAGCGCAGGGTTGGACATCTGCCCCTCCGCCAGATTAATACTAACTCCAGAGATGGGAGTTCAAATCATTCCCACAGGGGTGAAAGGACCTCTTCCCAAAGGAACAGTAGGCTTATTATTGGGACGCAGCTCTTCTACTCTAAAAGGACTTATGATAAGTCCTGGGGTAATTGATCCCGATTATGAAGGTGAAATAAAAATTATAGCCAGTTCTCCAAATGGTATATCAGTAATTTCACCAGGAGATAGAATAGCACAGTTACTAATAATACCAAGCCTACATGATAAATTTTCCAGTCGTGCTATAGAAAGAGGTTCCAAGGGATTAGGCTCCACAGGTGTAGATTGGGCTATGCTGTCTTTAAATTTAGATTCTCGCCCCATGCTAAAACTAAATATTCAAGGACATGAATTTAATGAGCTACTGGATACAGGTGCAGACCTTAGCATCATCTCTCGTCAAGAATGGCCAAAACATTGGCCATTACAACAAGCCACTCAAACGCTTTGAGGCCTAGGAGTGGCGACTAATCCCCATAGAAGTGCAATGGTATTAGATTGGAAGGATCCTGAAGGATGTGAAGGAACTATACAGCCATATGTATTGGATCATCTTCCTATAAATTTATGGGGACGAGATGTCCTAGATCAATTAGGTTTGACATTAACAAATAACATCAACCAAAATGCACCCACTATTATGACTAGACAAGGTTTTAGGAAAGGAAAAAGATTAGGAAAACAAGAACAAGGTATAGCAGCACCAATACAAATAGATCAAGGAACAGACAGACATGGGTTGGATTTTCAGAAAGGGCCATGGAGACAATAAAAATTACTTGGAAATCAGAAAGACCAGTATGGGTTCCTCAGTGGCCCCTGACTAAAGAAAAGATACTAGCAGCCCATGATCTGGTCAAACAACAATTAGCAGAAGGACATATACAACCTTCTGTATCTCCCCATAATACTCCCATTTTTGTCATCAAAAAGAAATCTGGTAAATGGAGATTATTGCAAGATTTAAGAGCCATTAATAATGAGATGGTTATTATGGGACCTGCTCAATTGGGGATTCCTCAATTGTCTGCTTTGCCAAAAACTTGGTATGTTTTAGTTATAGATATTAAAGATTGTTTTTTTTTTTCAATTCCAATTCATCCTGAGGATAGTCCACGTTTTGCATTTACTATCCCTGCACTGAATCATGAAGGTCCTGATCAGAGATATGAATGGAAAGTACTCCCTCAAGGGATGGCTAACAGCCCAACTATGTGTCAAATTTATGTTAACAAAGCAATCCAGCCACTTAGAAATCAAAATCCTGAACTACAAATATTTCACTATATGGATGATATATTATTAGCACACAAAGCTAAAAACACATTGCTAGACTGTTATGCCACACTTACAAACTTATTAAAAAATTATAATCTAGAGATAGCAATAGATAAAGTACAATTAAATTTTCCAAATAATTATTTAGGAGTTCTATTATCCTCAACCATGGTCCGTCCACCAAAAATTCAAATACGAGTAGATCAACTCAAATCACTTAATGACTTTCAAAAGTTATTAGGAGACATAAATTGGATAAGGCCTTATCTAGGTATACCAACAGGAGAGTTGGGACCTTTATTTGATATCCTAAAAGGTCCATCAGATCCAAATTCACCCCGAATGTTAACGCCTGAAGCAAGAAAGGCATTAAAAATCATTGAAACATATATGGAAAATATGCATTTGGATAGAATTGATATAAGTTTGCCTTTATTATTTATTGTACTACCAACAAAAAATATTCCTACAGGAGTATTTTGGCAAGAAGGCCCATTATTATGGATACATTTATCTTATTCTCCTAACACTATTCTTACTAGGTATCCTGAGGCTGTAGGACAATTAATACTCAAAGGAATAAAAGCAGCAAAGGGAGTGTTTGGAATTTCTCCCAATAAAATTATTACTCCATATACTATGAATCAAATTGATGAGTTAGCTAATGAGTTAAATACTTGGGCAATAATCATGTGCAAATCTAATGTTTCATTTGATAACCACTTACTGTCTAATCCTTTATTGTCTTTTTGGTCATCGCATCCTGTAATTTTTCCAAAAATGACAAGAAAAACACCTATCGGGAATGCTCCAAATATATTCACTGATGGATCAAATAATGGTACAGCAGCAATAGTTATACCTGATAAAACTTTTACATTTTTAGTACCCAAACAATCAGCTCAAAAGGTAGAGCTTAAGGCAGTATTACAGGCTTTTGTGATGTTTAAAAATTCTGTATTTAATTTATTTTCCGATAGTCAGTATATAGTTAATGCTATAGTATCCCTTGAAGATGCTGGTAGGATTTCCCCTTCCTCTACTATTTTCTTTTTGCTTTCCACTATACAAAGTCTAATCTGGGACAGAAAAGATCCATTCTTTATAGGACATATCAGGGCACATACAGGATTGCCTGGAGCCCTTAGTTTGGGCAATGATTTAGCAGATAAAACTACACATGACATACATATTTTCTCTACACTAGAAGAAGCTATAAATTTTCATAAAAACTTCCATGTCAATGCTAATACTTTACAAAAGCATTTTAAAATAACTAAGGAACAAGCTAGACAAATAATAAAACAATGTCAAAATTGTGTGACCTTTTTACCACAAGTTAATCTTGGAGTCAATCCTAAAGGATTGATACCTAACCATATTTGGCAGATGGACGTCACACACTTGCCAGAATTTGGAAAATTAAAATATTTGCATGTTACAGTTGATACTTCTTCTGGATTTTTGATGGGCTCCCTTCATGCCGGAGAAAAAACTAAAGATGTTATAGCTCATTGCTTACAAAATTTTGCCACTTTGGGCGTTCCAAAACAGTTAAAAACAGATAATGCCCCTGGTTATACTTCTACCTCTTTTAAACAATTTTGCTCATCATTTGGCATTACTCATATAACAGGAATCCCATACAATCCACAGGGACAAGGCATAGTTGAAAGAGCTCATCAATCTATTAAAATGTACTTATTAAAGCAAAAAGAAGGAATTGGGAAGGGGTATGTATTCCCCAAAGATAAACTTAAAATAACCCTTTTTACTCTAAACTTTTAAAATTTGGATTCATCACGGCTTAGTGCTGCAGAAAGGCATATGTGTCCAAAAAATGTATATAAGCCCTAGGTACTTTGGAAGGATATTATAACAGGACAATGGAAAGGTCCTGACCCAGTAATTGTCTGGAGTCGGGGGTCTGTTTGTGTGTTTCCACAGGGAGAACAGCAGCCGATTTGGATTCCAGAGAGATTAACTAAGGTCCTGACCCAGTGATTGCCTGGAGTCGGGGGTCTGTTTATGTGTTTCCACAGGGAGAACAGCAGCTGATTTGGATTCTAGACAGATTAACTAAAGCGATTTCTACAGACCAAAAAGAAGATGTGATATCCAGAACTCCAGTTTGGTTATTCTTACATCTGCGACAGAACCAGAATGCTTTTTTCAATATCTATTTTATTATTGCCCTTTTCCATATTTTTTTTTTGAGCTCATACAGACCTAGGTTAATGTTTTGCTGATCAGTTCTATTTTTTGACTATAGAGTTTTTAAACATTGCAATGGAGATTTCACCTGTAAAAAGTTATAAGGCCTTTACTATTATGTTATGTGTCCTATGTATTATGTGTGCGCACTTGTGTTTTGTGTTTGAATGTACGTATGTCCATATGTCATATATGATGAGCGCTTATGAAAAAATGGATCCAAATAATTTTTTTATTCACGTGATTTAAATGGTTTAATTTAAATTATGTAAACAGCTGTTGAAGATTGTTTTAAAATGTGAACAAAAAAGGAGGTTAACAGATCTGTTTGTTTACTTTCACCTTTCCTTTTCATTATATTTAATAATTCTCTTAAAGATAATGTAAATTGTTAAGAAAATTGTTTTCTTTTATTGCCTTCTGCAACGTTACATAATTTTTTCTTTAGCCATTATTGCCAAAATTCCTATCTTCATCCCAGTGCCGGTGAAGACAATGTAAATTGTTAAGAAAATTGTTTTCTTTTAGTGCCTTCTGGAATGTTATATAATGTTATATAATTTTTCTTTAGCCATTATTGCCAGAATTCCTATCTTCATCCCAGTGCATGAAGACAAAGATAAAACCAATCTACAGCTTCTGCAATAGCCATCACTGAACTGCTTGCAGAACTTGCCTGGACTATGTATCACTTATATGCATTGTGAACTCACTTGTATGCATTGTGAACTATCTGTTGGTGCAGCGACTTCTGGTAGTGTTGGGGTATTTATGCTGATGGTGTCATCGGTGATACAATTTTTCCAAAAGGAGCCGTCAGCTGGCTTGGTGTATCTTCCTCCCTTCTGTTTGTCATGATCGTTCAGCTAAAATTTGGGGGCCAACAGAGGTGAGGCAAAGAACCTCACCCCCCTGCTGGTACGAAGACCTCTACACAGGTGTGGCTGTATACTGGACTGGTAGTCAATGACGGGTAAGATCCAATTACTATGGTACCAACCTAAGACAGGAGGCTGACGCCTTGAGGTCAGCTCATCCAATAACGGGTAAGGACCATATGTACTATTGGACAACCTAAGGCAGACACGGTCCCTAAGCCACATGCTTCTTGTTTAAACAGAGAGGGGGAGATGTTGAGAGCCACAGCCGAAGGGGCTCCAGCAAACTTTCAGACTGCCAGCTGATGATTGGCTCACAGCGGCCCCAGCAACACCTAGCTGATTGGCTCCTCTGTGGAGATGCTCATTGAGATGTTTCCCTGCCCTTTCACACTGCCAGTTGATGATTGGCTCACAGCGGCCCCAGCAACATCTAGCTGATTGGCTCCTCTGCAGTGATGCTCATTGGGCTGTTTCCCTGCCCTTTCAGACCACGGAGCTGCTCATTGGGGGACTTTTTTGGCTCCGCCCATGTGACCCAGCCAATCGGCCTCAAGAGCAGGAGGATTGTGGGAGGAAGAGGTTGTTGGGGTGTGTGGCTTGGGGGAAGCCGGTGGTGGCAGTTGGGCTCTGAGGGTTTTTTTCCTGAGGAGCTGTTTTGTTTATCTTGTGTGGTTCTAAAAATAAAGTTAGTTTCTTTTGACAAGTGGCTCCTGAATTGTGCCCAGCCAGACTGCGGCAGCCTGTGTTCTTTAATAGGGCATAACCAGGAAGCCTCAGTCACTGCTTGTGGCCTCTAACAGTGAGATGCCCTCATTGTGTTTTTTCATGTCATTATCAGATACTTGGACTCACTCTCACTTCAGAATCCAGAAGAGCCAGTTGGAACTAATTTGCCATATCAGCTTTATGGACTTAGCAGCCTGATTAAATATAATGTACCGAAATGGAAAACCTCCATTCCATCTATTCTTTCTGACTGAATGTCTATAATATGTGAATTACTTCATTGTTAAGGGTGTTTTAAAGAACATGTAGTAAGAATATTCTAAAGTTCCACACGAGGAGTCGTAATGGAGTTTAGTTGCTCAATTGTTTAATAAGCTTGGTGTCTGAGGAGTCTGGTTTAAATTTTGACTTTATGATACAAATAGAGTAATAGATTTTGTCAATCGACTGAGGGATCATTGCTTTCCTTTTTTTATACATATTTTAAAATACTTAAAGCAAAAGACTGATATCTTTTGATTACCCCTGTAAAATGATCATGAGTGTAATAGAAAGGAGAGACTAAAATATTTGTTAAATGCATTTGGGCTGGAATTGATCGAACAGTGGGCACTCATCCTAAAACAGACATGTCATACTTAAAAGCATGAGAATACCATGCTTTACTGTGGGAACAAACTGTTGTAACTACAGTCCACTAACTGCATTTTTGCATAAACCTTCTTTGATTTTCAACACGATCACTGTAACACAGTAAAACAAGCATCATATCTTCATTTTACAAACAACTGAGGCTTAAATAGGTTGTGACGTGACTTTTAAAGTGCAATAGAGTAATGTAAAGGGTGGAATAAAAACACAAATGCTTGCTACTAAAATTAATAAATCAGCTAAAATACAAATGCCTGTTACTAAAATTACTGAAATTTACTGGATGAGATTCTCTGTAGGAAAGATCTGAATTTTCACACTTAAATAATTGCCCAGGTAATTAATCCTGAGGTAGGATTGAAGACCTATACTTTATACTGTGTGGATTTCAGTTGAGTCTAACTCTCAGGAATCAGGTGATGAGAACACTAGTGGGAGAGGTGTGATATTGGAACTGTGAGAGTGAGGGAATAGGATTTTTTTTTTTTTAATGAAGGGCATTTCAAACATTTGTCCTAGAGGATCTCATTTCATGTCCTTGCATCTCTTACAGAAGTACATTATCAAATAGCCCTTTTCTGGAACTTTAAAAAAAGGAGAAAGGCAATGGAACAGAAAGGGATCATCCTGAGCAAGTAGTAAAATGTTCCACAAATCTCTTCCTCTTTAGTTTACTTAAGCAATCCAAAACCCATCACAATCAGAAAAGAGCTCCAAAAGTTATTGTTAAGGTCTGTAAACAAGTCAGATTGGCACCTGTTATTTTGCCAGAGAAATGTTAGAGTCTGTAAACAAGTCTGGATGGTGCCTGGCCAAATGCCAGAGGGAGTGGTTGTGAAGTAACAAAAGGGAACCATTAAGTGTGGAGATTCCTATTGGTTGACTGCTGTATCTATTTTATGCTAATTAGATAAGCTGTGTAAAATGTATAAATATCGCTCAGATCCTACAATAAAGGGCTCCTATTCCTGCTGCATCAACGTACACAAGTTATTCGTCACCCCCCAGATATTTTGCTGCAGCCAACCGGACTGCGGCAAGTTTTAAGATCCCCAAATGCAATAGACCTTAAATATTAATAGCAAGAGTAAAGTTGAAAACTCCTTTCCCATGGGTCATAAGCATACAGTTTTCTTCTCAGGATGGTTTATTGTGTCTTGCTTTTAAACAATGATAATTCAGATAATTTTTAAACAGACTGAGAAATATTATTAAGTACTATAAGACCATGTGTAAAATTTCAAATTCAGGTTAAATCTGGAAAAAAAATAGTTTCTTTCTTTCTTTCTTTCTTTCTTTCTTTCTTTCTATTTTTAATGGAATAGTTTACATTTAATTTAGTGAAATAGTATATTAATGCACCAATTTGAGATATCCTAAAAACATTATGCTCTTTTCTTGCTTAGTTTTCTACCCTAAGGCCTTGGAATTATAGTAACTTGCAGTTTCATTATCAAGACTCCATCACCAATTTTCAATGCTTCAGATATTGCATCTTGTACAAATATTCAATTTTAGGGTCTGATTTTGAGTTTAGATAAATAAGCAGAGTATTACCTCTGCAACTGAAGATTTACAAGATAGTAGGTAATGCATGTCTGCCTAACTGAATTCAAAATCTGAAACTTTCAGATAATAATCTTCTTAATTACCTCATGTTAGCTCAAAACATTTTGTTTGTTTAATGTTTTTTTTTTAAACAAAATCTGTATGTTTGCCATCACAGATTTTAGTGGACATTTTAATGTTTTCTCTAAACTATGCCTTGGGCTGTAGAAGATTGTTTTATTTCAGATAGGAAAGGAAATAAATAGATCCATTTGATGCTAGTGTGATCAGATTTGATGGGACTAGACTACAAGTTTCATTAGTGACCTCCTTTGAGTGCAGAGGTACTTACACAAGACACTTCGCAAACTTGATTGGAGAATTGATGCTCCCTTCTCCACCCTCCTATTCTCTATCTTGTTTCAAAAAAATGATAAAGATTATATATTATTCTAGGAAAATACAGAAAGATGATATTATTAATTTATAAAGTAGACCACAGAAAATCCATGTAATTGTGATCTCTGGAAACACAACAATTTTATGTTAATAGTTGTACCCTCAGTTCTAGCAAAGATGTTCAATAAATATTTGATAAAAATATAATGGTTTGAACAATTTGATGAAAATATAATGGATTGAAAATATAATACTTTGAGCAATTGGGGATATTATATAGTTCATTTCCAAATATTTTTATTCCTATCTAAAAGCATTGTTATGAGTATTAAGCAATTGTATCAGGAGCACTCAACTGAAAATATATTGCAGTTTGTATTATTATGAATATTATTAGTAGTAGTTTTATTGTGGGATACCAGAATAGGTTAATTATTATTTGAATGTACATAGGTTTTGAGGTAAATTAAACGGGAATTTTTATAGAGAACATGAATCTTTACAAAATGACAAAGGTTTAAAGCTCTGATATTTATAAAAGATATCTAACTTTTCAAAGTACTTATTATGACACTAATTGGTAAAAACAAACCAAAAATGTTTAACAAATTTCCCTTAGTAAGGCAAGCAACTAACAAAATGGGAATCAAATCATACATATGAGTCAATTAAGGTACTTCTACATTTTTACATTGTTATTCTGTGGATGCAAAAGGAAGGGATTTTGTATCCTATGAATGTTTTGAGTACTTTCTCTTTGTTTACCCTGTCTTCCAAGTGAATTCTATTCTTACAAGTACCTCTCCCTATTAGGATTCTTCTCCTTTTTTACTTAGTGTTAGAATAAATTTTTTCAGCAGGCATTTAGAGGCATGTATCTATGAAAAATAATGTAAAATTATATCTACATGTGGGCAAATATCTTGGATGCAAGATAATACATACATTCAGTTTGGATGATCTTATAGCATGTATTAATAGCCACAGTGGAACATCTGAGCTTACTTCTCCACTGTATCTGAGAAACTGCATTGAGGAATGCTTCCTTTGGTGTGGAAGGATTTTGGCTGTTTAAAAGAGTCAATATAATATACTATTTTTTTTTCTCATAGGCCCCTGTGTCTAATATATGATTGACTTATGGCTTTTGGTGAGGGGCAGAGAATGACCAGCCAAAGTTCTCTTTTCTTTCCATATTTATTTTTTTGCCATGAAACTGTGTTATGTTCTGATTTTCTTCTGCTTTACTTTAAATATGCAATTGGAGCTAAAGAATTTCTTTGTTTGTTTATTTTATAGATTTAAGTCATAGATTTAGAAATGATAAGAGTTCAGTGAGAATTCTAGACTGCTACTTATATGAAATATAACAATGACACTGGATTTAGCAAAAGATTTTTAGTTACTAGAATCATTATAAAGTAAGTGACAGTATATCTTAACAGTATTAGACCTACAAAAGTATAAGATACTCGAGTATTTTATTTGAACTTAAAATTTTTATTTATGTAACACTTGAACAAGCAATTATACATTAAAAATATGGAATTTATCTCCAGTCTACTATTATCATTTTTAGACAGAAACAGGTACAGCTATAGCAAGTAATTCCTTAGCATCCTATAACTTATAAGGGCTAAAACCTGTAAGAAATAGAATTAAAAGTTAACCAATATAATATTTGGACTTGTTCTTTTTGTTTCAAGGGTGGAGAATAACTGAGATTGAACTCAGGGGCACTCAACCACAGAACCACATCCCTAGCCCTATTTTATATTTCATTTAGAGACAGGTTGTCACTGACTTGCTTAACGCCTCACTTTTGCTGAGGCTGGCTTTGAACTTTTGGTCCTCCAGCCGCAGTCTCCTGAATGCATGGGATTATAGGAGTTCACCATTGTGCCCAGGCTAGACGTGTTCTTAATTAATGAATTTTGCAAATATAAGTCTCTTTATTGTTAAGAATGGGACACTGTGCTAGTATATAATAGAGATATAGAGAATAAGCATTTCAACCAAAAGCCAAATGCCCAAAGGATGAACATCAGTGTTCATTTGTGTTAGCACTACCAGGTTGACCCTAAGCATTCAACACATGAGCTTTGGTGGGTTGTTTCAGATCCAAACCATAAAATCTTCTAAGTCCCAAATTTATCATCATGGAGAAAGACATGCACAAATCTGAAGTTCTGTTTTAGGCATATTTTGAAGTAATATTTAGAAGAAATCTAAAATGTTATGATGTTAAGGTATGATACAGGACTAATAAATTCTCATAACATTTGTCATAAGTTTATCCTATCCTCATTGTAGGTTATATTTATGGTAATATAAATTTTTAATCCTAAGTGGATGCCCATATCCCACTGTGACATATACTGGATAAAGATATCTATTAACTAACTCTATCCAATAATAATAAATAATAATCTTTAGTTTCTTGTAAGACACATGCTGACACAAATGCAATTAAGTGACTCTACATGAATTGTAATGGTTATTTTGAAGAGTGTCATGAGTACTAATGCTCTAAATAATTCAATATAATCTAAAATTCTTATATTCAAAATACTTTGTATTCAGTTTATAATTGCATTTACATTTTTAAACTTGTTCTCACAAAATAAATGTAACAACTTATGTAAAAATATTCACCTATCACCCTCCAAATACTTGAATTCATTATGAATATATACTGTACCTTTGTATTTATTTGAAAGACATTAATTATTGTTTTTGTTTATGAATCTGACAATTTCCAAGTGTGCATTAATCATTGCAACATTTCTCTATTATGATTTATTTCAACTAATATACACTTTAAACATGTAAACTATGAGAAATAATTTTAATTGAAGATTACATCAGAAGTTTAATTTCATTGCAAAATCAATATTCTGATATTCATGGTAAGAGAGACATCTTGTCTGTGTTGTTTCATTAATATGTTGATATTTTATGGCAGCGTATATGGTGATGTGATCACTGATCATGCATAATTTCTTGAATGCCATGACTTGCTGTGTTAACTGAGCAAGTTTGTGAGAAAGGATGATTGTTGAAATGTTTATGCTACATGAAATACAAAGACAAAGACCTATTGAGACTGGCACTTAAGATGCAGAAAGCTTAAATATTTGTACTACCATGTTAATAAGAAGTGAAGAGAGGAGAGGTACATAAAGGAGTTTATCCAGTATAAATTTGTGAGGTGATTGTATTGAGAACCTTAAACGTAATGTAAGAAGAACTTGAATCAAGAGTAGGGGAAGGAGTGATTGTGAACATAGGAAGAAGGGTCCATTGTTTCTAGAAGTATAGAGAAAGCCAGAATCTTAAGTAGCAAGTTACCAATATTGCCAAATGCATTCTATTTTTGTAAGGAACCATAATCATAATAATGTTTAAATATTTACAAATTGATAGTTCAGTTCATAGTTAAAACTACCATTCCCCAATACCATTTCCAATCAGGTTTTAAAATAAAAACAAAAAAATATCTTATTCTCCCTTGTACATGTGCTGAGATTACAAACTGGGGACTCATTCTTATTTCAGAATTATTTTCCTATCACAGTGTTTTGCCTGCTTTTGTCTTAACCCATTGAACCTTCTTGGAATATGAATGCATTTCCAACAGCTATTTACTATGATTGATAAAAACAACATATCCAATAATCTACACATATGACTCCATTCTTTGCTGGCTGCTGCTTACCAAAATTTCCTTCTAGAGAAATCATGGGTTTTATAATCAAATAGCTGGTAATTCTGATGAGACAGACAATGCTAATATTTGTTCCTTTCACCCAAAATGTGTATAATAACAACTAACTCCCATGAAAATGTTAGCCAATACACAGATATTTGAGGATTGAATGTAAAAATGTATGTTCATTGTCTTAATTGAAAGAAATACTAAGATTTATATATTAATAACTAGTGAAGAACTGTGGATAATTAATACTAGTTATTTAAATATTTGCCAATGAATTACTCCTTTAATAAAAGTTATTACTATCTGAAACTGTTTATTATATTGTGTGTAGAAATTTTGGTACGTTTGACTTGTTTTATCCATAAATATAGATGAATAACCAGTTTTAGAATCCAAGCAAGGAAATCACCAGCTTAAATGTTTTCAGTGCAAAACATGTTTGTTAGATCCCTAAGCAATATAAGAAAGGACCAGTGAAATTTCGGAGGAGGAAAAAAGATGGCGTCTTCTCCTATTTTGAGAGCTTTCTTTCCTGCTAATTTTTCAGTCCAATTCTAAAGTGTTATGATTATTTTTCCTTTGCTACATAGAGGTATGATTCTAAATTAATTTGTCAATGACAATGTATGACTCTAACTCAGTTGCAACTGCATCATAGGCATTGAAAATTACAAGCTCCATAAATGTTTGCTGAATGAATTGATGAATAAGAAATAAATATTCTTAGTTTTTTTTTCTTCAATATCTATTTTTTCAAAATTACTACATAAAATTGTTTAAGGGAAACAGAGATCTACAAAATAGTAGAATACCAAAATTATAACAAAAAAAAAAAAACCTAAAGGAAAAATAGAGTGCTTTGTAATTTATATATACCTTAACTGTGATTGTTAACAAATTAGACATTCTATTTTAATTCATGTAAGTTAAAATGATTTTAATTACTAACAATACTAAAATGAACTTAAAAATGAAAGATTACTGATGTTATGTAGCCATAACATTTTGACATAAAATGTTTAAACATTTCTAATAATTTTTACCTGAATATTATACAAAAATGGAACTTTAAAATAATGTCATAATAGTTATTAATTGCTTTGGAATTAACTAGGAAACTAATTATAGTAATGTGACTCTCATTCATATTTCATTATCATAATTTCCCATATACTAGCACATTTGTTAAATTAAATTGAATATTTAATTAATTAATGTGGCATACTTATAACATTTGCCCTTTATTAGGGGGCACAGTGAAATAATATGTTACACGTCTTTATTTCAATATAGAACTTCAGTTATCATCCGGAACAAATTTTAGGAAAAATCATGGAATACTAAAAAAAAAAAAAAAAAAAAAAAAAAAATAAAACAATAAATCTAAATAGAATTTGTTTCTAAAATGTTTCTCAGATAAGGAATTTGTGCTGTCTTTCATTGCTAAAGTTAATTAGTAAATTTACTAGTATAACGTATCTAAAGTAAGTGCTGAAGGGAAAAAGGATAAGGGGGAATATATTAGAAAGAATGTATCAGTGACAAGTAAATTTTGATGCAGAAGCAAGATGGAAAATAAATGAGATGAAGCATACATGATGAGCCCATGGTAATGCACAGTATGTGAAGCAATGAGAAAAACAACGAAAAAAAATTGGCGGGGGGGCATACTAGGGATTGAACTCAGGGGCATTTGACCACATTTCCAGCCCTATTTTGTATTTTATTTAGAGACAGGGTGTCACTGAATTGCTTAGTGCCTCTCTTTTGCTGAGGCTGGCTTTAAATTTGCTATATTCTTGCCTCAGCCTCCTGAGCTGCTTGGATTACAGTTGTGTGCCACTGCTCCCAGCTGAACTATTATTTACAAATTTTTAGGTATAATTATTTAACTGTTCGTTTGGAAAAATAGGCCATTTTTAACATGTCATTTCCATTATCTAGTGTTACTGCTCATATATACCTTATTGCTACTTGTTATGGTTCAGATGTGGTATCCCCCAAAAGCTAATATGTGTGATAATGCAAGGGGTTTAGAGGATTGGGCTATCCCCTTAACCTAATCCATGAATTAATCCCTGAGTGGTAATTGAAGTGGTAGGGTGTGGCTGGAGGAGGTGGGAATTGGGGCATGGCTTTGAGGTATGTATTTCATATCTGGAGAGTGAATTTTTTCTCTCTCTTCTTCCTGATCACCATGTAAGCTGCTTCCCTCCACCACACTCTTTCACCATAATATTCTGTCTCACCTTGATTCCTGAGAAATGAAATCTGCTGTCTATGAATTGAGATCTCTGAAACAACACTGTTGAAAAAGAGAAGGAGATAATGAGAGGGGTGAGAAAAGAAAAAAAAAACTAGACTTTGGAAATTATATATATTATCTTTCTTTTCAAAACCAAGCAAGTTTTTTTCTATTTAGAAAACAGTGATAAGTAATACAAAACTAATTTCACCTAATATTACATGATTATAGTAGGCATATCAATATTTTACTTAGATTTGTTCAGTACAAATAAAATTATATCCATTTGGAAAATGAATGATTCATACTTAGGGATGGGAATATTCATAGCACTAAAATGGTCAAGGATTAATTGATTTTAACTTAATCCTATCTATAGATATAATCCATATTCCCTGTTAGGGTTTGCATCTGGAAATGTCCCTGAAAAAATTCATATGTTAACACAAGATGTTCAGAAGTAAAATGGTTAGGTTAAGAGCTATAGCCTCACTTGTGACATAATCCATTTGAAGAATTGATAATTTAATTAATAGTTAATATGTTAATATTTTAAAGAAATTACTGGATGGTAAGCATAGGTGGGTAGTGTACAGCAAGAAGTAGTCACTAGTATTGTGCCCTTCTTGATTGTTTCCTGTCTCTGACTCCTTGCATATGTGCTCACTCTTGATCACATTTCCTCTCTCTCCTTGCATATGTGCTCACTCTTGCTCTGGAGTTCCCTCTCCCCTCCCTCCCTCTCTCTCTCTCTCCACCCTCTTTCTCTCTTCTTCCTGGTTGCCACAACTTGATCAGTTTTCCTCTTCCACATCCTTCCACTGTGATGTTCTACCTAATCTCAGGACCAAAGGAAGTGTGTCAGCTGATCATTGATTGAAACTCTGAAATCATCAACCCAAGATAAAAGTTTTCTCTTTTATACAGTTCTTGGCAGATATCTTAGTCATAGCAAAGAAAAGCTGACTATCCCAGTTTCTGACTTATTTTACAGGTGTAATAAATTTATGAATAAGAACATATATAATATATTCCTGCAATGTGGAGGGATGAGGAGAGAGAGAGAGAGAGAGAGAGAGAGAGAGAGAGAGAGAGAGAGAGAGAGAAAGAGAGAGAGAGAGAAAATACAGGAATTAGCTCATGTGATTATGTACATAAATAAGTTTTTGTTACATCACATAGATGGTTAGTAGTAAAATCACATGTTAAATCCAAGATTTTAAATATTCAGTCCTGATTTTTACTGTGTTAGGACTTAGAAAAGGGAAATTAGTAATTTTTTGGCATTTATTATCAATCATGTTTTGTATAAATTTCTGAGTATATGTGTTCTCATATAAATTTCTCCAAAAACAATAATATCTGCAAATAATATTATTTCTGAAATTTGTATTGAAAATACCAAGATCAGGCATTCTCTGTTCATATTTTTTATAATCCTGTAACCACAAAAAATTAACCTAATCATTGTCTTCTTCAAGAAACATGTATTTGCCTGTGGAATGACTGCAAACCAATCAAAAATCTTATCAAGATTAACTTCTTTCTAATTGTGATGGATTGATTGTAAGCTATTTGCCTTTCTATGGCCAACAATCCAAAATTATTACATCATAAATTCTGGCTAACTGCAACTAGCTTCCCTCCTTATACAATACTTCTTTAAATTTCTAGCCAACAAAAGGTGATAAGCATTAGTTATTGCATAGATTAATAAGCTTGATTTAGACACTCCAATAATGTATACATATTTCAAAGCATCACAAACACAATAAATATATAACATTTTTATGTCTAAGTTAAACAAAATTTGAACATCTACCACATTCAGGTCCCAAATCTCCAAAAATATCTTTATCTACTTTCACAAATTAATATATTTCTAAACCTCTGTCAAAATGGTGCTCACCCTGACCTAAATAAGTCTAATAAATTTGGTTGTGCCTGGTCAATAGGCTTTAATAATGGTATTATGGGAGAAAAACATCACAATCACAAGATAAATTAAACTATTGTAATTTATTCTAATTGGGAAAACTGTGGTTCAGTACAGTTTACTTGCTCAGGGACAGAGTTACAGTGAAGTTTAGATTAAAATCATAATCTTCTATTTTCTGGTGTCCATTAACTTTGCATAACTAAAAATTGGCTTTATGTAGAAATTTTTTCCACATTTACTTATTCTTGATACAAGTTCTATCACTTTCCATAATTTTCTTAAATTTAACATACTTAAAATTGTGTAATATAGATATTTAATGACTTTCTATAGGTGAAATTATTGTTAAGTATTCATATGTGATATTCAAGAAAAAGTTATCTAAACTATTCAAAGAGTTTTTTTAAAAAATAAAGATAGGTATATCCATAAAAAATAATAATGATTTTGGCACATCATATCTAGGAATATAACTTATGGCTTTATGTTTTTGTCTTGGGCCACACTGTATTTTTAAATATATTTTGTATTCTGAAAATTAGTGCCATTTTAAAAAATCTGCTGGTGTATTAACTGACCTCAATTTTAAGCCGAGAACTCAGAATAACCTTTTAACTGAAGCTTAGAAAATTCATACAGAGATTCTGAAAACTTCAGTTTTTCTTTGAACACAACCTTTGCAGAATGAACACACACAAAAAATGCTCCCAGGCTCCCTTTCTATCCCTTTTCATCACAGATGAATGGCTAAAAAATATCACATCATTTCAAGCCTCAGAAGCAGCCTTTAACTGAGTAGTATGAAATACCTCAGAAAACTTTCTGCTTAATTTTTATATGAAGTATGCAGAACTTTCATTGATTTCAGGGCATAAATGCATTATTTAAAAGTTAATTTTACCAAAAAAGATAATTGAGAGACAGAACAGATTCAAAAGGGCCACATAGGATTCTTCTTTTTATGACTATGAAAATGCAAACTGTTTCTTTTAGATTTTCAGGGTTTTCTCAATGATTTTGACTAGCATAATATAAACAATGTTTTAAAAGTATATTGATAATATTATACTATATTAATCAATAAATAATATAATGAACAATTCATCTATAAACATGAGATTTCTCTCAGAGAAACTCTACTATAAGTATGCCCATTATATTTCTAGTGTTTATTAAATATAGAACCATACTTTGTTTTTTATTCCTTTTAAAAATCACTGAAACTAGTACTTTGTTGGCTTTCATGAAAAACAGCATAAATCTTCAGGGAGGATCAAAATCTAATATATGTGCCTTATTTTCATCAATATTACTAATGTTTTGTTTTCTATTTGGAAAATCAAATAGAGTAAATCAAATGAAAAACAAGCAAACACACAATACTCAACTTAGTATTTAAAAAAATAATAAATTTTAAAAATGTGCAGATGTTATCATTGATAAATTGTGAATAATGTAAATTAAATTATAGAATATTATCAAATTACAAAGGATAAAATTTCAATAAATATTTGAATCTTGTAGGACAATAATGTATTATTTGTTTAATTTTCCTTTTTTTAATGTATTTTGCCTAAAATAATAAAGAATTTTAGTATGCTAGCAGAACATTGTGTTAATATTCATATCAATTTAAATTTGTTTTTATTCTATAAATCTGTTGTTTAGATATGCAGAATAGTTTTATTGTGATTAAGTTAACTAATTGCATGCAAAGAAGCACTTTCACAGAATTGTGCAGTAGCTGATGATTTACAAGAAAAAACATTTTAAATTATCTTAGGTTGCATTATAAATTATAATAAGTTTTTAAAAATGTGTGCCTTTGAGAATATTTTCAGGAAGTTGCACAATTTTCACAGAATTACATAAGGTATTAATAAAAAACACTTGGATAGTTATCTCAGAAGAAAATAGTAAAAAAAAAAAAAAAAAAAGAAAAGAAAAAGAAAAAGAAAAAACTCTGCTCATGTGAATCTATTAATGTAAATCTACCCAAATCCAAACTTATAGTCATTGTTTTGCCAAACTAACTCAACATCTATATTCAACATCTTATTCTAGAAAAAATATTGATCTTTTCAATAATTTGCAATTTAGAAAACAATCCTGCCTATTTAAACCCATTAAAACTATGAAGACAAAGGCATTATTTTTTTTCAAATTTTTACAAATGTATTTCTCAGATCAAGAACAAGTATTCATTTAATTTTTGATACTCTTTTTCCTCAAAAATGTTACATTGATTCTTGATATCCATGCTTAATAAGTAATATTTACTATTATACTAGTTAAAATAAACTGATAATTTATTTAAAAAAATAATATTATTGTACTTTCATTATTAAGTTACCATTTTGGGGGGAGTGGGGGCGTGTATCCATATATATATTTATAGTTATGTCTATACATTCATTTAAATTAACATAAGCATGTAAAATTACATATATATGGTATCTAAACATGTGTTTCTAAGAGTTGTATCTTTCATATGTGTCATATGTGTGGGAATATATTGATATCCACACTAGTCAAAGTAATACACACATTTGAAAGTATTTCCTTGTATATCACTTGAAAATAAGGTTAAGTAATTATAATTATATGTTTGCCATGTTTAAGCTCTCCGGTTCCCTTTACCTAAAATTGTAAAATTAATAATTTAAACATTATTATGAATTTAAGAATGTTATTTAATGTTTTATAAAGCAGTATAATGTTATAAGTATATCTCTAAGAATATGTAATTTTTAATAAAACTACATTTTAAGGTGATTCTATTTATTTAATATTGTATTTAAAGCCATAAACATTGCATTTAACAATTTCATTTTATTTTCTTTTACCAGAGAGTGAACTCATGGTAGTTAATATATGCCCAGCTCTCCCTCCATGCCTTTCTTTGCTGAGCCTGGCTTTGAACTTGTGATCCTCCTGCCTCAGACTCTGGAGCTGCTGGGATTACAGGCGTGTGACACTGTGTCTAACAATTTTATATATATATTTTGTCTTAGGATATCTCTCAAGTTTAGGGTATTTCATCTTTTATTAAAATATGTCAAAATTACGTAGCTTAAAATACATCTTACCAGCTTGACAACAATAAATAAAATTCTACATTTAAACTGTAACCCCTAAAATATCCAAGGTATCCATCTCTTTTGTTCCCTGGCAAAAGTTTGGTTAGCAGCTCTACTTTCCAGGTTGTAACATAGCATTCCAATTTCTTAATACACACACACACACACTATATACATTATTTTATGACCTTTTGCTTTCTTACAGTTGTCTTTTAGATCATTCGGAAGGAGGTACTTCTGTGAAATTATGGACATTTGATTTTTAATAATTATTTTAGTGAATGGCTAATAAAGATTATATAAGGAAATTTTCAAAGATTAATTTAGACAGTAATTTAACATGCTTTCCATGTAGAATTCATGATTATGTGTGAATAGTCCACAAATTTTCAGACATTTATATAATCTAGATAATTGTAGTGACCATGAAAATATGAGAGATTTAAAGCATCACTTAATAACACAGATATTATTAACTATTTTCTTTTTTTAATATTTATTTTTTAGTTGTAGTTGGACACAATATTTTGTTTATTTTTATGTGGTGCTGAGTGTTGAACCCAGGGCCTCACAGTGTTAAACCAGTGCTCTACAGCTGAGCCATAACCCCAACCCTTATTAACTATTTTCTATTTATCAGAAAATATTTCAATTTTCAGATAACATATGAAAATATATATAACTCCAAAAATATTTAACCAAATTCAGATAAGTTTTTGAGTACTCAATATGTAGATGTAAAAAGTTCTAAAGAACACTGGAAAATGTTAAGACAGAAATAAGAGGGATGCCAAAGATACAGCATAAAATAATTTATGCAAACATAATTTTTTCTTAACTTTGTTGACTGGTTTTTGACATAGTGGCCATACATAATCACTCAACTATATTTCAGAGGGTTACAAAATATCTATAAATTCTTCCCCATTTCCCCATGGAAGGTTCAGATGGAATACTCTCCAATATTAGTAGGGAAACCTACTGGACAAGAGAGATTCAAAATTTTTGTTGGTTGTTATTGCTTTGTTTTCCTATATAAAATCTTTCTGTGATAGTCTAATAGCATAAAGCTTCCATTCAGTAAAAGAAAAAAATATACTTTGGCGTCAGGGTGAGAGGAAGATTAAAAATGGAAGTTTCAAGGTAGTTTTATCCAGTGCGCTTTAGAAATGAAGGTTTGTGGAACACAATTTATGTGCTTATTGATTATTGCTTCCTCTGGAGCTTATTTCCAGTTGATTTATTCCAAATTTTTCTTCACTTTTCTTTTGTATAGCTTGTCTTAGCCCTTGTCTTTCACATTCACTTGCTGAGTTTTCTGCTGGCTCATCTTCACAACTTCTCAAGATGCTTCTTAATTTCTGGGTTTTCCCACCTTTGACTTTCCTTGCCATCTAAAATAGTGAATTCCCTGGGAAGACTTATCTGTGCTTGTGTTCACTAGACTACGTATATATTTCTTCTGTGTATCCTGGGAGAAATAGCAGTTCAATATTTGCTGAGCATTGGGAATAAGGCATTCTTCTTTACTCTTTTCACAGCATTTAAAATGACAGCTCGTATAGAATGTGACATAAAATGTTCTCCTTTTAGAGTTATATTGGTTAAAATTACCTTGTGAGAAGTCAGTGGGCACTCACTGATTCCGATTTTTGTAGTCTTCAATTCCCAATCAATTTTCACAGGCATTTATTTTATTTCCACATCCTAATAACCATGTTAAGTTAGTGGGGTTAGAAAAGATAATAACATTATCTATATTTTAAAGACAAGGAAACCAAGTCAGAATACAGTAACAAGTTTTGCTCAGAAATTCTGTGCAAGGCAATGCCAAGGCATTGATTATATTACATGTCTCTGCTTTCTAAAAACACTACCAGGGTGCTAAGACCCTTTATGGATTCTGTAGTATTAACCAATGAAAGCATAGACACTGTTTTGGAAATGTATATGATTTGAACTTTATAAAGTAGTTATGAGAGCTCTTTTAGAAAAACAAAAATCCCTTTTTAAAAACACATTGTAGAATAATATCAAACAATATAAAGAAGTACATAATTTTTATGCCAAATTTTTTTATTTGCACAAACTGTTTACTGTATATATCTCTAAATAAAATTGAATCAAAAATGGAGTGAATACACAGCTCTTAGTTGATACTTTTAATAAAATATTTTATATTTACAGTAAATTTGATAAGTGTATACAACATATTGATATGAATATATTTAAAAATAAATTCATTAAATCTGCTCTCAAATATACATGGAAATGTGTATAATGCATTTTCCAAACAGTCTTGAAATTTCTACTTTGTTTTTATTCTAATTTTTCTGTTTTGATTTTCAGTATTTTCATCCCTTGTTATGGTTTAGATGTGAGGTGTTTATGCATGAGACAATGAAAGAAGGTTTAGAGGTGAAATGATTGGGTTATGTGAGCCTGAGCCCAATCAGAGTGTTAATCCCCTGATAGGGATTAACTGAGTGCTTGACAGATAGGGTGTGGCTAAAGGATCTTGGTCCCTGAGGCAGGATATATTTTGGGGTATGTATTTTGTCCTTGTTGAGCTGAGCTCTGTCTGCTTCCTGGGATGAAGTTGTTAGCTTCTTTTCTCCATCATCATTCTTCCATGATGTTCTGCCTCTTTCCAGTACCTAAGTAATGAAGTTGGCCATCTATGGACTGAGACATATAAAACCATGAGCCCCCAAATAAACTTTCCCTCCACTAAAATTATTCTTGTCTGCCTTTTTGTTCACAACAGAGGAAAAAAAAGATGACTAAAACACCCTTTGTGCTGACATTTCTTCTTCTTAAAATGTGGTCAACTACTCCTTTTTCTAATGATTTCAATAACTCTGTCATCTTGGAATGAGATTTTCCTTTACCTTTGAGCATATGGCATTCTTGACTTTATTTGTATGTATTTGTTGCATAACTTTGAGCTGTACCTTTACTGTTATTGATGTGTTAGATTTCGGATAGTGTTACATTCCTCTTAAGAGGGTTGTTAGTTTTTGTCTAATGAGGCAATTAACCTGATAAGAACCAAATATATACTCAGCTTTTTTTTCTTTTTTTCTAAGATAGTTGACAAACCAAACATAAAAGCTTTATTTTATTTTCTTCTGTTTTGTTTCCTAGCTACAAGTTGTTTTCAATCAGACCTAAGTAGCAAAGAAATTTGTCTGGAGAATTTAATAGCATATATACAGAATTTTGGGTTCTCACACTTCTTTCTCTCTCTCTCTCCTTTCCAGCATCCACTTCAGCCTCTCCACCACCATTTTTTAGTCATTATACTTTCTTGGTGACTGTTCTTTAGTTCTTCAAGTCAGAAATGACAGTTTTCTATGAGATATTTAGCTAACATATTCTATGCTGTGACCATGATCTTCCCTCAGGTTAATGCAATCAATACAGGAAAAAAATCACTCCATACTTCCATTTCTCCATTTTCTGCCAAAATATGTGATTTTTGTTCCACTGTCCATGCACTTTAGGTAGATTTTTACCCTCATTGTTCACCTTCATCATCATCAGCCTTGTCTAAACTTATTGAGGCATAATAGATGTAAGATTTTTGTATTTACATTTCAAGTTTTCACTAGCCAAATATATAATCATTTTTCTCCCTATATTTTAGGGTAGAATATAACTTATTTTCAGAAGCAAATACAGCATTTATTTGAAAGTATAAAATATGTTCTAGTGTTTTATAATTTTTGGATATGAATCGAATGTGTCTAAGATAGTTAATGCATTTAGATACCATTAAGAAAACCATGTGATAAAAATTAGGTGGAAAAATAATGACAATAGATTAGCCTTAGTGATGATTTACTTTCTTTTGCTATTGAAATTTCATTGGCAATTTTCCTTTTTGTCATAAGCCTTATGTGGGTTAGGAGAATAGAATTGTTTCTTTGCTTTAGGAGGAAGGTATTTAGTATAATTCTATCAGCAGTATTTATTAGATCCCGAAGAGACTTGTGACCCAAATTCACCAAATAAAATTTTAAGATATATATGCTGGGGAATTCTAGAGTTAAATAATTATCTTTTCCCTTGGTGATTGTTTAGGTAATCAGATGTATAGTGGAACCTTAATGTAGGCATTTGTTCACTATCAGGGATAAAGATCTTGGAATGAAGCAGACTACCCAAAGTGCAGAATGGAAGACAGAGCAGGCTAGATTCTTAGAGACTTCATTGAGCAGCTGAACAAATAGACTTGACAGATTAGCATCTCTTATGTGGAACACTGATTTTTGTTTATCAAGCACTGTTATCTTTTTTATTGATCCAAACAATTTGAGGTTTCCTTTTTGTTATTCATAACCACAACATAACATTTCAGGTGACATACATATGTTCTCAAGAGGTGAAGACAGCAATAATACACTATATTTTTATGTCCTAAAGATTTTATGTTTCTGGAATGTACAGTGCTCTTAATTTTAGAAGATCAAATTATTTTACATTTTTCTATTTATTTGTGTTTCTTTTCCAGCAAAACAAATATTAATATTTTGATTTCTATATCACTACTCATAGTTACAACTGGTAGTAGTCATAGAGGACTAATAGATGTTCACTGAATGGATATGTAAATTGAGGTTGGATGAGAATTAATGAAAACTACCATTAGATTGCATGTTGTCTTAATGTAGTAGACTGAATCCTTGCTCACAAATTCTTAAGTCCTTCCCTGTGCGTGTATTATACATCCCAGCCCTCAGATTTACTCTTAGTTATCTCACTTGCTTTGGTGCAGAAACTGAGTCATCACTGAATTCCATTAAGAAGTTTTGAGATCCTGAGTTTAGTTCACAGTGATATATATGCCTTATTTCTGTAACTATCCTAGTCTGTTTTGTGCAATAATAATAGAATACCTATGTTGGATAATTTATAAAAAATGGGTTTGTGTTGGAAAATCTGAAATAAAGGGACTTGCATCTTGTAAAGGGCCTTCCTCTTGAGTCATTTTGTAGCAGAAGTACATGCAAGACAGGAAGAGAGACACAGAAGTGGATGAGACTGAACCAAGATCATCCTTTTATTAGGAGTCCCTGTCCATGATAATGTCACTAATACATTCATGATAGCAGAACCCTTGTGACCTGCACCCTTGTAGGTATCCACTTTCAATGCTGCTGCACTGGGGATTAAGTTTCCAACACATGAACTTTGGGAAACACACTAAATCCTTGGTAGTGAGCATAAAAGCACATGATATAGAATCTCTATCAGCATGGGTCTCCAAGTTTCAGAGATGATCAAGTCTCCTTTCCAAACTGTGATGGACATGTAATATGAGAAAAACATGAATCTTGTTTTGGTAACCAGTGGCATTTGGTCTGTTGGCCACCACAATATTATCTAGCAAAGCCTGAGAGAAACAGAAAAAAAAAAAGAAAAAGAAAAACTTCTTGGAGAACCTGATTAAGAAGAATTTGATATGGTTATGAGGGATTAATTTAGAGTGTCAATTTTAAAAAACTAACTATTTGATATTAATAATAAATATTGTACTATATAAACCATTTGACTTCAGAAATAAACTTTAAGCTAACATGCTTTTAATTCACTCATAATTAATTTTGGTCACCACATATATTTTTTTCAACAATTCTTTAATTCATCTAGTGATAATTATCCTATAGTTAGGATCTCAAATATAATATTGAGAGTTGGGGAGAAATTCTATGCTGTAGTTCATAATGAAAAATAGAAGTTTCAAAGATCCAAACTTTCTTTTGTATCTTTTGTTGAAAGTTCATCCATGGTGTTTTTCCAAACCTCATTTTGATTCAGGCACTTATTTAACAGAATCCTAACCATCTCTTGCCTGTAGTCATTGGTTTTGACATTCTTCTTCACTTACTAAAGTTTAAGCTATGTGAAGTATTATAATGTCCCAGGTCTGCAATTAGCAGTTGCAAAACTATCATAATAAAATCTCCAATTAAGTTAACTAGCAACTGGTTTTTGTTGGTACCATTAGCCATGTATAAAAAGCCTATTCTCTCAGTTATTGAAATAAATAACCATTCAACATACACACATTATATGTAGTTATATGCATATACCCATGATCTTGTAAACTAACCATTCAGATGTATCTTCTCTGAAATCATGTTCTCTGTAGACAGAATATATGAGAAAAATCAAGATAGCTAACATGTAAAAATGTTACATCTCTTCTTACAACATACGCTACAATAGAGCAAAAGTGGAATATTCAATTTTACAAAAGAACCAATGTTTCAATGATGTAAGTTTAACCAGCAAACTATAATTAATATCTGAAAAATTACCGGGGAACTTGTGGAGACACATGCTGATCAGCTAGGCATTACCTGTTGCTGTCATTGTAATGAGTGAGCTCTAATGTCTACTAACAGACTCCTTCTAGATTATATTACAGATAGTATACCTGGTGTCATGCACAACTAATGTGAATGTCTTTATGCTATACATGGGAGGGCTAATCAATATAATATATCTCTTGAAATAGAACTCATTATTAGAGAACTCAGTAAGATTGTTCCATTGAAAGACAAGTTCTTTGGACTTTGGTGAAGCTATAGGTCCACAGAAAGAATTTAGAAGATTGTCAGCAAGTCACATAAAAATAAAAGATGAAACAAAAGAAAAGGTATTCTATATAAAATTTTTCTCTTAAATTCAGAAATTAACTTCCATGAATTAAGATTAAGGAAGAAGCTAGGTTTTTATTTCAATTCATATTGCAGAGTGTCTGTTTTGCTATAACAAAACACATGATGCTGAATGCTTTTTAAAGAAAAGATGTTTGTTTAACTCACAATTCTGTAGGTCTAAGAGGAAGATACTGACATCACATTCTCATGAGTACCTCCTGATATATAGTATCACTTAGCAGGAGCTCCTTCCTGAGAGATAACATAGTAAGGAAAAACAAGGGAGCCAAGCCAGGGAGTTTGGAAAGTTCAACTTACTTTGTAACAACCTGCTCTTCTAGTAACCAATCTCATATGGAGAGTGAGAACACACTCCCAGGAAAAAAATAAGTCACTAATCCATCTAAATCACCTAGTTGCCTGTTCCAGGTAATGCCTTCCAGGCACTATCTCCCATATAATCTCACTGGGGACTAAGCCTAAACATGAGTATTGGTGGGAACAAACCACATTTAAATTATAGTATATATTTAATGTCAAATCAGTGGAATCAGATAATTTGTAGAATTACATACTGATCTTCAGAAATCATATAAATTATATTCATTATAAAGTTGAGAAAACAAGGGATTAGATTGTTTAAAATCAATTATGAAAGTCATCTACCTAGTTAGGAAGAGCAAATTCTAAAGCCTTGATTTTTATTTTACTCCTACTCAAATGTTTTTTCATGTATACAATACTTTATACATTGACATTATTTTGGGCCTGCATTTCTCTTATTCATTAGTAGGTAGTTTGGTGAGGAATGTGACATATCCTGTTCACTGAAGCCAGGCAGGACTGTAGGTATTTGATGATAAGAGACACAGAAACATTTTCACAAATAAAGAGGGAGAGTGGACAAACTGAGAATCTACAGTCTAACTACACACCTGAAAGAATCAAATAATTTTAAATATCATTCCATCTTAAATATGACTTTATTGGCTAATTAAAATGAATACTCACTTTGTATCAAAAAAATTTATGAATTGTCTGCTGTCTAGAACTTTTAGAAAGTAATTTAATCTCACATTTTTATGAAAGATAAATGAGAGTTATTTCTCATTTGAGAGTATTTTGTAACGAATGAATCTATACTTTTCAAAATATAATGATGGTTGTTATGATAATGTTCACATATAAAAATAATAGTGTCAATTTTTGAGATTTTTAAAATATTTATAGATATTTATCTTTAGAATTTGATTTAAAAAAACAAAGATTATTATTTTAATACCCAGGTAGAAAAATGAAGAAGATGGAGAAAGCTAATATTTATTGAGTAATTCCTGTAAAAATTATTTGTCATACATTTTACACCATTTTTCTAATTGACAATTACAATTAAGAAAATAGTCACAAGGCAACACACAAGTCAAGAAGAATTCAGGGAAGCATACTAATGGTTAAAATTGAAAAAGGTTTACCAGTTATGGAAATATTCTATTTTAGATTAAAATTTGAATACTTAAAAATATTTTAGGTACAATGACATCAATTAAACATAGTCATTTCAATTGAGCACTAGTACCACTTAAAAATTTTTTATCATATTATTATGGCAAAACTAAAGACATTGTGATTTGACAAGTAGATCTTAACAAGTGTGAATAGAAAGTTTTATATAAATAAAAACTGAGTGACAGAAAAAGTTCGACAAAACTCTGAGTTTTATTTCTAGGAAACAAATCTAAAAAGAAGTGGCAGGATTAAAGTGGACATAAAGTATTAAATGTGTATCAAATATGCAAATGTTATGGAACTGAGCCTTTCTGGAAAACTGAGTCAGCACAAAGACCCACTCACCCCCACCCCCGACATTAAAATCCTAATTTTTGCAATTAGGTCAGAAAGAGTTAAGTCATGTCCCCCAAGTAATAAGCAAGAGTTTATTGAAGAGGTAGCGAAAGGGAAAAGTTGACACTCTCAAGGGAGAAAGTGGGTCCTCTCAGAGAGGAGAGGGACAGTGTGCATCTCCTGCATTCCAGTTTTATTGAGAATCCCAAGGAGTAGTGTCCAGAGAGTACTGCCCAGGTCTACCTCTTGGTTTTGACTGACAGCATGATGACATCAGACTTTCAAGTCCTCACCGCCATGACAACTCTTGGTTACTTTGGCTCATGCTGACTGTTGGATTTTTTATTTAATTCATTTCTTAACCTTAAATTCTTATAGATTTTATGAGTAGGAGGAATTATTTAGGATCTGGTTTGGGAAAAGGGTCACAAAATTCTTTGCCTTCAGGATAAATTGGGTTTCTCCTCGTGACATTATTTTGGGTCTGCATTTCTCTTACTCATAATAGGTAGTGTGGTGAGGAATGTGACATATTCTGTCCACTGAAGCCAGGCAGGACTGTAGGTAAATTGCTTCTTGGAAAAGAAAGCATGTGGAGGGTCAGCATTTTGGGCCAATTTTATAGAACTGATCTTTTAACCTCTTGTTTTCACCACTAATATCTCTTTCCCTTACCCATAGAAAACAAAAGAATATTGTAATATAGATTTCAAGAATGGTTGATAGCCCCAAATTCAGCAAAAGCAAATATCTATCCATAAAAATGAATAAAAATAATGGGACATTTCAGGATGTCTATTCTAACTTTGAATGTTACAAATTTCATCCTTCAAATATCACTAGTTGTATTCACATGGATGGTGAATATTCTCACTAAATCATTTAAATTCTGTTAGTGAATATATATATGTGCCTTTTTTGTTTCCAAATTGATTTTTCTTAATTAAAAAGGAAAAAAAACTGTGTTTTTTAAATCTATTTCTATTTAAGATTATTAGTTTTTAACTCACTTTAGTTAATTTTTATTCTTAACCTCTTCAACAAATTTTAGATTCAGGGATCATGAAGTGACAGGGTAATTAGAAAAATAATGAGAAGGTTTCATTACCCAAACAAGGCAATGAGTTGGTTGTATTTTATCTCCTACTCACCTCTATAGAGATTTTTCGAGTTCCCACATTGTTGTCAATATCCCATTTAGCTGCAGGATAACTCCTTGTTTGCAATAACCTTCTAATAGGAGAAATGCTAGAATTACCATAAATAAATCAGTAAATTTGATCACGCAGGGAAGGCAGACACAGAATCTCTTTATATTTTAAGGTAGTCATCCTGCATCTGGACAACACAGTAGAACAGCATTGTTGCTTATTCTCTGAGAAATTTATTCTTTATGGAAGAAGTTGGTGATGTCAGGTGTTCAGTATGTGTTTATAGAAATCTGATAGTATCAGGTAGTATCAGATGTTCTACACCAGATGATACATTAACAAATGAACAAGGGGAGGCTCTCTGATGAAGGATTTCCCAGTGTGACCCAGTAGTTAACTTATTGATCGTTTTTAACCCTTCCTAAACACCAATATCATAAGATTAGAAGTTTCTTGTCATTTAACAGTGATAATTTAGTATCATTTGTGCTGCTAATACATAGGTATAAAGGAAAAAGGATAGATAAAATTAGGAGACCATAGGAGAGGAAAAAGAGACTGTAATTATAAATCTTTCAAAGCCCATGATCTTACTCCCCAGACCAGTTTTTTTTTTCTCTCTCTCTAGTCACTCTCAAATTGCTGAGAAATCTATAAATCTTAGAATTACAGTAAATTCACTCATCCATGAAAATGGGCTCATTTTGATTAAAGCTTAAGTGCACTGTGAGACTACATAATGCATTTTCAGATTAGGTAAAGCAAATGGAGAGGTATTTTCAGAATTCCATGACATGGGGAACATTCTCAATATTATCTAGATAGAAGAGAAAATGTCAACCTGAAGATCCCGAAACAAGAGCAGACCACTGTAGATGTCTTGTGATCCATGATTAAAGAATGGAGTTCACCAGGCTGACAGGGTGAGGTAGTTTCCATAGGCCTTTCCCTGCCCACACCTCACAGAATTTCATTTAAGAGCCCAGCCCTTGACCCCAAATGTTCATTTCACTTGAGAGAGCCCACATTCTTCTTTGTGAATGCCTATCTTCACCTTTCACTTTCTAATTAAGCTCTTCCTGTTTTGCTAAAACCTGATGTGTCCTTACTTACTTTGTGTAATTTGTCAAGAGCCCAGAAGGTCTGAGTAGAGTCACCTCTGCATCTGTAGAGAGCCTTCTTCGAATCTCCTTACATGAGAAGTACACAAGGACAGGCAGTCTATTGGGCATCAAAGGCAGCAAGGACTAAAAGGTGTCAGTGGTTGCCTGTTGTGACACAAGCAGAAGCTTAGATTCTTTCAAGAGTAAGACAATTTAAATTTACATGGTGGTAAAATGATTCCTGCAGTGGTTTAAAAAAGCAGACCCACAATTTCTTGATACCTGTGACCTCAAGAGGTGAAACTTAATTCCCTTCTCCTTGATTGTGGCCTAGACATAGTTGTAGTTATTTGTTTCTGGCCAAGAGAACGTAGCAGAAGAGTCTGATGGTGCATCCAAATCAGGTTATAAAAGGCTTCAACTTCACTCTTGGAACTCAATTCTCTTCTTTCCTCTCTGAAGGAAGCCAGGGCTCTGTTACCAGGGCAGCCTACACAAGGCCTGCATGACAAAGAGCTAAAGCCTGCAGCCAACCCTCAGCAAAGAAGTGAGTGTATTTACAAGCAGATGCCCTGGAGCCTGCCAACAACCAAGTAAGTGAACTTGAGAAAGTACTGTCCCTCACTTGAGGTTTAGGATAACTGATCCAAAGGTTGATCTCAACTTTATAAGAGACTGTGGTTTAAAATCGTGTGGCTAATCTATTCCTAGATTTCACATTCACAGAAATTGTGAGATAATATTTATTTTTTGAAGTAGCACATTTGGAATTGTAAGGAACTGGCAAACGATGGAGGAAGAGACCACCAAAAGACTGACTCATGCAACCGCAAAAGGGGGTTTATTGACATTCCAGCTAGCTGGGGCTCCGTGCTCACTCAAGAAGGGAGAGCGGCCAAGAGCCCCAAGCAGGGGTTAAGCAGTGCTTAAGTACACTTTTTGGGGAGGGCGGGGGCTTTGCATACATCAGAGCAAATCATCATGAGGCACGGGAAAATCAAACAACTTTCAAACATGATTAGTACATTCATTGGCAGGAACAGGTCGGGCAGGGGTGATAGGTCAGTCCTAAAGTGGGGTACACATTCAAACTGATTGGCTTAGGCCCCAGAGTGTGTACGTGCTCAGCTGCTCGGGGTCTGGGTTATTAAGTAACTAGGTAGTCAAAAGGGGGGAATCCAACACATGTCTAATGGGTAGTTCCAGGGATTGTCTTAACTGCCACAGGAATTTCAGGCTTTGAGTGTAGCTTAGAAACTTTACAATACCTGGTCCTTTACATTTTAACTCAGTTTCTTTTATCCTTTCAGAATAACTATATAATTCCAGAATATTTAGGCCAAATAAAATAGGATCACCTGGTCTTAATATTATTATTTTCCAATTTTAAATTTATTAGAGTTTAATGGCATGCTTTGTCTAGACTTAAGAGTTTTCTCAAAGTTAGGCTAGTAATGATAGCATTATAACAACAAAGAAGTTCCTACTGATCTTCTCACATGGGGCATACATCTTAGCCCCTCATCTGATTTAGTACTTACACAAGAGTAAAGCAATATACTTGATACATGTGCACACGCACATGAACATAATATACTGCATGCATAATTTAAATACAATTTGTTTTTAAATTCAAAGTTAAGAAATTCACTTGCATTTTGTCTGGTTTTAGGATCACAACAGGCAAGTGAGATTTATCCTGAATGAAATATGATTTCTGGTAGCTTTTATATTCTTTATTCTCATATCAAATCTTCTACTACATCTAATTTCTTTAAAAGAGTTATATGGAAAGGCTTAACAATTTTCTCTCTTTTTTTTTAACTTTTCATTCTGTGAGTATGGATATAAGACAGAATACTGTTTGAAATAAGTCATAGATTTCAGCTCATTCTGGTGAAAGGACTATTTAGGTATTTTTTTAATGAATGAGAAATGAAAGAGAGAACACAATATAGTGATTCAGAGATAACTAAAAATTATGATTTATTGATTGACACTGAGCAGTAATTTTTCAAGAGGAAAACAAATACAAATACTGACCTATATTTTGTTTCAAAATAAAACATTGAAAAAACAAAGAAACAAACAAAAAGGCATGAAAAAAGCACCCTTTGAAAACTGTAGTAAAAGTTGTGCAGGGATGCTCATTATGCAGAGTAGACAAAACAGGCACAAGATTTGTTTGTCTGGAGATGGATTTGAAAATGAAGAGTTCCATTAAAAAGAGAGAACAAAGATTTTTCAGCAGGGTCCTTGAAGCATTGTGGGTATTGCTTTTCTTTTCTGGAGTCTTTTTTCATCCTTTCTTATATGTCTGGTTTCTTCCTTTTTTAATGCTTTGTCAGTGCTGTTGAATGCTGATGAGACAATACTTAGTGAAAGCATCCTAAGGCAATAATTTTCAGATGAAAAATTTACAATCTGAAAATGTAAGCTCTACTTTGATGGGTGTAATTTGGGTCAGGTTGCCCAACTACATATGATAGCCATGTGATTCTTGGTATAGATAGAGGAGAAACAACAATGTTATGCCAAATTTAATGGGTTTCCAGGAAAAAAAAAAAAAGATAAGATGTCATAGAGAATAGTTCATAGGGAAGTTCCGAGTAATTTTATATACAAAACAAAACAAAAAAACAAAGAAAGAAAGTAACCCAAAATGTTTTGATGTCTTCTGTCATAAAAAATAAATGTTTGAATGAGAAAGAAAATTGTTGTATATTAAATAGGGTGATTTATGTAGGAAAATGATCAAGTTAATATACAGATGATCAGACTGCGATATCACAGTGCCATTGACTAGATACATGCCTCTGAAATGCCACTTATTTTCCAAATATCATCAGCATCAAAGCCAATGATATCTACTTTTCCTCAGGTTTGTTTAAAAGATCAAATTATGTAATTTACAAATTACTAAGTACTCTAAATTTGAAGTGACATTATTTTTTCATTTGTCTGACCCTATAATTTTCCTATTTCTAATTCCTTATTCTATATTTGTGAATATAAAACAGATTCTAGTAATTCTTTCTCATTTTTATATTTCAATTTAATCAGAAAACTGCTTTTATATGATTTAATTTGTTCTCTCTTTAATATGGAAATATTCCCTCACATGACCCTATTGGTTTTTTTCATTCATTTTTATTTATAAATTATTATAAGTTTAGCACTTGTCAACAGTTAGACTATCCTGACAACATAACAATATAAAAGTGAGTATCATCTAGAGAGAGAATCCTCTCTCTCTCTCTCTCTCTCTCTCTCTCTCTCCACACACACACACACACACACACACGCTTTGGGGATATATAAAAATTCCCCAGAGCACATCAGTCTTTTCCAGGGAAAAACAGTAACAATTAAAAAAAAAACCTCCCTATATCTGCCAACTGAAGATCTGATTATGGAGTCTTGAAAGCCAAGCAAAAAGATGAAACTTGGTTGTCCATTGCTCAGGGTAGACATATTATCCACTTAAATTTGCAGTTTTCAACTCTATGTCTCTGTAACACCCACTTTTGGGCTTCATCTGAAGAAAACAGACCTGAAATATTTTCCAGAAGATGGATAAACATCACTAAAAGGGAGCTGAGAATACAGCAGATTGAGAGTGGAGGGGAGGAGACTTGTGCCCTTAATAGTGATTGTTTTCTTACTTTTCTGTTTTAACCTGACAATTTGCACCTTAAACCGTTGAGTCTTCTAGAGTTTCTGCTACTGAGTTTGCTTGGTTTTCCTCTAACATCTGTTCTGTAAGAACCAAGGTTACTTTGTATTCTTGTCTCACTCATATTTTGCACTTCCAGCACTGTCTTCTCCCAAAGGTTGCCTCTCTTCTATAAAGGAGTCCTCAGTTTTCAACATACTTTTTGAAACATACAAGTTTCTCTATAACTATATGGTTATCTATTGGAATATAAAATTCTGTGGCCCATAAATTTTTAAATTATAAACAAAAGGTATGATCTTCACAAAAAGTCTCATTATCAACTAACAATGTCTTATTTTAAATTCAATATTCAATATTCCAGTAAGCAAATGTACTTTTCATAATAGTATGGAAAGAATAAATTCATATAAATCTCCTAAAAGGAAGATACTTATTTTGTTAAGATTCAATATAAACAAGTGGACTTAATTTTGCTAAATTATAGAATGTCATACTATCATATATTATGAAACAGTCTCCAGATGAAATCTCTGTGCCTAATTTTAGAACTTATAGAAATGCAACTAAATTGTCATAAATGAATCTGTATAAAGATATTAAGTATATATTTGAAAGTAACATAAGTATTCTAAACAAAAATGACAACCATGTTTGCCACTAAATTTCCAAGTATTTGATTTGAAAAATAAAGAATAAAAGAACCAAGAAAAGGAAAATGATTTTAACACAAAACTGATATGATGAATTTATCTTAATGATTCTGGATATCATAAATATTTTAGTGTGAAAGAAATTTTCAATGAAAGGATTATATTAATCATGCTTTTTAAATATATATATATATATATATATATATATATATATATATATATATATATATATATAGAATGAAAGAGAAACCTTCATTTTAAAAAGAAATAGTGGTCTGAGCAAAGAGCAAACTGAGTAAAATAGTTACATCAGTCATAAAGAAAAAAATAGTGTAGCAATAATATCTAAGATTTTATTACTCATGCAATCATAATTTAATAAGCTACAATAGGAAGATAATTCTAGACTGCTTTCACCCTAGAATCATTGCATAAAAGCCAATAATGTCAAGGATGTGGATTATATCTACTTAAAAATAGCAAATAAAATATTTCCTAGTGTCATGTAGTACCTTTAAAAAATTCAAATTGACTTGGATAAAAGCAGAGCCTTGTGGATATAAAACGGACTGAAGTATAACAAACAAAATGTCAATGTATTTAATGGAGTGCCACAGGGATCAGTGTGAGGGCTGATCTTATTTAACAACTTAATTAATGATCTGGAAGATGGAGAAAACAGTATGTTAATGAAATTTGTAGCAGATATCAAATTGGAAGTTTTGCCAACACCAATTAAGATAGCAAAATTATTTTAAATGAGAAGTTTCAGAGGTTATAATCATCAAGAAAAAAAATAAATCGTTATATATGTATATAATTTGTTAGAGAAAAATCAATAAATTTTGAGGAAAAATGCTAATATTTAAAATGGTAGAAAAAAATAAGAATACTAACATTTTGAAAACAAACTAGCAAAAATCTTAAAAAGAATTTGGACACTACTTGAAGGTTCAAATTCTCTAAAATGTGCAATACTTTTTTTCCAAATGTAAGGTTTATGTGTGTATTTCTATATTAATGTATAGAAAATAGTATAATAAAAATAAATTTAATGGTAGAAATACTATGTCATATGACACAAAACATTACATTGGGAAAAAACCTGATGAAAAATTTGTTCAGTTTATTGTAGTCATTACACTGTGATTTAAAGCTGAAAAATAAACTTCTGTATGAATTCATGTTTTGCTGTCTAATTCAGTGGAGTTGCTCTAATTGGAATCCCCTCAAATTGATGTTTTTTGAATAGAGTTTTTAGTACTTAAAGTTTCATAATTTATTGAGGTATAGAAAGATAAAATACTTCATATTATGAGAACTACACTTTTATGTGGATTTGGTTACAATCATAAAGGATCTTCTTACTTTGTGAAGGGTATAACTATCTAGATTTACAGCATTATGATGGAGATCAAGCACATTTTAAAAATACCAAACATCATGCTTGTCGTATTTTAGTTGCTCAATAAATGATAGTTCCCGTACATTTGGAATTTATCCCTGCAATAGAGTCAATAGAGCTCATGAATTACAAACTGATAATCACTTGAATAAGAATGATGTAAATTATTTTAAGCTTAAATAAATATCACTGGTGAATGATGTGCACAGGAAATTTCAACTCTGTCACCAATATCAGCCATGTTTCACACATTGACAAAATGCCTTTGCAATTTGTTAGAGGCAGAACATAGTGATAGGAAGCAAACAAGGAAAAGTGAATAATATTTCTCCTTTTGGATGGAAATGTCAATGAGGAAAATTCTATAATATATATTTTTGGAGTTATTTTCATTGGAAACATTATCGAGGAATATTCCATTTAAGTACAACAAATATGAGTGACATTGATGTACTCATTCAATAAATACCAATTGAATGGATACTCTGGATTAAGTATTGTTCCAGGTACTATGAACTCAGTGGAAAAAAAATAACTAAACAAAAACCAGCCTTTGTATTTCCAAGGTTTTTATGCTAGATAAAGGAAACAGGTAATAAAAAACAAACAAACAAACAAACAAATAAAAAACACACACACACACACACAGAGAGAGAGAGAGAGAGAGAGAGAGAGAGAGAGAGAGAGAGAGAGATTCTTCTATTTGTTAAACTACAGGTGTCACATAGGAAAGCAAAGATGAACAAAGAGAAGTGAGAGGATGAGGATTGGGAAGCTGGAATGTTGGAAGGATTCTCAGGAGGAAGGAATTGAAGTAGAGGCCTAGAATAAATAAATAACTCTACAGGGCTTTGAAGATTGGATTTGTCAACTATGACCAGAGCTGGACAAAGGCCCCAAACAGGTTGAGGAGGAATAGAAGGGAACCAACTGGGTCATTTATGATAGTTATTTATTACTGTCTATAGTTAGATATCATTTTGATTACAAAGACTAATCATTGGATGATAGCAAAAGGAAGATCGAAATTGTGTTGATTTTTTTAATAGAAGGAACCATCAGTGGAGAGATGAATAAATACAGGAGTAAAGGTTGTAGCAGAGGGACTATTCAGGAGTCAATTGCAATAACACTGGTGTCAGACAATGATGGAGGTGGCAAGGAGAGGTCAAACCCTGGAAATGTCTTAAAAACAAAGCTCCACTTAATACATGTAGAGGATGAGAAACCAAGGCTCATTTCAGAAACTTAACCTGAGTAAATAAGGAATAGAATTTCTGCTTACTGAAGTGTCGCGAGCCAGTCATGGGCTGTGTGTATGAGCTATGAGCAGCTGAGCACATGAGGGGACTGGACTGACATTGCTGCTCTGACTGGGCTTTTTGTGTACTCTGCCTTTGATTCCACATAGCACCTACAATGGATGTGGCTTTCCTAGATGTTAGTCAATTTGCTGATTGCAAGACATCACCAAGCCACCCCCTGAAACCCAATACCTTGCCTTATTTGGGTTGAATTTTCTCAAACGTCTCTCCCCCCGCCTCAGGACCCCAATAAATAGGATGGTTTCAGGCATGCTCTCTCTGTTTTGCCTACCTCTCTTGCCTCCCTTGTGGGAGCTGGGGCAGAGGAGCTGTTATTGAGTATATAGGTTAGGGAATGAGGAGGTATCGGGAAAGGAGATTCAGATCTGGTCTTGGAAGCTTGTTATTTCATTATAAACTATGGTAAAAATGTGTGCTGCCCAGAGATCTGGTGAAACATGTAAGAACAAATGATCAAATGGTGGTTTTAAGATATTTGAGGAATGAAATGGATGGAACAATTTGAATGAACTTTTAAATGCTTTACTCAGAAGAGGATCAGAGTGATGGGGCTAGAAGACAATGTGGAAAGACTTCTCTAACATGCAGTGATATTACAGAGTTATAAGATCAATGCAATAATTCCAGAGGGAGGGAATGTTGGTGCATTAATAGAGAGAGGATATGTAACTTTTAAATCTGGGTTTCAGAATAAATTGTGGGCAAAATTAAAAAGAGAGATGATGTCAAAGTACATCAAGACCTTCTGTAAACATAGAAAATCATATTGTTGCATCTGTGAATGTATACAGATGTGCAGTAACCAAAAATAATAAATACACTAAGTGCTATTTAGAGACAAGTGTTTTGTAAAACTTAGTAGCAACAAAATTACTTGTAATACCATCCATGTGCTTGTTATTAGGAAAAACCAGCTGGACTCCTCAGATTTGCCAATTTTACAAAATCTCATTAACCAACATTCCAATCTAGTAGAACCTCTGCTCCAGACACTTTGGAGACAATTTACTCCTGAGAAAACAAATGGAGAAAATAAAATATAGATGTTCAGCATCATCACAATCCTGAATATCTGTAAAATGTTGGTATTCCTTACTCCCCAGTAACCTACATTTCACATACTTATTTAGGGTGAGCTTTAGATAAAGAGATTATAGAAAGATTATAGATAGAAAGCTGTCCAGTTCAATGCAGTGATGTTTCCCATATGGGACAACAATTGTTAGAATTGAGGGAATAGTTAGAAAAATAAGTGGTTTGGAGAAAGGCAGGAAAATGATTCTTAGAATTAAAGGTATAGAGACATTGGAATATAGCAACACCCACAGTATAGCAAAGGGATGGGTGGCAGAAAAATATTGTGCACAAGACCTTTGAATGAAGAATTCAATTCAAGTACTAAAGAGTGAGATTATAGGGAGAATCAAGTATAAAGATACTAAAATCACCAAAAGTTAGAGAGGAAAATTATGAAAAAATGTAAAAATTATCTAGGTGACTCTATTTTGAAATAATTGAAAGAAATAATTACAGGATTTCTTTTTCTAACTACATTACAGGTAGGGCTTAAAAACACAAACACCCTCAATGTCTGAGGTCGGAGCAGGGAAAATCATTTGAACATGTAGAAGATAAGCAAGGAGATCATCTGGATTGGAGCAATGACACAGGGAATAGTTATCAATGAAAAGAATTCCACAAGAAAAGATGTGCTAAGGGAGAAGAAGATGTTTGTTGTTTAGAGACAGAAGGTCAGCACTGTTCAGAAAGGGATTAGAATTTTTTGAGAATTTTTTTTTTTTGGTAATGGTCTGTGAGTTACTAAGAATTCAGTGAAAGTGTTTGGGGAGTTGAAGGTGAGTGGGAAATGTGGGGATTGTAAGAAACATATCAAGTTTAATGAAGTGGACTGTCTTGGGTATCATGGGCTTCTTGTGAAGACTGGAATAAACAAGGACTTAAAGATATGATGGGAGTAGAATTTAAAGTCCCTTATGTCTATGTTTTTATGTATATGATAAAATAAATGGTATTTATTGAGAATTTCTGATATCTCAGATTACCTGGAAAGCCAACACATTAGGATGTTTCCTAGTGATAAACATGTAGGGATGAGGGGAAAAATAGATTTGGAAAGAGGGAGAAGTTTGGTTGTAGTGCTGTTCATAAAAAGGCATCAGCTGTCAGTCACTGTGGTTGCAATCCCAGCAGTTCTGGAGGCTGAGATGGGAGAATCACAAGTTCAAAGTCAGCCTCAACAATTTTGGAAGGTCCTAAGCAATTCAGTGAAACCTGTCTCTAAATAAAATATAAAAAAGGACAGGGGATGTGGTTCAGTGACTAAGTGCCCATAAATTCAAAACCTTGTACCAGGTAACAAAAAAAAGAAAAAAATAAATAAAATAAAAGGTATCTGCTGATTGTACTATAACTGTAGAGCTGGCTGATCCCTTGATGCTGCCCAGATTTGGGGCAGAGGTAATGGTTTTCCCTTCCTGCCCTAATCAGTCTTTAGTTCTAAGTTTGCCCTGTGAAGGTGATGTGAAGTGGTCAAAGCACCTGTCTTCACCTAAGATACAACTGAAGCGATTGACAGATGAGGACCATCTGCTGGCAGAATTTCTGGCAGCTGGGGGGATGAATACTGTTTTAGTCAGATTTTTTGATGCTGTGACTAAAAGCCCCAATCAGAACAATGTTAGAAAAGGAAAAGTTTATATTTGGGAGCTCATAGTTTCAGAGGTCTCAGTGCATAGACAGGAAGCTCCATTCCTTATGACTTGAGGTGAGGCAGAACATCATGGTGCAAGAGTGTGGTGAAGGGAAGTAATGATCAGGAAGCAGAGAGAGACTCCATTCACCAGATACAAAATACATATCCCAAAGCCACATCTTTCAATGACCCATCTCCTCCAGCCACACACTCATCACCTTCGGTTGCCACTCAGTTAATCTCATCAGGGGACTAAGATTCTCACAACACAATCATTTCCCCACTAAACCTTTTGCATTGTCTCACACATGAGTTTTTCTGGGACACATCACATCCAAACCATAACAAGTTCTTAGTCCAAAAGGGAGATGGGAATGACATAGCCCAGTATCTGGCACATTTGAATTCATTGGGTAATACCTATCACTTCTAGGTGTGACAAGAAAAATGGAAAAGAAGAGAAAATAGAAGGAAAATTATCATTTGTGACACCTTATATTTAAATAGTGAATATATATATTCATATATATATATATGTATATATATATATATATATATATATATATATATATATATAGTCTCTCTGTAATTCTTATCAGTAATGTGGTTTTAATGATATAATATTTCACTAATAAATCTGTTATTAAACTGCTTGATATCACTTTATTGGGGAAAATACTAGGTGACAACAATTAAAAATCTAACACTAACACCATGATAATATATTTATAGTTTTGCACAAATTAGATAAGTTACCTGAATACTGATGTTAAGATTAATATCATTACAATTCTGTATCCCAAATCATAAATTTACATATTTTTCTTTATTGCAGTTTTCTTTCATTTTCATCCTATTGATAAAAGCTATTTTTTCAATGGAGTCTCTCTTCAAATATTAATAACTTATTTTTACAATACTAAAAATACAATTTAAAATGTTTAAGTTAATAATTATGCTAATGAATTTCAGATTCCAATTTATGTTAAAATTATGGATCCAATCTCATTTTATATTTCCATATCAGAATTCATGTATTTTTTTAAAAAGGCAAAGGGATTGCTAGATATCTTGAGCAATTTTATCATTTGGGGTATTGTAACTGAACTGGTATGTATTTGTATGTGACTATACTTATATTGTATTTATTTCATAAGGAACTGGATCGTAAATAAAATCTTAAGATATGGGTCAGAATTGTTTGTTTTAAGATGCAAAAAGTACTTCTTAATTTTCTCTTTACAAAAAACATAGCATTAAAATTAAAATTGATTTACAAATTGCTGAAAATATTTCAGGAAAAAAGTAACATCAAAGTCAGTTAGTTTCCAATTATCTATGGAAGGTGATGATATAAAGCAAAATGAAATCTTCATTTGCAGTGAAGTACTCATCTATCAAAGTGAATTAACTTTTCAGCTAAACAAGTATCCTTTAATCAATGGTGTCTTCTCAACATCTGTCCAAGTTGGCTTATAATACATAAGAGTTTTATCCCTGCCTGCAGTTGAGTTTGCAAAGTCCTAAACAAGAGATGCTGTGGCTGTTACAGATGCTCCCCTTTCTGGGCTCTGTCTACCACTCTCCCTTTGCTTCAGTTCCATTGCTGAAGGCTTGTTCTCTATTTCTGTTTGTCTTAAGCCCTGTGAATCAGCATGATGGTTAACATTTTGCTTGCTTCAAGTGTACCTCAATGGCATCTTCTTCTGGGTCTATGTTCTGTCCTTTCCTTTTGGTCACAGACTATTTGTTTGCTGCACAGATACTTATTTCTGATAGTATTTTTTAAATTTTTTTTAAACATTTATTATATTTTTAGGTGTAGATGGACACAACACAATGCCTTTATTTTTATGTGGTGCTGAGGATCGAACCGGGTCCCACCCATGCTAGGCGAGCGCTCTACCGCTGAGCCACAATCCCAGCCCCATCTGATAGTATTTTTATGGTGAGAATGAAATAGCCATTACTCTTAAAGAGTTTTAAGACCATATGGGAAGAAAGAAATGTAAATAGAAAAATAAAAGAAAGCAGAAGATGCTTTGGAGTAAAAAAGGACATTTGAGTAAGTATAATTTGTTTTCATCTCTCTAGGCTCACTGCATCGAAAATATGGCCCAAGCAGCATTCTTTAATCTTGATAAAACTGTTGAAAGGTTTCTTGAGAGTTACAATTGAATTTAGGGAAAACGTGCTGCAGATGAATGAAATCTTCCGACCACATTTCCTCTCATTTTTCTCTGTTATTCATTTGATGAAAATGGACTTCATAAACAAAGCTGTACCAGCCAACAGTATAATTTTCTTTCTGGGAAATCATCTGCTGAACTTCAATGGTGATGCTGGGAAACGGTATTTCATGGTATTGACTACTATAACTTTGTGCTCCACAAAAATCCAGCACTAAGGAGATATTTAATAGTTATATTTTAATGTATAAATAAATCATTTGATGAATTACTGAACAGAAGGCTGTCCTTATCTTAGTAGAGCCCCAACTCTAGTTCTCATTTGTAAGACACATGCACATGCAAACAAGAGCACATTTGGGATCACTGAGTTAAACAAATAAGTTCATCAAAAGTTTTTATTAATGACTCTTTGATGTTTCTCTCCAAAATTTCTAAAATTGTTAAGGGATGAGTAATAATAGATAAGGTTACACTATTCAATGACTGATTTAACTCAATTTTACCTACATTGACCCTTTTGGAGTTGTAGTTTGAATAACACACCACCAAAAATATTAAGTGTAGACAATATTGAAATGCATTATGATCTTTAAGACAATAGGATGCCTTTATAATCATATCAAGTAATTTCATTTTTATATTTATTTCCCCCAATAGATATTTCCATTGTTCCCATGGATAAATAATATTAAACACATATGTAAACATACAGTATGCCCTCATCTTGATACTTTCCCATATTTAAATTTAACTCTATTTTTAGACTGCTCTAACTGCTGTACAAGTGTAGTAGAGATACAAAACAAACTTCAGTAAAGACAACCAGTCATATTCTGTAGTTATTAGATAAACTCAAAACATGTCCACAAGTTTCAGAAAATTGGCATGCACTATAAACATAGTGTAAGGATGAGTTAATCAACTTACAAAAAAAAAAGAATGGATGCTCTTTTATTATAGAGCATAGGACCTTCTTAGTACCTAGGTAAATAACAAAATCAAAACAAATATTGTAGTCAAATACCAAAATCTCTGAAGAATATTTGTCCCTAAAATATTTTTGTTGCATCAAGGAAAATGAAAATGTAAGGTGCATGCCTATAATCCCAACAGCTTGGGAGGCAGAGGCAAGGAGATGGCAAGTTCAAAGCCACCCTCAACAATTTATCCAGGTGCTAAGCAACTTAGTGAGATCCTGTCTATAATAAAATACAAAATAGGGCTTGGGATGTGACTCAGTGATTGAGTGTCCCTGATTTCAAACCCTGGTAACACCACCCCATCCAAAAAAAAAAAAAAAAAAGGAAAATAAAAGAAAATGTAGGAGAATGCTGAATACAAGTGATGAAAGACCAGCTTGGCTCTTTTGAAGATTTGAGACTTCATGTGGTGATTAATAGGAGGCAAGCAGAAGGTTTTACAAGACAGAGCAAAGGCTGTGTTCTTGCGGAGTCCTCCTGAGTGAATTAATAGAATACCTAAAAAACTGAAACCGAGGATGAAGTAGAGAAGTAAATTTAAAGCATAAATATACAAAAGTAAATACTAAGAGAAAGAAAGAGGCTTTAGGGAAGACCAGAGGACCGGAGTGCTTTGATTGAATATTTCTAAATTTTGAAATAAAATGAGAACTCTTCTGAAAGTAATAACTAAGAAAGATGATGGTCTGTATGGACTGAATAATTTCCCTGAAGTTATAGGAATGATGGTCTGAGAATAAGTATTCTGATGGAAAATTCTACTCTGTTGAGTTTAACTCCACAGCTCTTGACTCTGGAGAGCAAAGATGAAAGTAGAAACTTTTTCCTGCTTATTAAAATTTATTTTTCTTTATCTACTATTTTTTTTCTGAAATATTTTTCTCAAGAACTTTGAATTGGTGATAGCAGTATGAACAAAATATTTGTGTTTATGCTTGGGAAACATTTTTATTTACAGAAGTTAGGGCTCAGTTTATAGTTGAAAATCAAGATCAAACCTTGTAGAGACTCCCTTGGGCTCTCTATTTTTTTTTCCATATAGGAATTGTTCTTTGACATGTTAGAAAAGAAACATAGAAGGCTGGGGAAGGTAACCCATTTTTACCAAGAAATATTGAGAGGAGAATACAAGTTCCAAAGTACAGACCTCATTGAATAAACCCAGAGTTCTACAGTTTAAAAATGAAACACTCAAGCTTTGTTACTGATATTAAAATTTTGAGTTGCCTCACTGTTCTCAGGTTCACTCATCTTTAAAGTGAGATTACAAATATTTAACTTATTGTCATAAAACTTTATTCTAGAAACAATATTTAGTAAAGTAGATAATACATTTAATGTCCCTTGAAGGGACATTATCCAACACATTTGATGTTCTATATATTTTTAAACTATCAGTTTTATATGATAGTTGAATAAGTCCTATTGAATATGAAATAAAATACCAGAGTATTAAAAGTTAGAGTAATTAGTCATTCAGAGTAAAGAGAAAGGCATGGACAACTAAGGATCAACCTAAGGAAATGAAGCAAAAATTATACTTAATAATGTGAGTGGAACTTTTAAGAAACATGGAGTGGCTGGAAAGGGGGATGCTAGTAGGATAGGCACGCCCAAAGACCCCAGACCACAAACTTAAACAGGAATCTTTGATGAAATTCTAAATAAATTTCAACACTGCTTTTTTTTTCTTTTAATATCCAGCCCTCTAAATTTCTTAATAGAATATTTTGAAATGAATATAAAATGACAGTTTTAAAAATTGCTTCTGAAAATAAAGAACATCTAGAAATCTTGTCACATTAAAATATGCAGAAAAACATAGCCTGTTTTCTTTTTTATACCTTACACTTATTCTGTATACCTGTCAAATGTATCCCTTAACAATAGGCCCTTTCTGCAGCACCAAGTGACGTTCCTGTGGAGGTAATGTCTGAAGATGCTTGAGTTGTCAGGGCTACTTTCCTAAGGTGTTTTCAGGGTGTCATTCGCAGGCATTAACTTGTGTTGTGATATTTTCTGCACGTTGACCTCACAACCTGCTTGATATGCATAACACTTTGGTCTGTCTTCAGAATTTGTTGTTTGAGAATGCCCTTGTCTCGTGTCCTCTCACTTCATACAGTGTTGGAATGGTAGGTGCATTATTCTTGTTGATAGGATTTCTGAATTTCATGATAGGCCATATGAATTTGGATGCTCTTTTTTTTCCTAGTGCAGATCAGTCCTCAGTGTTGAATTACTAAGCTCACTACACAGATTCTCAAGAGCAACTACTTTATTTAAATACACACGAGAACCTTTATTTTATTATCTGTCTGTTTACATTTCTTTCTTATGTTGTTTAGTGATAGAAAATCATAAAACAAAGTTGTAATTCCTAAGAAGAGTTTTATACCAAAATGTGTAAATTAAAAAATCATAATCTTCTCAAGCATTAGAGTTGAGCATTTAAGGTTTCATATTTTATTAAAGTATGTTTGCCTAGAAATATAAGCTTAAAAACATCACTTAAAAATTTTATCATGACTATAGATTTACAGATATGTATGTCCATTATGGTTTTGAAATAAATTTTTATTATTTATTTATTTATGCTGGGGATTGAACCCAGGGCATTGTGCATGCAAGGCAAACACTCTACCAACTGAGCTTTATCCCCAGCCCTGACATTAATTTTTAAATAAGATTTTTGTTTTCAAATTCAGGTCAAAAAAGAAAACATTTCACTTTCAAGGCAGAGAGAATACATTAATTGTGTTCAGTTCACATAAATCATGAAGAACTTTGTGAATATTTTGTCATTCACTAGCTCTGCTGTCCTTACTGCCTTTAATTTTACTAAATAAATAAATAAACAAACTGGATTTATAGCACTGTGTTATATATTACAAAGTCTATATTGTCAATTGCTATTTCCTGAATTATGAATATCTGCATACTAAAGTAACCTGTTTCTCCCTTTTTTAGTAAATAGACTGAATTGTATTTTTAAAATTAAAATAGCATACTTTCAGATTAATGTACATTTCACTGGATATTGAACACTAGATCAAAAAATAAAGAATTTAAGAAAACTTCACCACAATAAAATCTCTGGGCTTCTGCTTATTATAAGTGGACCACATTCCATTGTAGTTAATGCTGTCATATATTCAAATCAAGTCCAATGAAACTATAAAATTTCTTTTCAAGAAGTGGTCTATATTTGCAATTATCCATATCAAATTTTTAAAATATTTTCTGGATGGAGCTTTGTTTTATTTATTTATATATGGTACTGAGAATCCAACCCAGATCTTCACACACACTAGGCAAGCCCTCCATCACTAAACTACATCCCCTGCCCCTACATCAACTTTTTGATCTATTTCCCATTCTATCTGCCTCCATTCCAATATTTAAAAGTCTTGTAAGTTTTCACTGACTTATTTACAACAAGAACAAGACTAAGCAAACTCAACAGATGACCTTTCTTGATTCCTGCAGAGAACTGAAGTTACCAGGAAACTGCAATCCCACTTGAGGAAAATATACAATAGAGGAAATATACAAAAACATATTTGAGATCAGGTTACCTAGTACAGAAGTTGTTGGGTTTGATACAATCTTCCCAATTTTCAAAGAAGGAGTTTAGAATAATTATGGTTAAGATGTTAATCACTTCTGTAGTAAAGAATTAACCTTATCTAAAGAGAGGTCTTAACCCTCAGTTCTTGGGATATAATTACTAAATTCTAAAGAGGATCTGCATAACGGTATCTTTGGTTTTCTTGGATCCTTGAGCTACATAAGATAGACTAATGATTTATGTTTGGTACTTTCAGATTCAATGAATCAGCTCTATCACCTGAGAGATTGAACACCAAAATCCACACAAACAACCATGTTAATGTGACCAAATTCCCATAAGAATTCTGGACATCCTGGACAACAAGTCTCAGATGCCCTTTTCTGCTTTGAAATATTCCCAGCATATCGGGACATATCATTTTATAGGAAAACTTACAGTATATGAAGCTACTGGAAGAAGAAAACTGAAGACCCTGTGTTTAGAATTCTCCTAGTCTCTGCTCCATGTGTCGTTTCCTTTGTTGATTTTGATATGTATTTTCTCATTGTATTAAATTAACTATCAGCATAATGGATTTCATTGTGTTCTATGAGCCCTTAGAGCAAATTATTGAAACTGAGCCTGAGTTCTTTTGGATCCCCAAAATTATAATTAATATTAAGAGTAAGAGTGGTCTTAAAAACTACCTCCAAATTTTGTATAGCTATAATAGAAAAAGTAGACAACATGCAAAACCAGACAGAGCATATAAAGAAAAGACTCTACAAAAACATTAAAATGAAACTCTGTAAAGCAGAAATACAGAAGTAAAGGTAAAGAATGCTTTCAGTGGACAAATTGATAGATTGGTCAAGTCTGAAAAAATAGTTTCAGTTAGGTCAATAGAAACATTCAAAATTAAAATGCAAAGAAAAAGAGAATGAAAATAACCAACAGACTATCCAAATACTGTAGGATAAGTATAAAATGTGTAACAGCTATATAATATGAATTTGAGAAAGAAAAAATAAATTACCAAAATATGCTATGCATAGGTAAATTGTGAGAAGATAAATGCAAACTATATAATGAAAGAAGTCAGAGAAAAATACATTAAAACTTTGGATAGAAAGGATAAGAGCACACAACCCTTCTTTAAAAAAAAAAAAAAAAAAAAAAAAAAAAAAACTCAAAAAAGGAGAGTGGGCTGAATTATCTAAAGGTTAAAAGAAAAAAAATAACCCCACTAATCTGGAGTTGTGTGTTATACAAAATTTTAAAGTAAAAATCTGCTCAGAGAACCAAAACTGGGGGAATACATTACACTGGCAGCTATTTTGCTCTAAAAAACATATAAAAGTATAAATAAAATAAAAATGACAAAATAGAGATAGTAACAATGCATAGTATGATTTTTACCATTTGTACAAGTGCAATAACTTTTAGGGAAGCAAGGGTCTGGGAATACTCTGTTTTATAGTAAGTGTAGTAACTATAGTCTTATATAGTAATATTTGAAAGTTGACAATATACTTCTAAAATATTGAAAAATCTGGTGCGAACACTAAAAATCTTTAAAAAGAACTATAATTAAGAGGCTAATATTGAAGAAAAATAAAATCATATACAATTAAAACAAGAAAAAAACAGGAAAAGGGAGGGGGGAAGAAACAAAAAAATTAGTGCAATTGATAGGAAACATTTACAATTATGGTAGATATTCATTTAAACCTAGCAAAAATCATTTTTATTATGAATGGTCTGAATTCACTAATTAAAAGATAGAGATAACCAAGTGATTTTTTTTTAAAATGCCATCTACAAAAACATCCATTTAAATATAAAGACACAGGTTAAAATAGAGATGGCAAAACACATAACAAAGTAAAACACACAAAAATGGAGTAGGCATGTTAATTTCAGGTAAAGCTAGACTTGAGAATAGAGAAACTCTCAGGATTAGGAAAATTATTATATAATGATGCAAAGGTGAATTCAAGATGAGATGACAGTTTTTACAATATATGCATTGACATCACATCTAAAAAAATCAGGCCAAAACTGACAGAAATGCCAAGTGAAATGTGAGAATTCACTCTTATAGCCAGAATAATGCATCCATTTTTCAGTAATTGAAGATCAAATAGAAAAAAGTCAGTAAAAATGTAATTGACCTGAAAAAAACTATTGTTCAACTTGAATATAGGATACTCATTCAACAACCACCACCTGTATTCTCATGCTTACATGGAACATTTTCTGGCAGAGTCCATACTCTGGGTGATAAAGTGTATCATATCAAATCTAAAGAAGTAAAAACCATAGAAAATCTGATAGAATACAAAGGAATTCAATTAGAATTAAATAAAAACAATAAATATACAGTCACAATGCATACGGTGATTTAAAAACATGACTTTTACAAAACATTTGGATCAAATAAATCTCAAGATAAATTATAAAATTAATAAAATGAAACTAAAAAACCATTAAACACATTTAACCAAGTCTTCATTTTGCAGTTAAAGAAATATACCATTTATATATATATACACACACATGCAATTCAGTGGATAAATAATTGATTTTTAAATAAATATGTTGGAGCAATTTGACATGTACACGAATAAAATTGATCTACATACAGATATTTCCTACTAATTAATTTACACTAATTTAGAGTCTTATTGTTATAGTGCAGAACTATAAATTTGCAGAAGAAAACACAGGTAGAAGTCTTGATGAACTTTGGTGATGACTTTGGTGACATAACACAAAAGCATAATCTGCAAGAGAACATTTTAAGGAAAAAGATAATTCGGCTTGCTTAAAATTTAGAAACTTCTGATTTCTGATGAATAAGATTAAGATAATGAAAAGACAGACTAGAAGAAAATATTTTCAAAATATACACTTGATGAAAAAGAGTAAAAATAAAATAAAAATGACAAAATAGAGTGACACATACAAACAATTAAAATTCAACACCCCCACAAAGAACCCAACTTGATTAAAAACGTAAAAACTATCTGAACAGACACTTCACCAAGGAAAACCATCAGACAAATGCCAATTCAAGGATATTTTACAATACTGCTCAAAACTGACAAAGGCATGAAAGAAAAAAGAAAGAAAGAAAGAAAGAAAGAAAGAAAGAAAGAAAGAAAGAAAGAAAGAAAGAGAGGGAGGGAGGGAGGGAGGGAGGGAAAGAGAGAGGAAAGGAGGGATGGGGGAAGGAAGGAATGAAAGAAGGAAGGAAAGAAGTAAAGGAGGGAGGAAGGAAGGAAGGAAGGAAAGAATGAAGAGAAAGAAAGAGAGAGAGAGAAAGGAAGATCTAAGTAACTGAGGAGCCAGAGGAGACACAGAAGGTGATATCTAGATGAGATACTGGGACAGAAAAAACATGTGAGATAAAAACTAAGGAAAGATAGGTGGGGAAATAAAGAAAGTTGAATGAACTGTGGGATTCAATAAAAATGTGGCAATATTCATTCATTATTTTTAATATTCTATTGTCAAATGCAAATGACATTTGAAGGAACTTGTGGGAAGTCTTCCTGCAATCTTCTCAATGTTTGTGCATTATTATTACCAACAACAAAGATTTTGTTTCAGGCATCTGTGGCTGTGCCTAAAAATGTTTGACCTATGGTAGGTATGTGTCCACATTGCTTGAAGGAAGAAATGTATAAGATCTAAAATACTGCATATTAAATAAATTCATATTATTCTAATAAAATCATGGAAGAATTGCAATGTCAAAAAACTAAATTCTTAAAAAATGCAGAATGTGTTTTATCTTTTTCTTGATATTAATAGAAAATATTCTTGAGCCTAGACTCTGATAATTGACAAATCAGCTCAAGTAGAAGGACCACAGGAACCTCATTGGAAAATTTTTAAAAAATTCATGGATTGTTACATGTATGTAAATCTGAGTAGCTTGAGCAAATATAATATAAGCTTTGGATCTGCCTTTTTTTTTTAACTTTACAAATCACTTAGGCCCTAAACATGTATGCCCATATCTAAGGACATAACATTGTATCATCTCTCTGGTAAAATTATCATGTTTTCACAAGTAACATAATTTCTGTTGGTTTATGTATAAGGAATTCTGATCATCCTGAAAGATTACAATGGGATCGCTTCAAAAAAAAATGGACCCAATAATCAATGTATTTAGATAAAAATAAATACATATGCATTTTTTATAATTATTTGCTAATGTTATCTGGGACACAAAGTCAACTCTCTTTTATTAATTTTTTTAATGCACAAGAAGAACACATTGGTTAATTTGGCTTTTTTTACACTTCAGAAAACCCTTGAAGTGTATTTACATGAGCACCTTTCAGATGCATCACTTCTACATACATGAAATTCACTTATCTTTATTTCTGTTAAATTAAGATTGGAAATTACATGATAGACAATTTCTAAAATTAGCCAGTAAGTTTTATTTCACTATAAAGTTTCTATTGTGTAAAAAATATTGGCCAGATTTTTTTAAAAATAATCTTTGCTGTTTGATTTAGTAAAAGTATTTGGCAAATGAAAGGTTTAAAACAATAATTATATCTTGAGTTGGTATAAAATATCTGGGTCTCCAAAGAGAGAATTAATGTTTAGAATGAAGTTAAATGGTTCTGTTACAGTGGAAGGAGGGAGAAATTGAGTTATTGGATGGATTCAATAGGACAGGGGTTAATTGGGGCAAACTTAATTACTATAGTATGAGTAAGTCCTGTACCCATAAATGATCCAATGTAGTGAAACCAAAAGGGCAGCTGGGTTTCAGTCAGGAAAGATACTAACACGCAAGGATACTAAGTGTATCAGGAAAGATCCCAGAGAATAGTGCCATGTTCTTGGCTTAATGAAGAACTATAAATGGAGGCCTGGGGAGACAAGGCAGAAATACTATGCTATAAAGTGGGAGAGGAGATGCAAGCATACTGGATGACTGCTCTAAAACTTCAAATAACCCCATGGTAATAACTTCTAAAAATAATGGATTTGAAAGTACACAATCTATGCCATCTTTAAAAAAATCACCATTAAATATTTGTAGATAAATTGTTTTTTTTCTTCAGTTAACACTATGTTATATCATAGGAAGTACTATAACATTGTTTTAAACAAGTAAGTGTATTCATTTCTCTCAGAAAAAGCCCTGAGTCAGGCAGCTCAAGCTCACTGATAAAGTGGTTGTTTAAAAGCACAAGGACCCAGACTCATTTTGTCCTTGTCTTTATTTGTTTGTTGTTTTCTACGTTACAAGTTTTCTGCTGCTTCTCCAGCTCTTCTCTTTTATTTTTATTCGGAAAGAAGGGAAAAGAGATAAAGGCCCTTTAGTCAAAGCTTGGCTTTATTCATGAAGGAACACACTTTCTTTATACACATTTGTACATAACTCTTTGACCATGCTTGGTAACATGACAGCCACTGTCTAAAAGGCCACAGAGGGACTGTGGTAGGTTCATTGGCCCATTTCCACAATGGCTTTCCAGGTTCTCACCTTCTGGTATATAAGTCCTGTGTAAGCTAGTTCCATCAGTGGGGGCAGGATCGGAGAACATGATGGAACAGCTGTTCTCCTCATTGTTTTCTTACATGAGATCTTGTAGGAACAGGCTAGAGCAGGCTCATGCTTATTATTTACTTTTTTTTTTATTTTTAAACCAGGGATTTAACCCAGGGTTGTTTAAGCACTGAGCCACATCCCCAGCCTTTCTGTTTTGATATAGGTTCTCTCCAAATTGTTTAGGGCCTAAGTTGTTGAGACTGGCTGTGAACTTGTGATCCTCCTGCCTCAGCCTCCTGATCTGCTGGGATTACAGGTATGTGCTACCACAATTGGCTTCTGCTTGTTTTGAAAAAATAAGCTGCTATGCTGGGAAAGGATATGAACAAGTCCTGTAGCAGTTGAAAATGATGCCAAATAAGATGTGTCCCTCAATTCTATAACCACAGGGAACTGTGTTCTGGTGTAACCCAAATGAGCTTGGAGGGAGACCTTGAGCACCAGGTAAGAATGAATCCTAACCAAGTCCTCATTTCAGCCTCCTGAGACTCTGAGCAAAGATCATATTTGTGCTGTGCCCCATTTTTTGACCTAGAAAAATAGGAAGATAATACAATGTTTTTTAATCTGACAGAAACAGATTACTAATAGAGGAACTGACACTTTAACAAGACATATTGCTAACCAGCACAAAATTGCTTTGTCAGGAATAAAAAAAGAATAGATACTGGAAGCAAGTAATTTTTACCTCCACGACCAGCGTGGTGGGCAGCTAAACTAGGGTTGCTCAAGTGAATTTCCTAAGGTATCAAATAAAACACAGACACACAATTTACCTTTAATTCAAGCCCTGGGATGGCTCCACTGTCCTCAGCCTCAAGCTCCCCACAAGGGAGAGCAAGGAATGTCATGAGAGACTGGCAAGAGAGAGAGAGAGAGAGAGAGAGAGAGAGAGAGAGAGCACAAGCACGCGCGCAAGCACTTTCAGGAGTGGTCTTTTATTAGGGGACTGTGATTCTTTAGAAATTTTCATCCAATAAAGATAAAGAGGGGTGGGGTTACAAGGACAGGTAGGGTAACTCAATCCCTGGGGATGTAGAAAGGCACACCTACGCATGAAGACACATTGGGCGACACTTTTTATGACTTTCAAGATCAGGACCATCATCTGCAGCCACTTTGATGTGGCCAGATCACAGGAAGTGACCAACAGAGCCTCTCCAATCAGAAAAGGAAAATGCTGGTCACATGATGTGGTGGCCTCCCACAAATTTTATCTATAAAACACTTTGCACAATATTTGGCTATCTCACTTATATCAGTAAACCGAATCAGTAATCATTGCTTAAATTTTCTCTTATTTAACATAGCTATCAATATTTTTGACTTTACCATTAATTTTTCTTATTTTTATCATGTATTTTCTACCTTTAAATTTTTATCTTCTTTATTACTATGATATTTTTCTATTTTTTTTTTAAATTGTATTCTGTTTTCCAAATGGAGATAACACATTCAGGAAATGTAAAGAGTTAAATGGACAAACAAATGAATGAGAGAATTATGAATACACCGATGCCAAGAATGTTCACCACAAAATGGCTAATCCAGTAGTTGCCAGCTTGTGTGATTAAGCTCTTTCTTTTTAAGAGCATTTTAAGGTCCTTGTCCAATAGTTGATTTCATGTTATAGCTTTGCCGTCATTTTAATAAACAATATTCTTAAATGTTGACATAAATTACTTTAAAGGGAAGCTTTGAATTATAGGCAACATTTGTTTTCTTTTCATGAAATTCAGCAGGCATCATTTTGGACCTGAAGTCAGGTGGGGATTTTTGCCTCTCTTAAGGAGAAGTGCAGCTGGAACTCATGTAGCGGTTAATGTAGGGCACCTCCAATTTAATTAGTTTAACCACTTGAGTCCTGCTGAATGAGCCTAGTACATGGGGTTAATCACTTAACAGTGAGAAAGGATAGACACTGTGCAGGTATTGCACTATCAGCCAGCAGGTGATAGTCTGAGTTATTTGCTCTGCCCTGCCCACTGGGTGGCAGAGCCAGTGAAGCATTCAGCCATTGAATTTCCTGGTGGCTTAAATGACTCACATAGTACTCAGGACATATTAGCCTTAAGGATTTCTTCTGCTACTTTTCCTTAAATGAATGCATCTTGCTTGCTGTTTTTGTTTGCTCAAAGATGAATTTTCTTCCAGATTTCTAAAGGAGCTAATTTTAGATTCTTCTTTATCCTTATCATAAAATAACAGATGGGGGAAAAAAAGAAAAAAAATAAGAGATGATCATCATTGATCCCCAGAGGAAAACTATATAGAACCTTTTTAATTGATTTTTAATTTCTACTTGTCATCTAAAACAAATATAAAACAATAAATTTTAAGTTTTGGAAAAATAATGGACATGCAAAACATTTATTCAAATCTTTATTATATCAATTTTTGATACCATGGCAGATTTTTTTATCTTCCAAAGAACATTTTATTAACAGTTGTATGGTTAGGACAGTCACCGAATTATGATTAACAGCTCATATTCATGAGAACCAGAATATAAAGCTGATAACCTCAGAACAGTTATCAGACATAATATTAATACAGATAGTCAAGTATTATAGTTAATTCCAAAAGATCAGTTTGAATTCAGTTAAAGGAATTACTCACTTTAGAAATGTTAAACCTCATATAACGAAATATATATGATATTTAATGTGAAAATTTAAGAATTAATATATGTGAGATCTTGAGGCAAATCCAGAAACCTTGATTTATACTGAATTATGCATTATATAAGTCTTGGCCTATGACAAAAGAATTGAGTTTCATCTATGGATAAATTTTTTCCATGATAGACAGCTAATTGGAAATAAAGCTTGTGATGACAAGGGTTAGACCAAACTAACTTTTCTTCTAACTCATCACAAAGAAATGATATTGACTATAATTAGAGCAAACTATTTTTTCTTGAATATGATACATAATCCTCTCAATATTTCTGTTGTCATATGGAAAATGTAAAAAAAAATGTATAGTAAATTAAGAATTCCCTACCTGAAATAGAAATACTTTCAGGTGATTTTCCATTATCCATCTCTATATCTCAACTGTACACATAAAAGCTGAACATAAAATACTTCCCATTTTATTCTCTTTATTCATTTCCACAGCCACTTAAACTTAACATGTCATCGTATCACTGGCTATGAACAATGTAATCTGTGAAGTTGCATCACTTCTAAAACAAAACATTTATCAACACTTGATACTTTCCATTTCTTTCCCCTGCTATTTTAACTAGGGAGGTCATACATTAGAGTTGAGTTAGTTACAGTATGGTGGAGCCTCCACCAGCCTGGATCACTGACTCACTGCTGAGAAAGCTGTTACATTGGATGTTTTCCAAGTCCATAACAGATTTCAAGTTACTGAGAAATAACTTGTTTTAGTTTCTATACAATGAAGATTTTGGACTCTGTGTGTGTGTGTGTGTGTGTGTGTGTGTGTGTGTGATATTATAGAATATCCTAGTCTCACTGATAAACCATCAACTTTCCACGTGAATCTTTTGATTTTTATAAGCAAAAACTATGATCTTTTTACCACACTGGGAATTTTATTAAGAAATTTCACCATCCTAATTTTATCTATTTTTAACTGGAAAAAGGGCGGGGCATGGCTCCTATTTTTCTATTATTTAGAATTTTAATTACTACCAATGGTTAAGCATGTATCAAATATGTTTTAAATGTCATTGCTAAATTATAACCTCTTCTGAATGTGCCAGAAAATAGTCATCCTTGACAAGCCATTCTTTGCAACTTTGCATCTATAAGGAGACATGTGACTAATTCATATGTATTAAGATCATAAGAACCTTTTATCAATAATCAAGCAAATTCATTAATTCATTGTTCACTAAGATTTTATCAAGGTACTATTGTCAAGAAATGTTTTGTTATTCGAGATACAAACAGTGAAAAAGATTGACAAAATCTTAAACCTCATGCAATTGTACAGCACTTTTGCCTTTGCATGCTGCAGTTATGCCAACAAGTCAAACTTTACCACAGGTGTCCAGAGAAGGAATGACTACTTCAAGATCACACATGCTTGGACTGGAGAAAATTATCCATTATATACATGCTCTTTTAATAAACTTATTTTTTATTTTTAAAATTTGTTATTTTCAGTTATACATGACAGTAGAGTATATTTTATACTCTATTTATTCAAATATGAAATATATCTTATTCTAATTAGGATCCCAGTCATTTGAATGTACAAGATATGGAGATTCACTGTGGCATATTCAGACATGGATATAGGAAAGTCATATTAGATTCATTCTACTGTCTTTCCTATTCCCATTGCCACCCCCACCCCCACCCCGCCCCACCCACACCACACACACACACCCTTTTCCCTTTTCCCTTTCAGTTTCTCTACCTATGGAATATTTTAGCCATCTCAATTGTGCCTCAGTAAAAGATCTTATAATTAGGAGGATAGACATCACTTTGTAAGGATGTCAATATTCATTCATTTTGCATCCTCCATCTGAGTAAAAATGAAATCAAATACCAGTAACTCTTTTTGATTTTAAGCACTTACACTATTACATTTATCCAATCACTTTCTGTCATTCTCTTCCTTAAATTTTATTCCATCACAGTATCAAACTGTTCATTGTCTCCCACAGACATCATCATCTTCCATTTCCACTTGTCACAGCCCAACTTATCACAGATTCCATAATTCTTAGCCTTTCATCACTTTGTCTTCCTATCCTTCTCTTCAATGTGTTCTCCCCATTGAAACAACCAGGAACTGAGAATCCTCTCCTGTAATGCCATTGAACTTCAAGTGTACCTTTATCACAACACTGTTGTATATACAAAACCATTCCTTTTCCTGATTGTGAAGTCTTACTACTTTATTAACACTTTATAAAAAGCATTCTTAAAAGATTATTGTTCAGTTAAGGAATGTACAGGTATAATTGTCAATCGACAGAAAATTTTGAGCCTTAATTGATAAAAAGGCTATTTTAAAGGTATCATTTAAATGCAATGAATTCTGAAGCCATGCCTAGATTTGAGTCACAATGGTTAATCCTTCAAATATAAAAATCCTGTTACCTTAAAAACACATTGCTACTTTGTTCAAGTTATGATAAAGTTTGCAAAATTCTATAACTCCTGGTGGAGAAAATACCTATTAATATCCTATGATCTGAGAGTGCTTTTTTAAGTAATATTTGAAATTGGGAAAATATTTTTACCTCAGCCTTTTCTTCTGTAAAATGGAATAATAAAAATAATACCTAACTTGCATGACAGAGGATATAATTGAATGTGAAAGCATATGCAAATTATACTTAAACAGCACTTTTAAGCTTTCCTTGAAATTTAGAAGAATTCATGCATGTAAAGTTTGCTATGAAGTTGAGTGTTGTAGAAATTTAATTTTATAGTCTCTGATATTACTCTTATTCTAAAGCATACATCTATATTAATTAAATTTCTTTCAGTAATATATGTCTTATCAATTTGTATTTTAAATACATTTATGATGTAACAAAACACTATGACCTTAAAAATGACAAAACAGAGGAGCTGGGGCATGTAGCTCAGTTATATAGCATTTGCCTATCATGTGAAAGTCTCTGGGTTTGATCTCTGTCCCAACAAATACCAATAACAAAAACAGAATTTAAATATGTCTATGACAAATATTTAAATATTTAAATATCCTCCCAGAAAGTACTCACAATAAGTCTTTATGTTGCCATCGCAACTTTCACTATTTGCTTATAAAGTGTTTGCTTAATATAAGACCTAAAAATCAAACATGAAAATGATTATGTACAACTCAAATGTTGACTTGACATCCCTTGTTTGAAATTCCTAGACAAAATCTTGAAGAATCTGTATGTAGTGCTGATGAATTAACATTAACCTATTATAAAAATTAATTGGGATGCTTATATTCATATTTATTTTGCCTCTAAAAGATTCTAAGTAGTAGTTGTAGTTTCTGACACTTGATCTAAGTTACCTTCTGAATTTAATTTATTGTCTCATTTTTTTTTTTTTTACCTGACTCAAAATCAGTCTTTCGGAAACATTGTGAACAGCCTATCAAGCCCTCTTTTGAGGGGGGCAGGGGGTACCAGCGATTAAACACAGCAGTGCTTAACCAATGAGCTGCATCCCCAGCCCTTTGTATTTTTAATTTTTGAGACAGGGTGTCACTAGGTTGCTTTAGGGCCTTGCTAAGTTACTGAGGCTGGCTTTGAATTTATGATCCTACTGCCTCAGCCTTCTGAGCTGCTAAGACTACAGATATGTGCCACGATGCTGTGCAATCAAAATCATCTTGACGGCAAAACAGATCATCCATAGCTTCCAGATACCTAGGAATATTCATCCATTCAATCATTCATCCATTAATTTCTCCCTTCAGTAATTATCTATTGAACATCAATATTTTGTCAGATGCTGATTTAGATATTTAATAAAGATTTGTAAATGAAGAAGGTAGATAGATCATTGTCATTTTGCAGTTTATATTCCATTACATATTTATTGAATTACAAATTTCATAGTTTTTTGTTGTCCTTCCTACCAAAGTAATTCTAATGCTGTCATTCTTCTGGCATTGTGATTCCTGAGTTATTCACAAGATGGCAGCCACAAGCCCTTGTTTATTGTGGAGCAACTGTTCATGTCATGGAGATTACATTTAAAAGTTTCCCTGGGAATTGTTTATTTCCATGGCTGAACAATTTATTAAAAAGGAGTTGCTCTTTTTTTTTTCTGCCCCTTCAATTGATCACTATCAGAAGGAGACCTCATCATAATAGGGAAAGATGTGTGTAACTATAACCTTGTAATAATTATCCTAATCCTACCTTCTTTCTTGAACTCATTGGCATTAAATTAATTTGGATTTAAGTTAAACTTGGGCTCCGTGGGATCAAAGGAAACCCTAATTGAGAGCTGGACTCAGTATTCCTTCTCCTTCCTGGAATTTAGTTATTTTTTCAATAATAGCTTTTGGGATAAAATTTGTTAATCATTCATGTTATTTTTTTTCCTCTTTGTGAATCTGTGCCTTCCATTCTCCACTGCACTTGTCAGAAAAGTTAGGACAAGGTTTAAATTCTATTCCATGTAGCACTCAAGTACTAGGCAAGTGAGAAAAGTTAGGGTACTAGTGGTAGTGTCACAAAATACCCCAAAAGAGTTAGGAAACCTGGAAATTAGTGACCCTGAACTTGTGTATCTGCTATGTTCCACCATCTTATATATAATAGATACTGGTACACTTTAACAAAAAAGATAGGATATTGGTGATTTAATTACGTTAGTCACCTTAGTTATTGTGCTGTAACAAATTACCAAAAATTATGGCTCAGAACAACAATTAGCATTTATTATCTTATTTTGTGTGGATCAAGTACTTGAGAGCAGCCTACCTGGGTGGCTGTGGCTCAGTGTCTCTAATGAGGCTTTTTGAAGTCATCTGGAGACTTGAATAAGGATAAAGAATCTTATTCCAAGTTGGCACAGTCACATGTTTATTGGCAGGTGGCTGCTCCTTACCATGTGGACTGCTTCGTATTGTTCATTGAGTGTCTTCATGGCATGGCAGTGAGCTTATGGAAAACAAATGATCCATGTTGTGATGATTTCCATGACTTAGCCTTAGAAGTCACACACCATCTTTTCCTGAATTCTTTTTAGGCAGACATACCACACATCTTCAGTGTGAGAAGATGCTACACAAGGGCATGCTTCACAGGAGAGGAAATCAGAATTTCACCATCCACTTTTCAGCATCAGTCTAAAAATGAAGACATTCAAACAGAGACTGGATCACACACTGGGAAGCTGGTGTTGAGAACAGTATCCTTAATGTAGGAAGAAACCTTATACCACTTCATAGGCAATCATGCTGAAATTGTCAAAATTTAACTGGAGATGAACTGGGATGGGGTATTCATGAAAGGGAAGGTACTCAAAGGTGATTTTGAGAGGTCTGAAAAATTTGTCGTTCAAAGGATTGTGCCATCTTTCAAAAGATTATGAATTTTTGAAAGGCAGAAAGTCTGAGGGTAATAAATCACCAATACAAGGCAAACCATGAATAAAAAATGACCTCATGGAAACAGATGGAGAAATTCTCATCTCCAGCAGCAAAAGACCAGAAAAAATGTGAGGATTATTCCTTTGATGATTCATATTCTAATCCCTTGATAACAGCATTCACCAATCCTCACTGTAGAATTGTTACACTTTCTGTATTATATAGTACTACTCTGAAAAATACCACACATTTTCAAAGTTCCAACTATTATGTCTATAGAATTGAACCCCTAAATCATATATCCATATCTGATTATTATTATTATGAGGTGAATTTTCCTATGCCCAGTATCCTATAAAACATTTTTACTTAAATACTCAGGTCAAAAATGTCAGAAATAGATTTTAAAAATTTTACCCTCAGGTGCTCACCTCATTCTCTTTTAATATTCTCTTAACTGCAGCTCAAAATCTAAGAGTATTATGGGGTCTTGAAAGCTCCTGCAGTTATTTTAATCCTCCATTGTCTTCAATTCCTTCCTGAATCAGTCAACAAATTCTCTCTATTTTAAACTTTCTGGATCTATTCTCAATGCCACTAATTATTCTAGCAATTTTAATATGACATTCTGGTTTGCAAAAAGTCATTAATAACTATGCTTTAAAATAAAAATAAATTATTAAGTACTAATTTGGAATTAGCAATATAATGATGGGTAATTTTTTTCCTTAAGGAATAGGTGAGAATCCCAAAGTTATGGTGAACACAGAAATTGTCTGTTCAACACAGTAAAATTTGTAAAAAGCAAAATTCAAAATATATGTAAATGAGATGTATGTACGCCTCATATCATAGAAGCTCAAAAATGAAATTATCAAGTGTATTTATGAATTTTTAAAATTTGCCAGACTTTCAGAAATTTGGAATAGGTAACAATTATAAGTGTGCTCTGCATATAATGGCAAAAATGTATATATTTAATTTTTAATATCTACTTATCCTATTACAAATCTACATCCTAATTGATTTATTATATTATGGCTTAAAATTTAGTAAAGCCAAATGTTCTGGTCAGATTTGACATTTGGGTACAAAGTTTTTTTTGTTGTTTTGTTTTGTTTTCCTTCTTTTAGTTGTTGATGGACACAAAAGGTTTCTTTCATTTTTATGTAGTGCTGAGGATCGAACCCATGCCTCATATGTGCTAGGCAAGTGCTCTACCACTGAGACATAACCCCAGCCCCAGGGTACAAAGATTTTGATAATTTTTGAGGAAATGAATGCTACCATTTTGTGTATTATTTAAGAACAGTTGCCATGTTTCCTGTTCCTTAATAACAATCACTAATTTAGTCACTTCATTGCACAATTTGCTGGGTGTAGGTATTCTATTTCAAAGTTGGATTTGTTAATTAAAACAGTTGTCAGCACAGCATATTTAAAAACCACAGTAAAGAAAATGTTTTTAAAACACACTTTATAGACATCTTTTTTCTCCAATACCCACAACCTGAAACTAACATGCATAGCAAGTGATCCAAACAAAATAATCATTTTCTGTCTAACAGAATTATTTGGCTATAGGTACATTCCATATATAACAAATATATAAATTCTGTAAATATTTACTTCAATTAATTCCTAAAATTAATGAATATATTTTCTTAAGTGTCTCTGAATCAATGGACATATATTTTCTTAGAAAAACATTTGTATCTGGAGAGTGAACAAATTAGGGCCTGAGAGACTTAGAATATTTATACTGGAGTAAAGAAACAAACCAAAGGTTACACTCTTTTTTAAAATATTTTTTTAGTTGTCAATGGATCTTTATTTTATTTATTTATACGTGGTGCTGAGATGAACCCAGTGCCTCACACATGATAGGCAAATGCTCTGCCACTGAGCCACAACCCCAGCCCCAAAGGTAAACTCTTAAACACAAAATAAAAATGAATGTTGTCAATATGACAGAAAATGTAAAAACACAATGTAAAGACAGTGAAATTAAATACAATATTCAAAACATATTTATGTTCTCAAAATATTTTTGATCATTTGAGAGTATGATATACAAATTTGACACCCTCCTTGAGAGCTAATTAAATACAAACTTGAAATACCTTGATTAAATTAAATGTTTCATACAGGTAGGAAAATCCAGGGTATTCTAACCTTAATTAATAATTTCTATAACTGAAAAGCTTGAAAACTAGGTGGATTAGATTTTTCTGTGACTTACTTAAAAGAAAATTAAGATAGCCAATTCTTTTTAAAAAATCTCTATTTTCTAACCTGTTTAAGTATTCCTTACAATGGATTGAAAGTTTCTATTACCCTAAATTCATGTGTTGAAACCCTAACCCACAATGTAATGGTAATAGAAGGTGAGACCTTTGAGCGGTAACTATAGTTAATTTATGTCATTAGAATGGGAACTTTGTTATATCATGAGTAGTTTTATTAAAAAAAGAAAGAGACCTCTCTCATCACCATGTAAGAAAGCAGAGAGAAAGAGCTATTGGTAAGACAGGAAGGGAGCTGTCACAAAAGAGAACTGTGCCACCTAGATAATGGAATTTCAGCCTGAAGAAGTTCAAGAAAATAAATTTCAATTGTTTGAGCCAATTAGTTTTCTGTATGATATAACAGCCTGAGATGACTAATATCTTTCTCATTAAATAAATAAATATGGTGTTTTGTTATCATTTAGATAAGTATAATATATACAATTCAAATGGAGTAGAACTCAGGATGGTTATATATGAGTATATAAATACAGGCGTATATCTAACTAGTTAGCCAGCCTCTCTATTAAACCAATAAAATATTTATAATTTAGTAAAAAATAGTAGAGAAAAATCTACTAAAATTAACTAGTGAATATCAAATTGTAATCATCCATAAAAAGTGATTTTTAGTATATGCAGCCTGAGGCAGTGGCCTAAAACTAGGAATAGAATGTCCATCCTTGGTTCTCTGCTAGAATTTAAAATTCTGAGAATGAGAAAAAGCATGCCAGCTTCTCAATGGGAGATGATGTAAACCAGCCATCCCACTCCTCATCACTCAAACTGTATATTCAGAATGACACTGAGTCTGTGGAGTAATTCAGTTTTCAGGAGTTGTCTAGAATGGATGAATGGAAACAGCATCATGAATGGGGGAAATGGGAAATGAGTGGTAATTTTCTATGCAGAGTGGCTCATGATGAGGGAAATCATGAGCATTCTGAAGAAGACATGATTATGATATAAATCCCTACATATCATTTGGTTTATTGTGCACTGAATTATTTAGGACACATTTTTAGCACCACAGATTAGGTCCTAGGGAAGGGTAAAATAAGACAATAGAAAAGGAAATGATGATGATCAATACTATTAAAAGGAACATGTCACTCTGTGAGGTTTAACCTATTTAATTACAAGTTATAATTCTGCAAATGTTTCAATGAAATTAACACAGATGCATTAAAGTAGGTTAGAAATCATAACCCAGAGATATATACATTTATATGATTATATATTATTATATTATCATGCTAAAATTATTATTATATCAATATACTATTATATAGTTATATGCTATATCTAAGTTTATATAGGTGTTTCACATCTGTCCTGATGAGATAAGATAATAATTCATGGGATAGGAACACTAGAATATTTGAACAAAATGGTTAGATGGTGGTTGAGGAGTAATGTGATCAAAATTGAAGTTACAGAAGGATTTCATCATCATTAGTCAATAACAAGATCTTGGACATGACCTGGGAGAAAGCAGCTAAGGCAGAAACAGATGGCAACATCATTAAAGATAACAGGTGATTTGGGTAGGAGGATGATAGAGAAAAATTCGAAGGGAAGATCAAAGCATGAGAAGAAAAGCCAGGAATTTTGAAAGATTAGACAGATATTAAAAATTGCCATGAATTATGAAGAAGTACTATGGAGGATGGCAATGATCTAGACATTAAATTTTGTACCGTAAGAGAAAGTGACCCAGTTATTATATTATGAATCTTGAAGAAGATTGTAGTATATTGTACTAAATTAATCACTTAATCCAAAGTGCTAACAAAACTATACACCTGATATTTGTTAGAGAAATTTTCTGGTGTAAAGGGAATTCTTCTTAATACATACATAGATATAGCCACATGACATGCTTGGAAATATGGAATGTGAATAAGAGCAGTTAAAGATTCCAAAGGTATAGTTGACTTCTGCAGTTGTGTCTTTCCCTCTTTTTGAGTGAATGACATCATACATAAGGGCCGTCCTTTCAATGTTCATTAAAATAAAACAATCAGCAAATTAGGAATCAAGGAGAAATTAATAAATCTTTCAAAATATATATTTGAAAACTCAAGAGTTAACCTCAAATTTAACAATGATTGTTTTTCCCTTAGATACAGAATAAAAGAAGGCTGTCTGCTCCTGCCACTTTCATTCAGTTTAGATCCTACACAGTGGATGAGTCTTAAAAATAATTATAAGAACTATATAGAAACAAATTGAACTGTTTTATTCACATACTATGTAGTTATGTTCATAGACCAGCCAGTGGATTTAGAAGCATACTGCAAAAACTAAATTTAGCAAACTCAAGAGTTACAAGCTAAATATAGGAAAATCATTTGTTTCTAGGCATTAGGGAAGAAAAGGGAATGGCTCTAAGAGAGATACTGACAGAAGAAAAGCAAGAACTACTTTAGGATTGAGGAAATGTTCTGTGACATCATCCATATGGTAATAGGACAGCAGGATGCATTTAAGAAAACTCACTGGTATTTTACTCCTTTTATTGTTAAAGATACCTAGGCCTTTTTTAGAAAAAAAACCCATAAAATCCAATGAAGAATGCTGTGTTGTGGCTCAGTGGTAGAGCCCTTGCCTCATATGTGTGAGGCACTCGGTTTGATTCTCAGAACTGCATATAAATAAATGAATAAAATAAAGGTCCATCAACACCTAATTTTTTAAAAAAATCCAATAAAGAACTAAATAGTTTATATTAAATAAGTGATCTTTAAAAATATTGAAGTAGAAAATAAATTTGAATTCAAAGACCTTATTTATAGTAACAAATGAAAAAAAATTCAACAATTAGATGATAATGTTTAAATTGTTCTTAAGAAAATTAAAAGATTTGAGTTAAATGTATACTTTACTGGTGTGTGGCACACACACCTCCCAATGTCTACCCTACTTATCCAACAGCATTTATTTTATAACTTGATAAGAAAATAATAAAGCTCACTGTACTGTAAAAGCAAATGTGTAACTGTAGGCTACAAAGAAATTCTGAAAATATAATGATACTGGAGATTTTTGATATTCAAAATTATTATTAAACTACTATGAGTACTTGAAAACTTTGGCACTACTAAAATTTATAAGGTGAAATAATTAGAGATTGTTTAATTTGGAAAGTGTGGTAGGCTAAATGTCCTATGAAAGGTAATCAAGTTCTAATTGCTGGAATTTGTTGGTGTTTCCTTATAAGACAAAGGAGACTTAGTAGGTAAAATTAATTTAAAGATCATGAGAAGTAAAGTTTGTCCTGGATTTTCCAGATGCTTCTAATAAAATCCCAAGGGGCTTCCTAAGAGGGAGGCAGGAACTTTCAATTAATAGTTATATTCCTTGGGATGGAGGAAGCAAGAAGTAAGAGAAAAGCAAGAATGGGACCATAATCAAGGAATGTATACTGCCACTAGAAGCTTGCAATGGGAAGGAATGTATTCTTCCCTAAAGCCTGTAGAGTAGTGCAATTTTATCACCTCCTGGATTTTAGATGTCTCACCTCTAGAATTAATTCTATATGTATAATTCCTCTTTATTTTTCTTTTTATTAAGCTACTAAGTTTGTGGTAATTAATTCAACACCAATGTAAAACTAATAAAAAAAGATTTGTATGTTTTAATATTCTTATAGAAAGGAAACAAAAATGACAATGAAAATTTATGGGAATTTTTTCCTGTATATATTGGAGCACGAAAGAGTTTTTAAAGGAAAGGAGCTAAAACAATTATGGAAAACATTTTCACTTTGAAAAGTCTTCCAGGTATCAATGTGGTGGTTTTTTATTATTTACATTGCATATTTTATATAATTTTATCTTTTCATTTTTTCATTTTAATCTTTTCATTATTTATATATCATAAATAATGACTACTATTAAGAAAAATGGAGAAATACTGACAGAGAATAAGAGAAATAATCTTAGGTATGATGGTCAGGAACAAATATGCCTTTGAAGAATGTCAGTTAAATTGGAAAAGAGAAGGGATGAGTTTTCTAAGTTAAAAGAGTAAAAGAAACACAGGATTAATAAGGAGTAATGAGAAAAGGAAAGCATGATCCATATAAAAATCCAGAAATTATCAAGACTAAAAAGCCAAAGAGAAACATATTTGAAAATATGTTAAAGAGTTTGTAAAATCATAAAAGAGTATTACAAAGGGGGAGGGAGATAGTAGAATTTTTACTTTATAAATTATTATACCTGCTATGTGTTGTCATGTATGAAATATAGCAAATCATGGATGAAATGTAGGAGTCTGTCATAGCACTTTAATTAAGAGAAGATGAAAGTTGATATAGGACTGCAGTGGAGAGGAAAAATAAATGAAAATAAATTTGTGCACATGTGAAAAAGTTGACAGTCTTTGCTGATGAATTAGATGAGGGACTGAGGGGAATGGACAAGGAATAATATGTCTCTGCTGACAATCTAATCTTCTTCTTTAAGAAAATATATGGAGTGTTTGGTTTATTGTAATAATATTTTGTCTTGAATTAAAAATCAGAAGAATTTGTATTCTGCTTCATTTGCTTTAACTTAATTTTATAAAATTTACTTATTTTGTCATTGGCTATGTTTATAAACAGAATTTCTTTTTTATTATAAAGTCAAAACGTATGAGTTGCATTAATGTGAAATATATAAAAACTATACATAAATTTAACATAAAATTTTTGCTTCTTGTAACTGTTTCCTAAAATTTCTTTTATGTTTTAAACTGATTATTCGGTTATTTTGAAAAGCATTATAAATCTGAAAACTTGGATGTTCAATACAAAGGAAACATTTTCCAAAATTTAAAATGTATATGTGAAGTTATTTTAGTGTATAATCAAGCATTTCTAGACAGGATATATCTGTAATATGTCTGTGACTTGTTTTCTTTTTACATTTCCCCAAATTTTTTCTCAAGTATTATCTAAATATGTGTTGATTTGAGTATAACTATGCTGAAGGATTTTTGCCAATTTTTTTGTTTTTTTAGAAGAAAGGCTAATCATTGCCAGCTTCAATATCCATAAAATTAAACAAAGCAACTGTTTACAAATTAAACTTTATTAATATAGCTATGGAAGTTCCTAATGCATATTTGTGCTCTATTTAATTTTGTAATGAGAACATTAAAGGTAAGCTCTGGTTCAAATAATTACCATAATTATATAAAATAATTTTAAATGGGTACAAACTAATTAGTTCATTAAAATCATTAGTATCTCAGTATGTTTAACACAAAGCTTTTATTTACCTCAAATAACGTTTTGAAGATGTTTGGATAATTTGAAAATATTTGAAAAAAAATATTATCAGATGTTTTCTTTCAGTAACTACATTCAGAAAATACTTGATTGAGAAACAATGTTGCAATCTAAAAGGTAAACTTTCTTTGTTTTTTTTGCTGGTGGCTTTGCCAATGAAAACATGAAAATGGAGTTATCATCTGACTGTGTATGCATCCCTTTATCACACAATTTAAGAATTGCATCTTTTTCTTTTTTTCATTCATTCATTCTTTTTTTTAATTTTCTTTTTCTTTTTTCTTTTCTTTTTTCTTTCCTTTTTTTTTTTTTTTTTTGGTGTGGTGACACATTCATTTGATGTTTCTTGTCCTTTTTTCCATAGGCTAGGGTAACAAATTTCAATTAACATTAATTTGGTTTATTTAACAGGGAAAGCTAGAAGGAAGAGAGAGAGAGAGAGAGAGAGAGAGAGAGAGAGAGAGAGAGAGAAAGGAAAGGAGAGAAGGAAGAAGGAAAGTCAGGCAAAGGTCTGAACTTCTTATTCTTCCATCAGTTATTCACGTCTCTGGAGTCATATAGGGATGATGTAGATGCAAGAACAGATGCATGTTACACATGTAGTGCTTGTGTTTCATAGCTTAAAAATTTTGAATTCAATGAACCCTCATCTTTTATAAAGGACATTAAACAATCATGCTGCCTGAGAGGGAGATATTATCTTCTTTTGCTTTCCAAGAATTGAATCCACCCTCTGCTCCAGATTAAGACATTAACTTTATCTTTCAGGGCTATCGGCTGTTCAAGCATCTTTAAAAGAAAGTCTCAAAAAACAACTGCCAGTGCCTTTGCTGACAAAATTTGCAGAAATAAATCTAGGAAAATTTTTTTCAAGAAATCTACCTGAAAAATGACAATACCCTTCACTAAATATAAATCCGTTACATAGGGCTTGGGACTATTGTTAATATAGTGATACTATTTCAGAGGATATGTATTAAATTCTATGTTCTGTTTGTTTTATGGTTTAGGTAAATTACTAAACCTTTTGAATTTTATTTTCTCCACCTTTGAATGGGAAAATTTGTATTCGTTAATTATCTCCCCCCAAAATATTATCAAATTCACTCTAATAATATATGTCAAAAATTATGTGAATATATTTCAGTTTTTAGCTATATAAATTAATTAGGGCTGACTTAGTTTTCTGTTTGTACAATTAAAATAATTTTTTAAACAATTGCTAATTTATTTGTATTATGCTGAAAATTATTTTGGACATTAATCATTAATCCTTCAAAATTTTTTATTTACAAAATACTTATCACAAAACAAATTACACTTATTTCTGTTTATAAATGCCCTTGAAAACATTCCACTACTAATTTCAGACTAATCCTTCAACATTATTCACCAACACTAGTGTCCAAAACTATCAGAATTTAACTGTCAGAAATGTGTTTTTTTTTTTCATGAGCATATGTATCTCTGCTCTCCTTAGTTAATTTTATTATATTATATAACTTTACTGCAGGAAAATTGAAGTAAGAATGAATTTCAGGTCTATATTTTCTTGTTAGAAGCAAGCTGTTTTCTAAATATTTGTTTTTAGATTACTGCCAAATTAATAAAACCTTGAGGTATGCAGTAAATTAAAATGACAGACTACTAGAAGTCTTATTTTTATTTTTTACCTTAATATTTTAAAAACATAAAATACAGCAAGCATAAGTAAATAATTAACCATATTTCCTCTAGATTCATCAAGAATTATGATTTCATACCAATTCCCCTATACACACATTAGTAATTTTGAAAGTTTTTCTAGACATAACACTTCATGCTTGCCTACATCTTCTATTGAAAATGATATTCTACTATATAACAACAGTGACATATATATATATATATATATATATGTATATATATATATATATATATTTATATAAAACTTCAAAATTAATAACATTGGAATCTACTATATAATAATCTTCAGATTCCTTAATGGTGCCAGTAATAAATCTTATTTTTCTTTTATCTTTATTCTTTTCCAATCTGAGATGCAAAAAGAAGAAGAAAAAGATCTTACCTTTTGCCCTCATTTGTTCCCCTAAGATTCCATTTGTGTTTCTCAAAGAAATATATGTGGAATATATTTTCAGCTTTTAAGTCTTAGGTTATAACAGTTTACTCTTATCTTCCAGCATAGTTTTCTTTAGTATCTTTTTTACTCTCTGTCAAATTTGGATCCCAAATGCCGACTTTCATTTATAAGATGACTAAGTCCTGGTAATCTAACATACAGCAAGTGATCTATTTTGAGGACCTGCACTGACCATTAATTCAGGAAATCTGCTGGGGTGATGAGAAGAAAAGACAAACAGACACACAAATAGAGAAAAGCTGGGTACTTTACTACATGGTAGTAGGGAGATAGTGACACAGAACTTACTCAGCATGTTTATTACAAAGTTTTAAACATCAAAAGGATTTAATGTGAGAACGTTTCTTTAAAAGTAAACAAAACCCAGGTTCAGAGTATGAACAGCTTAATTATAACTACAAACTTGTGCTGATAATTCTATACCTTAGGCAGCTGGAATTTTAACTGGAGGCCAAGAACACATAAATCTGTGGCTAGCATGGAACCTCCTTTTGAACAGGCATCACTATCGCAACTAGGCAATCTTAAGGGCATGTTAGCACCAAAAAGTTCCAAGAGAGACAAGGGCCATAATTCAGTCACCACTCCTGAAAATCTATTGTGAGTAATACTCTATTAATACTTTCAATTCGTGAAGACAGACCTTAAATGTGGTTGTTGTTGTTTTGGAGGTGGGGTACTGGGGTTTGATTTCAGGGTCATTGGACCACTGAACCATATCCCCAGCCGTATTTTGTATTTTATTTAGAGATAGGGCCTTACTGAATAGCTTAGTGCCTAGCTTTTTGCTGAGGCTGGATTTGAACTAGCAATCCTCCTATCTCATCCTCCTGAGCCAATGGAAAACAAGCATAAGACAAGGCACTCAGCAGACCTTAAGTGTTCTTACCACAAAAAAGGCAACTCCATTCGAATCATTCATATTTATGCATTTTAATTATTTTATCTTCATTGTTCTATAGTATTCCATTGTGTAATTCCATAGTAATGTATGCATTGGTGAGTTGGATATTGCTAATCATTTCACAATATAATATACCCATTTCAAAAAATCAAGTCATAAGTAGGAAATGAATGTGATTTTAATTTATTATACTTCAATAGACCTGGGGTGGGGGGATGGTTTTAGAGGATTCCACTGACAATGGTGTCCTATTATTCTGAGTACATTTGATGGCAATTTTGGTCAGAATTTTCCCTTTCTCTTCCCTTTGACATTGAGGATAGATTCTTCCACATCACTTCTGCTTTGGTCCTATTCCATAATTACTTACTCACATTCTAAGTTTGGGGATAATTTATTATGGTTTATGAAGAAAATTATTAAAGTGTTTAACACTTATTGACTTTTTCTGAGGTTCTACATTTGTGTGTATATACGTAAATCAATCATGATCAGCTTTCACTCAGTGCCTTCTTTCTCAGTCTGTTACTCCACCAAAGGCTGACAAGAAGATGTGAGTTCCATGTACTTTTAAAATTATTTATACAAATGGCATTAAATAATACATTTTCCTTTATATCTATTGGCTTTTGTTCACCATTCACTATAAAATTCATTCATATTTTTGCATTCTAATTCTTTTATCTGCATTGTTCTATAGTATTCCATTGTGTAAATATGTTGTTTGTTTTTTGTCTCTCTCTCACTCTCTCTCTCCCTCTCTTTTTTTTTTAATTTATTCTACCATTCCTTTCCAAGCAGTGCTGTATGATAGTTCAGATTGTTGCATATCTTTACCACCTCAGGTATTCCTAATATTTCAGTTTTAGGCATGATGCCAGGCTAACACATGATTAATTTTTTTATTTATTTATGATTTATTTATATCTTTTAATGTTTAGCAAATTTAGAATTTTAATAACATTTATTTTCCTGCCCTACTCATTGTATTTAATTCAAGCTCATGTTCTCGTCATGTTTCCACAGTGTAATTGTTAATCTTGCTTGTCAACTTGACTGTATTTAGAGATTCCTAAAAAATGGATTCCCCACAATTATGGTGTTTCAAGAGACGATCAATAGTGGACTTCCTGGGAAAGACCCTCCCTCAATATGGACAGCACTATCCAATAGATAGGGACCCAGGTGAAACAACATGCTGAAGAAGTCCCCATGCATGCAAGCTCCATTCTCCTTGAACTACTCTGTCTGGTTTGTTTAATTTTTCCAGCTGCATTTGCCTAGAGATCTCAGATTCCAGATTTCATCTGCCTTTGAACAAGATTTGTACTAGCGATTCCAAGCAGATCCTCCAGGCCTTCAGCCTCACACTGGGGCTACCTAAATGATAATTATTATTCTGAGCCTCCCAGATTCTTAGAATAGTTACTGGTTTCCCAGATGCCAGGTGTACAGATGGTCTGATCATGGAAGCCAACCTAATAAATCCACTCTTATATTTGAATATTCATATGTTCCTTCACAGAACCTTCACTGATTCATTCAAATTTCATTTTTTTATTCTGCTCCAAAATTCCTTGTAGGACACAATGTTACATTTAGTTTTTATGTATTCTTAGGCTACCCACAGTTGTGAGAGATTTTCAGAAGTATTTTGCTTTCTAAAACTTTGATAGTTTTGAGGTATGCTGGTCAGTATTTTGAAGAATGTCACTCCATTAGAATTTGTCTAATTATTTGTTTTTCTGGTGATTAAATTGGGTTAATGTATTTTGGAGTCAAATCAAAAAAGAAATTGCATTCACATTATAACATACCTAAGGTATATATTACCTTTTCCTTTGTAGCTTGCACAATAAGAAAAAAAAATTGGACCCTTGACTTTATGAGTTTGGCTGATTTTTCTTAATATAATGTTTGCAAATTGCATCCATTTTCTTGAAAATAACAATTCTATCCTTCTTAATGACTAATATATATATATTTGTTATTTATGTTATATTATATATACACATATTTAATTCTTGAATTTACTTATTGTATAAATATAAAATAGTGGTGTAGCTGGGTCGTGCAGTGGTTTTATTTCTACTCTTTTGAGGAAACTCAACATCAATTTTCATAGTGGTTGAACTAATCTATAACCAACAACAGTGTAAAAGTGAAAAATGTCCTTGTTTTCCACATCGTGCCCAGTGCTTATTACTATTTTTATTCTTGATGGATGCCATTATAACTGGTCTGAGATGAAATCTCAGTGTTCTTTTGATTTGCTTTTCCCTAATTGCTGAAAATGTTATACATTTTGTCATATAATTTTTGGTCATTTGTTTTTCTTTTTTTGAGAAAAATGTCTATTTAGTTTATTTGCCCATTTATTAATTGGATTATTTGTTATTTTGTTGTGAAGTTTTATGGAGTTATTTTTTAAATATGTGTGTGTGTGTATTTGTAGATAAATACAATACCTTTATTTATTTGTATGTGGTTCTGAGGATTTAACCCAGAGCCTCACACATGCTAGGCAAGTGCTCTACTATTGAGCCACAACCTCAGCCCCTTTAAGAGTTCTTTATATATTTTGCATATTAATCCTCTGTTGGGAGAATACTTACCAAAGATTTTATCACATTGAATAGGTTCTTCCTTCATATAATTGTTTTCTTCATTGTGCAAAAGCTTTTCAATTTGATGCTATTCAGTTTATGTTATTTTTTTGCACTATTGCCCAAATTTAAGTGCCCTATTGAGAAAGTCATTGCCCATTCCTATATGTTGGAGCATTGACCCTGGATATTCTTCTAGGAGTTGCATAATTTCTGATTTAATTCCTAAATATTTGATCAATTTAAACAAATAATTTGTAGTTGTAGATGGACAGAATGCCTTTACTTTATATGTTTATTTTTATGTGGGGCTGAGGATCAAACTCAGTGCTTTACACATACTAAGAAGGTACCATGAAACTGTGCTATAGCCACAGCCCATGATCCATTTTAAGTTGACTGTGCAGCAGGAGAAATAAGGATTTAGTCTGATTTATCTATGTATGGATAACCAATTTTTCTACCCTCTTAAGAAAAGTCATATTTTTCTAACGTGTTTTTGGAAACTTTGTCAAGGATCACAAGATTATATTTGTTTGCATTTGTTGTTACGTCTTCTATTCTCTACTATTGGTCTATGTCTGTTTTTGTGCGAGTACCATGCAATTTTTGTTACTATAGTTTTAGAATAATTTGTAGCCAGTTATTATGATGCCTCTAGCATTGCTTTTTTTGACTTAGATTTGCTTTGACTATTCTGGGTCTTTTATTCTTCCAGATAAATTTTAGGACTGCTTTTTTCTATTTTTTGAAGAATGTCATTGGCATTTTCATAGGGATAGCACTGCATTGGTAAATTACTTTTGATGGTATAGACATTTCATACTGTTAATTCTGCCTATTCATGAATATAGGAGGTCTGTCTTCCTGTGTCTTCAGTTTCTTTCTTCAATGTTCTGTAGATTTCACTGTAGAAGTCTTGTGAATGAAATGGTTTTCTTGATTTCTTTTCCAGCAGATTCATTATTGGTGTAGAGAAAATTATTGATTTTTAAAATGTTGATTTTTTTAAACCTGCTACTTGACCAAATTGTTTATTAGCTCTAGCAGTTTTGGGGTAGAGCTTTTTGGATCTTCTATGGGTGGAGTCATTTTGTCTACAAGTGATCATTTAATATCTTCCCTTCCTATTGTATTTCTTTTATTTCCTTCTTTTACCTAATTATTTTGCCTACACTTGCTACTATTATATTGAAAATGAGTGAACAGAGTGGATATCCTTGTCTTATTCTACATTTTAAAGGAAATCCTTTCAGTTTCCCCCAACTCGTTTTGACAGTGGCTTTGGGATAGATTTTTGTCCATAGCCTTTATAATATTGTGGTACATTTTTTCCACAAGATTTTTAGTATTTTTATCATGAATGAGTGCTTAATTTGTTTAAGGCTATCTCTGAATCTATTGAGATGAGTATAAGATTTTTTTTTCTTAATTCTATATTTGTGGTAATCTACATTTATCTATATCCATGTTGAATCATTCTTGCAACTTCAGATAAACAAACTTTGGTCATGATGTACCATCTTCTTAGAATGTTGTTTAACATGATTTACTAGTATTTTATTAAGAATTTTTGCATTAATGTTTATAATGGGTATTTGTCTATATTTTTTCCCTAATCTATTCTAATCTGGTTTTGATATGAGGTGATATTGACTTCATCAAAGTAACTTGAAAGTTTCTATTTCTTTGTTTTTCATTAAATAATTTGATGAGAATTAGCTGTTTACAGTTTGATATAAATAAAATGAGAATTCATCTGGTTGTATGCTTTTCTTTATTCAAATGTTTTGGTTATGTTTTCTTTTATTTTTTGAAATTTAAATTTGTTATATATGACAGCAGAATGCACTAAAATTCATATTACACCCATAGGACACAGTTTTACATATCTCTGGTTGTACATAAATTAATTCACACCATTCGTGTCTGCATACATGTACTTAGGGTAATGGTGTCAATCTCATTCCACCATCTTTCCTATTCCCAAACCCCCTCCCTTCCTCCTGCCTTCCCTCTGTCCTATCTACAATTCATCTAATCCTCCCCCACACACTCCACCCAATTATGAATCAGCATCCTTAAATCAGAGAAAACATTTGGCATTTGGTTATTTGGGATTGGCTAAATTCACTTAGCATTATATTCTCCAACTCCATCCATTTACCTGCAAATGCCATGATTTTATTCTCTTTTAATGCTAAATAATATTTTATTGTCTATATATAACACATTTTCTTTATCCATTCATCTACTGAAGGGCATATAGGTTGGTTCCACAGTTTAACTATTATAAATTGTGCTGCAATAAACATCAATGTGGCTGTGTCCTTACGTAATGCTGTTTTTAAGTCCCTTGTATATAAACCAAAGAGTGGGATAGCTGGGCCAAATGGTGGTTCCATTCCCAGTTTTCCAAGGATTCTCCATACTGCTTTCTATATTGGCTACACCAATTCACAGCCCCACCAGTAATGTATGAGTGTGCCTTTTCCCCCACATGCTCACCAACACTTATTGTTTGTATTCTTAATAGCTGCCATTCTGATTGGAGTGAGATAAAATCTTAGAGTAGTTTTGATTTGCATTTCTCAAATTGCTATAGATATTGAACATTTTTTATATATTTGTGAATTGATTATACATCATCTTTTGAGAAGTGTCTATTGGGTTCCTTGGTCCATTTATTAATTGAGTTATTTGTTTTATTGGTGTTAAGATTATTGGGTTCTTTATATATCCTGGAGATTCGTGCTCTATTTGATGTGTGTGTGGTAAAAATTTGCTGAATTTTGTAGACTCTCTATTCACCTCACTGATTGTTTCTTTGGCTGAGATGAAGCTTTTTAGTTTGAATCCATCCCATCTATTGATTCTTGATTTTAATTCTTGCACAAAAGGAGTCTTGTTAAGGAAGTTGGGAACTAATCTGACATGATGGAGATTTGGGTGTACTTTTTCTTATGCTAGACATGGGGTCTCTGATTTAATTCCTAGGTCCTTGATCCACTTTTAGTTGACTTTTGTGCATGGTGAGAGAGAGAGGTTTAATATCATTTTGTTGCATGTGGATTTCCAGTTTTCCTAGCACCATTTGTTGAAGTTGCTATCTTTTCTCAAATGTAAATTTTGGTTCTTTGTCTAATATAAGATAACTAATTATGTGGGTTAGTCTCTGTGTCCTCTATGCTGTACCATTGGTCTACCAGTGGGTTTGATGTCAATACCATGCTGTTTTTGTTACTATTGCTTTGTAGAATAGTTTCAGGTCTGGTATAGTGATACCACCAGTTTCACTCTTTTGCTAAGGATTGCTTTAGCTAATCTGGGTCCCTCTCTTCAGATGAACTTCATGATTGCCTTTTCTATTTCTATGAGGAATGCCATTGGGATTTTGATCAAAATTGTGTTAAAACTGTATAGTGCTTTTGGTAATATGGTCATTTTCACAATATTAATTCTGCCTATTCAAGAGCTAGGGAGATTTTTCCATTTTCTAAGGTCTTCTTTAATTTCTTTAGCATTCTGAGTTTTCATTATGGAGGTCTTTCACCTCTTATTAATTTGATTCCCATATATTTTATTTTATTTTATTTTTTGAGGCTATTGTAAATGTCGTAGTTTTTCTTTCAGATATACAGAATTTCCATTGATTTATGGGTGTTGATTTTATATCCTGCTACTTTGCTGAATTCATTTATTAGTTCTAGAAGTTTTCTGGTGGAATTATTTGGGTCTTCTAGATATAAAATCATATTTTTGGCAAATACTGATAATTTGAGTTCTTCTTTTCCAATTTGTATCCCTTTAATTTCTTTCATCTCTCTAATTGCTCTGAGCAGTGTTTCAAGAACTATGTTAAATAGAAGTACTAAAAGAGGTCATCCCTGTCTTGTTCCAGTTTTTAGAGGGAGTGCTTTCATTTTTTTTTTTTTTTCCATTTAATGATGTTGGCCCGGGGCTTAGCACAAGTAGCTTTTACAATGTTGAGATAAGTTCCTGTTATTCCTAGTTTTTCTAGTGTTTTGAATATGAAGTGATGCTGTATTTTGTAGAATGATTTTTCTACATCTATTGAGATGATCATATGATTCTTATCTCTAAGTCTATTGACATGATGAATTACATCTATTGACTTTCCTATGGTGAACCAACTTTGCATCCCTGGGATGAATCCCACTTGATCATGGTGCAGGATCTTTTGATATGTTTTTGTATTTGAAATGCCATAATTTTATTGAGAATTTTTGCATGTATGTTCATTAGAGATATTGGTCTGAAGTTTTCTTTCTTTGATGTGTCTTTCCCTGGTTTTAGAGTCAGAGTAATATTGGCCTTATAGAATGAGTTTGGAAGTGCTCCCTCTTTTTTTTATTTCATGAAATAACTTGAAGATAATTTGTATTAGTTCTTCCTTAAAGGTCTTGTAGAATGCAGCTGTGTATCTATCTGGTCCTGGGCTTTTTTTGGTTGGTAGGCTTCTGATAACATCGTCTATGTCATTGCTTGAAACTGATCTGTTTAAATTATGTATATCATTGTGATTCAATTTGGGAATATCATATGATTCTAGAAATTTCTAGAAACATATGACTCTAGAAATTTCCAGGAACTCAATGCATTCAATATTTTCTATTTTACTGGAGTACAAGCTTTCAAAATTATTTTGAATCATCTATATTTCTGTAGTGTCTGTTGTGATATTTCCTTTTTCATCATGTTAGTAATTTGAGTCTCTCTCCTTCTTTTCATTAGCATGACTAAAGATTTGTCAATTTTATTTATTTTTTTCAAAAAGTCAATTTTTGTTTTGTCATTTTTTTCCAATTGTTTCATTTGTTTCAAATTCATTGATTTCAGGACTGATTTTAATTTTAATTTTCATGTCTTCTAGTGCTTTTGGGGTTGATTTGATCTTCTTTTTCTACAACTTTGAGATGTAATCTTATGTCATTTATTTGTTGATTTTTTCTTCTTTTAAGGAATGAACTCCATTCAAAGAACTTTCCTCATATTTCTGCCTTCATAGTGTCCCAGAGATATTGATACATGGTATCTGTGTTCTCATTCACCTCTAAGAATTTTTTAATCTCTTCCTTGATGTCATTTGCAAGCCATTATTCATTCAATAGCATATTATTAAGCCTAAGGCATTGGAGGAGATTTTATTTTTGATTTTATCATTAGTTACTAATATCATGCCACTATGATTTGATAGAATGCAGGGTAGTATCTCTACTTTTTTTTATATTAGCTCAGAGTTGATTTGTGGCATAATATGTGGTCTATTTTAGAGAAGGATCCATGTGATGCGAGAAGAAAGTATATTCACTTCATTATGGAGGTGTTTCACCTCTCATTAATTTGATTCCCTTATATTTTATTTTATTTTATTTTTTGAGGCTATTGTAAATGTCATAATTTTTCTTTCAGATATAAAATTTAAGTCAAAGATATTGATTGCATTATAAAATTTAAGTCAAAGTTATTGATTGCATTATTGAGTTTTCTAGTTTATTTGTTCAGCTTTTGTTTGGAAGAGCTATACAGTGGTGAAAGGGATGTGGTAAACTCACACAGAATTATTGTGTTGTATTCTATTTGACTCTTGAACTTGAGAAAAGTTTGTTTGATGAACATATATGCTTTATTTTTCAGGGCATATATATTTATAATTGTTATGTTTTGTTCTTGCATGACTCCCTTCAGCAGTATGAAGTGTCCTTCTTCATCCCTTTTGATTAACTTTGACTTTATTTCTACTTTATTTGATATGAGAATGGAAACCTCTACTTTCTCTTGTAGTTCATGTGAATGATATTATTTTTCCCATCCTTTTACCTTAAATCTGTGGATTTCTTTCCCTATGAGATGAGTTTCTTGGAGGCAGCTTATTTTTAGGTCTTTTTAAATCCAATCTGCCAGTCTATGTCTTTTGATTGGTGAGTTTAGGCCATAAATACTCGGGGTTATTTTTTAGAGATAATTTGTGTTCCTAACCATTTTTATTTATTTTTGGTATTTAATTTTACTTAATTTCTTTTTGATTAGTTTTTCCTTTAGTGTAATACCATTCTCTACTGATTTTAATCATTGTTTTTTATTTCCTTTTTGTGGAATATTTTGCTGGGGATGTTCTGTAGTGCAGTTTTTCTAGTTGTAAATTCTTTAATTTTTGCTTATCATGGAGGGTTTTTATTTCATCATCAACTTTAAAGCTTAATTTTGCTGGATATAAGATTCTTTGTTGGAGTCCATTATTTTTCAGAGCTTGGTATATGTTGTTCCAGATCTACTAGAAAAAAATCTACTGAGATATGAATTGGTCTCCCCCATATGTGATCTGATTCCTCTCTTGTGGCCTTTAAGGTTCTATTCTTATTGTGTATGTTAGGCATTTTCATCATAATGTGCCTTGGTATAGATGTGTTGTAAATGTGTACATTTGGTGGCCTGTAAGCCTCTTGTATTGATTTTCCAATTAATTATTCATGTTTTAAAAATTTTCTTATATTATCTCATTGAAGAGATTGTGCATTTCTTTGGTTTGAAATTCTTTGTCTTCCTCTATGCATAACTATCATTTACTTTTATGTCTTATTGAACTACCTAGGATTTTTAATACATACTGAATAGAATTGGTAAGAGAGAGTATATTTATGTTGTCCATGATCTTATGAGGATATTATATGTTTTCTCATCATTAACTGTTTTCTGTGACTGCTTTGGTGTTCTTGATCAGTTTTTGGAAAATTTTCTGTATTCCCAGTTTGTTGAACATTTTTGTCATAAATGAATATTGGATTTAGTCTAGTGTTTTCTCTGAATAAATGTGGCCATGATTTTTCTTTCTTATTCACATCATATGTTGGATTGCGTTTATTTTTTTCAATGCAGAATCAGTCTTGCAAATCTGCAGCACATTCTACTTGGTTATGATATATAATTCATTATATACATTATTAGTGAAGCCAGATTGAAAGATAGGTAGTTAGTGTAGTTAGGTAAATTGAATCTAATGTGAAGTCTAATAAAGAAAATGAAGTCAATCTGAGCCCTGGAAACCAGAAGAGCACCTGGGAGACTGCAATGTTAATGTTCCCAAGACCTGGGTACATCCCAAAGAACTGGTTATGAAACAGCTCTCAGCAAGACATGGAGATGCTAATCAAATCACCCTAGGCCCTTGCTGCCCAGATCACTCCTTTCTGGCCCCATCCACCCACCTGTCTTCCACCTTTTGGCCTTCCTGGCCAGGATCCCCCATCACATGCATGATAGAGGGAGATAAACAAAATAGAGGACAGGGATGTAGAACAAAAGAAAACCTTAGTTATAAAAGGGAGAATACCTCCCCTTCCTACAGATACATTCTGCCTTTCCAGTCCCATTCTTCCTGGGGGTGGGGTAGTCTTTCCTGTTATCCTTTAATAAAGCCTTTTACTTTCCACTCTACACTCTACACTTCTCTGGTGTTATACTTCAGCATTCTGGGAAGCAAGGACTCATCACGGTAATTGACCATATTATTAGAATCAATTTCCTAGTATTTTGTTGAGGTGACTTTGGTTTTAGTGTTTTTGTTTTGTTTTGTTTTGTTTTTGATTTTTTGTTTTTTTGTTTTTTTCTTTGCATTTTTTCCTTGTAATGAATAACTAATTTTGGTATTAGGCCTCATGAAATTATAGTTCATAGATGTGTAATTGGGCTTTGGCCTTCTAGAATGGTTTAGGAATCATTGTTTCTTCTTCATCTATTCTCTGAAAGAGACTGTGCAGAATTGGTATTATTTTGTTTTAATAGTCTGTATAAGCAAAAGTTATTTTTATTTATTTTTTTCTAACTATATCCTTCCCTATAGCAAAGTTTACCATCAGTACTCCTGGACAGAATGTGATAGATTATATTAATTAGAAAATTAGGAATTTTTGCTTTCATTATTTATATTTTAAATATATTTATTGACACCTCTTTACCAAATTAAACATCTACATACTGCTTAATTCCATTCACACAGAAACAAAAAATTATCTTTATCAATATATTGTCTCCAGTGCCTAACTCAGTACACAGTAGATACTCAGAAAATAGTTGCTGCCTCATCATAAAATCTGTACACAAAAGCATTGGGTAAAAATCTTTTACAAACTAAAAAAAAAAAGACAAGTAGATCACTGAGTATAAAGAGAAAAACTTTTAAAACTTTTTACTATTAATGAAAACAGTAGAAATTTGGTAGCACAGACAGATGAGACACCATGAAATATCTAACACTAATTTGTCTCCTACAAGTGAACAGAATAAAACTCTTTTGGAGCTTGATTGTCACCAAATCCTATTGCATATAAGCAGCCATATGTTTTGTCAACAATATTCCATAATGTGCATGGATCATTGAGAAACGATAGGTGGACATTGGCATATTAACATTATAAGAAGACCACAATTTTCAAATTGTTAAAATCCTGTCATACAAATAGATAATGAGCATATGTCAATGTCACATTTAACACATTAATGAGAGTGCCAGCAGAATGGCAAAGCTTGTTAAAATTGGGTGTGAGAAACTGGACATAGAATGGAAAGGAATGTTGAAATAAGATTACTACTTTTAGGAACTGTGAACATTCTGAGAATTTTATACTATGTCTGGCTAAAACTTAGCTTGACATAGTTTTATGAATAGACCCTTAGATGAGAATTAGAAGTTAGTTAATTATTCACAGCAGTATCAAAATCTGATTTTTTTTCTCAATTCTATAATTTCTAATATCAACAAGACAATATGATAAAAGTTTAATGTGTCAGAAAAATTATACTAGACAAGTTAAACAGGCTCAGGTAGGCTTTAAGACTATTTAGGGATAGAAAAAGTCATTTACAAACAAATTGTCACCTGGGAACCAGAGGGTTTCTCCTGAAGTTTCTCCAGTAATCCCTCCTCAGGAGACAAAAGAATCACTGCACAATCCATAGATAGAGTCAAAGAAAAACAAGACTTTCAACATAGGAGAGAGATTGAACTCAGTTGTACTGAAAGAAGAAGGAGGAAAATTTTAAAGTGCTTATTCCACTAGCATTAAATTGGTAGAAAAATATCTGAAGACATAAAAGGTAATGTGGTCAATGTGGTTAGGTCATCCGAGTTTGTTAATTGATATTGTTTTATTTATTTATTTTTTTAAATGAGGCTTCTATGCTCTCCTAAAAGCAGAACCACTTTCTTTCTTTCTTCCTTCTTATGATCCCTTCCCATCTCCTCCCCTCTCCTCCCTTCCCCTTCACTTTTCTTTCTTTAGATAGGGGCTCACTAAATTACTGAGACTGGACTTGTATTTGAAATCCTGCCTCAGCCTCCGGAGTCACTGGGATTACAGGTGTGCACCATCATGTCCCCAGGGACACTGTCTTCCTTGTGATTACATTTCAAATGGATAGTTTTTAGGTATTTCTGAAAAAAACCTTCATAGGCAGAGTTGGCAGGAGGCTAGGGAAAGTCTTAAGTCCCGAAAGGGCAGAACATTAGTTTACATTCACAACTATTCTATTGTAATTCTCTAAAAAGAGAGGTCAGGGGCCTAGAATCAGGAATTTCCTGAATAAAATTCAGAGAGCAATTCTGATTTTAGAAACCCCTGATTTCTGATCTTAGAAATTTTGTAAGTAAAAAAAAAAGTAAAGTATATAGATTTATCTAGTAATCTACAGGTAAATCAAAATATCAACAATATATGTATAGTAATTGATGTGCTAGTTCTGCAGTGGTCTGTGAGTTTATGATAACATATCATATATATTCTGTTCTATGTGAGTCATTACCATAGATGCAGTAAGTTGTATTAGTTACCATACTTATTGTACTTATTGTTTTGTTAAGGAGTAGCAAGCCATGGGATATCATGTTTACAAGGTTAACTGCTATTGTGGGATATCACCAAGCAGAGGATGAGTAGTTCTATGGTTAAGGCTCCACAAGCAATAGAGCAAGCATTAGATCACTTATATCAGAAGATTTTGCCATCATCATTTAAAAAAATAAAATATAATTATTGTATGTTTATAGTAGACTGTATCCAATACAACTGAGAAGTACTTTCAAATTAGTATGTCTGGCATACACTTAATTCTGAATTATGCTTATTTAATTGGCAGATGGCAATGAGGACAGAGTTTTAATCACAAGTAAATAATTATATCATCATGACAATAAAACGGTCTGAGTGAAAGCTCTATGTAATTGTCAGGACTCAGAAAAATGTACCTTAAAATTTGGACCTTGATGAATACTGTGATGAATACTGTGAACTGAAAGAAAGGGACTCAGAGGCAAGATTATGTGGATCCTCTGCTGCCACTCTTTCTCCTGCCCCACTTATTTCTCCAAGGCAGGTTGTAGACACTAGGGGTCCTCCTCCCCAAGGAAGGTCATAGAAATTAGATTCCCTCTTTCTCAAAGGCAGCCTAAAGATACTCCATAAAAATAAAACCTAAAAGGGGTTTGATCCTCAGCAACACATAAAAATAAATAAATAAATTAATTAATTAATTAATAAAGGTATTGTGTCCAGCTACAACTAAAAAAATATTTAAAAAACTAAACAACTAAAAGTATTACTTTAACCTGAGTAGGAGAAGGCTATCAAGAAATTCTGTCCCTTTCCTTTTCTGATAGCAGAGGGTAAGATCTTCATTTTAGGAGGGGTCCTACAGATGTGTAGGAGGAAGGAATGTCACACAGATATCCCAAGAACAATCACAACAGACTTTGAAGGTTTCCCCCACTCACTCTATTACCGTCAGCTCGCACCCCTTTTTACAATTACATTTCTGCATTGCTGTCTATTCTTGGTCAAACCTAAATATGGAAAATAGACAGTTTTTCCCAGGGTCTTTGAGTCTTCATTTCTGAAGGCTCCTGTGTCATGTAAAACTTTGATTAAATAAATTCATCATATGCTTCTCTTCCTAATCTGTCTTCTGTTGAAGGAGCATCAGCAGTGACCCTTTCCAAAGGTATTAAATTTTCTCTCCTTCCTATATATTGCTAATCCTTGTTCTGAGAAATTGTCAGATAAGGCCAAGAAATTAATGTCTATATTTTACTGAGTCATTTTTTCTTTTTACATTCACTGAATGTTGTCTTATAATTTACATTAAGATTCTTCACAATTCATGAATCCTGAAGGACAGGTTGAAACCAGATGTCATCATTGCAAATGGTATCTATTAAATCAAGATGAATGAGAAGAAATATATATTTTTTTCAAATACACATCAGAAAATAGAGTATTTAAAACAATATCACATTCTTTTTCAGGTCCTTGCTTTTTATATTATAAAGAGAGAAAGAAGCTACAATAGTCCTTCCTAAAAGGCCATGACCATGTGAAGCCCACTGGCTGTACCTGCTGGGACTGCTGAGTATTCTACCACATGGTCATTAAAAGTTCATTATGGAAACACAATAGAGGCCATCTCAAAAATACTTACAAAGCTAGGGTTTTAATGCATACCTGTTTCCCAAGATGCACGTGAACCTACATAATAAATGATTTGTGCCACTCATAGCCAGGCTGTCAGTGACCATTTTCTGACAAGAAAAGACCCAACACTTCTACCCTGATTTAGACCTTCAGCTGTTGCCCCATGACCTCTTCCCAGGGGCTTGTAAAAATTTGAGTCCTTTAAGCCTAAAGAAAAACTAGCCACTGGGGTGGAAATTATACTTCATAGCAAGAAAAAAAATTCAAAGTAAATAATTACAAATAATGTTCCTTAATCTGTTTCATTTCTTCCTATGGAATTTATTTCAAAACTGTTGTAGTTAGTTTTGAAACAGCACATGAAACTTTATTCACTGGTGGGTCAAGGGGCAACAACCAAGTTTCTTCTGCATACCTTGACTCCTTGAAGAAGGTAGGGTATCTCTTTTATAGTCCCAAAACACAAGCCACTAGTTAGTCAAACTCATAACAATGTATGAAGTGGGTCAAAATGACCCAGTTCAGGATACTGTACACTGTCCAAGAAAAATGGGAATTGACTTATAAAAGCACTTCTTAATAATACATTGTATAAGAAAAACAGAAACATTTTTTTTTTTCGCCCTATGTTGCCACAAAGGATGTGCTAAGCAGGATGGTAGAGGCAGGGTTTTCTCAGGGGAGAAGCATTTATCATACTAAATGGAGTCTCATGGTAAAATTAAGTTTGTTTGGTTAAGCACATATAGGTTGGCCCATAAAAAGCCACTGAATACTGTGTCATGAGTGTGTGTTTGCAAAGAATCTGCTTCTGGACAATAATCCTCAAGGCCCTGACTTAGTCCCCTGCTTCAGTAATAGGGTTATTTTTCATTATAACAATATTGGTCTACATCAGAGATCTATTCTCTGAAATAACAATAATCAGGGATTTGCTATAGTCCTCTTTTTCTGATATTGTCTTTGATATTCTTCCACTCAGAAAAAACAAGACAGAGATTAAAATAATACAAGGTGACAGGAAAGCAGAAAAAATTCTTGATGACAAAAAAGTTGAATTATTATTGTACTTTTTAAATCAATACATCACATCAGACTGGAGAAGAGCAGACTCCTATATTATTATAATAAGTAACTAATACTTTTAGTATTTAAGCAATAGATACAAATAAGTCCATGCTAAATCTCTTAGGGTCTAATAAGTCCTAAAACCCTTTCTCATTCAGAATATTTTCCATTATAAATTAATTAAATAGCATGACTTATTAAAAATTATAAAACTTACCTAATCTTTCTAACTCTCCTTTTGATTCTGAGTGATAAGTTGCAGTTTACAAATTGAGAGAGCAAGCTCTTCATACTTTGGCCATCTAGGAAGAACCAAAGGTTACTTTGGTTGTTACGATCTCTGGCAGTTTATTTTTTCTGAATGAATAAGAGAAAATGTTATTACAGGAGTTTCAGGTGAAACGCATGTGAATGGTCATTAGTACCTCATTAAAAGTAATATTACTTCAGACCATGCAGAAGTGAGAAACTTTTGTTCATAATTTTAACAAATAATTCTGAAGCATGATAAAAGTCACAAGAAATTAATAGATTCTTAAAATAACATACTATAATGAGAAAAAAAAAGTCTACTATCTAGGCAGGTTGCATGAAGTGAGTGAAAATAATCTTTTAAAAATTGTGGCAAAATGTATAAAACAAAACAATTTTAAGTGTATGGTTCAGTACTGCTAAGTACTTTTACATTTTTGTTCAAATAATCTGCAAAACTTTTTCTGGTCTTGCAAAGCTGAAACTCAATACACATTAAAAATGTGAGATCTTTATATTCTCCTAAATGCAGCCTTTTACAACTCTAATTTTACCTTTTTCTCTGTGAATTTGGTGCTATAAGTGAAATTGTAGAGTACCAGAGTTTTGTTATTAATTTTTTTATCACTTAGCATAATGTCTACTTAGGTCATCCATGTTGTAGTATGTCAAAATTACCTTCCTTTTTTAAGGATAAGTAAGATTCCATTGAATGAAAAATTAATGTCACATTTTGTTTATATTTAATCTGTTGAAGAACAGTGGGGTTCTTTTCATCTTTTGGTTATTGTGAATAATGATTCTATATTGAGAGTACAAATATCTTATCAAGACCTTGCTTTCAATTCTTTCAAATATCAAAACAAAAGTGAAATTTCTGTGTCAGATAATACTTCTATTTTTAATTTTTAGGAGCCATCACAGAAACTTTCATGGTGTCTGCATAGTTTTCTATTCCCACCACCCAGGGTTTCAATTTATCCATGTCATTGAAAACACCATTATTTTATGATTTTCTTTTTTAATGTAGTAGATATCCTAGAGGTTGTGCAAGGTTATCTCACTGAGGTAATAATAATGTTTTACTACCACTTATTAACAGGCAAATAAAATAGCCTAAAATCATGTTTAAACTGTGTATTATTTTCTTTCAATTATCCATATTTATAAACATTATTAACTTTAATAAGTTTTTAAATAATAAGTATTTAACTTATTAACATATTTAATGTTCACTAATATCTACATACATATCTACATGCAGATTTATATATGCAGAATATGTATGCATATATGCAAATACTTATAACATTGTTTAAAACTTCAAACTTAGTAAATATAATATTTTATATAGATTATTATATAAGTATAACTACAATAAATTTATGTTATAAAATATGTTTTCTTGATGTACATACCATCTATTGACAAAAGGAAATGAAGGGAAGGGAGGAGGAATGGGAATAGGAAAGAGAGAATGAATCAGACAAAGCTTTCCTATGTTCAAAAATAAATACATGACCAGAAAAACTCAACATCATGTACAACCATAAGAATGGGATCCTAGTTTGAATATGTTATACTCCATGTATGTATAATATGTCAAAATACACTCTATGTCATGTATATCTAAAAATAACAAATTTTTAAATGTATGTATAAGGTTGTGTTTAAATGGATAGATTATTATATAGTTATAATTAAAATATAATTAATCTTATGTATAGTATAAGGAAAGGTATTCTCCCTCATTTTCTTATTTATGAAAGCAAATATGAAGGTACTGCTTAGTGACCTATTAATCTTCTCTTTTTTCATAAGTTTAAGTTTATGTATGTTTTTATGAAAATAAACACCCTCACTAATTAATGCATTTTAACATTTAACCCAGGATCTAGAAAATGGTATTTAAGTTTACATTTTAGAGAAACACGAATCATACACACACACACACACACACACACACACACACACACACACACATATATATATATATATATATATATATATATATATATATATATATATATGTATATATAATTTATTGAGTCTATGAACAATTTTACACAGGCCACCCATAAACTAAGTTAAGTAACTTAGTTAGAATTGATTACTTTGGTATATGTATCTATTATTTTAAGTCAACTTAATTACACACAGATATTTACATTCTCAGAACTTTAAATGTTTCCTGGAAATAACAGTATCTTCTCTGCACTATAAAGCTACTGGGAAAAATTTAAGATGTCAAAATAATTAAGACTATGTTTAGAAATAATTTTAAAACATTGTAACCTACCTACAAAGGTAGGTTTTATATTCTAGACTGTTGTATTCAATAAAAATACATTTAGTTCTATTTTTAATGATTTCAACAAGTTTTCTTTGTTCAATAACTAATCTCACTTAGGATTTTTACATAAAATTGTATCAAGATGCAATTCTTCACTTATTATTATAATACTTTATGAAAATTTTCCTAAGTATATTTTCTTACTCTTAATTGCCAGCTTGATTCCTATTTGTTTTTTTAAATTTTCTGCAGTCAAATATCACTCTTTCTATAATAATTTGATTTTTTAGTACACATGTATGATTAAGTGATTTCCAATACTATACCCCAAATCTGTCCACAATTACATTTGATGGCAATAATAAAGACACCATGAAAATTCACTAATTACTCTGCTTCTTTGAGAAAGGTGTAAAAGCTTTTTCTCTTTACACAAAATAGAGTACTGGCTGACATTTCAATCCACAAAGTACAACTCTGTAAGAAAAAAAAAAGATAAACACTTGTAAGCAGAAACTACCTAAAAAAATGGATACTTGTTCAATTTGCTTATGTGAATTTTTCCATTTTTCACATCCATTAGAAATGAGTTACAGAGTTTTTGAAACTTGTAGTGCCCAGACTCCAGAATCACTCATCTAAACTGATTATAAATAATCAGAAAGCTAACAATCTTATTGTTCTACTTAATTGTTTCTCTACTTGGTTGTTTTGTTCAAATTCTCCTTGAAGAGATGATCTGGAAATGTCTGGAGACATATTTCATTGCCAAAGCTAGCACAACTGGGGTTTGGAGTGAAATGTTAACTAGAATTTAGAGAATAGAGGCCTAGGACTCTACCCAAAGCCCTACATGGTACAGGACATCGCCTGTTCATCCCTTTTTCATCACTGTGAACAAAATCCATAAAATAACAACTTCAAGGAGAAAAAGTTTATTTTGAGCTCATCACTTCAAAGTTTTAGTCCATGGTCAGACAGTTTTCATTGCTCTGCGATTGAGGTGATGTTGAACACTATGTCAGAAGGGCATGGTGGATGAGATCTTGTCTACCTATAACAGTCATGAAACAGAGAGAGAGATAATGGAAAGGGTTTCAGGGAAAATGAATCCTTTCAGAGCATGGCTCAAATAATGCATGTCTTCCAGCCACACCCTATCTGTTTACAGTTACCACTTAGTCATTCCCTTCAAACTCTTATGAACTGATGAGATTAGAGTTCTCATGGTTTAGGCATTTTACATCTCATTCCTTCATTAACACAAGAGTTTTGGGGAACACCTCTTATCCAAAACATAATAACACCTAAAATAATTATCAAGCCCAAAATATCATAGATGCTGAAGGTTAAGATACTCTGCCTTACTTCATGGTTTCAAAGCTTTCACAGACATGCAGACAGAAATGCTATTTTTATTCCACACATGGGGAACTCATACCAGGTATATAGCTTCAAGTCTCATATGATACCTCTGATTCTCACTCTTGGCAGATCTTAAACAGACCAGATATAGAGAAGAAGAGTCACTAAATTTTGATACAAAAAAAAAACTGAAAATGTGTACATATACTTTTATGTCTCCACAAAAATTCATCATTTGGTTATCAAAGTTCTGGCCCAGGAAGGTCAGGATAGGATAAAGGCTTTGAAAGTCAAAACTTTGTGTTTCAGAGGGTTACAGAAGGGCAAGTCCAATTACAGTCAAAATAATAGGCCCAAGGAATGTACTGCCCTTTGCCTTCTACCAGAGGAACAGTGCTAAGGACACCCCAAATTAAATGTTTCATACTAATTCACTACAATGTTTAACATTATTCATTACTACAGAAGATTGTAATATGCCAAAAAAAAAGGAGGCATGCAAAGAAAGAGGTATAAAATATAAAGAAGTAGTAAGAATATTCAAGGGGCACCAAAGCAAGAACAAAAGCAAAAGCAAAACCAAACCCAAAACAAAATACTATTTTTATTATAGGAGCATCCTTTAAGCCTGCAGGTTTAAAAAGAGATCATGATAAAACTTAGTTTAGATGAGCTTCTTCTGGAATTTCATAGCAATGGCAAGAAATTGACATATATTCATACTAGTTTTTGAAGATTTAAAATAAAATATTGTGCCAGTGTTTATTTTTTTCATGTTATTAAAAGTTATATAGTAAAAAAGCTATATTCTACTCAAATTACCTTTAAATTGATTTTATTTAAATAAAATATATTCTAAAAAATAATTTATAAAAAGTTCTAATTTTTTTCCTGGAACTCTGAAGTACCATTTTCCATAATTTATAATAAAAATGGCCCTTGAGTATAAAAAATTAATACTTGCAATATGATAAAATATTGTAGGTTATATTTATTTGTAAAAATTCCTAGTTTATACTATTCCTGTCTTTATTTAAGAATAAAAATTATCACCCTAACTATATGGTGAAGTTAGTGAATGTAGGGTTAAATAAATTTATAGAAATATTGACTTATGAAATACTTTGGTTAAAATTGGTAATTAATAATAAAGCATTTGTTATGGTGACATGATGCCAACAAGAAGAAATTAGCATGTTGTGTTGTGTTCTACATAGATTTCGTGTTGATAAAATATAGCTTGGAAAAATGTGTTTTACATAATCAAAGATACAAATGCTTATTACCATTAAAAAAATCTTTTGGTTAAGCTGGACTCCTCCTACTCAGAATAGCACAATATCTCATTTTCTATTCTGTTGAGCAGATCTGGGATGTAGAAATTAAATTTTAAAGTGTGACTAATGCACCAGAGTCCTAATTCTGCCTGTGTCTCAGACACACTTATCATCAATGTGCTTCAGATTTTTCATAATCTAAATATAGCTTTAAATGAATCATTATTTGCAGAAATATTTATTTTCATTTATTAGAAATTATTCACACTGAGAGTAATTAATTATGCATTTGTGATATTTGCTTTTAGGAGTCATTTCTTTGGGATACTACTGAGAAGTATTCTTACTTGGTATACAGTTAATATGACTTTTAAATACAGCAAAATATTGCCCATCATTTTTCTCTTCTTTTTCACATGCAAGACAGACTAATTTAAAAGACATGTTTTTGTTGCTGTTGTTCACACTGTTTTCCTTCGGGTCCTTGAAAATGTCATTTAACTTTTGTGTTCAGTGACACACCTTCTCTGGAACTTGCTGAGCCTGGCAGCCTTGGCAAGAATACTTGACAGCTTGTCAGGCCCAAGGCAAATGCATGTAATCTTCCCTCCCAGTAATTAATAATTAATTATTGTTCATTAATCTGTAATGAACGGTGGTTTCGAATAATGTAGAGTTTAAAAGGAGGAAAGTAAAGCAAAGTCATGGCTATTTCAAAAGGGGCTTTTTACAGGATTTTGCAAGTCAAACTAAATTTGAGGCTAATTGTGAAACCAATGAGGTTAAAAAAGGACATATTCTGCCATAAAACCGGTCACACAGTGGTCAGGGGACCTGTAAACTCTCTCTTCAGATAAACTCTGTATTCCTCCTGCAATTTAAATCACAAAGTACAGTTATTCTCCAAGGTGCAAAAGAACACACCAAAAGAGTAGGTTTGTTTCCTAGAATGGCATGTTTTCTCTTAAGAATCTGAAAGAAGTGGCTTTCTGCCAACAATGACATGTGATTGCTATTATCTACACTGTCAGAGATTCCTTTCTGAGCAGTAGATATTTTTCTGGTAAAAAATAATAATAATAATAAATAAATAAAATAATAAGAAGAAACGGCTGATAAAATCATTTTAATAAATGAGAATCATTAGATGTTATTTGTATTCAGCTTTGTTCTACAGGTATTCACAGTGTCACCAGCTTTAATGACAATGTGTTGAGTACTTCTTTGATAGGGAATATCTGAAACAACTTTTCTGTTTTTTTCTTTGACATTTGTAGAAATGGTGAAAAGAAGAAAAAAAGAAAAAAAATGTCCTTTATAACTATTGAAACTAATGACATTCCCCAGTGCTAGGAGATAATACTCCTGCTCATGTGGAAATCATTTCAGAATTTCTCAATGCAGGAGGAAATAATCCCTTTACACTCTGTGCAAATAACAGAAGAGGTAACTAAGCTCATCATACATATATGAATATGGGTCAAGGCTTATAAATACAAATATGCATAGTTATTCATATTTTCTCTGGCTAACATCATGATATATGACAAGGCATAATTCTCTCCACTAACATCATACTGAATGGAGGTACTAAATCTTTCCGACTCTCCTTCCTCTGTCCTCTCATTGTCCACCTTTCTCATTTTGGAATATTTGGTTTTGCCTTCTTATATGGACCCTTACAGTTTTGCCAAGCTTCTTTTTCTTGATCCCCATGTTTAAAACCCCATACCCTGCAGTTCTGAGTTCATGCATCTTCTGACAATATGCGTCAAAATAAAGTTTTTCTCACAGCTGAAGTGATTTTAAGCACAGAAATTTTCTTTTTATGACTTTCAGTAATATAAAATAAACAAGAAATAAATCATATTTCAAAAGTTATTTTACCCTGACAGAAATTTTAACTTTCCCCAAGATGCTCTTTTTATAGTAATGTGTATGTACATCTGTTCTTTGGGAAAATACATTGAATAAAGACAAATAATAGCTTCCGAGTCCAATGAGTTTGGTGATGGGATTTATATATTAATTCCTATACATTTCCCCTATGTTAATAAATGAAAAACCTGTAATATTCCCAAACATAACAATTTGTGGAATAACAATATCTCAATAAGGTGTGGATAGTAAAAAAAATATCATGTATAGTAAAATACTTTGAACACTGAAAAGCACAAAAGAAATTCCTACCACTGTATACTTTATCACACATCATTGGCTATTACAGTGTCTTGAGCCATCGAAAGTTCAACCAAAAATGAATATAATTAAATAAGGGAAGCAGTAGACTTATTAATAGTGCGTACTTTTTTCTCAAAGGTAGTGGAAATATCTTGCATCATTTTAAATCCTCATAATTTATATTACATCTGAGGTTAAATAATTTTTGGAAATATTTACATAATTACATGTTGTTTTATATATATATATATATATTTTGTACCAGGGCTTGAACTCAGTGGTGCTTAACCAGTGAGCAACATTCCCAGACCTTTTTTCTACTTTATTTAGAGACAAGGTCTCACTGCATTGCTTTAGGACCTCACTAAATTGCTGAGGCTGGAAGCTTTGAACTTGCTATCTTCCTGGCTCAACCTCCCAAACTGCTGGGATTACAGGCCTGTGCCACTAATCCCAGCTATTGTAAATGCTTTACATGACAAATTTGTTATCTGATTAAATTAGTTTGACATTATTTCTGTACAACAGACTCAGTATGTGGATATTCTATTTTTATAAGGTTATATATATTTCTCAGAGATGATACTATCAAATAATTTTATAATAATTATTATATTAGAGGTTAGGAAATAATGAGGCTAATGTCTTTTGGCATTTACATTATAAATATACTATTGTAAATTGTGAGTTTATGCTCAAACATTAAAAATTATTATATTATTATGATGACAATGAATAATTTCATGTTTTTATTTTTTCTTTTCACACTGTATACATAGCATTATTATTATAAAGAAGTTATAAACAATGTTTTTAGAGAAAACTACCAATACAAATTTCTCTGATTATTAGGAGTTCTGATATTTCATGTAATATTTATTAATGACTTACCAGATATTTTAAACTGAGAAAAATTAGTATAAATGCATAAAATATAATTTATGATTTGTATAAGTAACTGACATTATGTGAGTTCATCTGTTAAAAATTGAGAGCTATAAAATGAGACAAAGAATTAGATGTTCAAGCAAAATTCTAACATATATTTGCATGCACAATATGCATACAATAATTCCGCTGATCAATAAGCCATGTAAATCACAACTCAGATGCTACAAAAATAATAAAGAAAACATAGTAAATAAAGACATTTCCAGAAGCAATCGTAGTCATATTTCAGTAGATTTTCATTTGCATTTTCCTGTATGTTGAAGCTTTTCAGACAGATTAGTCTAATATTTTCATTCTATGAAGCCTATGCCAATGCTTAGCATCCAGAAGAAATTCAATTACACAATAATTGTTGTCCTTTATGATTTCCTTTTTGTTAATTTTTACATACTTGGTCAGACCCCTCCACATTAAATTATTATTTGACTTTTTATCTGAGGTTACAACCTATGGAAAAAAATCATAAACAGATCCAGGAATCCTTATTCTAAGATCCAGAATTACAATTTTATCATGTCTCCTCATCTGTTGCATAATGAAATAAAATACTTTGCTTTTGCTTTTGACCAAAATGCCACATATAATTAATTGTGCTCAACAACTCCCTGTGTGTATAACTATTTTCAAATATCACCCCATTTGATCCTTATACAATTTTTTCACCTAGACAGGACCAATGATATTGGCTTTAATTTCTTAATGATAAAGCTTAAAGAAATTATATGCTTGAGACTAAATTTTTAATTCATACTTTCCTCTTAACAAATCATACCTGATGTATATTCCTTCTACCATTTTTACCAGATTTATATTGTTATTTACTCTCAATATTAAAATTAGAGATTATTTTATAATATACATTGAAAATTATTACATTGTAAATTACATAACTATTTGAATTGAGAGAATATCTCTCAATGTTAGAAGTAAAATACATTAATCACTTTATAATAAAAAATTAAATACTAAAATTATATTGAATTTTATAATGTAAATTGAACCAAGGTATTAAAATAAACACTGTAAATAATATAATCAAAATAATGTTTTACTTATTTATATGTTTCTATTCATCTTTTTACAAATCATGATTACAAGTGTACTTTTTTAAGGTATTTGTCAATTTAGCAAACTAATCAATCCTATTCATTTTCATGGTGAAAATTTTCTCATTTTCAGAGGTTACAAAACAATAAGTGTACTTCAACAGATAAGTAGCTTTTTGAAGTCAGGGAATAAGATTAGTAAGTACAAGCACAATAGTAATGATATAAAATATTTTAGACTTATATCTTCTATTAGCAACTTGGTTAACAATCAGTGTTTTTCCTTCATTAAACTAAACTTAAAGATAAAATTAAGAGGATCGAAAGTTTCAAAATAAGCATTACAAAATAAAGACAGAAGAGTAAATTAAATATATATTACAACAGGAATAAATTTCTTGATGACTTGAACAATTTTAAATAAAATATTTTATTGTGCACACTATGAACTTATATTGAATTAAAAAAATAAAGTTAACCTCAAATTATACCCCATTAAATACCCATTTGGAATTTTATTACTTTTTATTTGAGCATACTATTTTTTGTAAAGTTATTGTAATATAATACAAAATAGCTATTTATATTTTTAAAGAAGAATTTCTTAAGTTTGGAAGATTAACTGTAGATTAGCTATGAGCTGTGGGCAAGAGAAGCACAGCTCAGAGGTAGACTTGGGCTGGGGCTAAGAAGAGGATCAGGGTTCCTGCCTTTCATGCATTTGTGTACCCCGAAGGTAGGCTGATTAAAAAATTCCCCATGGTAACACTCAAAACATAAAACAGCCTATTTCCTCATGTATAACAATGCGCATGCCATCCCACTTCAAAGCATTGCAGTGACTGACTCCATGAGAACACTGGAGCAATTCCTAAGAGATGCCTTAATAGTCACTACAATGAAGTAAGTTTTCATACTGGCCTGAAACAGTTGTCCAAGACCATCCAAGGTCATCTGTGGTCTTATTCCTTACAACTTGAAATTCAGACAAATACAGGAGAGAGGAAGCAGAATGTCTCCTTTCTAGAGATAGTTTCTCTCTGAGCTGTTCCTCTCTTGCCTGCCCCTCAAAGCAGCACATCTGCAGGTCACTACGAAACTATTCACTGGTGTTTTGGGTCAAAATGAGTTTCTATATCAGGTCCAAGTGAGCCTGTTGTGAAATTCTACATACTGCTGGTCTTAAGGAGGCAAAGTCAAATTTATCCATTTAGTAAAAGTCATAAATTCATTATTACTGCTTTTGAGTATAAACATAGCAAGATTTATACATTCTTTTATTTTTTACAGTTTTAAATTAAAAAAAATCAATATGTATTTACAAAATAGGGGGATCAATAAGTTCTTTTTAAAATATGGTGTCATTTTTAAAAATATTTATTTTGTTTATTTCTTTATTTTTGTGTGGTCCTGGAGATCAAAGCCAGTGCCTCATGCATGCTAGGCAAGCACTCTACTACTGAGCCACACCCCAGCTCCAATATGTTCTTAATAAGAGCACTGAATTTAAAATTTGCTTTCTATTGTAACTCACATAATTACAGCAATTATAGTAATTTTACTTATTTTTAAATTTTTAGTTTTGAAATAATATAAGAAGTTGCAAAATACATAAAGAAAGGTATATATATTATTACATCAGATATAACATCTTACCTAATTATAACACTGTATCAAAACCAGATACTGAAACTTGCAAAATATAATAAACAAAAATATATATAGATATTGTTCATATTTCATGAGCTTTTAAAATTAATGCATTATTGTTACACATAATATTGGGATCATTTTGACATAATTATAGAAGAATGGAATATAGTTTTCCCAAATTCAATACCCCCTTTCCCTTCCATTCTCTCTCTCTCTCTCTGTTTCCTTGATTCAACTCTATTGGTCTTCTTTCCATTCAGTTATATATGTATTAATAGTGTTTTTTGTTTGTTTGTTTTCTTTTCTTTTGTTTTTTAGTGTTTTACAGATATGCATAAAGGTGAACTTCACTGTGGTATCTTCATATATGTACTTAGGAAAGTTTGGTCAATTTTATTCCATCATTCCTCCTTTTTCTCCCCCTCCCCTCAATCCCTTCCTGTACTCCACTGATGTCTTTACCATTTTCACAGAATGATCCTGCCTTTTGTTCTGTATTTGTTCTAGTTTCTACATATGAGAGAAAACATTTGACACTTCACATTCTGAGTCTGGCTTATTTCATTCACATGTACATGGACTTATTTGTGTTTGTATGTATTTGTGCATGTGAAAAATCTTTGGAATTACAATATGCTCTGATAAATTATATATAAAATCTAATAAATTCTAAGTATGATGATTCTCTTTATTTATTGGATTATTTGTTCTATTGCTTTTGTATTGACTCACTGATAGAATAGTGGTTACCAGGAAGTAGAGTGGTTGAATAAGGTAGTTGAAGGGATGTTGGAGGGATGGTCATCAACGTACAAAGGGGGATATCCATCCATTGTTGGTGATAATAACAAATAATATATTTTCTTGAAAAATGCTAACCATGATGTATTCTCACAACACAACAAAAATATGTATGGCAATTCGAATGTGAGTAGATAGATTTAAATATTCTACTTTGTGTATATACTTCAAAACATCATATTGCTCACAACAAATGTATAAAATTTTATGTTAATTAAAAAAATTCTCCCCCCATAGCTGATATAATAATTATAATTATAATCCAATTTAAACATCTTGAATTAAATCATAATCAAGAATAGTAATTACATATTTTTTTCTTTTTGATTTGATGTAAAATGAGAGTTGCATTTAACATTTAAATAGAATGTAAATAGTTAGCTTTACTGAGATAGCTACTCTGTAATACCTTAGGACTGATTTTTATTGCCATCAACCTTATTGCTGTCAATTAAATTAAAGCAACCTAGGGACAATATGGAAAAGAATTCCGCAAAAAAATAAAATAAAATAAAATAAAAATTGAGACATTAGAAATTCAACATAAATTTTTTTTCACTCTTTAACAAATCTTTTTGCTAACCAAAGACTGACTGAGAAACAGTAGATCTCACTTAACCATATTTTGTAAGGTGGAATATATAGTAAAGTTTGTCTCTGAAGTTTGATATTATGAAGAAATATTCTGGACAGGAAGAGCTTAAAGTGGATGGTTGAATGGAGAATGAGTATTAATTATCACATATTTCCAGATAGATTATTCTAAAATAAATATCAAATTAAAATCATAGTTTAATATTTGCTGTAAATCAAAGGTTTCTGCATTTTTCTAACTATGTACTTGTTTGTTTTGTTTCTGGAGGTGGTACCTGTAAAAATAATGTCTATAATTTATTTATATAACCAAATCAATTGCTAGGGTCAAATCTGGTTATAAAACCATGCAAGAATTTTGAGTATTTTTCTAAGTAATTTGTACCTTTGCTTTCTTCCAGATTTATGTTGATTTCTCTCTAGTTTTTCTAATAATCTAAAACAAATTCCACTGTATACTTTTCTCAAATGGTCAATTATTCCCTCTTATCCTGCATCCTATAATAGTTCTTTTCTCTCTCTCTCTCTCTCTCTCTCTCTCTCTCTCTCTCTCATTAGGGATTGAATTCAGGGGCACTTTACTACTGTGCTACATCCCCAGCCCTACTATTTATTCACTTACATACTTTTGAAACACGTTCTTGCTAAGTTACTTAGAATGTCCCTAAATTGCAGAGGCTTCCCTCAAACCTAATGGCTGCCTCAGCCTCCCTACTTCTGAGTTGCTGGGATTAAAGGTGTGCGCCACCACAATGGGAGTTTTTTCTTTATGGGACATAAGCAGCTTTTACATTGTGGATAAAAATAAAATTGTTGCTTCACATTCTCTTCCCTTAAATATGATTTAAAAAGTTACTTAATATCTTTGGCATAAAGACATGCTGTCAAAAATGAGGACAATACTTTTATCTCTTCTCCATCATAATTTACCTGATATTTTTGCCTGGAGATCAGAGAAAAATTATTTCTCTATACATTCCAGTAATTTAACATCGGTGATAGCCTTTAGTATAATTTTTTTTTCTATGATGGATCTTCTCTTCCATCTAGTTATTTTTTCCTTGAACATTCCTATTATAAATATATAGATATTATTTGTTGGTTTTGTGTATCCTGTTTTTTTCAAAGTGCTTTTCCCTTGTATATTTCTTATATAAGTAGATTTTTAAAAAGGCAAAGATCTGCAACATGAGATGAAGAATGAACTGTGACAAAAAAAATGTGGGTTGGGAGATATTTGGGTGTGTTTCTAAGGTAATAAGAGAGCTCTCTCTCTCTCTGACAGGGAAAGTTGAAGACGTAGGATAAGGACATGGATTTTGAAAATCTAGTTCTGGTGGTGATGGAAGGAGACAGGCAACAACATCCAGGAAGAGAAACATCTTGCCTTAAGCAAGGTGAGGGCCGGCACAGGCAAAAGCGAAGAGAGACAGTAAGAACATATACATCTTTACCTGCATATTTGTAGAAAAGGTCAATACGTGGAAATAGTTTACATCTAATGGCTGGAAGGTAAGGTCATCTAATAGAAAGGAAGATGAATGGATGAATGGATGGATAAAGGAGAATGGTGAAGATTTCTAGTAATGAATAAATTAAAATAGTAGTCAGATGAAGAAAACATAGATTGATTTTAAAAACACTGTTGCATTTCAAAACAATTAATTTGTCCTAGAATTGACATGCATGCTGTTTTAGGACTAGAGGGGCTAGCTAGAGCAAGCATCACTCAAAGCTTTGGTAAAGTGTTAGAAAAACAAAGTAAAAATATATGATGGTAATTGTAGGGACAGGTAACCTCACCTTCAATTTATTCTTAAATACTTTTTGGGCATTAGGTGCCATTGAATATGATTTTTTTCAAAAGTTTTCTCATATTTTCTACTGTATATTCTGTTTTTTTATCAGCAGATTTATGCTACTGGAAAAATGACTTAAATAGACACACATATTCATACTATATTTTATTTCCTGAAGAAGAAAGGAAATCAATTGTCTAGGTCATTATTCATATGCCTTTATATAGCCTTGTAGACTAATTATCAAATGAATCTATCAGAATGACTTCATTACATTTTCAATTTTAAAGTGTGAAAGTAATCTTTTAGAGGTTAGACATAAATACAGGGTATATTACCTAGTTTTAAGCCTACTATATTTATCTGTAGATCTATAAATATCACACCTGGTAAAATTAACACAATGAGATTGTTTTAATGATAAGTGTAGAAATGCTTTACGATGGTAATTTCTCATTTAATCTGTAATTAACCAGTAAATATGACAGAAGACCATTTTACTTGAGTGCCAATAATTAGTGATTTTATATTTGTATGATTTAATGAATGAGAGCTTCTTCCTGCTAGTGATAATTTAATTGTACAAATTGGCCAAATTCAGAAGTGTATAGTTCCTTCAGAGTCACTAAATGCTGCAGTGTATTAGTATAAGCAAAATTCTGGACACCATAATGGGAGAATCTATTGAGAAAGTACACTTACTTTCAAAAGGAATCTATGACTTTTGGTTAATAAATTCAGGAAGGAGATGTGCTTACTTGGTTTCTCTTTTTATCTCTCAGCTTCATTTCTCTTATGAAGAGAAACCTTGCTTTCATTTTAAAATTGCTGATTCTCTGTATATTCGAGCAAAATAGTGTGTGTGTGTGTGTGTGTGTGTGTGTGTGTGTGTGTGTGTGTGTTTTCATTTCAGTCCATTACCTAGGCAGAGAGTCTAAGAAATATATGAGTTGTCTCAACTTCTAAAACAAATGTGTCCTCTATGTAGCAGAAGTTGTTTTCCATGTTCAAAATTTTGACCAATGTAAACACATTATTTTTAGGCAGGAGATAATGCTGTCCAATTGTTCAGAGGAACGCAGTGACAGAAATGATTCAAGGCTGCCATGTTATGTCTTTTCCTGCAAGCTACATGTGGTTCTTCCTTGTGAAATAGTATATTTATCTGTGACACAGCTCCATTTTTAGACTAACTCTACTTGTATTCATATTTCCCATATGTTTGATTTTAACATCTTTAAGTTTCAGTCTGTTCAATCATAATAAGCATATAATGACTGTACTCACTGAATAGGCACATAGAAAGTTTTAAATCTGTCTGGTCCAAGGTTACCACTCAGAAGATGTTAAGAAGTATTATTATTATACATGCCAGCCAATAAATGGCATACTTTCTACTTTTAAAATAGTATTTTAAGATAATTTATTAAATAAATTATCTATTAAATAAAGCATGTCATCAAACATGCTTTATTAAAAGAGAAAGTCATGGTTTTACATAACCTAACCACAGAAATATGAAAAAAATATTGTTGTTAATTTGCTTGATAAGCAGTCTAATTCAAGACTAATTTATTTAGCAATAAATAAATTACTATTTTTATAATTTATTGAATAAAAATAAAATGAATAAAAAATAAAATAATTGAATTAAAAATACCAAATAGATAAAATTAATTAAATACTAAATAGTTTTTAATAGTATTTTTTCTTTGTCCTTTTTCAATGTTTCATTTTCATATAAAAACTTTGTGACATGTGAATAAATGGTGCCTAGTAAGTCATGAAGGATCTTGATAAATAATCATTGTTTTATTTTATGGTCACAGATTAATAAAAATACACCTAATACTTAAGCATCCAATGTATAAGTAATTAAAAGTGTGAAATGATTAAGTAACTTCCACCTTGACCAAAGTTTCCTGGTATCTGTAAAGTAGTGCTTTGTTAAGGTCTGTAAACAAGTCAGATTGGCACCTGTTATTTTGCCTGAGAAATGTTAAAGTCTGTAAACAAGTCTGAATGGCACCTGGCCAAATGCCAGAGGGAGTGGTTTGTGAAGTAACAAAAGCGAGCCATTAAGTGTGGAGATTCCTTATTGGTTGACTGCTGTATCTATTTTATGCTAATTAGATAAGCTGTGTAAAATGTATAAATATCACTCAGATCCTACAATAAATGACTCTCACTCCTGCTGTATCAAGGTACATAAGTCATTCATCACCCCCGGTTATTTTGCTGCAGTCAGACTGCGGCAGTGCTTCTGATGGAGCTACTTTTATAGCTGAAGGTAGGGCTTAAGGCTGTTGTTAATTTGCTTGATAAGCAGTCTAATTCAAGTAGGAGGAAACACATTACAGTTGCCCCTTTTCATCATCATATGTGTGAATCACAACCTATCAAGAGTAATGATTTCTGTTTCCCTATAGTCTTTCGTTTCTTACTGGGTTTGTATTTTTTTTTTTTTTTTGACTCTGTTCTAAACTGAGATGATACGGTGAGGGAATTCTGAAAAACATTTTCCCCAGCTTTAGATGAGATTGAATATTCCAAGATGAAAATGTGTCATCAAACATGCTTTATTAAAAGAGAAAGTCATGGTTCTTCACAACCTAATTATAGAAATATGAAAAAAAAATATGGAATGTAATCTTTCCAAAATGTAATATGAAGTAGTTGCTTTTCAAAAACAATCTACACAAAATATATAAAAAGAATATGTTTAGGTAAGAAATGGGTAGAAATATGGTGCCATACAACAATAAAAAAACTTTGACCTATACAACAAATAATATCAGCAATAAGTCAACCTAAAACACTGACAGAGAGAAAGTTGCCTAATCAGTAAATTTGAAGGATAATTTTTATGTAAACTGAACTATATGAGTCATGGTTAAAAACTACATACATAGACAGCATCTCCTTATGTTGAACTTTTAACTAGAAATGAGGTTTTTAATATATTATTATAGCCCATTAGCATGGGATGGTAAAGGTCAAGATACAGAATAGAATAAGCCGTTATCTTAAAACTAGAGTGAGCATCTGATTGAAACACTCCTTGCAATTGTATGAGAAGATTTTTTGAAAATTGGAAAATGGAATTATATAAAATAATGTCATTTTAGTTTTTACATATGTTTATATGCTAGTGTAAAATACATTATATATTTATATTTTCCTCTAGAATATTGTTTAATTTTGTCTTAAATCTCTTTTTTAAACCCACCCATCACATCCATGATTTGCTGATCTGAGTGATCATCATCTCTTTCCATAATTATTTCAGTATCATTTTACCCTTTCTGTACTGTAACTTTTGCCTTTTGGAGTCTGTGTAAACTGGCTGAGAAAGTTCGATCCTTCTCCACTACCACTAAGCGGCGTGTTGCAGCGCTCAGTACAGTAGACTTGAATGGGATTGGTGCCCTCCAGTGCTGCACTAGACTACAGAAGCTCATCAAAAATTTAATTCCAGATTCTTGTCTTGCATATCCCAAGAATGAAAATCAGTGACAACAGAAGATCAGAGTGAAAGGAGGATTTAGTCAAGTGTGAAAAATAGAAATAAAACTCTTACAAGGGCAATAGCGGACCCTCACAGGGGTTGCCCCTGAGTGGGCAGGTTTAAGAGTTTCTATAGCACTTAGGTCAACACTATTGGTTCAAACACGCTGATAGTGGTTTGGAATGCTATTGTTGAACTCTTCTGAACGTCCATTCAGGTCTGCCCCCATCCTCACAGGCCCAGCAAGGGTCACCATAGCGTGACAGGTTGTTGTACCCTTGCTCAGTTAGGCCACCGCTTGCCACACATAAGTCTTGGTGCAGGGTTGGGAGCAGGTCCATGCAAGCCATGCTCCAACCAACCAGTCTACAGTTCTGCGGCTCCAGGAAAAAGAAGTGGCTTCACCACACTACCTGCCTGCTTTCAGAATGTCAGTTGAAATAATGTTACTAGCTTAGATCAAATCACCAAATCATATTATTGTTCTGTTTAAAATACTAGTAAGTAACCCACTTTACACACAACAAAAAGACAAATTACATACAAGACCTTCTTTATTCTGTCATCCATCCAATTGTCTGAGATGAAGTTTTCTACTAATCTTCCACCCAGTGAGCAAAAAGATGGCCTGTTCACAGTCTTTAAACATCCAAGATGTGCTCACACATCAGGTCCTTTGCAATGGTAATGTCTTTAACTAAAAGTTTGTACCAGATATTCACAATACATTCACTAAACTCTCTAGGTGTTTCCTCAAACATTACTTCATTCTCAGTATAATGTAAACTGAACTCCCTATGAAAAATTACTATTAAACCTTCCAATTGCCCAAAACTGCCTGTGATTTTTTCCTAACATTTTTTTTCTCCTTAGTACATTTCAATATTTAACATGGTACATTATTCACCTTTTGGTGTTAATATTGTGGGTTTTTTTTTTCCCTCTCAACAACAAAATTTCTGAATACAGGGCTTTGTTTCATTTTGTTCATTGTTGGCATCCCTAGAAGTCAGAAGAATGCGTGGTTCACAATTACTAGTTCACTGCAGAATTGTTGAATGAAATCAACAAAAATATAAAATGTTTGGAATTTTGAGTAAATTTGTATGTCATTATCCTAAAAATGTTATAAATATCTGCACAATAAAATCTTTTAAGCATGAATTAAATGGCCAATATTTTTGAAATTATTAACATAAAATTATTTTTATTAACATTAATTTTTAACATAATTATTTTTATTAACATAAAACAATAACATTTTGTAATGGTAGTGTATGTGTCATCAAATTACTACTTCAATTTAGGGTTTTTAGAAAACAAAAATAACTGCATTCATGTTATCCATTGAACAAAAATCTAAAGTCAATCAGTTCATCATGATCACATTTATTATTTCTGAACACTTACAGAGATAGATATTGCTTCCATATGAACATTTAAATTAAAATATTATGCTTGGTTTAATAAAAAATGTCCAAATATGTTTCTGCAAACACTTTTTATACCAATATAAATGTGGATAAGCTTTCACTCGAAAGCAGAATAAAAGAAGTGAGAAAGAATGGCTTTCTGACAGTAATAGGTGTTATTTCTAAAGTAAGTGAAAATTTTCTATTCAAAGCATCAAGCTTTAATGCATAAAATATAAGAAAATGTTAATAACTTTGGCAATCAAATACAAGGTATATAAAATCATTCAAATTGCCTAATATTAAACTGATATCTCAAGAAAAAATGCACTTAGATTATTTATTCTGTTGTAAAAGATGTTTCTCCATAGAGTAAAATCTTACTGGATATTTTATGCCTATTTTGTAAGCAAAAATTATGTATGCCAAGGGAAGTGTTCTATATTAATGCTAATTAAGCCAAACCTATAGCATGAAATGAAATTTTAAATGGTTATTAGAAGAAATGTATGTGCTTCTTTTACAAAAAAAAATAAAAATAATTGCATTTTAAATTATAGGCCAGGATACAGCTGAGTGATTGAGTGCTTGTCTATCATGTGTGAGGCCTGGGGTTCAATCCCCAGTACTACAAAAATAAATAAATAGTAATATAAGCAATGAGATTTATTAAGTGCTTACATGCATGGGTAACTTCAAAGATGAAAATGTAATGAAGAAATAAGTCATCATTTAAATACTAATATTTAATAGAGCAATTAAAGTTATTCTTATGTTAGTTTTGCAGGATTTCAAAAGTATTTTATTGAGAAGATAAAAAAGATAAAAATATAAATTATTTTGTGAAAAGTTGTATTTATCATACATTTTAACATAATTTCCATGAAGTATAGGCAAGTTTCACTTTAGAAATGGATTTAATGCAAAAGGAAAACTGCATGAGAAACCACAATTATAATAAAAACTTCTATTAATTCATGGAAACTACAACTATCTAGACATTTTTGCAGAAATAAAATCCTCATTAAAAAAAGATGTTGAAAATCAAGTTCCCACATACATTTTTAACAACTCTATCCATGCTGGTGGGGCTTGGGCATAGTTGGAGAGCCTGTATGCATGGCCAGTCAGAACTATATAGGAACTCTGCATTTGTGCTGTGTTTGAGAACCTAGAGCTGTCCTAAAAAAATAATTCTAGTTAAAAAGAAAAAAATCCATAGCTAAGAAAAATGACCAAAAAAAAAAAAAAAAGAAAGTTATGATTTAATTGTAACAGCTGAAATTCTTTGTTTAGGCAAGAAGAGTTTTCTCTTTTGTTGAATATTTGTTCTATTTTAGAATTACTAATCGTTTTTTTTTTTTTTTTGTATCTTTATTTATTTATTTTTATGTGGTGCTGAGGATCGAACCCAGTGCTTCTCACAGGTGAAATGAGTACTACCTCTGAACCATAACCCCATCCTAGAATTACTAATCTTTATTAATGTTGATGAGTTATAAAGCATGTTCTATTTACTGTATCTTTTAGACACACTGCACAATTCTTCTTTGGGCTCTTGAACTTGATTCATACAAAATGTTACCTAGATGAGTGATTTCACTATTCTCTAATGCCTGGAAGATTTGAAGAGTAATTTGGCAAATGACAAGCTACATTTAGATATGTTATCCACTAAATACTAGACAGAAAATTAATTATTCTACAGAATACAAACATAGAAAATTAAAATATGTAATGAGTTGTGGATTCAGAGGTGATGCTAATGGCACAAGTTTATAAAGTTTTAACTTAAAAACTGTAAAGTAAATTAGTACTGCGTTACCACTGTTTTCTCTATTTCATATTGCTATGGAGAAAGTGAATGCAGTTAAAAAGTGTAGCCAGCATTTGAACTTTCAGAGTTATGACATTTTTACACTATTCATCTGTGAATCAAAAAAAAAGAATTTTGAATTTCACTACATTTTATTTTATTTTTTTAATTTTCTCTAAAATGAAATGAAAATTTGTCATTTCCTAATTTTAGAACAAGACAATTCATTGCATTTAGTCTAAGGCTATGAAAAAGGTCTTTTTTAACTTAACAAAATTAATCACTACAAAATATATTATGTTAATTCATGGTCATTGTTGC